>NC_092125.1:31772535-32397535 GCF_043159975.1 Macaca nemestrina
TATACCAGGGTCTATACTAAATGCTTCCCAGGCATTAGCTTATATAATTCTCTCATCAACTCTACCAGGAAGATAATAATTATGCCCAGTTTACAGATGAGAACACTACTATTCACAAGGGTTATTTGCTCCAAATCGCAAAGCTAGCAGAGCTGAGATTCAAACCTCCTTCTGCTTTTCTCAGAGCTCTTGTGTCCCAGCATGATAGATAGGAAAGAAATATCCGGGACTTTCCATGTTACAACCCAGTGTCCAATTGCTTTTCATCTGTTTCTCCTCTGGGTAGTCTCTGTCAAACTTGTTCACAATTCCCTCCAAAACCAGTGCCCAGAAATGAACCCAGGAACTACCACCTTTTCTTTGTCTCTATCTATCTATCTATCTATCTATCTATCTATCTATCTATCTATCTATCTATCTACATAAAATACATATACAGCCTCCACAGCTGGGACTACAGTATGCTTCACCACACATGGCTAATTTGTTTTTTGTAGAATCAAAATCACTATGCTGCCCAGGCTGCTCTCGAACTCCTGGTGTCAAGCAATCTTCCTGCCTTTGCCTCCTCAAGTGCTGGGATTAAAGGCATGAGCCACCACAGTTGGCTGGTCTATCCATATTTTATTTGATGCACATCCCAAATGAGCATACTCACAGCTCAGCCTGGGCATTCGGCACACTAGCTCTTTCTTTTTCCATAGGTCAGTCTATAAGCCACGTGATGAAGATGAGGCTGATCCTAAGCCCTGGAAGTTATCAGCCCAGTTATTCCCTGCCTCTCACCTCTTGGACCCAGCACATTTGGGAAACTGAGATCCCATGCCCTGGAATGAAAGAAACAGACCTATAATCATGTTTCCCGACCAAGAAGCAATGTGCCTCACTCTGTCCTATCCAACACTGCCATCAGTGGTTTGGAAGAAGACACAGTCAGGAAACAGTCAAGGGACAGTGGGTGCAGCGATCATCTGCTGGATCCCAGGCTGCCTTGCCCTCTCCACTACCCTGCTCCAGCAGGTCTCCCAAGAGTTCTCATTGGTCTCTGGGAGTCTTTACCACCATCCTAGTCTCTGGTACTCACTGCACACAGCCTTGGCTTTTATTATACTGTCAAGGTTTGGATGATCCCAGATCCCTTTCCTCTTGGTTCATCTTAGACCAGTTAGACTGGGAAAGAAAAAAAGAGCTTGTATGCTGGGCAAACTAATTTGTGACTGTGTGTGTGTTTACACACACACAGGTATTCTGAAAAGTACTTTTGTGTATACTTAAATATAATAAAGACATTTTAGGTTGGACGTGGTGGCTCATGCTTGTAATGATTTGGGAGGCTGAGGCTAGAAGATGGCTTGAGGCCAGGAGTTCAAGACTAGCCTGGGCAGCATAGTGAGATCCTATCTTTACAAACAATTAAAAAATTAGCCAGGTGTGGTGGCGTGCACCTGTAGCCATAACTACTTCTTAAGTCCAGGATTTTGAGGCTGCAGTGAGCTATGATCGCACTACTGCACTCCAGCCTGCACAATAGAGCAAGGCCCTATCTCTAAAAAAGAAAGAAAAATGATTTATATTTCTTTAAATTAATATTTTCATGGAAATTTCTAATATTTCTAGAACAGGAAATATTAGAAAGAGATAGCTATCTTAAGAACTTTTATCACAAAAAAATTAGTTTTTGAAAAGGACTCCCTACTTCTGTGCGGCACTGTTTTTCTCAATCCTGAGTGAAAACAAGATTGGAAGGCTTGTGCTTTGCTGTGTCAGGAGAAGGTTCGAGGAACCATGAAGAGGAGAGAACATAGCATTTTATTACCCTCTCTTTTTTTAGTTCTTCCTTCAAGATCAGTGATAAAATTCCTCTTTCTCTAGCCCTGCTTCCAGTTCGGTAGTAACTTCTATGAGCAGGTAACTCAGCAAGTCCATGTCCATTGCCTCATACCCTGGGCTGTTCTGTTCTTTCCTTTGGACTCAAGAGTAAGAACTTGGCAGGAAAGAGATAGGACCCAGCTCCTGCGTGATTATTGTATAACTCAAAGCTTAACCCTTCCATGGAAATTTGGCAAAACATTTAGTACAAACAGCAGTCTCCAGCTCCCTTGGGTTCCCAGTTTACTAGGTGAACATGACATTGTAATTAAGGTGAAATTAAACTTACCAAAATAAATTCTACATTATCATTTGGCAACATTTAGCTGAGGCTCTCAAGGCATCTCATTGGAATTTGCCCAAATCCTCCTGTTAGGAAGTTCAGTTTTGGCTTCAGGGAAACCAAATCAAAACAGCAAATATTTATTGAACATGTCCTGTGCACACGGCACGGAGCCCTGGATGTACCAGGTACTTGATAAACATTCATGTTTGAAAAAAATCCAGGTCCAGAGTAGTTCTGCTAACTTAATAACAGGAAATATAGCACTTTAAATTCCTCCCAAATAGAAAGTTTAGATTATCAAGTAAGGTAAAAAATGCTTACTCATCCAGAAGAATTGACACTTCGTATGAACGGAAACATTGGGCAAGGGTATTCTTTGGAGGATGAGCAACAGAGAGTTGTGTGGGGTCAAAGCTTGTTGCTTTTATATTAGTTTGGGGAGTTGTAGGTGGTGAAAGAAAAATAGCAAAGGGAGGCTGGATGCGGTGGCTCACGCCTCTAATCCCAGTGCTTTGGGAGGCCGAGGCAGCCGGATCACTTGAGCTCAGGAGTTCAAGACCAGCCTGGCTAACATGGCCAAACCCCGTCACTACAAACAAAAAAGTAGCCAGGCTTGGTGGCGCATTCCTGTAGTCCCAGCTACCTCAGGAGGCTGAGGTAGGAGGATTACTTGAGCCTGGGAGGTTGAGGCTGCAGGAAATTAAGTATGGTTTAAGGAGATGCATCATGGGTGCCAGGCTGACAATAGGTAGACTTGTGGACTTAATTTAGTATCACCTTGACTGGATAAAGGAACACCTACAAACCTGATAAAGCATTATTTTGGGTGTGTCTGGGAGGGTGTTTCCCAAGGACATTTGTCTGTGAGTCTGAGTGGACTAGGTGAAGTCTCTGAGAGCCGTGACAGACTTTTCTTCTGCTTCCTTGGACATTAGAACTTCAAGCTCAGCTGAGTGCGGTGGCTCACGCCTGTAGTCCCAGCACTTTGGGAGGCCGAGGGGGGCGGATCACGATATCAAGATATTGAGACTATCCTGGCCAACATGCTGAAACCCTATCTCTGCTAAAAAAAACATACAAAAATTAGCTGGGCGTGGTGGTGGGCGCCTCTAGTCCCAGCTACTCAGGAGGCTGAGGCAGGAGAATTGCTTGAACCTGGGAGGTGGAGGTTGCAGTGAGCCGAGATGGCACCACTGCAGTCCACCTGGCGACAGAGCGAGACTCTGTCTCAAAAAAAAAGTCAAAAAAACAAAAAAACACTTCAAGCTCACAGGCCTTTGGACTCCAGGACTTAAACCAGAGACCCTCTAGGTCTTGAGGCTCTCACTTCCCTGGTTCTCAATGTAAAACTGTTGAAACTTCTTTGATAAAGGAAGAGGTTTTCTTGTACATCCGTATTTATGAAAGGTGAAATTTCTCAAGATCTCAGCTTCTGGGGCAGCTGTATGTGCAGTGGTGACCCATTGTGTGTGTGTGTTTGAAGCAGGGTCTCACTCTGTCACCCAGACTGGAGTGCAGTGGCACAATCACGGCTCACTGTAGCCTCGACCTCCTGGGCTCAAGCAATCCTCCTGCGTCAGCCTCCCCAGTAGCTGGGACTATAGGCGCAAATCATCACGACCAGCTAATTTTTCTATTTTTTATGGAGACGAGGTCTCCTTATGTTGCCCACACTGGTATCTAACTCCTGGGTTCAAGTGATCCAGCTGCCTCAACCTCCCAAAGTGCTGGGATTACTGATGTGAGCGACTGCACCCAGCTCATTGTAGTTTTTGATTGATTTTGTCAACTCTTAGAGTCGTCTGCCACTATATTTCATATGACTGCGATTATAATGCTGGGTGCATAACCATCCAGTGATATGCGTTTATACATTTTGCTTTTTGACCTACTTATAAACATGGTTCGTCTGCTCTTAACTGTTACATCCATGAGACTGTTATTATATCCGTGTTTGTTAAATAAAAATATATCATTGCCTATTTTATTATGTAAATTGACCTATGAAGTATTGTCTTTTTTTTTTCTTTTTGAGACGGGGTCTCAAGTCTATCGCTCAGGCTGGTGTGCACTGGTGTGATGATGTGATCATAGCTCACTGCAGCTTCCATCTCCTGGGCTCAGTGATCCTCTGGCCTCAGTCACCCGAGTGGCTGGGACTACAGGGATGCACCACACTTAGTAGAGACAGGTCTTACTGTTGCCCAGGCTGTCGTGTTTTCCTGTTTCTCCTTTTTTTTTTCTTTTTGAGACGGAGTCTCGCTCTGTCGCCCAGACTGGAGTGCAGTGGCATGATCTCAGCTCACTGTGACCTCCGCCTCCCGAGTCAAGCGATTCTCCTGCCTCAGCCTCCTGAGTAGCTGGGACTACAGGAATGTGCCACTATTTCCTGCTAATTTTGTATTTTTAGTAGAGACGGGGTTTCACCAAGTTGGTCAGGCTGGTCTCAAACTCCCGACCTCAGATGATCCGTCCGCCTCCGCCTTCCAGCGTGCTGGGATTACAGGCGTGAGCCACGGCTCCTGGCCCTAAATCTCCTTTTAAAAATTTAAATAGGGCCAGGCGCGGTGGCTCAGGCCTGTAATCCCAGCACGTTGAGAGGCCGAGGCGGGCAGATCACAGGGACAAGAGACTGAGACCATCCTGGCCAACATGGTGAAACCTCGTCTCTACTAAAAATACAAAAATTAGCCAGGGGTGGTGGCGTGCGCCCCGGGAGGCTGAGGCAGAATAGCTTGAACCCGGGAGGCGGAGGTTGCAGTGAGCTGAGATCACAATACTGCACTCCAGCCTGGGCGACAGAGCCAGACTCCGTCTTGAAGAAAATAAATAAATAAATAAATAAAAGTCTTTTAAAGAATTTAAAGTTTTTTCCCCAAAATTATATCTTTGGAACTTTTTCAGAATTTTTTTTTTTTTTTTTTGAGACGGAGTCTCACTGTCGCCCAGGTTAGAGTGCAGTGGCGCCATCTCGGCTGACTGCAAGCTCCGCCTCCTGGGCTCACCCATTCTCCTGCCTCAGCCTCCCGAGTAGCTGGGACTACAGGTGCCCGCCACCATGCCCGGCTAATTTTTTTTTTTTTGTATTTTTAGTAGAGACGGGGTTTCACCGTGTTAGCTGGGATGGTCTCGATTTCCTGACGTCATGATCCGCCCGCCTCGGCCTCCCAAAGTGCTGGGATTACAGGGGCGAGCCACCGCGCCCAGACCTTTTTAAGAATTTCAATATTTGGGGTTGTCTTTTGGGATTATGATCAGCTCCCAAGAGGCATAAATCTGGGCCCTTCGTTCCACTGCTTACTACCCTTCTTTGCATTCCCTTTACTTTCAGAATGAAATCCAAACACTTAAGCACGGTCCACAGGCCTCCATGATCTATCTGGCTGTGCATCTCAAGCCACTGTCTCACTCCTTTTCCTCTAGTCTTAATGAACTTCCAGTTTCCACACCTCAGGCTTTCTTCTCTTAGAGAATTCACACATTCTATTTTCTCTGACCAAGTCTCTTGTCTCCCACACACCTCTCTCCCCCTCCCCCATTTTTCAAGTTTTATCTTCAATGCAACTTCCTCAGGAAAGCCTGACCAGCCAGGCAAGGTTAAGTCTTCCTTGGATACCATCTCACTGCTCCTTGCTCTTCTGAGGACAAGTGTGGTTGAAAAATTCTTTGGTAATTCTGTTTAGTGTTCTGTCAAGTTCCAGAATTAAAATTCACTGAGGGTGGAGCCAGTATTTTCTAACTCTTTGTCCTCTACAGGGCTGTGCATATGGGAAGTACTCAATACATTTCTTTAGCAAATACTCAATGGGTATTCAGTGGGTATTTGACAAGTCCCCTTTTTGTATGGCAGGTGTTCCAAATAAGGGTGGCAGCCACTTACTGAATGAGTCATCTTGCTGCAAGGCAAGGGGATTTACTAATTAACTACTGAAGATTAGCTGGTTATTGGGATTGAAGCACTAATGGGCATAAAAACCAAATTTCTATTTTTTTTTTTTGTTTCAGCGCAAGAGGTCAGAATGTACCCTATTGCTTATGAGCAGGGTAGGCCTAGGTAGTTGATAAAGATGGCAGGGCTAGTTTTGTAATTCCCAGTCCAGAATTTATAATCATTCAGGGATGGCTGCAGCAGTTACCACTGCTCATACCCTGGGCTTTCTTTACTACGGTCCCTTGCCTTGAGGTCAGATATACCAGTGGACACCTACTCGCTAATTGTTGGTAGGAAGAGTAAATAACCTTCATTGGTAATGTGCATTATTGATTTTTTTTTTTTTTTTTTTTGAGACAGAGTTTCACTCTTCGTTGCCCAGGCTGGAGTGCAGTGGCACAATCTTGGCTCACTGCAACTTCCGCCCCCTGAGTTCAAGTGATTCTCCTTCCTCAGCCTCCCATGCAGCTGCCTGCCACCATGCCCAGCTAATTTTTGCATGTATTTTTTGTTTTTTAGTAGAGACGGGGTTTCACCATGTTGGCCAGGCTGGTCTCAAACTCCTGACCTCAGGTGATCCGCCTGCCTCAGCCTCCCAAAGTGCTGGGATTACAAGGCGTGAGCCACCGTGCGTGGCTGCATTATTTACTTTTTAAAAAGATTTTAGTTCCTACTTTAAAGGAAATTGCAGCTATTGTCAGTTTTGCATCTTTATTTTAAAAAATGGGTTTTCTTACATAATCATGTTTTACACTGAACAAAAATGCCATTCCTTGGTATCATCTAATGCCCAATACATAATACAATTTTCCTGTATACAAAAGTCTTCGTATATTTGGTTTGCTAAAATCATCCATGCTGCATTTTTGTATTTCTTATATTTCTTTTAATCTAGAATAGAGTCTCATTCCGTTGCCCAGGCTGGTGTAGTGGTGCCATGAAGCATCATAGCTCATTGTAGCTTTGATCTCCTGGACTCAAGCAATCCTCCCGCCTCAGCCTCCTGAGTAGCTGCGACTACACACATGAGCCACCACACCAAACCTCCTCCCTTTTCTTCTTCATACCATTGAGGTGTTGACTAAGGTATGATCTCTATTAGACAAACTTACTTATATCCACTAACTGCGAGGAATGACTAATGGGTGGGATTTCAGGACAATCAGGAGAAGTCAGTAAGAATGGAAAGACAAGGCTGGGAATAGTAGTTCATGCCTGTAATCCCAGCACTTTGGGAGGCTGAGGCAGGCAGATTGCTTGACATCAGGAGTTCAAGACCAGCCTGGCCAACACGGTGAAACCCCAACTCTACTAAAAATATAAAAATTAGCTGGGCATGGTGGTGTAGGCCTATATTCTCAGCTACTTGGGAGGCTGAGGCAGGAGAATTGCTTGAACCCGGGGGGCAGAGGCTGCAGTGAGCTGAGATTCCGCCCCTGCACTCCAGCTTGGGCAACAGAGCAAGACTACATTAAAAAAAAAAAGAAAAAAAAAAGAATGGAAAGACAAAAAAACATTTTGCATCAGGAAGTTACCATGGCAAGTAAAGACGGTCCTAATTTTCAGAGAAGCCATAAAAACCAAGACATTGGATGTTAGCCATGGAGTCTCACTGAGTTGATGCTAGTATCTCAGAACCACTACCCTCACTCCTAATGTGCAATAACTGTGTGACAAATGAAGGAATGTGACGATAGTTTAAGATTGGACTAATTCCTGTGATGTCCACAAACTGGCTACTCCAAGTATGTGTTTGCTCATGCAGATTAGCCATTTCTTTATTTTTCACCTAAAAAAACCCCCTCCATTAAAGAGGTGTAAGAAAGTAATCTCAAGATTAGAGTAAGATGGCTCAGACTCATTCACAAAAAAGAATACACACATTCCTCATTAATTTATCATTTAATATAAATGCTGACAGAAAGCAGATAAAGACCTTGTAGACACTTTCATATATTTACAATCCAAAAGGTGAATCACCTCCTTCTACTTGTTAAAATAAATCCTTTTATCTGCAACTCATGGGAGCCTTAAACACTAATTAGGAGCAACATGAGGCTGAGTCAGTTTCAGGTAATAAAGAAAGGAAATAGCATTTTAACAAAATGGGCATCTTTGATATAAACATGCAAACAAATAATACAAAATTGGAAAAAAATGGCCCTAGTACTCTCAAAAATCAGCAACAAGTGGGAACATGTACTTATTTAGACCCAGAGTTCTGCTACCCTAAACATCTTCCTACTATTTCTTTTTTTCCACCACACTTGTTTTGAAAGCTGCTTAAAAATCAGAAATATTAAACAGATTAAAAACAAGAGAAAAATGGTCTATTTCAAATAGGGTTCTTTTTCCTACTCCAAAAGAACTCTCAGGAGATAAGGTCTTCAAATAAGACTTCACAGTTTGCCAGATCCTAAGGACTTATTCGCAGCTTGTGAAATTCCAATCCATTTGTCTTCACCATTCCAACCTATTTGTCTTCACTTCTCTAAGTTGGAAACACTTGGAAAAAGTAAAATTTCACAAAATTCAGCAATTATAAAATCAGCTGTCACTTTAAGGCTCAAATTTTTTTTTTTTTCCCCCAAACAGATGGGTGGAGGCAGGCAAGAAAGAATAGGGAGCTGCGGCAATAAAAAACAAAAAATGTAAGAAAACTTTAAAAAATGGTATATCTACCACTGATTTATAAGGAGATTTAAAGTCTATCCAAAACTGTAAGTGATTTCATAAAGTCACTTATAACCTGACTCAAATCTCATGGGCTCCTTTATTAACCAAGATTATTTTTGTCTTGTTAAATATACCTCTGCAGGGCACAATCACTTACAATCAATACGATTGGTAAATTACACAAGCTCTATCCCAAGCAAATATGCACCAATGTTAAAAAGTTATTTTTTTTTTTAAAAAACAAAATAAAACAAAATAAAATCCACCCAAAAAGGTGATAATGACTGCAGAATGTCTCGGGGAGACTGGTATGAGCCTAAAGACCAAATTACCATAGTCAGAGAAAAAGGGCAGAAGGGGTGACAAGGGGAAGAGACCACACACACAAAGAGGAATCTCAAAACTGGAAAATGTTTAAGTGGGTGAAAGGTTTTGTTCATTACCTTAATTCACTTTTTCCATTGTTCTTGTACCCAAAAGTCATAGATTAATCATAAAGAAAGATAATGAGGCCCGTGGACTAATTATAAAAAAAAAAAAAGTTCCTTTTATTCCCAGAAAGCAGGAAGAGGAAAAAGGATGAACAGGGGTGAAGTGTGAAAATTCAGGCCAACGATCCATCTGGAAAAAATAATTCTCAGGACAGCGTCTTAGTTGAATAGAGGATGTAAAAACAATAAGCAAAAGCTAAATGCTTTTAAATCAGAGAAC
Organism: Macaca nemestrina; assembly: GCF_043159975.1. Lineage (NCBI taxonomy): Eukaryota > Metazoa > Chordata > Mammalia > Primates > Cercopithecidae > Macaca > Macaca nemestrina. The sequence continues at coordinate 31,782,009 of NC_092125.1, forward strand.
TATTTTACGGGGTAGTTCAGATATTATGAGAATGACAGCCAATCACTGGAGAAAGATTTCACAAATAAATGGTGATTACACACACACAAAAAAAACAGGCAAAAAAAAAAATTAATAATAAAGCAACCAATTATTCCCCCAATAGTTTGTTTCCAATCTCTTTCTTGACCCTTTCATACACTCACTGGGGTGGGGGACCACCTGACAGTTTCCAGTTATAAGATGACTCTGCGTGTACAACCTAAAATGGATGCCAAAGACTTGTGAGCTCTGTCTGCTTAGAGTTAGAACAGAAACAAAAACAAATCTGAAACAGTAAGACCTCAATACAAGAAAACAAGTCACCTTATCTAGTATAAAATAAACATTAGGATAACAAACTCCACAGGATTTTATTTTTCTAAATACACATTTTTGGACACAATATTATCTTGAGGTTTAAGTTCTTCCCCCTTATTGTGCCTTATTTTCTTGTGAAAATAAAGTTTGTTCTCTAGGGATGTTTTGTTCAGGGATAAAGTTTAGGAGAGTTCAGTGTTTGGCTGAAAATCCAGAGGCTCTGAAAACAAGGATTCCAGTGGTGAGGTAAATCCCTTTATTACAAAAGGATTTCAAAGGGCTCTTTACCCACTTTGTTCAGTGCAGTATTGAAAACATACCTATTAGGAATAGATTATTAAATGGTGTTACTTATTCCTGGTGGTGACAGTCTTATTCTTTATTAACACTATAGCTAGTATTACTTATCAATTATAATTTATTACTTGTGAAAAGATCTTTAGTGAGCACAGAAATAAAATCTTAAAAATTCAAATCTTAAGATTTACTTGCTACAATTATAGTACCTTTTGACAAAAACAGCTTTCTTTTTGAAGTGGCTCAGAAAAGCTAAATTGAGAAAATGTTTAATAGTAACTATAATCAACCTACAACTCCCAATAAGTCATTTCAGCAGGAAAATTTCATAAACCTGAGCTGAAGCAACAAATAAATATAAAAATCATAGCTGTCCCAGGTAGAAAGGTATGAATGTGGATCAGCAAAATGGGCACTCAGGTAAAATGATGACAGTAGTAGATTGCTTGCTTGTTCAGGTGCTAATGATGAAAGTAAAATTTGCTTTAGTTTAGTAGCTCTAAAGGATAGGCAGATTTTTCAGGGGAAGAGATCACCTTGCAACACTGTAACCATATCACCAATTAAAAATTTAACACACTTAGACTCTTTTTAGGGGGAAAAAATCTAAGTAAACACTGTAGTTAATTTCCAGGTAGGTTATTAATCTCTCCTAAAAAGTAACTGGGCCATTCCTTTCAATGACATATAAAATCGTTACAAGTGCTTTTTACAGATAGATTTTACAAATAAAACTTTTACTCAATTACTTAAAACGAGCAAAAAGAGAGTAGAAAAATGGTGAGACTGCTACCCACCACGATTTGCATATAAGTGACAGCAACTGAATACTTCTTTACTGAGACGGATCCTTTTTTTAAGTGAAAATATTTTTTCTTGAATTTTAACAATCTGTACATGTACTGACTATAGTTAGTTTTTTCTCACCAGTCACATACTCTAGAATTCCTTTACCCAGACCCATGACTTGACCACAGTGATAGCAGAAGCTGGGGTGGGCACAAATACTTATACACAACATTATAAAAGATGACATTCACTGGCTTAGAGAAACTGATGAATTTTCATTACTTTTACATCTTATAAGGCTAACTAACTTTAACAGTTAACTTTAGATAAATCTACTTACACAGTACAACCAACTCACAAATACTAAAACGTTTCATGATCAAAATGGCTACTACTTCCCCCAAAACCAAAACAGAGTAAAGCACAAGTCTTTGGCTCTCCTTTAAAGAAAACAGCAGGTTACCATTCTTAACCAGACCTTTGTTTGCCTACCAGTAGGGCAAATACCACATTTGTGCATCACTGAGTAATAACACCATTAGAAAAGGCAACTTCACAGAAGTTATTGGCTAAGCGAATTCATTTGAATGCTCTGTTTTGAGGCAGCAAACTGTCACTTTTGCAGATTGGGGAGGGCAGTGGGTAAGTCAAGGGGAAATTACAGGGTGGAAAAAGGTCAAGAAAAAAAAAAGACATTTATGGAAAAATGTGAACTTTGAGCTCCATCCCTGAAGAACTCTGGAAAGTCTGATGGAGTTATATACTCAAAGTAGCAAATGAGAATCATACCAATGTTCTTTTAGGCAAAAGAAATACATGGGAAAGAATAGAAGGGAAGGGAAATAAGATGGGAGAAAGGAATCACCAACATTAATGCTGTACCAAACAATTTTTTAAATACATTCTGAGTAACTGAATATTTGTAGTTGGCATTAGGAACAGTGTCTTATCAATATCTAGAATAATATTACTAGAAATCTAGCTATCTCTTCTTTTAATTAGAAAAGTAATAAGGAATGGATCTTTGGTCACTTCAGCCTCTGCAGATTATCTAAGACAGGATAGTTACTGGACTTATCTTGTGACAAAATTATATATAAATTAGGCAAAAGAGCTACATATAAACCAGAAATGGAATCTAGATGTCTCATTCTCAGTTCTTCTACCCTTTTCTAGAGACTCCTTGAAAAAACAGTATGTCAAAGTACTTTTATATTTCTCACTATAAATAAAATTCCCTTACCTATATATGAGAGAACACAATGCTTATTACTCCTACCTTAACCCATTCAAAATTGTTCATCTCAGATATCCAATTTTTGCTTTTGAACTTAGTGAAATACAAATAAAGTAATATTTAGAAGAAACTAATATTGTAATAAGTAGAAAACATAGAAACTATATTTCCTATCTGGTTTCATCTTTGTCTCTAAAAAAACAAAATTAAAAAGCCAGAAGAAATTAATACCTTTTAGATATTGATTTTTAAAAGTAGTTACAGAGTCAAGCAGTTATGCCCAAATATGCCATTTGTCCTTACAGGCTCATGATATCACAGAGAAAAGGAAAAGGAAAAAAAAAAAATTTCGGGGTGTTAGTGAATACCTAAAACTGCTGATGAGCACTAGGAAAACTGCAAGATTTTCCATTAAGTAAGGTGGAATGACCAATTTAAAATACATTATAGGCACAATGGGACAATATACCATTCTTCTGCCTTTCTACCCAACCAGATTAGCTCAAGTGTAGGACCATGGAGGGGTACAGCTCGAATTCAGGTTACAATTAAAGAGATTTTTTTCCCCCAAATGAAAATACATGAAAAGAGAAAGATACTATTTTAAGTCAAGTTTATACAGTGACTCTTCTGGTTTTCTTCAGAACAGGAATACTGAATAAATTAATCCCTGCTCCTGCCTACTTCACAGAATCAAAAAGGTGAAAGCCAAGAACAAGTGTATTTAAAGGAAATAAGAACAACAGAAATTGAGTTACTAAAGGGTTTCAACTGATACCCAAAAGGAATCTTTACTTTTATTCTAAACTTAAACAAAAATTAATACCCCCAAATGATCTTCTAATACAAGAATCATTCTGAATTCCAAAGTGAATCAACTGCTTCTAAAATTTAGGATGATCTGACACATCCAAAGGAGAAGATCGGTCCAAATCTGCCTATAAGAAGGTTGTAGTACAAAAATTAGCTGGATGTGGTGGCGCATGCCTGTAGTCCTAGCTACTCGGGAGGCTGAGGCAAGAGAATCGCTTGAACCCGGGAGGCGGAGGTTGCAGTGAGCCAAGATCGACCCACTACACTCCAGCCTGGTGATAGGAGACTCCCTCTCAAAAAAAAAAAAAAAAAAAAAAAAAGGTTGGAGGCCAATAATGTTGCCTTTTACAGTTATGCAGAGAAATCAAAAATCTTGGGACTGTGTCAGACATACAAAAGTTTCTTTCCTTCTCCCAATGAACAATAGGCATTTAAAGTGGAAATGTAAAAGGGTTTTAAGTAAAAGTCAAAAAGCAAACAGAAGCCAAAAAAAAAAAAAAAAGCAAAAGCATATATATATATATATATATATATTTTTTTTTTTTTTTTTTTTAAGGAAGAAAAATGTATAAGAAAATTGAAAAAAAAAAAAAAAAAAAAAAAAAAGCCTCACCTTCATTCAGTGCTTCTACCACCTCCCAATCGGTCAATTTATCGCAACAGCTGCGCTCATGCGAAAAAATCCTTAAAACATACCCAATATATATACAGATATAGCTATGTATATATGTATATATATAATATATATAAATTTTTATTTAAATAAAAAAGAAAGCTCGAATCCCAAGCCAATATGTGTATATCAAATCCTTGACCAGCCAGGTCTGTAGGGCATAATCAAATTCAATGTGAAATAGTATATAAACACGGTGCCTTGACTGGGCAAATTAAATAATTGCTACTCAAAAGAGTGTTCTGTTTGGACTCTCCTACTGGTAGGCAATGGAGGACTGTATTACCCTTCCCACCCCCACCACCCATTTGTTTAACTTAACAGTATGATGGACACAGAGTTTAGACTGAGGTTGTTATGACCTCAGCAGGAGTTAAGGGTTAAGAAAATAAGAAATAAGAAAAATATAAACTCTCATTTTTACCCAACCAAAGCAATGTAGTAACTTATTACATAACCAGTGCTTTCTAATTTAGTAGTAAAATCCAGAAAGGGAAACTGAAAAAATCAGGCAAATAGATGAATGGAGAGGGCGACTATATCAAACAGTCCCCACTAAACATGTTTTACAGGGTCTTAGTTAAGCACAGACACATGGCATCAGAATATGTGCAGCAGAATAATAGTAAAAAAAATTCCTCACTCTTTTCAACATTTTTATGAAGAAACATTTTCAACATTGGACAGCTAAGTCTATGAAAAATGACTTCAAACTATTTCCTACCTACTTATACTAATGATTCTGAGCAACAAGTGATCAATTCATGAACTATCCTTAAGACTCAATCAGTTTACAAGTAAAACAAAAACATCCATTGAAATGGTTCTATTCATTTTAAGTTCAAATCAAATGTTGCAGTTTTAAAATGTGGTTGATTGTCCTGGTTTTTGAGCATCCTATGATTTCAGCAAAAGTTTAATTTGAAAAGCACTGCTTCAAATTTCCAACCATGAGTTGAATGCAGGCGAATCACCAAACATGTATTTTCAGTGCTAACAAGTTATAGTTAATTCTTAATCAACATTTAAATCTAATTAAATACTGACTCAGCTTTCTCATTATATTCAGAAAATGCAAATGATCCTTAATATGAAAATGAGGACTTCAAAAATTGGTAATTCTCTTTGAAAAGTTGAAAATAAAAACAAGAAATAAAACCCTCCCAAACAAAAAAAAATTTTCAATGTCAAGAAAAACATACCTATCCAATGAAGCTAGTGATCTAGAAAGGGATAAAGAATTCCAAAGAACAGCTCTGGGAAAAGTTGGTTTGCTGCACATTTTCTAATAACTCAGTCTAGTACTGTCTGTTTCTCAAGCACCACAGAATTCTCTGAAAGCTGATGTTTTTGGTCTGTTTTAAGTTTACAGGGTGGTGAGAATTGATAAGGACTGGGGGTAAGGAATTATACAAATTATACACTGGGTATGTAATACCAAAATACAAGAAAACCTACTTCATTAAGATCATACAATTAATCAAACAGAGTGTATATATAATATCTTTTTTTTTTTTTAAAGCCCTGGATCCAAGGCGTCCAAAGTTATTAAAATAAAGTTCATTCACAGAACAAAAACAAATTTAATCTGAATTGCTTGCAGATACTGCTAATTTTCTTTTTCTTTAAATTAAAAAAATGCATTAATGTGAACTATGTGCAGGGTTTGTTTTTAGTAGTGGTGTTTGTGCACATTGCCTCTGGTGAATTTCCTGGATTTCTCTGACCGCTCTTAAGAGAAAAAGTTTAGAAGTTATGCGTTCTCCTACCCCTATGCCCGACAAACTGATTAGGAGCAGAAGATAAAAGTAGGACTCCTCATATTTTAAGGAGCAGAACTGGGAGTAACTCCTGATCTCTGGGAGTCATTGTTATCCCCTCCTCCCTCAGGGTCCTCTGATAGGTTCAGAGAGCTGGTCTTGTTAGATAGGAGGCTGATACTCTCTTGTGTCAAGGCTGATCCATTTGGTACATCACTGCTGACATTTTAAAATTTTGAAAAAGGAGAGAGAGAAAAATGATTAGTACAAAAATATCAACAGGGGATATCATTTAGCATGATAAAAAATATATAAATGGCTTCCAAATTTTAATCTACAGCCCCTTATCCATGTTTTAGCACAGGGTTGGCAAACCAAAGCTAGCCAGGTGCGTATTTTTTTTTCAGGTGTGTATTTTTGTAACTAAAGTTTTATTGGAATACAGCCTGCTCATTTGTTTAGCATATTATCCACTGCTTTCAAACCACAGAGAAGAGTTGAGAATTGTGACAAAAACTTTAAGGCCCATATCTTAAAATACTACCTGGGCTTTAAGAAAAGTACTTATCCCTGATTTAGCAGGTTTGCTACTACAAAAAATAATTTTGAACTCATGTCTATAATCTTAGCACTTTCAGAGGCCAAAGCAGGCAGATCACTTGAGCTCAGGAGTTGGAGACCAGCCTGGCCAACATGGTGAAACCCTGTCTCTACTAAAAACACAAAAATTGGCCTGGTGGTACGTGCCTGTAAAAACCCACTTGGGAGGCAGAGGCACAAGAATTGCTTGAACCTGAGAGGCAGAGGTTTCAATGAGCCAAGATCGCACCACTACATTCCAGCCTTAGTGATAGAATGAGAGTTTGTCAAAAAAAAAAAAAAAAAAAAGCCAGGTGCAGTGGCTCATGCCTGTAATCCTAGCACTCTGGGAGGCTGAGGCAGGTGGATCACAAGGTCAGGAGTTTGAGACCAGCCTGGCTAAGACAGTGAAACCCTGTCTCTATTAAAAATGCAAAAACTAGCCAGGTATGGTGGCACGTGCCTGTAGTCCCAGCTACTCAAGAGGCTGAGGCAGGAGACTCGCTTAAATCCAGGAGGCAGAAGTTGCAGTGAGCCGAGTCTATGCCATTGCACTCTTGCCTGGGTGACAGGGTAAGATTCTGTCTCAAAAAAAAAAAAAAAAAAAAATTGAATCCAAGATAATGCATGAATTAAAATGTCAAAATCCAGGCCTGAAAGCATTAGAAATTTTTGTTATATATCGTCAGGGGGGCAACTTAGGACTGTGTATTCAAAAGCCTCAAAATATCCTCAGAAAATAATTTAAGATATGCAAACAAAGCATTAATTGTAATACTGTTTATTGTAGGGATGTTCATGGTAGTTGATATGTATCTTTTCATATCTGCAGAATATTGGATGATATAGGACAGTCTGAATTAAAAACCAAGGAGGTGGAGTGCTGGGTTTGTGAAACTAGCAAGAGGCTAAATGCCCACACACTTTAAAAAGACTGGAAAAAGCTGGGTGCGGTGGCTCATACCTGTAATCCCAGCACTTTGGGAGGCCGAGGCAGGTGGATCACCTGAGGTCAGGAGTTCAAGACCAGCCTGACCAACGTGGAGAAACCCTGTCTCTACTAAAAATACAAAATTAGCCAGGCGTAGTGGTGCATTTTTAGTAGAGACGGGGTTTCACCATGCTGGCCAGGATGGTCTCGATCTCTTGACCTCGTGATCCGCCCGCTTCAGCCTCCCAAAGTGCTGGGATTACAGGCGTGAGACACTGCGCCTGGCCGCAAAAATATTCTTAATGTACACAGAATAATGATATTTTAAGAATCGAATTATGTTTATGAGGGTACTTCTGATATGACTGGATAATATAATAAATTTCTCTTTTGTGTGTAATTTAATATGGCTACGAAAATCTCCTTTTCTTTACCTGAATGTCAATGTAAGGTCTTCAGCCGGAACCTCGTTTTGTGGTTCTGGTTGTCCATTTTCGGCTTGTTTACTTGTATTCAGTTTGCTTTTCATGTCCAGAGAACACTGGTTTTCCTTTGAAAGAGGAAATAAAATCAGTTATCGTCTATTTAATGGTGTTAATGGGAGAGACCAAATTACAGATAATACAAAGTGATGATCCAGAAATCATATTTAATTTTGTAAAATAACCAAAGAAACTGGCAGACTAAAAGAGTGACATACATAAAAACATAACAGAATACAACCCACTTGCTCACTAACCAAGCTGGACAAAAAGAGAGACAATGCCTCAAGCTAACGTGAAAAAAAAATTCACAGAAAAAAACGATAACCTAGAAAGGTGGCCAGGCATGGTGGCTCATCCCTGTAATACCAGCAGTTTGGAGGCTGAGGCAGGTGGACTGCCTGAGGTCAGTTCGAGACCAGACTGGCCAACATGGCAAAACCCCATTTCTACTAAAAACACAAAAATCAGCCAGGTGTGGTGGTGCACGCCTGTAATCTCAGCTACTCAGAAGCTTGAGGCAGGAGAATCACTTGAACCCAGAAGACGGAGGTTGTAGTGAGCTGAGATTGTACCACTGCACTCCCCCACTGGGTGACAGAGTGAGACTCCCTCCAAAAAAAAAAAAAAAAGAAAAAAAAAAGGCTGGGTGTGGTGGCTCACACCAGTAATCCCAACACTTTGGGAGGCTGAGGTGGGTGTATCACCTGAGGTCAGGAGTTCGAGATCAGCCTGGCCAACATGGCAAAACCCCATCTCTACTAAAAATATTAAACAATTAGTTGGGCGTGGTGGTGGGCACCTATAATCCTAGCTACTTGGGAGGCTGAGGCAGAAGAATCACTTGAACCCAGGAGGCTGAGGTTGCAGTGAGCTGAGATTGTGCCACTGCACACCAGCCTGGGCAACAGTGCGAGACTCCGTCTCAAAAAAAACAACTAAAAAAAACCCCAAAAAACCAAAAACTACACTGGTGTGGTGGCAGGCACCTGTAATCCCAGCTACTCGGGAGACTGAGGCAGGTGAATCACTGGAACATGGGAGGCGGAGGTTGCAGTGAGCTGAGATTGCGTCACTGCCCTCCAGCCTGGGTGACAGAGACTCAGTCTCAAAAAAACAAAAAAAGCAAACCAAAGTACAATAAATATCTTTAACATACTTACTGAAAGCAAAAAAAAACCTGTACACTCAATTTATTTGCTTAGAAAGATTATGAAAACTATGCAACAAAAAAATCATATCATGCAACCTGAGGAACCCCCTAAGATTCAAAATTTACTAAAATGAATGTCTGTGCACTATGAAACAAATCCTAAGCATATTAATGGATATAGTTCCAAGGAAAGAATGTGCAGGCTGTATATCACTCATAGCAAAAAAAGGTCATTGTTATAAAGGCTACGAAGCTGGAATATTATTTGGTGAATACATCTTTATATAACACGTTGTCATTGCAAAATAGTAAACACCATCCTATTTGCTTCCCTAATCGGTATGCTAAACAGAGATTTAAGAACTTCCATTAAGTTCTTAAATTAAAGAAGCATTGTTTTCCCTTGTTTTCCCTAAAAGTTAATGAAGAATTCTAAGACAAAGAACACACTCAAACCAAAAGAGAGGAAGGGAATGATAAAATAGTAAGGTAGTCCACCCGCATGATAATTATTTTAAATATTAACCACTCATCAGAGTGCCTTGAAGTGATGATTCTGTAGCTCTAGATAATTCTAGAGCCACATGAAAGATTTCATTTCACCTTCCCCCTCTCTTCCCACCATAACACTCACCATACTCAGTTCCCGTGTTCTCTTCCCAATTTCCCTTTCCACCTGGTGCAGTTCCAAGCTCAACTGCTCACTTGAGATCATTCCAGGCCATTTTGGAGGTGGCGGTGGTGGGGGCTGTGACTGGCCTGCCAGGGTGTTTGCCTCCCTCTGCAACACCAGTCTGTTACTAACAGCCTAGTGCATAAAGCCAAGCACAGAGAAAACTCAACACACTTCACACCATGCACAGAATAACCAGGCTCAATTCCACACCACAGCCTTAAGTAGCTTATCACCCAGCTATTTGCAACAAAAATAATGCAACTGTAAGGCACTGTTCTCTTTGAGTACCATTTGAACAATAAAAGAACAAAACAGGGACATTTAAATTTAGTAAACAGTAATTTCATCTTAAGTATAAATTGCTCTTTGTATTTTCTGATTTGAAAGAGAAGTTGGCTGTGCATGGTGGCTCATGCCTTTAATTCTAGCACTTTGGGAGGCTGAGGTGGGAGGATCACTTGAGGCCAGGAATTTGAGACCCACCTGGGCAATACATCAAGACCTTGCCTCTACAAAAAAAAAAAAAAAAAAAAAAGCCTAGGATGGTGGTGTGGGCCTGTAGTCCTAGCTACTAGGGAGGATCACTTGAGCCCAGGAGTTTAAGATTACAGTGAGCTATGATCATGCCACTGCACTCCATGCACTCCAGCCTGGGCAACAGAGTGAGACCTTGTCTCTCAAAAAAAAAAAAAAAAGGAAATGGAAGAAAAACAAGTCAACTACAGATGTGCATCTTTCCCCCTCTGTTTTTAATGGTAATTTTCTCTGAAGTAAATCCTATAACTTATTTCATTGAAACCTCAGTAATGGCAAGGACTTTTAACTGTACTGAGTTAAATATGTGGCAAGTTTCTAAATAATACTGATAGTCTTTTTGGACAGAAAATGTGCCTGGAAACTTTAAAACAAAAAACCATGCATTTGAGGATATGCAGTGATGCCTTATTGGGTGGAAGGTCTGAATCTTTAAAAAGTTAACGAAAGACTGCCATAAGCAAACATAGCATTCTGTTTCTGTGACAGGAATCAGCAAGACGTTTTGAATCAATGTAAATAAGCAATGGCAAAAGCAGACAAAATCTAAATATTACATAGATTTTTTAAAATTCCTAAATCTAATTGTGTACGTAGGGGCACAAGTCAGCTAAATGTTTCGAAAATAATCTCCTACTGGTCTTCCTAAAAAGAAAGTCTACTAAGAAAAAGTCTTATAACTTTTTTTCCCTCCAAAGTGATGGCTTACTTATTATTAAAGATTATGGTAGAAAGACAGACTAATGTTCTAACAGTACCATTTTTTCCTCCAGAAAGGACAATGTATTTATCATTAGAATGTCTTCAGTTTTCCATATTCAAAGAATATGTTCCAATGTAAAGGATGATATATAAACAAAACCTAGTCTTCCTTATGTGACACTTAAAAGATTTTTTAAATTCTTGTTTTTTTTTTTGAGACAGGGTCTCACTCTGTCGCTCAGGCTGGAGTGCAGTGGCACCATCCGGGATCACTGCAGCCTTGACCTCCCTGGGCTCAGGTGATCCTTCTGCCTTCAGCATCCTGAGTAGCTGAGACTACAGGCATGCACTACCATGCCTGGTGAATTTTTGCACTTTTTGTAGTGAAGGGATTTTGCCATGTTGCCCGGGCTGGTCTCAAACTCCTGAGCTCAAGCAATCCGTCTGCCTTGGCCTCCCAAAGTGCTGGGATTACAAGCACGAACCACCACATCCAGCCAGATTTTAAAAATTCTTTAGTTTTGTTTTTCTAAGTGTCAGGCAGCATGATGGAAAGAACACTGAATCTGAAATATGAAGACTTGAGTTCATGTTTCAATTTTTGAGAAACTCATATACTTCAATCAAAAAAGGAAGACAATACCACCTGTCTAACCTACCTATTAGCGATATTGTAAGGGTCAAATAAGATACATGGTAGTGATTTTTAAATGGTACAGAACTACATAAATGAAAAGTGTTATTATTCTTATTACACTGGAACTATGTTTTATTTTTTAAGTCAAAGTTCTTTTTTTTTTTGAGACTGAGTCTCACACTGTAGCCTGGGCTGGAGTGCAATGGCGCGATCTCGGCTCACTGCAACCTCTGCCTCCTGGGTTCACACGACTCTCCTGCCTCAGCCTCCTGAGTAGCTGGGATTACAGGCGCACACCAGCATGCCCAGCTAATTTTTCGTATTTTTAGTAGACATGGGGTTTCACTATGTTGGCCAGACTAGTCTTAACTCCTGACCTCATGATCTGCTTGCCTCGGCCTCCCAAAGTGCTGGGATTACAGGGGTGAAATCCCATCTCTACTAAAAATACAAAAATTAGCTGAGTATGGTGGTGTACATCTATAATTCCAAGTACTCAGTAGGCTGAGGCAGGAGAATCACATGAACCCAGGAGGTGGAGGTTGCAGTGAGTTGAGATCACGCCCCCTCACTCCAGCCTGGGCAACAGAGCAATACTCTGTCTCAAAAAACAAAAAACAAAAAGCAAAAACAAACAAACAAACAAACAAACAAAACTTAAATGTGCCATCAGGGAATACAAGCTCCTGTTGGGAAATTTTAGGTAATCTGTTTTCTATTCTTAGGTAGTAGAAATTTTACGTTTTCTATTGTCCCAGAGCTAAACCCAGTATTGAATTCTTTGAAGAATGGAAACCTACACTAACTCCTAAGAAATAGACCTTAAAGTTTTTTGTTCATAGTGCCTCAAAAGTTCCTGTTTAAAATCTCTGAGAACCCTTCAAAAATTGGGACAAAAATGGCTCTCTAGGCTGGTACCTCTAGTCCACGTAGCTGGGTCTGCTGGCTAATCTGATGGTTCAATTGTTGCAATTCTAGTCGTAGCTGTTCTCTCTCAGCAGATGGAAGGGGTTTTCCATGACTGGCCACTTCTGACATAGATATTCTCTCCCTTTGGTTAGAAAGAAAGTGTGAAGTAAATTTTAACATTTCATTTTGTTAAGATATTACTGACCAGAAAAACAAAAAGAAGTTGCATAATTTTAAAGGTTTCTACATGTCTATTCAAGTAAAAAGAATGACTCATACCTCTCACTGAAGTGTCCCTGAGAAGGTATGTTTTGATGAGGTGAATATGGAGAACCTCCCCAGCCACCGTGGGTTCCATATGGACTATAATCTGTAAGAGAATGATTTATTATGGTATGAGATAATTCACAGATTTGATTCTTCTTTTAAGGTACTCACAATCTAAAAGACATCAGGGTATTGCATACACAGATATCTGGTATCTACCTTAAATGGCCAGATTTTTAAAATTCTTTAACTTTGTTTTTCTAAATGTCAGGCAGCATGATGCTGGGTGCTGATACATGTTTGTTTCTTCCCCAATGAACTTTCAGTCTTTGTAGTTTTTCTTCCAAATTACTGTATAATGAGAATGTTATTCCCCCATATAGCAATGAAGCTATTTGAGGTGGGGGTGGGATGGGGAAGAAACATTAGGAAAGCTTCACATATAGACATTTAATTTCAGTTTATATACCTAAAATTCACTGGGTTATATTACCTTTCTTACAGGGATGATTCCCTGGAAAGTTTGAAAATTACTGCCTTGCAAGATTACTAAAAACACTGATAGTAAATGGGGAGCAGGGGTAATGCTGAAAGTCAAGATTATGAACCCTTTAGGTCAGCTTACCTTTGAGATTCTTACCTGAAATGTTAATAGATTTTGTAGGAGCTCCCTGAGGTGCCATAGCCTGCATTGGACCAGCACCCTGATATATAGTTTTGGAAGTTCGCGAGATGGCACCAAACCGAGACACTGTTGGTCGGTCTCCAAATGGGATGAGGTCATCATCACTGGTTTCTGCTGCTCTTCTCTGAAGATCTAATCGCTGGTCCCTCATTCCTTTACTCTCCACATTCTGATAAAAAAGCAAAATGAGAAATCTACCCCACACTCAGATCGCTCTGTAACCTAATTTTTTCTAGATCTGTAATAAGGTTAAAGATGAGTACAACACTCTTACTGGTAAGACTAAAATCATTAGTTACCTTTGGTTGTTTTTATGTAACACTGGTTTTTAAACCTCTGAGGTGAGGGGCGACAGGGTCCCACTCTGTTGCCCAGGCTGGAATGTAGGGGCACTATCATGGCTCACTGCATCCTCAACCTCCTGGGCTCCAGTGATCCTCACACCTCAGCCTCCCAGGTAGCTGGGACTATAGGCATGTACCACCATATTCAGCTAATTTTTTTTTTATTATTTATAGAGATGAGGTCTCCCTATGTTGACCAGGCTGGTCTCAAACTCCTGGGCTCAAGCAATCCTCCTGCCTCAAGTTCAACCTCCCAAAGTGCTGGGATTACAGGTATGAGCTACTGCACCTGACCTAAGAAATACATTTTTAAAATTTATGGGAGGCCATTGTTTTGGACTAAGCTCCTGCACTAAGCCCCAAGACACCAGATCAAAGCAGAATGTAATCACTTGTGCTAGATGCCACAAAATCAAACTGAACTTGAAAATGCGTCAGTTTTCCAAAAAACAGGAGATTCACAGAAATCAATCATAAGAGGATCACTCAATTAGAACTGGTAAGTCCCTTCTGCTTTAGTCCTGTAAGAAAAATAACTTTGAAACAGCTAATCTGAGTTTCGTTCCTTTTCTCTGTTTAGCTCATTAGAGCATATTTCTATTTCATAGATGAAATGCTTCCTGATTAATCAATCACTAATAAAAGCCAATTCAATCTTTAAGAAATACATATATATAATGATCTATTGTGTGTGTGTGTATATATATATATGCATACAAATATATATTTATCCCTATATAATCTTACACACATATATAGACACACAAATATGTAATTTGTATGCACATTAACATTTGAGAAATACTAGATTAGACTTCTTTCACCTATTTGGGAGATTTTCAATTTCCTCCCAAATTTCAAGTCCTCTAGATTGGACTGCAACTTTTTGTTTGTTTTTGAGACAGGGTTTTGCTCTGTCACCAGGTTGGAGTGCAGTGGTGTGTGAGCCTCAACCTCCTGGGCTCAAGCAATCCTCCTGCCTCAGCTTCTCAAGTAGCTGGGACCACGGGCGTGCACCACCACACCTGGCTAATTAAAAACATTTTTGAGGAGATGGGGTCTTGCTATGTTGCCCAGGCTGGTCTTGAACTCCTGGGTTCAAACAATCCTCCCACCTTGGCCTCCCAAAGTGCTGGCGTTACAGGTGTGAGTCACCATGCCTGGCCCAAACTTTTTAATTCTTTACTGATTTAAGACAATGAGTTTTGTTTTGCTAATACTCGTGTTACTTTAATATAATAACCCTTTTTGAAAGCCAAGTACAAGGCAAACATTCCTGCCTAATTTCCCCTCATTTCTTTCCAATAAGAGCCTTATTACAGCCCAAAAACAATGCTTCTGTAATCCTACTGCAAAAAAAAAAAAAAAAAAAAAAAAAAAGATTTATTTTGCTTTTTCTCCCTCTAAAACTCTATTTTTTTGGGGGGGGCGGGGCTGGCATATAATCATATTTATGCTATTAGATATCACTTCACTCATTTACAGTGGTTATCAGCACCCAAATCTTTTTCTTATGGCAAATGTTGGTCTTTTCTTAACCACCTGGAAAAGTATTTATCCATGAAAATCTATATAACCTAGGAAAAACCTATACAATATCTTACTACCTCTGTTAAGAGTAATAAGGACAAATGGGTTAAGAATAGTCAAGGTATACCATACCATTCAGCAATACCATTCCTTTTTTTTTTTTTTGAGATGGAGTCTCACTCTGTCATCTAGGCTGGAGTGCAGTGGCACAATCTCAGCTCACTGCAACCTCTGCCTCCCGGGTTCATGCCATTCTCCTGTCTCAATCTCCCAAGTACCTGGGATTACAGGCTCCTGCTACCATGCCCAGCTAATTTTTGTGTATTTAGTAGAGATGAGGTTTTGCCATGTTGGCCAGGCTGGTCTCAAACTTCTGACCTCAAGTGATCCACCTGCCTTGGCCTCCGAAAGTGCTGGGATTACAGGCATGAGCCACAGTGCCCAGCCAGCAAGACCATTTCTAAGTGTAACTTTCATGCACGTGAAGACATATATACATAAGAATGTTTGTTGGAGTACCATACATAATAGTGAAAGATCAAAAATAGCCTAAATGTCCACTAATACAAAAAGAAATCATTGTATGGTATCATTTATACAGAATATCTCGCAAAAGTAGCTAAAATCAATAATCCTGAGCTACAGATATAAATATGGGCTGGGCATGGTGGCGCATACCTGTAATCCCAGCATTTTGGGAGGCCGAGGAGGGCAGATCACCTGAAGTCAGGAGTTTGAGACGAGCCTGACCAACATGGCAAAACTGTGTCTCTACTAAAAATACAAAAAAATTAGCCAGGCATGGTGGTATGTGCCTGTAGTCCCAGCTCCTCGGGAGGCCGAGGCAGGAGAATCGCTTGAACTCAGGAGGCGGAGGTTGTAGTGAGCTGAGATCATGCCACTGCACTCCAGCCTGGGTGACAGAGTGGAACTCTGTCTCAAAAAAAAAAAAAAAAAAAAAAAACACAATTTAAAAGCAATGCTGAGTGAAAACATGAAAATACAAGCTGAAGTGTATAATTTATATAAGGTCTATAAACATATAAAACAACATTGTTTAGGAATAGTATAAAATTATCCATGGCCAGGCGCACTGGCACACACCTGTAACTACAGCACTTTCAGAAGCAGGAGAATCCCTTGAGCCCAGGAGCTCAGGACCAGCCTGTTCTGCCTAGGCGACATAGCAAGACCTCATCTCTACCAAAAAAAAAAAAAAAAAAAAAAAATTAGCTGAGCATAGTATCACACATCTGTGTCCCAGCTACTTGGGAGGGTGAGGTGGGAGGATCACTTGAGTCCAGGAGCGTGAGGCTGCAGTGAGCTGTGATTGTGACACTGCACTCCAGCATGAGGAAGATCCTGTCTTAAGGGGAAATAAAATTATCCATGAAAATGATAAATACTAAACTCAGGATAGAGATTACTGACAGGGAATGAAAGAGGGAGAAAAACGAGACTTGGGAAATATATACAGGGGGATATACTTCTTGAAAATTGTATTTCTTTAAAAAATAAAAAGGCAATGAAGATACTATCCAAGTAGGGTAGCTCATGCCTGTAATCCCAGCACTTTGGGAGGCAGAGGCGGTAGGATCACTTGAGGCCAGGAGTTTAAGATCAGTCTGGGAAACATAGCAAGACCCCATCTCTACAAAATTTTTTAAATTAGCTGGGTGTGGTGGCATGCACCTGTAGTCCTAGCTACTCAGGAGGATCACCTGAGTTCAGGAGTTTGAAGTAACAGTGAGCCATAATCATGTCACTACACTCCACCCTGCGTGATGAAGATCGATCCTATTGCTATAAAGAGATAAGCTGAAGCTGGGCATGGTGGCTCACGCCTGTAATCCCAGCACTTTGGGAGGCCGAGACAGGTGGATCACTTGAGGTCGGGAGTTCAAGACCAGCCTGACCAACATGGAGAAACCCCGTCTCTACTAAAAAATATGGCTGGGTGTGGTGGCATGCACCTGTAGTCCTAGGTACTCAGGAGGATCTCCTGAGTTCAGGAGTTTGAGGTTACAGTGAGCCATAATCACATCACTGCACTCCACCCTGGGTGACAAAGATCGATCCTATCTCTATAAAAAGAGATAAGATGAAGCTGGGCACAGTGGCTCACGCCTATAATCCCAGCACTTTGGGAAGCCGAGGCGGGTGGATCACTTCAGGTCGGGAGTTCGAGACCAGTCTGACCAACATGGAGAAACTCCGTCTCTACTAAAAAATACAAAATTAGCCGGGTGTGGTGGTGCATGCCTGTAATCCCAGCTACTCCGGAGGCTGAGGCAGGAGTATCACTTGAACCTGGGAGGTGGAGGTTGCAGTGAGCCGAGATTGCACCATGGCACCCCAGTCTGGGCAACAAGAGTAAAAGTCTGTCTCAAAAGAAAAAAAAAAGAGAGATAAGATTTTGATAATATTTTAACTTGGTTATTAGAAACACTGGTGTTACATGATTTTTCACTAAAGAATAAAATAACCCAAGTATTAAATTTCAGCATCTTAGAGTTCACTTGAAGCTGAGCAGCTGTAATTCTGACTCAAATACTACTCTCGTTCACTAGATTCAACTTTGTTATTTAAACTTCAGAGTTGTGAAAAATAATTTTTTTTTTGAGAATTTTTTTTTGAGACGGAGTGCCACTTTGTCACCCAGGCTGGAGTGCAGTGGCACAATCTTGGCTCACTGCATGTGCTGCCTCCCGGGTTCACACCATTCTCCGTGAAGAAGAATTTTAACTTATTTGGTGAAGGGGTCCAAGATCCTAATTAATTATGTAAAATAATTTAATCTGGGTACTAAACAATTGTTGAGAAATTGCTATTTGCACAGAAATATAATAAATGCTCTGTCTCGGTAAGTATTAAAAGATTTTTATTTACATCTAAATGAATCAAAAACCTGTACTGCTTAAAGATAACTCAATTGCAGAGTATAGAATATGGTCTGAAACTCTTAAGCAAAGCTGAATTATTTGTGCCTAAATGGTAATGGGTGAAAATTTATTTGGTTTATCTTGATTTGTATTAATTATTGCTTAGCTGTTACACATACCATCATTTCCACACTCCCTGCTGCCACAACATCTTTGGGTTTTGCATCTTTGGTTCCAATGTAGGAGCCGATGGTGTCACATGACCAGGGAGAGTATTGGCTATAATCATTTCCTTTGTATTTCCCAGCTACCTTCAAGTCTTCATCCAAAAACTACAGATGGAGAAAGAAAAAATAAAAGAAAAAGAAAAAGAAACAGGAAATGGGTCTATGAATAACAAGATAGAGAAAGCAGGGAATTTCTTAGAACATTGTGCTGAAGCAACATAATGATGATTATTCGATTTTTAAGTGCCACAATAGAAGATTTTTGTAAACTATGAAAAATATAAAATAAGTGAAGAGTGATTTTTAGCTTTCAGTTTTTGTTTTGTTTTTTTTTTTTTTACCTTAGCAGAAGGTTAAAAAAAAAAAAAAAAGAAAAAAGAAAAAAGATAATTCAATATCCTTCCAGGAATCAGGCTAGGATTTTATGGGTTTGCTCATCCTTTTCTTCATTAGATCAGTAAACATTTAAGCATATATGTACCAAGCCATAGTTTTGTTAGACCCTCCTCAATGTTTCTTTCAATAAAATCAAGGTAAACAAGAACATTAAAAATTTTGATTTTTATAGTACATGATGATGTAGTAACTTTTTACTGAAATCTCTTTAATAACAATAATTCATATCTTGAATAAATTCTGCTTCTTAGGTTGATTCAATGAGATGAAAAGGATGTCTAATTTTTATCTTTTCAAGATAAGTTCTTCAGTCTAAAAACAGAATAGCTATTCTAAGGCTAATATATTTTCACTAAAATTGCAACATTCACATTTATAAAATGTTTTACATTTTCAAAATGTTTTCATGTATACTACCTAATAAGCTCCTAAATCCATAATAGACAACACAGGTGATATGACCAAGGCTATACCAGTATAGGGCAGTACTAGGACTATAACTTTAATGTTTCTTTCATTTTATCACAAGACATATATACACTGATATCTAGGGGTATCAGTGTTCATACTAAAAACATCTCTTTGCTGAGTTATCATTGTTGGCCTTCTGCACTGACATAGTAGTATCATTCACTGTCAACCACTCTTCATTGGTATTGGTTCATTTAAGTGGATCTATGCCTCCCACTATACTAAAAACATCTCTTTTCTGAGTCATCATTATTGGCCTTCTGCACTGACACAGGGTCTGCTGATCACTAGTATCACTCATTGCCAACCACTCTTCTGCTTCTATTATTCATAACCTTTTCCCTTTTCTTTGTCCTACTATTATTTAAAAAAAAATTTTTACGCTTTTTTATTTTTCTTCTACTTATTAAACTTTAGATAGAACAGCTAACTTTTAAAACACATGACCTACCAATTACAGTGCTCCTTTTTTTTGAGACGGTGTATCGCTCTGTCACCCAGGATGAAGTGCAGTGACATGATCTCCGCTCTCTGCAACCTCTGCCTCCCAGGTTCAAGCCATTCTCCTGACTCAGCCTCCCAAGTAGCTGGGATTACAGGTGCGTACCTCTACACCTGGCTAATTTTTGCGTTTTTAGTAGAGACAGGGTTTCACCATGTTGGCCAGGTTCGTCTGGAACACCTGACCTCAGGTGATCCACCTACCTCAGCCTCCCAAAGTGCCGGGATTACGGGTGTGAGCTACCACGCCTAGCCAAGAGTGCTCCTTTTTTAAATCTCTGACTGTAGTGTATTATATGCAGCTATTTAAATGAATGAGATAAATTTATATACTGACATACAAAGACAGCCAGGAAAATGGATTAGGTAAAAACAAAAACAAAGGCAAAACAGACATAAAACCAAGATGTATTTACTAAATGATCCTATTAAAAAATAATAATGAGGCTGGGCAAGGTGGTTGACATCTGTAATCCCAGCACTTTGGGAGGTCGAGGCAGGCAGATCACCTAAGGTCGGGAGTTCAAGACCAGCCTGGCCAAGGTGGTAAAACCCTGTCTCTACTAAAAATATAAAAATTAGTTGGGTGTGGTGGTGTATGCCTGTAGTCCCAGCTACTCAAGAGGTTGAGGCAGGAAAATTGCTTGAACCTGGGAGGCAGAGTTGCAGGGAGCCAAGTTTGCACCACTGCACTCCAGCCTGGGCAACAGAGTGAGATTCCGTCTCAAAAAGGAAAAAAAAAAAAAAGTAATAACAATAACAATAAAGACATCCAACAATCCCACTACTGGGCATTCATCTAAAGGAAAATAAATCAGTATATGAAGGGATATTTACACCCTCATGTTTTATTCCCAATAGCCAAGATACAGAATCAACCGAGGTATACAGCAACAGATGAATTGATAAAGAAAATGCGGTATATATACAATGAAATATTATTCAGACATAAAAAAGAATAAATCCTGTCATTTGCAGCAACCTAGATGAGCCTGGAGGACAACACATTAAGTGAAATTGGTAAGGCACAGAAAGATAAATATTTCATGTTCTCACTCATATGTGGGAGCTAAAAAGTTGAGTCACAGAAGTAGAGAGTGGAACTGTGGTTATGAGACACTAGAAAGGGAATGGAGGGAGGCAAGGGGAGACAGAGCTTGGTTAATAGATACAAAATTATAGCTACATAGGAGGAATTACTTCTAGCATTCTATAGCCCTGCAGGGTGAATACAGTTAATAATTTACTATACATTTTCTAAAAGCCAGAAGAGAGGATTGTTTTTCCTGATTTGAAAAAATTATGCTTTTTTTTTTTGAAGAAAACTTTTAACATCATAAACTGATCTTTATATACAATTTTATTCATTATTTCTATAGACCAATTCAATTCAGGTTTATTTACTTATTTAACAAATGACATAAAAAATGTGGGCTGGGCATGGTGGGTGGATTGCTTGAGCCCATGAGTGTGAGATCAACAGCCTGGGCAACACAGCAAGACCCTGTCTCTTTTTTAAGAAAATAGAAACATTTTTTAAAAAGTTTTCCACTTAGGATCTTGGAAGTCAAAATAAAATGGAAAGTATCTAGGACAGATTGACAAAAGAAACAAATATCAACAAAATAATTTTCAATTTGATGAAGAAAGAAACCACAATCTTAGGCTGGGCATGGTGGCTCGCACCTATAATCCAGCACTTTGGGAGGCCAAAGCGGGCGGATCATGAGGTCAGGAGTTCAAGACCAGCCTGGCCAACATAGTGAAACCCCATTCCTACTAAAAATACAAAAAATTAGCCAGCATGGTGGCGGGCGCCTGTAATCCCAGCTACTCAGGGGGCTGAGGCAGGAGAATCGCTTGAATCTGGGAGGCGGAGGTTGCAGTGAGCCAAGATCACACCATTGCACTCCAGCCCAGGTGACAGTGTGACATTCCATCTCAAAAAAAAAAAAAAGAAAGAAAGAAACCACAATCTTCATACAACAACAACAACAACAACAACAACATCAGGTTTGCAGTAAGAGATGTGGCTTTTTTTTTTTTCTACAGGCGTGAGCCACCGCGCTGGGCCGATTTATAAAGGAAGCTTGAGATAAACATTGTCAACAATGTTGTAGATATGAAAAGCAAGGACAACAGCAGATCTGCCCAGCATTTTTCCTTGAAATAAAATCTGAAGATATTTATTTAGCCCACAAGAAGAATGTTATTTATACAATGTTATATAATGCAAAAATTGACAATTAAAATATAACACTGCTCTCTTCTTCAAAGAAAAGTTGGATGACTGGCCGGGCACAGTGGCTCATGCCTGTAATCACAGCACTTTGGGAGGCTGAGGTGGCTAGATCATCTGAAGTTAGGAGTTCGAGACCAGCCAACATGGTGAAACCCCAACATGGTGAAACCCCGCCTCTACTAAAAATACAAAAATCAGCCTGGCATGGTGGTGCATGCCTGTAATCCCAGTTACTCAGGAGGCTGAGGCAGGAGAATCGCTTGAACCAGGGAGGTGGAGGTTGCAGAGAGCCGAGATCGTGCCACTGCACTGTAGCCTGGGCAATAGAGCAAGAGTCTGTCTCAAAAAAAAAAAAAAAAAAAAAGAAAAGAAAAGAAAAGAAAAGTGGGATGACTGTTCTGAATGACTTAAAAGCTACTTGCCTACCAGTCAAAGGATGACTGAAACTCTCTGGAAGCATCCTGCATTTCTGTAGCCTTGACCTTGCAGTGGCAAGTATCACATACACAATTGTCCAAGGAAGAGAGGATTTTGAATGTTCCCAATATAAATAAAAGGTAAATGTTTGAGATAATATGCTAATTACCCTGCTTTGATCATTGCATATTGTATATGTGTATTGACGTATCACTTTGGGAGGCCGAGGCAGGTGGATCACCTGCGGTCAGGAGTTTGAGACCAGCCTGACCAACATAGAGAAACCCTGTCTCTACTAAAAATACAAAATTAGCTAGGCATGGTGGCGCATGACTATAATCCCAGCTCCTCAGGTGGCTGAGGCAGAAGAATCACTTGAACCCGGGAGGAAGAGGTTGCGGTGAACCGAGATCGTGCCATTGCACTCTAGCCTGGGCAACAAGAGTGAAACTCCATCTCAAAAAATAAAAATAATAAAAAAAAAATCACTCTGTATCCCATAAACTTGTACAATTATAATGTGTCTACTAGAGAGATGTTAGTTCATGCACAGAAAGAAGGTGAAATATATATAAAAAGTTTAAATATATAATAAACAGTGGTTATAGAAAATGAGATTTTGGAGAAACTTCTCTTTCTAGATCATGTATTTCCATAATGTATGAATTTAGTACAATTATACACAGGTTGTTTTATTTATTTATTTTTAAATTTTTGCTGAGAAGGAGTCTCGCTCTGTTGCCCAGGCTGGAGTGCAGTGGTGTGTGATCTCGGCTCACTGCAACCTCTGCCTCCTGGGTTCAAGCAATTCTCCTGCCTCAGTCTCCCAAGCAGCTGGGATTACAGGCGCCCACCATCATGCCTGGTTAATTTTTGTATTCAGGTTGTTTATAATCAGAACTGAGGTTTAAATATGTATCTTTGTATCTCAGTAACTAAAATAATACTAGATAATGTTCCTTAATGGCCAGGCATTATTATAATTTTTATTAGGAGTAAAAATAACAATAATAAATATGAATTGTTTACTGAATGCCTGCTACATACCAGATGCCTTATGTTTCATCTTCACCATACCACTATGAGGTAGGCTTTCCTATGTTTGATTTATAAATGAAGAAACTTGCACCTCAGGGTTCAGGGATGCTAAGTAATTTTAAAAAGATCACAGTGGGCCGGGCGCGGTGGCTCAAGCCTGTAATCCCAGCACTTTGGGAGGCCGAGACGGGTGGATCACGAGGTCAGAAGATCGAGACCATCCTGGCGAACACGGTGAAACCCCGTCTCTACTAAAAAATACAAAAATTAGCCGGGCGAGGTGGCGGGTGCCTATAGTCCCAGCTACTTGGGAGGCTGAGGCAGGAGAATGGCGTGAACCCGGGAGGCGGAGCTTGCAGTGAGCTGAGATCCGGCCACTGCACTCCAGCCCGGGCGACAGAGCGAGACTCCGTCTCAAAAAAAAAAAATAAAATAAAAAAAATAAATAAAAATAAAAAGATCACAGTGAAGGACACAACTGAACCTCAAAGTTTCCTATGTTTGATACCAAAAACTGCTCACTTTTCACAATGTCATATTGTTTTCCACATTTCTTATAAAACAATATAGCATAACAAAGTTCCAGGGTGTACTCTAATAAAGAATTTTTGAAAAAATATCACACCTGTTTTTTTTTTTTTTTCCTCTTTTTTGAGACAAGGTCTTTGTTACTCAGGCTGGAGTGCAGTAGCACAATCATAGCTCATTGCAGCATGGACCTCCCAGGTTCAAGCAATCCTCCCACCTCAGCCTCCCAAGAAGCTGGGACTGGAGGCGTATCCCACCACACCTGGCTAATTTTTATTTTTAAATTTGTAGGAATAGGGTCTATATTGCTCAGACTGGTCTTGAACTCCTGGGCTCAAGTCATCTTCCCACCTCAGCCTCCCAAAGTATGGGATTACAGGTGTGAACTACTGCACACCTGGCTGTTTTTACTTTACAAATAAAACTACATTAATAGAAGACATTGTGACTTTACTAATAACCTACGTTTTTGTGGAAAACTCATCCAAAGTGTTTAGATGGGAAAACTAGATATTGTGAACAACTTCTATTTAGTAGAACTTCCTTCATACTTCCTTCATTCCTTCCTTCAACTTCCTTCATACACCCAACAAGACACTATTTACTATGTGTGATGTACTTCTCCATTTTCATTTATTATTCATGATTTGTCAGTTAGTAACGGTTAGAATTGTAATTCTATACATAAAGGACGAAAGACAAGTTCCTTACATAGTATCAACTGTAATCCTGAGAAAACTTACTTGATTATTAAAAAAAAAAAAAAAAACTATAAGCTAAAGCAGTATGTACAACCAACAAAACAAATACGATTACTTTAAAGTTGGATTTTTTGGGCTGGGCGCAGTAGCTCATGCCTGTAATCCCAGCACTTTAGGAGGCCAAGGCGGGTAGATCATTTGAGGTCAGTTCGAGACCAGCCTGGCCAACATGGTGAAACCCCATCTTGGCCGGGCGCGGTGGCTCAAGCCTGTAATCCCAGCACTTTGGGAGGCCGAGGCGGGTGGATCACGAGGTCAGGAGATCGAGACCATCCTGGCTAACATGGTGAAACCCCGTCTCTACTAAAAATACAAAAAACTAGCCAGGCGTGGTGGCGGGCGCCTGTAGTCCCAGCTACTCGGAGGCTGAGGCAGGAGAATGGCGTGAACCTGGGAGGCGGAGCTTGCAGTGAGCCGAGATCGCGCCACTGCACTCCAGCCTGCGTGACACAGCGCGAGACTCCGTCTCAAAAAAAAAAAAAAAAAAAAAAGAAACCCCATCTCTACTAAAAATACAAAAAAATTAGCTGCGTGTGGTGGCACATGCCTATAATCCCAGTTACTGGGGGAGGCTGAGGCAGGAGAATCGCTTGAACCCAGGAGGCAGAGGTTGCAGTGAACCAAGATCGCACCACTGCACTCCAGCCTGGGCAACAGGGCAAGACTCCGTCTCAAAAAAAAAAAAAAAAAAAAAAAGTTGGCCTTTTGAAAAGACGAACAAAAATTGATAAATCCTTAGCAGGACTGACAAAAAAATTTACCAATATAGAACTAGAAAAACGAACATCACTGTAGACCATATAGACATTAACATAATAAGACAACACTTATTCACCATAACTAGTAGCACTGTCGTACAGAAATACAAAGAAGCTGACTCCCCAAATTATGGTTATTGCCCTGTGATACATTAACCAGCTTTTTTAAAAGCAATCTTATTTGACTGTTGTTTTTCTCTGATTTTCACTATCTATATTTATGTATAATTAATAAAGAAATTTAGCAAGCCTGCTGAATAGAAAGGTCAATACAAAAAATCTATTTCTCTGTATTAATAATAGAAAATAAGAATTTCCAAACAATTCTATTTAAAATAGTTTCAAAAAACAATGATTATCTAGGAATAAATTCAATGTAAGATGTGCAAGACATTGAGTATGAAATATAAAGAAAATTCAAATAAATGAAGGGGTATATGATGTTCAAAGAGACTTGATATTAGAAAGATGTCACTTCTCAGCTGGGCATGGTGGCTTACGCTTGTAATCCCAGTACTTTGGGAGGCCGAGGCGGGCAGATCACCTGAGGTCAAGAGATCGAGACCATCTTGGCCAACAGGGTGAAACCCCAGTGCTACTAAAATACAAAAAACTAGCCGGGCATGGTGGCTCATGCCTGTAGTCCCAGCTACTTGGGAGGCTGAGGCAGAAGAATCACTTGAACCCAGGAGGCGGTGGCTGCAGTGAGCTGAGATGGCACCATTGCACTCCAGCCTGGCGAAAGAGCAAGACTCTGTCTCGAAAAAAAAAGAAAAATGTCACTTCTCATCATGTTGATCTAAGGCAACACTGTCTAGGCCTGGCGTGGTGTCTCACACCTTAATCCCAGCACCTTGGAAAGCTGAGGTGGGAGGATCACCTGAGGTTAGCAGTTCGAGACCAGTAAGGCCAACATGGTGAAGCCCTGTCTCCACTAAAAATACAAAAATTATAGTTGGGCATGGTGGTGCACGCCTGTAATCTCAGTTACTCAGGAGGCTGGGGCAGGAGAATCACTTGAACCCAGGAGGTGGAGGTTGCAATGAATTGAGATTGCACCACCGTACTCTGGCCTGGGTGACAGAGTGAGACTCCGACTCAAAAAAAAAAAAAAGATACTAAAATTAACTAGGAGTGGTGGTGTGCACCTGCAGTCCAAGCTACTTGGGAGGCTGAGGCATGAGAATTGCTTGAACCTGAGAGGCAGCAGTGAATGAAAATTGCGCCATTGCACTCCAGCCTGGGCGACAGAGTGAGACTCTGTTTCAAAAAAATAAACAAATAAATATAAAGCAACACTAATGAAAATATAATGCGATCCACACATACAATTAAAACATTTTTGTGGCCACATTAAAAACATTTAGTGGCCATATTAAAAACAAAAACAGGTGAAATTAATTTTAACAATTTTATTTAATCCAATATATCAAAAATATTAATGAATTTTACATTTTTGGTATGAAATTCTTGAATTCAGTGTGTATTTTATCACTATAGTACATCTGAACTTAAACTAGCCACATATTACATGTTCAACAGCCACATGTGGCTAGTGGCTACCATATTGGACAGCACAGATTTAGAGATCTGATGTAATCCTAATCAAAACTGGAGCAGATGTTTTTGTGGAAATCAACATACTGATTCTTGAAAAATAACAATACTAGAAAATATAACCACCACATATTGAGACTTATTATAGAACTACACGAAGAGAATGTGGCATTGGTTCAAGGATAGAAATAGATTGATGGGCCGGGCGCGGTGGCTCACGCCTGTAATCCCAGCACTTTGGGAGGCCGAGGCGGGCGGATCACAAGGTCAGGAGATCGAGACCACGGTGAAACCCCGTTTCTACTAAAAATACAAAAAATTAGCCGGGCGCGGTGGCGGGCGCCTGTAGTCCCAGCTACTCAGGAGGCTGAGGCAGGAGAATGGCGTGAACCCGGGAGGTGGAGCTTGCAGTGAGCCGAGATTGCGCCACTGCACTCCAGCCTGGGCGACAGAGCGAGACTCTGTCTCAACAAAAAAAAAAAAAAAAAAGAAATAGATTGATGGAAAAGAATAGGGTCAGGAAACATGTATGTGGTCACCTGATTATGATAAAGCAGGGCACCAGGGAAAGCATGCCGATTTCATTAAATTGTGCTGAGTCAATGCCTTACAGGAAAAAAAAAACAACCAAAAAAACACGGATCTTGACTCCTAATATATTACATTACATACATACAAAAATCAGTTCTAGATGGATTGCAGAGCTAAATGATAATAAACCTTTTAGAAGAAAACAGAAAAAAAAAAATCTTCATACGCATTGGGGATAGGCAAAGATGACCTAAACTGGACACACACACAAAAACACTGATAAATGAGACTAAAAATGATATGCTTACTTCTTCTGGATGAAAGGTAGGAGGCAAGGTTGGTGAAGGTGCAAAAGGAGGTGGAGAGATAACCTTTCTTTCCTCCAGCTGGGCCATTATTTCCTTTCGTCGGCGATGTAGTTCATCTAGACTAGGATGAGGCTGGGGAGGAGGAGGAAGCCGGCTATAAGGAGGTTCCTAAAAATAGAAAGATTAGTTAAAATTGAAAGAGAATTTCAGGACAGATTAATTCATTTAATATACTCAGCGTATATTTTAAGTTATGAAGCAGCTTGTATACCCTTCTTAACATTTGAAAACACCAACACTTAATAGAACAAAGTAAAACAAAACCCCCCAAACTCTCAAGATCTTCCAAATAGCTAAATTTAGGTTTTTTTTATTTGGTCATAATTTCCAAGTAGATCTAGAATTGTTAATTAAACATCTAAAGTTCAGAAACTAAGAATGGTTAATTGGGGGGAGGAGGCAGAATTTTTTTCTCATTAATAGTTAAAAAAAAAAAAAAACCTACGCAAATTATGAAAAGATTAAAAAAAAAAGAAGCTCTCATAAAGAAGAAGTCATCAAAGGGTTATTATCATTGTATAAAAAGTAAGGAATCACTGCAAGCAATAGTCAAATTAAGTCTATGTAATAAAAAAAAATACAGCATACTCTGAGGTACGAAGGTCTGATCTGAGTTGGATGAGGAGCCACTGGATAGTAACTCTCGATCTGTTGGTATCTTTCTCTGGATTCTGGTACATACGATGGTACTGCTGCAGGTGGAATCTCAATGGGTATAGGGCTTTCTCGGAATATCTCTTCTCTTGTGTAAGACTGAGCAGGGTACACTCGACGGCTATCATAGTGAGATGGGTATATAGGTGGGTACTGCTGTGGCTGTGTGCCATACTGAGAGTTTACAACACGATCTTGGAGGTAGGGTGGATAATGATCCAAGTAGGGAGGAGCAGGTTCAGGAGCGGATGGTGGAGGTCGGACAAAGCGGGACACACATTGTGGTGGTGGAGTATAATACATACCTGTATAATACAAAAGAGGAACCAAAGGCAATAATGAGCCAATTTAGTTTTCTATATAAGATTTTACCTTTTAAAATACTGAAACACTAAAGTACTGATAATCTACTTATTTCTTTAGAAGTTTTCCATCTGCTTATATAATCAGGTTAGCTTTTTAAAAAATAACAAGCAAAAATTATCTGTAAAAGTCATTGAAAAAACTACCCTACTTATAACCTATAATACTAGATTGGCTCTCATTGTTTGACCCTCTTTCTTGGTGTGTCTTAATGAAATGAAGACATTGCAAAACAAAAAAAACTACATTTCCCAGATATCCTTGAAGTCAGGCTACACAAATTAATCACTTGTACGAGTTTTGAATTTGAAACTGAAATAACTGGGGGGAGACATGGAACACAAAAGGCCAGTTTTGCTGGTGCAGATTAGTAGCTACTGCTTGGCTCTGCAGTTCTTGAGACACCAGTTGTGGCAATAGTTTCTCAATTTTCAGACTTTTGCCTCAAATGATGTGATCTTGGAATTAAGTAGGACAGAAGTTTTTACTTCTACTGCTTACTCATTGTAACAAGTTCTCTTGGCAGCTAGCTCTGGAGCATTGCTTGCTTCTTTAGTACCTCCACCAATATGGCAGGCACCTAACTCCTGCACTAAATCTCTTTCTGCTTAATATAGCTAAAATAATTTATCTAAAATTGAAACCAGGCTACAAAAATAGTTGCATTTTTCCTATAATGGATGGTCAAAAGGAACATACAAATCACATTTTATCATATTTTGCATGAATTAGTAATGCCGTATCAATTAAAAAACATTCTCATGAATGTAGAGAAGACAATATGATTCAAAATTAAATGACAGACTCGGAAAAAGAAGACAGCACTTTTGATCTACTCCCGTTTTAAAAATTATAGTACTATACTGCTTCTGACAGAGATCCAACACTTAAAATCATTCAGTGTCTATTTTACATATAAATTGTATATGTAAAACATTAGTTTATTTTCTTTCCTTCATTCTCCATACCTGGTATTATCATTAAAGCTGGCTAATTTTCAAATTTGTCTATTTTTGAAATCCCTTCTTCTTTCCCACCACACTAATTCCTCAATACTCACACCAAGATTAACAGCCTCCTAACTCAACTCTCATCTTTCCAATCCATTCATACCTTTTTTTTTCCTATTCCAAATACCTCCATTTGGGGCATTTCTTCCATTAAATCTTTTTGATTCCTCAAGTTCTCAATGATCTCCCTTGAGTCTTTCAGTCAATTTCTATCAAACTCATATTAACCACCACAGCAGATTACTTAATTTTTAACACATACATAAACACCACACACACGTATCTACTACTCATGCATATAAATAGTTTTCTATTCTTTACCATTATTTATTCTATTCTGTAAACTCTCAAAAGGTATGTATGCTGCATTTTTTCATATATATTACAGGCCCCAGAATAATAATAATTAAAAGGAAGAAAAATGTACTGTGGGTGTTTAATTTACACACACTATAATATTAATTCTTTTGTCATGCTTGAAGAAAATTTTGGTCAGAATATATACTGCCTTACTCAGCAAATTTCCAATGCCTACTTGTGTGACTTATTTCCATAAATATTATATATGAACACATGTATTATGCAACTGCTTTTAGTAGATAAGGCGGTTAGATTTTTATTACTTTGTTTCATTTATTTGATAGTATTTAGTTGATCATAAAATCCAATTTTTCCAAAGTATTAAAAAATGCATTTATATATTTACTATCTTAAAGAGGCTACTGTGTAAAATGATCACTCTGACCTGAGCAGTTCTGGTAACTCCTAAGAAAAGTGAGCAATATAAATAAAAAATCATTACCCTGCTGATAAGGTGCTGGTTCAAATGGTGGAGCCGCTCCTCGCGGATCCTGATAATAAACATCTGTCTGTTGTGCTGGATATAACTGAGAACCTCGAGGTACCATCTGAAGTGGTTTGGTGACAGGCATTGGAGGCAGATCTGTTGGCCCCCTTGGAGGTATAGGATGTGGATTCACAGGTAAGGCAGAAATACTCTTAGGAACAGATTCTAGCCTAAGGGAATAATATTATGGAATTTGTTTAAGATCTTTAAAATACTCATGTGTATAAATTGTTACAAGTAAAAAAGATTGTTACAATTTGGGAAACTCACTTATTCTAATAGTCATCCCTTCTACAAAAAGGTGCAATTTTTAATCTTATTTCCCCATGTTAATTGTTTCTTTTCTTTTTCTTTTTTTTTTTTTTTTGAGACAGAGTCTCGCTCTGTTGCCCAGGCTGTAGTGCAGTGGTATGATCTTGGCTCACTGCAACCTCCGCCTCCTGGGTTCAAGCGATTCTCATGCCTCAGCCTCCCAAGTAGCTGGGTTACAGGCATGTGCCACCATGCCTGGCTAAGTTTTGTATTTTTAGCAGAAATGGGTTTCACCATGTTGGCCAGGCTGGTTTCGAACTCCTGGCCTCAAGTGATCTGTCCACCTCAGCCTCCCAAAGTGCTGGGATTATAGGCATAAGCCACCATGCCTGGCTATGCTAATAGTTTCTTAAAAAACACTAGCATGGGGAATAAAAAAACAACAAAATAAAGGCCAAAATAAATAAATAAATAAAAATCAGGGTTTTTTTTGTTTTTTGTTTTAAATCCCAAACATTAATTGTTCTTTCTTCCTTTGACTTTATGAAGAAGAAATTTTGAGAAAGAATTAGGAAAAATGACGTACAGGTCAGGAGGGGATCCAGGAGCACTACTGCTCAGATGATCTATTTTTCCTGGTTTCAGACTAGAATCATAGCTGGGGTCTGTCCCTCGTGGAATAAGCTGTGTTACTGTATTCCCTGTTGATACAATTCCATTTGGCAGAGCAGGAGGTTTTCTGCTAGGGAGATCCACTGCACCTTCATCTGGAAGGATAGCTGCTGAAGGCAGGCCCACCTCATTAAGTTGACCCAAAGAGGCACTCAAGGGTCTTCTCGGAACCAGGCGCTTGTTCATTTTACGAAATCTATATAAAAAGCATAGGCACATATCAAAAAGCAAATATAAAAGCAAAACCAAGAACTAAAATGTATTTAACATTATTTTCTAGAAATATTCTCTCTTGAAAACATTAACTCTATCAGTGTGTATATTTTCCATAAAATCCCAAGCAGCAAAGAAATATAGATTAAGTATAAAATTCCTCATAAAAATGTGTAACACAGGCCGGGTGCTGTGGCTCACGCCTGTAATCCCAGCACTTTGGGAGGCCGAGGCGGGTGGATCACGATGTCAAAAGATAGAGATCAGCCTGGCCAACATGGTGAAGCCCTGTCTCTGTTAAAAATACAAAAATTAGCTAGGTGTGGTGGCGTGTGCCTGTGGTCCCAACCACTCGGGAGGCTAAGGCAGGAGAATCGCTTGAACCTGGGAGGCAGAGGTTGCAGTGAGCCGAGATCATACCACTGAAACAGTGAGATTCACTGGCGAAACAGTGAGATTCCGTCTCAAAAAAAAAAAAAAAAAAGAGTTACATTTGTCATATTATAAAATATGCTATTAATATTTTTGCTATAATATATTTCTGTGGACATTTGTATTTCTAAAACTTATTGGAGAAGCTAGTAGAAAAATCTTTAGAAGATAGTTTCTGAAATATTTTACTTCAGCTGTCCCTCAAATGCCTTGGGATAAATGAGCCAATGTTAAAAACTAGGAATAAATAAAAACAAAGCCAGTATGCACTGTGAAACATTTATCATTTACTCTGTTAAAAAATTTAAGCAGCCAGGCACTGTGGCTCACACCAGTAATCCCAGCACTCTGAGAGGCTGAAGCGGGCGAATCACTTGAGCTCAGGAGTTTGAGATCAGCCTGAGCAACATGGTGAAACCCTGTCTTTACCAAAAATATAAAAACTTAACCGGGTATGGTGGTGCATGCCTGTGGTTCCAGCTACTCAGGAGGCTGAGGCAGGAGGATCATTTGAGCCTATGAGGCGGAGGTTGCAGTGAGCCAAGATTGCACCACTGCACTCTAGTCTGGGCAACACAGTGAGATCCTGTTTCAAAAAAAAAATTTAAGCAATTAAGGATAGTGACTTTTATTAGAACTGCTGCAGAGATGCTGATGTTATGCCTGCCAATACAAAATTAAAGTTATTTTAAAAGTAGGTTAACGGAACCAAAACAGAATAATTGCCTAAGTTTAAACAGATGCTGTGGTACAACAAGCACATCAATTCTGAAATCTAACCAAAGGAAAAAATATAAGCCATCAGACTCCAGGATCCTTGTTCCTCAACAATGAAAGCAAGCCCATTTACAACCGCTAATGCATTTTCATTTTCAAAAATAAAACCTCGGCTGGGCGAAGTGGCTCACACCTGTAATCCCAGCACTTTGGGAGGCTGACGTGGGTGGATCACTTGAGCTCAGGAGTTCAGGAACAGCCTGGGAAACATGGGAAAACTCTGTCTCTACCAAAAATACAAAAATTAGCTGGGCATGGTGGCGTGCACCTGTGGTCCCAGTTTCTCGGGAGGCTGAGGTGAGAGGATCACTGGAGCCTGGAAGTCGAGGCTGCAGTGGGCCATGATCACATCACTACACTCCAGCCTGGAAGACAGTGAGACCCAGTCTCAAAAAAAAAAAAAAAATAAAATAAACAAACAATAAAAAAGGTAACAGATAATTATGAACATGTACTTACACCTTGTGTAAATAACCAAATAAGCAAAGGCAGAATGAGGTCAAAGAGCATGCAAATTAGAAATTTTTATATCATACTGCTCTCTAAAACTATTTTAAGTCCTACTGATCATGAAGGAAAACGTCTTTCAAAACCTCAAATACTGGGTAGTACTGGTCTTTGTTAACTTGGTAGTCCAAATATACTAAGTTGCTTTAATTTGCATTTCTTTAACAACTAGTGAGATTGAACATAGTTTCACAGGATAATTGGTCATTAGTATTTCTTCTGTAAACTATGTTTATGATCCATAAATCTATTGGCTCCTCTCCTTCTTACAGATTTGTAAGAGCTCGTTTTATGTTAGGATATCAGCCCTCTGTATGTCATTTCCTCACCAAGCTCTTTATAAAAAACTGTATTTGTACCATATCTTAGTTTTATAATTTTTATGTAACCAAATTTATCAATCTTTTCCTTTATGGATGCTGGGTTGTAGTTCTTAAAAAAATATTTTCCTTCTTTCCTTAACAACTAAAAATAAACAAACAAAAACCCTCTTACTACTCTGTGGTTTCTTTCTTCCTAAATATTTAAATCTCTTACATATCTAGAGTTCATTCTAGTATAAAGATTGTGGTAAGAATTCAGCTCTATTTTTCAAATAGGTAACAGTTATTTTCCATCATTCTTTTGGTCACTGATGTGAAATGCCACCTTTAGCACATATGCTAAGCTCCTACATGCATCTCAGACTCCTCCTAGATTCTCTATTGCGTTTCATTAATCTATTCCTATGCAAAAGACTACAGTCTTTCATTCACTGAAGTCCATAATATAGGTTAATAGTTATTAGTCTAGTTCCTGTCAAAAACTTCTTTTTCAGAATTTTCCTGGCTATTTGTACATATTTATTCTTTACAAGTGAATTTTTGATAGGATCTTAACATCATCATGGTGAGATTTAAATTCGGATTTCTTGGAATTTACTGTCTATGGAAAAATAAAACTTTTATAGCGTCAAACCTTATCCAAGAACACAGTATGTTTACTCAGTATTTCTTTTATGTTCCTAGGTAATTTATTGGTTCAATTTATATACACCCTGATTATTCTTTACAAATCTATTATTTGGTATTTATCTTTTTTTGTTGTTGCTAAAGAAGAAGAGATCCTGAATTTTAACTTTTTTTCCCAATAATTTTATGGCTATTTCATTCCTTCTTACATACATTAGCT
This sequence comes from Macaca nemestrina, assembly GCF_043159975.1. Lineage (NCBI taxonomy): Eukaryota > Metazoa > Chordata > Mammalia > Primates > Cercopithecidae > Macaca > Macaca nemestrina. The sequence goes on from NC_092125.1 coordinate 31,816,920, forward strand.
ACTACTTCCACAATGTTAAATAATACTAGTAGAAAATTTTACTACTAATTACTAGCAGAAAATTTTGCCTTATCCTTGACTTTAATGAGAGTGAATTGAATATTTTACTAATTAAGCATCATACTATTATGTTGGCTTCTGATTTACAACATGATTTATTACCATGCTGAGAAAGTATGATATTTCTGTTGTATTAAGAAATTTTGATTTTTTTTTTTTTTTGGAGACAGAGTCTCACACTGCCATTCAGGCTGGAGTGCAATGGCGCAATCTCAGTTCACTGCAACCTCCGCCTCCTGGGTTCAAGAGATTCTCCTGCCTCAGCCTCCCGAGTAGCTGGGTCTACAGGCGTGTGCCACCACACTCACTCAGCTAATTTTTGTATTTTTAGTAGAGACGGGGTTTCTCAATGTTGGCCAGAATGGTCTCAATCTCTTGACCTTGTGATCCACCCGCCTCGGCCTCCCAAAGTGCTGGGGTTACAGGCATGAGCCACTGGCGCCTGGCTGGAATTTTGATTTTTAACTGACATTCAATTTTATTCAAAAGCCTTTGGCATTTTTTGCATATGATCATGTTATTTTCTAAGTTGTGATAATTATGTTGTACTAATTTTGCAGAGTCATGGCATCTATTTTCTTTTCTTTAAAAAAAATTATATTATTTATATTAAAAAAAAAAACACCTACAGCACCCAATATTCCCAGGCAGTCTCCTATCCACGTACTAACTGGGCCTGACCATGCTTAGCTTCTAAGATCAGATGAGCTCAGGTGGATTCAGGGTATTATGCCCATAGACATGGCATCTATTGTAATGTATTATTTAATTACATTTAAATTTTTGAGATTTTTAATATTAATACGTGTGATAGATTTACAGTTTTCTTTGTGTTATCTTTGTCAAATTTAATAAAAGTGTTACATTGGATTTATAAACAAATTAAGAGGCAATGGGTGTGTTGGCTCCTGCCTGTAATCCTAGCACTTTGGGAGGCCAAGGCAGGAGAATCCCTTAAGACCAGAAGTTTGAGACCAGCCTAGGCAACATAGGGAGACCCTGTCTCTATTTTTTAAAAATAAAATAAAATAAAATAAAATAAAAATAAAATAAATTAAGAGGCTTCTCCTTTCTTTCTTCAATGAGCTGAAAAATTTAACATTCCTGAAATTATCTTGTCCTTGAAGTTTAAAAGAACTTGTTAAACTGAGCCAAGGGCAAATTTTTCCATTGGAAATACAATATGCAATTAGTTAAGTTAAAATTGATTAAAATTATTAGAATTTAAATTTTTTTGGTCGTGAAAACGACCCACTTTTAGATTTAGCTAATCATAAAATAGTTTCCTATCTATAGGCATGATGCAATAAAAGCTGAAGAAACTGCTTTTCATTTTAAAAAATTATGTACAGGTTGAGTATCTCTTATCCGAAATGCTTGGGACCAGAAGTGTTTCAAACACTGGATTTGTCTCGGATTTTGGAATATTTGCATATACATAAAGGAGATGTCTTGGGGATAAGACCCAAATATATAACACAAAATTCATTTATGTTTCATACACATCTTTTACACATGGTCTGAAAGTAATTTTATACATTATTTTAAATAATTTTGTGCATGAAGTTTTGACTGCCATCCGTCACAAGGTCAGGTGTGGAATTTTCAACTTGTGGTGTCAAGTTGGCTTTCAAGCATTTTTGGATATTGAAGCATTTTAGATTTTCAGAATAGGAATGTTCAAGCTATGTTGCATTCTAAAAATGTCCTATTTATTTAAGATAAAGCAATTACTCTTTCTGTATTTCTGTATGTCAGCAAATTATTCCACTTATACCTTATTCCAAAGTCTCCTGATTTCCACACTTACTTTTCCAGTTCCTCCTGTGAGTGTGCAAACGTACAGCTGGCCCCACGAGGGCATCCTCCTCTCTGCTTCATATCTCGACACATGTATGTTTTGTATTTGCTATGCTGTGGAGGCTAAAACCAAAATCAAAATATTAGATGTGTAATAATCCCCCACAAAAAAATACAAATTTTGTGTTGTCATTTTAGGATTTTGATAATCTAGATAAGTAATTCACATCTTTATTTAGACTACCAAGAGCAAAAGTGCTGGAAAGTCATTCCGTCTGAAGTTTCAAAGTCCAAATATAAATAAAGCAAGAAGAAGGTAGTCCTAATTTTTCTGATATGTTGATATTAATTCTCAAACAAGTAGCATCATATAAATTCTTGAATAAATTTCATGGGCATTCTTACACTTGTTTTATATGGAAAAAGAAAAATCTCATGGGGGCACTATGATCTCATTTCCACTTTTTTTTTTGAGATGGAGTCTTACTCTGTTGCCCAGGCTGGAGTGCAGTGGCGCAATCTTGGCTCATTGCAACTTCCACCTTGCCAGCTCAAGCGATTCTCCTGCTTCAGTCTCCCGAGTAGCTGGGATTACAGGTGTCCACCACCGCACCTGGCTAATTTTTGTATTTTCAGTAGAGACAGGGTTTCACCATGTTGGCCAGGCTGGTCTCGAACTCCTGACCTCAGGTGATCTGCCTGCCTCGGCCTCCCAAAGTGCTTGGGATTACAGGCGTGAGCTACTGTGCCCAGCCCATTTCCACATTTTATAATGAAAAAACAAACCACTGTAGTTTAAGACTTTCAAATATATAAATTATCTTCTAATATTTGTTTTGTACAATGTTCAATATAGCTATATGTATGCTTCCTTACAACACACCACAAAAACTACAAAAGGCCCTAAAATCAAAGAATATTCTGTAACTAATTCTTCTTGACACGCAGAACAATATACCAAGGACTTAAAATATCTCCAGAAGTACAAATGACACATATTATCTACAACTCAAGGATAAGGCAAGAGGATGGATTTGAAAGTTAATGAAATATGAGACACAACACTGAACTGGACAAAATTTAGTGTATTTTATCACCATATGGCAGACTTTAAAGGTTAATCTCATTACGTTTGTTATTTTCTTCAAGATGTCTAATGAAACAGAGAGTTAAAAATTGTAGGTTCTCCTTTCTTTTATGTCTATTCATAAATAAAAGCTTTGACCTGTGTTAGATAGGTTAGGAAGATCATATCCAGATTATTTTACTTAGCAGGATACTTTTTATATTTCTTGCCTCTTAAGCAAAAAGGAATACTGAATAATCACCTGAACCAGGTAAATTAAGAGTTTTAAGTTCACAGGCTTACTACTGCAAAATAAAAGATCTAATGAACCTAATATAAATCCTGAGAGCAAAATAAAATTACTGGGAATAAAATTTAAAAATCTAGCTATAAGAAGTTATTATACTCTACCGTTGTATTTCATCTAAAAACTGTGAGGGAAAGTTGACCCACTGGTATAACAGACACTATGAATGAAAAAAATTTTTAATTTTAATAAGAAAATCTATAGAAATTTGAATAGTATTGAAAAGATACAGTATTAGCACTAAAAAGTGATACTTATTGTCAAACCAAAATGTCATACAAACTAAAGAGAATAATAATTTTATATAAAAGGAATAAACTTCAGCACTGAATCTATTTTCTCCATCAAATGCTGCCATATCCAATGTGAAGACTGACCCCAGCATGATATTAGATCAATAAGGATTATTTAATGTCAATATTGTCAGATAAAATTACCAGCCTAATGCAGTAAACTGTTAACCATGCCAAGGTAATTTATAGTCAGAGTCTCAAAATATTCATGTCATCTTTTTGGCTTTGCACCTGTAGGTATACCCACAGTGGTTTACCTATAGTTTTAAGGCATATCCACACAGTGGATTAACTCTAAGTTTTAAACAGCTTCCTTACCTGCTGCTGATCTGCTCCTTTTTTGCTGTGGTTCTGGATATAATCAACCAGCCCATGTACCACTGTACGCACAGCAACCAGCCCATTTTCCAGCTGTTCCCAAGTAGGAGGAGGAGCATCTATACAACCAATAATAATGTTTTAAACTCTAATGTTACTCAATATTTTCCCTAATATCAAATTAATAAAAGAGTTAGTTGACAACATTTCAGTGAAATCAAGTTTCACACCTTAACTTTTCAGATAATAGCTTATTCACCTAACCATCATTTTAAAGGAATGGACATATTCTTTCAAAGCTGGGGTTGCAAACTGAAATAACCACAGGAACAAGAAAGGTAACAAGAAAGAGGTAAATAGGCCACACAATAGTAGTAACTGTCATTAGACTCTTAGGGTTGAGGAGACAACAGCGAGTGACAGGGACTGCTGAACTGGAGAGCGTGTCCCTCATCTAAGAGTATGGTTATAACTCAGCTTTAGATGATTGTTGTTATGTGACAATGCAAGGCTGGCACTGCCAAATACATTAACTGTTTCCCAGGGAAACCTGAAACTTAAGATTTTTAAGTAAAAATTTTTCAGTTTTAAAATGTTGGCATCTAAGAAATTTAGACCATTGCTCAGACCAACACTGTGTGGACTAAACAAAACTGAGGAGTGCCTGTAGTCAGTCAATTTGCATGTTTATTTTGAACTTTTATATAAATCAAGTTTTGGTAAACAAAAAGCTTAAAAAGTTTAATAAGCCAGGCACAGTGGCTCAGGCCTGTAATCTCAGCACTTTAGGAGGCCGAGGTAGGAGGATCACGAGATCAAGAGATGGAGACCATCCTGTCCAACATGAAAAAAAACCCCGTCTCTACTAAAAATACAAAAATTACCCAGGCATGGTGGCATGGGCCTATAGTCCCAGTTACTTGGGAGGCTGAGGCAGGAGAATTGCTTGAACCTGGCCGGGCGCGGTGGCTCAAGCCTGTAATCCCAGCACTTTGGGAGGCCGAGACGGGCAGATCACGAGGTCAGGAGATCGAGACCATCCTGGCTAACACAGTGAAACCCCGTCTCTACTAAAAAATACAAAAAAATAGCCGGGCGAGGTGGCGGGCGCCTGTAGTCCCAGCTACTCAGGAGGCTGAGGCAGGAGAATGGCGCAAACCCGGGAGGCGGAGCTTGCAGTGAGCTGAGATCGGGCCACTGCACTCCAGCCTGGGCGACAGAGCGAGACTCCGTCTCAAAAAACAAACAAACAAACAAACAAACAAAAAAAGAATTGCTTGAACCTGGGAGGCGGAGGTTGCAGTGAGCCGAGATCACGCCACTGCACTCCATCCTGGTGACAGAGCGAAACTCCGTCTCAAGAAAAAAAAAAAAAATTTAATAGAAGAGCTATTATATAAAGTAACTCTGCTACATGTCTTCTTCATTTAGTAGGTATTTGTCCTATGCCAGCACTTTGATTTATAAAAGAAAAATTAACTATAAGGCTAAATATAAAATATTCTTTAAAAGAAATACATAAAATGCAACTAGAAGAGAGATGCAGAGATAACTTCCTGCTCAGACATCCTGAAAGAATTCTAGGGGATGGCATTTGAACTGGGCTTTGAAGGACACATGGAATCTGAAAAGGAAAAAAGGTAAAGAGAACAAGTATTCAAAAAAGTAGTTTTTGGAACACTTGCTAAATCTGAGTTATTGTTCTAGTTGTTGGGTAAGCAATAGTGATTAAAACAAAAATCCTCATTATATTCAAGGAGAAGAGCCAGATAATAACCAAGACAAATAAGCAAAATATACAGTAGTATTTAGATAATGTTGAATTGAAAAAATAGAACTAAGAAAAGTGGGGCCAATGTGTAAAATTTTAGACAAGAGGCAATCTGCTCGTCTTGGCCTCCCAAAGAGCTAAGATTACAGGCGTGAGCCACTGCACTCTACTAAAAATACAAAAAAAAATTAGCTGGGCATGGTGGCACATGCCTGTAGTTCCAGCTACTCTGGAAGCTGAGGCAGGAGAATCACTTCAACCTGGGAGGCGGAAGTTGCAGTGAGCTGAGATCGCACCACTGCACTCCAGCCTGGTCAATAGAGGGAGACTCTGTCTCAAAAGAAAAAAAGAAAAATTTAGACAGAGGCCAGAAAAGTCCTCCTTGAGAAGGTTACATTTGATTAAAGACCTGAAAGAAGGGCTTAAGTGTGCCTACTGGAGATATTAGGGGAAAAATATCCAAGTTAGAGGGAAGAATAAGTGCAAAGTCCTTAATGTGAGAAGTGTGCCCAGCATGTTGCATGGAGATAGAACCAGAGAAGAGGAAATTAAGAGAAAAAAAGGGTAGGAAATGAGGTTTGAGAGAGGTAATGGAAGACCAGACCACACGAGACCCTATAGATCATGGGAGAGATTTTGGCTTTTACTCTGAGTGACAGAAAGCCATAGGAGAATTTATGAGCAGAGGGTGACAGGGTCACTCTGGCTCTTTTGCTAAAATCAGTTAGACAACAGGAGGCTATTCCATAATCTCCTGAGAGATGGCAATGGTAGCAGTGAAGGTAGATGGATTCTGGATGGATTTTAAAAGTAGGGCCTACAGAATTTGCTAACGGATCAGATATACATTATGAGAGAAAGAAGAGTTGAGATTTTTGGACTAAGCAACTGGAAGGATAGAGTTGCCACAAACAGGATGGCAGGGAAGAGCTCATTTTTAGATAGATTCAGTTTGAAATGCTTATCAGATATAAGATGATGGATGCTGAGAAAGCATTTTTTTTTTTTTTTTTTTTTTTTTTTTTACGGAGTCTTGTTCTGTCATCAGGCTAGAGTGCAGTGGCACGATCTCAGCTCACAGCAACCTCCACCTTCTGGGTTCAAGCGATTCTCCTGTCTCAGCCTCCCAAGCAGCTGGGACTACAGGGGCCCGCCACCACGTCCAACTAGTTTTTGTATTTTTAGTAGAGACAGGGTTTCACCATGTTGGCCAGGATGGTCTCAATGTCTTGACCTTGTGATCCACCCACCTCAGCCTCCCAAAGTGCTGGGATTACAGGCGTGAGCCACTGCACCTGGCCGAGAAAGCAGTTTTATATGCAAGTTCAGGAAAAAGGCATGGGCTGGATATATATTTCAAACTCTAAAAGACTATCAATTGTAATGCATATTACTTTATGTGCCACCAAAGAAAAAAAAGATTGTTAATTATAATATGTCTTCACACAAATGCATTCCAATTTCAGAAATGCTAAGATCTGAAATAATTATGAACCTCAAAACTGATAAAAATACAGTAAATTTGTGAGTTATATAAATTATATTTGAAGCTATGAGATAGATAAGATTATCTAGGAAACAGGTATAGGATTAAACTCTGAGAACACTCCAAAGAGTACAGGATATGGAGACGAGAAAGCAGAGGATGCTGAGGAGAGTTCAATAAAGTAAGAAGAGAATTAGTAGCTTAGAAGCCAAGAAAAAAGCATTTCAAGGAAGAGAGAGTACAGAACAATGGCCAGGCACGGTGGCTCATGCCTGTAATCCTAGCACTTTGGGAAGCCGAGGCAGGCGGGTCACCTGAGGTCAGGAGTTTGAGAACAGCCTGGCCAACACGGTGAAGCCCTGTTTCTATTAAAGATACTAAAAATAAAAATAAATAATGATAACAAATTAGCTGGATGTGGTGGTGCAGGCCTGTAATCCTAGCTACACGGGACAAGAATTGCTTGAACCTGGAAGGCAGAGGTTGCAGTGAAGCGAGATCTTGCCATCGCACTCCAGCCTGGGGGACAGAGTGAAACTGTGTCTCCAAAAATAAATAAATAAAATGTTAAATGCTGCTAAATCAAGTACAGTAAGAACTGAGAGCTGACCTTTGGAATTAGCTACATGGAAGTAGTTTACAACCTTGGATAGAGCAGTGGAGATAAATGCCTGACTGGAGTTGAGTTCAAGAGAGTGCCAAAACAAGAAATGAAGCAGTAGGTAGATGAGAAACGGGGTCAAAAATGGATTAGGAACTTGTGGAAGTTCTCTTTTGACTGCTCAGGATGATCAAAGCACAGCAGTAGGGGGGAAAAATCACTATATATTCTAGTAACATTGATCTGGTTTACTAAGCAATTTTAGGAGCAAACCTATAAAAGTAGGCTGATAAAAAACTAAGAGGGCTCTGAATGCCATAGTCATCAGTGTCAAACTTTATTCCGTGAGCAATTCTACAAACAATGAAAATTTATGAGTGTGGAAGCAAGATCAGGGATGTGATTTCTTTTATAGCAGTAAGTAGACTGGATTGGAGGAACTCATAGTAGAGGAACTTGTAAGACATTCAGTCTCAGGGAAAAGGAGGCTCTCAAAGGAAGTAATCATAAGCAGGGGATATAGGGACATTGTGAAAGAAGAACAGATAAATCCTATTGTATGAAATGGTATGTAAAACAAGTGAAAGGAAAAGATGAGGCAAGACAAAATATTAAGGTTTTAAACTTACATACCTCAGAGAATGAGGTCATTATCAGAAAGAGGAAACATTAGAGGAAGAGCAAGTATCAAGTAATGATGAGCTTGCTTTGAAGCACTCAGAGGAGATGATGGAAAATCTCAGCAAGCATTGGGAGATGTATCTGGAATGGATGCAGAGACAATAGTGACAGATATTTGGGAGTCTGTATTCTACATGAAAGTAATACCTGCTGCTAAGAATGAATAACCACTATCAGAGCATGTAGAGAAAACAAAATCCCAAGAGCATAACCTGCCTACTCTTTAGTGGGCAGGAGGGGAAAGCATGGTACAAATATGACAGAAGTAGCACTCAGGTCAGAAGAGAACTATGAGATCACAGAAAGATATCAAAAAAGTGCTCAACAACATTATCCAAATGCTGAAAACAAATGGGAGTGATTTAAAGACTAAGACAAAGTTTTTGGAATCAGAGACTGGGAACCTACTAGCAAATATTAAGAGAGCTTCAGATCAGTAGTAGGAATAAACACAGAGAAGCTAAAATATCTTAGATGTAAGTATAAGGTGAAAAATGAAGGTTGGGTACATTTTCAGCTTAAGAAGAAGGAGCAGAAAAAGCCTAAGTAAACATATACAAGAGAGGATACTTGAAGGAACAAGATATTATGGTGAGGGCAAAAACAGGATCAAGGAAATGCAACTAAGGATACATAATACAGAAAAAAAAATGAGAAAAATGAGATTTGGAAGAGGTAAGAATGGTAAAATACAACACAATTTTGTGATGGGAGAAAGAAGAAACATAAAGAAGCCCGGAGAGATCTATTTTCCTGACGAAATGAGCAACAGTGTAAAAAGTATTAAATAAATATTAAAGTGAACTAACCTGAGATAAAGAGGGAAAATATTTAAAATGGAAACTTAAAATACTGTAAAAAAGATCTGGAGTAACTACTTTAGGAAACCCTAGAGGAAGAACAAAAGATAATGAAAGAATCACTGAGCAGCACAAAAGGCACATATAAGACAGTCCATTAATTTCCCATGGGTTTACCTGGACTAGGGTCAATGTTTGCTAACAGCTCCAAATGGGGTCTTAGTCGGTTCAAGTTTGCTGGGTCTCCAGTCCGCTGGAGAGCAATTGTTAGTTCCTGAACACTCTGTGCAAAAGAGGCTGGGGTCTGCAACTTAAAAAAGATAAATGTTAACTTTCCCAAAGGTCGGATAATCTTTTAAATACAAAGATTATTTATATCACAATCATTTTTACAATTTATTAAATTTAATTTTTATCTTCCCATACACTCTACACTCTGGGCAGATTAGATTACTTGCTACCTAAATAAATTCTCTACTTCTCTGCATCTAGAGCTTGGCACATTGTGTACTGTATTGCCTCTGCTGTCACATTCTTCAAATGTGAGACCTCTCTCAATTCAGCCTCCCATCAGTTAGATATATTGATGAGTCATCTTTGTGAATTGTTAATTCCTGTTTCTCTCTCCATTAATTTACTAGAATTAGTGCTTTTCTCATCACTTTTAATAAATTCTCTTTTGTATTATCCAATATGGTAACCTTAGCAGTATGTGGCTATTTAAATTTAAGTTAATTAAATAAAATAAAAATTTCAGTGCATCGGTTGCAAAAGTCCCATTTCAAGTGCTTAATAGCCATGTGTGACTAGTGATCACCATATTGGACAGTGCATACACAGAACATTTTCATGATTACAGAAAGTTCTGTTGCTCTATGAAATATCACACACATCGCAAAGTTTACCAGTTTGTTGTACAAAGGTCTCTGGATATTAAATTTAAAGCACTGCGGGTGATGTGAGAAAATTATTGTAGGATATACACCTAGTTACCAGTTCAGTTCAGACAGGAAGATTAACCACCTTGTAGAATCTTTATAAAAGGCAAGCCAGGCCAGGCACAGTGGCTCACGCCTGTAATCCTAGCACTTTGGGAGGCTGTGGTGGGCAGATCACGAGGTCAGGAGTTCGAGATCAGCCTGGCCAACATGGTGAATCCCCATCTTCACTAAAGATACAAAAAATTCACTGGGTGTGGTAGCGCGTGCCTATAATCCCAGCTACTTGGGAGGCTGAGGCAGGAGAATCGCTTGAACCTGGGAGACAGAGATTGCAGTGAGCCGAGATAGTGCCACTGCACTCCAGCCTGGGTGACAGAGCAAGACTCCGTCTCGAAAAAAAAAGAAAAAAGCAAACCAAGTTTCTCTTCAGAGGTAGAAAGGTACTCCTTTAATAGATCATTACTAAGCATTTCCATAAATTATAAATCAGTTGCAAAACTTAAGATACAAGCTCCTGTCCAAATCTAAGAGTTGCAGGTAAAGTCTGGTTAAAGGTATCCAGAGAAGACTTACAGGACAGAGCAAACAACCTACATTGTAACTAAAAATTATGTACCACCTTTTTTTCCCCCTAAAGAGATAGGGTCTCACATTAGCTCACTGCACCCTCAAACTCCTGAGCTCAAGGATTCTCCCACCACAGCCTCCCAACTAGGTGGGACTACAGGTGTCTACCACCACACCTGGCTATGGTTTTTTTTTTTTTTGGTAGCGATGAATGTCCCAATGTTTCCCAGGTTGTGCCCGAACTCCTGGCCTCAAGCAATCCTCCTACCTTGGCCTCTCAAAGTGCTGAGATTACAGGCATAATCCACTGTGCCCACCCTACACCAGGCATTTAAAACACGTATTTCCCAATTCTCACTGTATTACCCATTCAAGGGATTCTATCTTTAGAAATAGAAAAAAAAAAAAAAAGGAGCTGGGGGGGAATAGTTTGGTAAAAGGTTAGTGTATTCTACAGTGAGAATGCCCAAGTTCATATCCACTTCTGTCATTTACTATCTATGTGATGCTGGAAAAACATATTAACTTCCTTTTGTCTTTGTCTAAAATGGATAATACAGGGCTGTTGAGAGGATTAAATGAATTATTTAAAACCACTAGATACATACTAAAATTTTAGTAAATGTTCATTATTATTTTTTTTAGGTTACTCTTACTATTTGACTCTATTTCTCTAAATTAAATGTAGAGTGGTCTCTAGAGTGGGCAATCATCTCTGTGATTCTAGTAAAAATAAAATAAAATATAAAATAAATAAAATTAAAAATATAAACTAATCATCTCTTTATACGAACAAAGTGGTATTATAATGGGATTGGTTATGACATGACACTGGCTATAACTACAATTTACAAAAGCTATACAGTATTCACTTTAATATACATTTGTTAAATGAATTACCAAAAGGCCAAGATTAGTCCAAGAAGTAAGGAACAAAAAAGGTTCTACCTTGTCAATAATGGACTGCATATGAGATTTGTGAGACTGGTCTCCATAAAGCAAAGAGGACCATTGGTCTGGTGCAATTCGTAAGCCTGCTTCCATAGCAATCTGCACTATCTGGGAGTCATGTTCTCGCCGCAGAGCTTCATAGGTTCTAAATTCTTCTTTCAGCTGCATCAAAGAAGAGTCTTCATCACGTTTGGTGACCTAATAAGACACAAATAATCTCATAATGAAGTCAAAAAAATTAGTTTATGCTTTATATGAACACATAATTTTTAACGTAACAATTTTAGCAGCAACAACAAGATTAAATGAATATACCATTTGCCTGCAAAATATTTTCTCCTCAACTTGTTGAGGTAGGTATATTGTTATCATCCCATTCTAAGTCAAGTTGGATTTAGGCCAACATTTTCTGGATAGGTCTTTCAGAAAGAATAAATACAGGCTGAAAATCTCTTATCCAAAATGCCTGGGCCAGAAGTGTTATCAGATTTCAGATTTTTTCAAATTTTGGAATATCTGCATTAAACCACTTGAATATCCTTACTCTGAAAATCTGAAATGCTCCAATGAGCATGTGAGCATCATGTTGGTGTTTAAAAAGTTTTGGATTTTGGATTTTTGTATAGTCAATCTGTATGTGCTGGAATGAAATCCAACGATTTGACAGACTTTAACATATACGTGCAGTTTAAGGTGTGTATGTGTGTATATGCATTTTTTAAAAGAAAAATACACTAATACGATTATATATTCTGAAAAACAATATGTTTCTTCTCCATAAATGTGGATTATGACTCTTGGGCTTGCCTGACAATGAGCTAGTTGGGATTGATGACTGCAGAGCTTCAGATGCTGGTTTAACTCTAACAATGATTTAATTTGTACTTGGCTTAATTCTCCATGGAGTTTTGTGGGATGGGCTACTACCAGAAAGTGTAAAGTGTGAGATGCTAGACTAGAATAATCATAATGATTATGATTAAATAATATCATTTAGTAATAAAAATAGCTACCACGTTTTGAGCACCTGGCATGTGCCAGCCAATATATTAAATTATATTATTAACCATTATAGTACTGGATTAACTCATTGACTTCTCTTGTTGAGGTAGGTGTACTGTTATCACCCCAATAACTTACATTCTGAGTCAAGTTGGATTTAGGCCAAATGCTTAACAAATCAAAGCAAAATAATTAAGTCTAGCTTAAGATAACCTCTACCCTAACATATTTCAGAACACATTTTACCTTGTTAACCTTTTATTGCCATAAGGACTCATATTCTTCTTGTATATAATTCCTGTTTTTTTCCCTCTCACCAAAGAAACTACAAAATATTGTAAACAGGACTTCTAAGTCACACTGATAAAAAATTAATGTGAGTGGTGGCATGTGCCTGTAGTCCAGCTACTGAGGCTGAGCGGAAGGATTGCTTAAGCCCAAGAGTTGAAGGCCAGTCTGGGCAACACGGCAAGACTCTATCGCTCAAAAAACAAGTAAATAAATAAATGCATTCAATTCTTATTACAAGGAAGAAAGTCGAACTTACTTTTTGTTAGGAACATCTATATAAGACCAAATTGATAAAAATCAAGAACTACAGTCACAAAAACTGAATATATTGTGCCATTATTAAAAGGCAAGTCAAAAGACCAAATGCATATGTTTAGCACTCCCTCAATATATGCTGAACCTCATTAAAATGTAAAGTATGCTTTCTATATGTAACAATGGTTCCTTGAACTTGGCTCTCACCACTCAATCTTTAACTAAAAACAATCAAGGATTTCCAAGAGATGAAATGTCTAAGTCTCAGAACTTTATTCTACTAAGAAAGAACAAATTATCTTGCAGCTCAAAAGGCTTTTCCAATGGAAATACAGGAGACACTAAAAGGACACAGCCAGAATACAGCTGTATGGATACATATTCCTGCAAGGAAAATAATCATGACCTGAGTGAAAAAGCAGCTTTTTACAAATTTCCAATTTTCTTTATTCCTGTTTTTTTTTTTTTTAGGTGGAGTCTTGCTCCGTCACCCAGGCTAGAGTGCAGTGGCATGATCTTGGCTCACTGTAACCTCTGTCTCCCAGGTTCAAGCAATTCTCCTGCCTCACCCTCCCCAGTAGCTGGGATTACAGGTGTGTGCCACCACAACTGGCTAATTATTTTTTATGTTTTATTTTTAGTACACACAGGTTTTTTCACTAAGTTGGCGAGGCTGGTCTCGAACTCAAATGATCTGCCCACCTCAGCCTCCCAAAGTGCTGGAATTACAGGCGTGAGCTACTGCGCCTGGCCATATTCCTGTTAATGCTTTAGAGTTCAGAGAGGTTCACTTCATGGGTATTCTGGGTTTTCTTGAGTCACGTATTCTTCTTTACAGGGGAGGGTTGAATGTTTTCTTTCCAAAGCTTCCTATACTGTATCTGTCTGGTGCTGTTAATGGATAACAATTAACAATGGAAGCAGACAGACGTTCCAGAATGTATTCTGAACTGCACTGTAAAATCATGTTACTCTAACCACTACAACAAGAGTGAGTTATTCAGAGACAATCTGGACCAGTTAAAGTAATTTTAGCTAGAGGTTCTTACAGCTTCAGTGGTACCTATAGAAAATAGAGGCCCATTTTCAACATACAGTCTGACTCCACAAAGACACAGAATAAGACCAGCATTTAGCTAGAGCTTTAAAAATTTTGTTTAAATGAAATCTATATGCTCTTCTGCTAATTTTGTAAACCATTTCCTCCTTCTCAAAGGATGAGAGAACAGAATTTAGTAGGATAGCTAATGTGGCATTTTTTTAGTTTATGAGTGTCAGATAACAAGAATGTGGTGATCTGAGAATGGATTTCCTTACAGCTGGCATGAATGAATTAATTTTTTTAAAGACACGGTTTTCAAGTACTGGTTATAAGCTGTGTCAGAATCAAGACAGTTTGATTTTTAAAAGTCAGGAAAATAGGCTGGGTGTGGTGGGTCATGCCTGTAATCCCAGCACTTTGGGAGACCGAGGTGGGCAGACCATCTGAGGTCAGGAGTTCAAGACCAGCCTGGCCAACATGGTGAAACCCTGTCTTTACTAAAAGTTAAAAAAAAAAAAAATTAGCCAGGTATGGTGGCAGGCACCTGTAATCCCAGCTACTTAGAAGGCTGGAAGCAGGAGAACTGCTTGACCCAGAAGGCAGAGGATGCAGTGAGCCAAGACTACACCACTGTACTCCAGACTGGGTGACGGAGCAAGACTGCATCTCAAAAAAAAAGTCAGAAAAATAATACTGGATTAACAATAAATGATACATGGTGAGTAGCAATGTTTGAGGCGGTGCTTATTCAATTTGGGATAAGAGACTATGTCCAGCATTACCATATAGACTGAAATGGCAAATGGAACTTCATTACTGTATATGTGGAATTACACTAGGAGAAAATCTCTGAATAAAATTTATTTGGCTGGGCACGGTGGCTCACGCTTGTAATCCCAGCATTTTGGGAGGCTGAGGCGGGCAGATCACCTGAGGTCAGGAGTTTGAGACCAGCCTGGCCAACATGGTGAAACTCCGTCTCTACTAAAAACACAAAAATTAGCCGGGCATGGTGATGGGCACCTGTAATCCCAGCTACTCGGGAGGCTGAGACAGGAGAATCGCTTGAACCCAGGAGGTGGAGGCTGCAGTGAGCAGAGATCGTGCACTACACTCCAGCCTGGGCGACAGCAAGACTTCATCTCAAAAAAATAAAAATAAATAAATAAAATTTATTTGTGCTTCAATAACTCTGTCTTCAGACCAATTCTGCACAGTCTTGGTAAGAAATTGACATAGTTTCTTAGTCTCTTCGAATACAAAAATCTATAAACCTTGATTTGATCTATGTTGTTCAATATCGAACATACAAAAACTCAATATAATAGGATTTAACTATAATAAGACACCATCTACATTCTTTAAAATAATACAGAAAAATTGCTGAAATTTCCTGAAAAGACACAGGCAACTTTATTAAACTCAAAGTTTTACTACTTAAGTTTGGGGAAATAACAATGCTTCCTTTCAAGCTGAGCTTTAATGTAGGTTCATACCTTGAAACAGGAGGCTCTATAAAGGAGCTGAACAACATGCCCAATGCTAGTTTTAGAGGCTTGAGGAAACCGTGGCTCCAACCTTTGCACCACAAAGAGAACCAATACTTTTCTTGACAAAGCAGAACCATCTTCTAAGGCCAGCAGAACCAATTTTAAAGCTTCCTCCTGCATTGCTAGGGAAAGTTGGGCAAAACCAAAATTTATCAAGTACATAGATAAGATAAATCCATTTATTAGAAGGGGAATATTTAATCATTTCTGCAGCTATTCACTCAATTAACTGGCAATACAATAAGATTAACCAGCAACACACTTTTACACCATTTTTGTGGGCAATTTTGTATTACATTCTATATATTTTATAAAGAAAACAGATAAGTGATTAATACATTTAAGAAAAACTTCTATCAAAATGAATGAACTTCCTGCTACAGGTGTGAAAAAAAGGAAAAATTTAAAAACTTTAAAAAAGAAACAACTTTTGGCACTAAGAGAAAAGTTTTAAGTTCACTTAGTAAGTCCACTAAGTTATGTGGAATTGCCCAAGCCATGAACATCAAACAAGACATTAGTTGGTAACAATAAAATACTGCAAAGAACTAGGCTTTGTACATCACTTATAATTCCTACATCATAATTTCAGAACTACCAGCAGAATAAATATCAAAACTTAATTATGTACCTGGTCCAAGGAACTGGCATCCTCTAGCCCTTACTGCTGCCCAAAGATTGGAAGAGAGTTGCTGAGGATTCTGGTGCTGGAGAATGAGCTCTGTAACTGTTCGTTCACCTAAAGATCGAGCTGCCCTCATAGCACGAATCCTGCCTTCTTCTTCTACTAGTTGACAGTGGACTAGAGTCACAAGTTTCCTCTGCATTGGGCGACTCAGAACACTCTGGGTAGTGCTGTTCAGACCCACTCCTTTAAATGAGGAAAGAAGTTATTCCTAGGTTCAAAATGCAATTTTAAAGTCCAGGAGCAATTTTTCTGTTGGGTTAACTTGTGGGTATGTGAATAGACAACAGTATTTAAAAGAAACAACAAATAAAACCACACACGTAAAGCTTACTTATGTATATATCTTTAAAGTATACAAATGTATACATGAGTTATCTCATGTGCACTTAACATTCATTATGACATTAAATATACCATTACTCATTTTTATCATAGAGGAAGAAAGAAAAAAGGACTAAACAACATTGATAATTAGTTTATAATCTAAATCTTGAGGTCCTAAAAGTTCTGGTATATTATTTCAGAGGGGTTAATTTTACTTTCCTAATTAAATAGTAAGCCCTTTCTGTGCAAAAATGGCAACTTCCATATTTATTATACCGCCTATAGCATAGCATATAAAACTGGATAGAAGGCAAACCATTCAGAGTTGTCAAATGATGGAAAGCACTTCCGAGGTAAGTAGTTACATTTGCTTTTATGATCATTCAAATAATGTTTCCATCATCACATAAACTCAAAATTCACTATTTTATTTGCTGTGGTTTGTGTAATGATATTTAGCACAAAATGAGTTTAGTTTACAATTGGTAAATTTCATTAACATTCGCTTAATAGCTCACAATTTTTATGGTAGCAAGTTTCTTTAGTAGACATTTACTCAGTATGGATAATTGCATCAAATTTACCTCTAGTTAGGTTTTTTGGGAATTCCTCAGGACTTACAATATATAGGATTATGTACTGAGTATTTAAAAAAGCAATTTTACTCTAAATAAGAAACAAAAACAAACTTACCTCTAGCACTGCTGAGCGGTTTTAAGTACAATGCTAATTCTTCTACACATTTCTTAGCTTCCTCATAATGCTTTGTGTCTTCAACCCCACTACATAAAGTAATAGGCTGCTGCTCAGGGACCTGGAGGCCAAAAGAAAAGATCTGTATGAGTGCTCGATTCATTAATTAAATGTTTTATTTAGCATAGTTTATGCACTCATAATGCTAACACTGGCAACATCAAAACACCCACTAAATTTACTGAATTCTTTCAAAAGATCTTTCCTATTAACATGTATCTTTGCATTCCTTTGTTTTGTTTCTCTAACAGCCTAATTAAGATATAATCCACATACTATACAACTGACTGGTTTAAAGTATATACAATTCCATGGTTTTCAGTATATTCACAGTTGTGCAAACATAACCACAATGAACTTTAGAATCTTTTCATTAGCCCAAAAAGAAACACAGTACCCTTTTAACAATTACCCCTTATTTTTTCCCAACCATCCA
The DNA here is from genome assembly GCF_043159975.1 of Macaca nemestrina. Taxonomy (NCBI): domain Eukaryota; kingdom Metazoa; phylum Chordata; class Mammalia; order Primates; family Cercopithecidae; genus Macaca; species Macaca nemestrina. Next base: position 31,834,903 of record NC_092125.1, read on the forward strand.
CCAACCTTTGGAAAGATGAATCTATTTTCTATGGATTTGCCTATTCTGGACATTTCATACAAGCAAAATCAACACAATATATAGTCTTTTCTGACTTGCTTCTTTCACTTAACAATGTTTTCAAAGGTCTTCCAGGTTGTATCAGTACTTCATTTTCATCACTGAATAACATTCCATTGTATAAATATACCACACTTTATTTATACAATCATCAATTGACAGACTATTTTTGACTATTATGAATAATGCTGCTATGAACATCTGTGTACAAGTTTTTGTGGACAAAAGTTTTTGTTTCTCTTTGGTATATACCTAGGAATCTGTATTTAACCTTTTGAAAAACTGCCAAGCTATTTTCCAAAAGCAGAGTAGCATTTTATATGCCTACCAGGAGTGTATAAGGGTTCCAATTCTTCTACATTTAATGTAGAAAGATAATTCTTCTACTTATTATTATCTTTTTTATTATAGCTATCCTGTTGGGTGGAAAGTAGTAATTCATTGTGGTTTTTCTAAATTTTATTTTAAATTAATAATAATTGCATATATTTATGGGGTACAACGTGACGTTTTGATTGATACGTTTACAACATGAGATGACTAAAGCAGGTTAATTAACAAATTCATCACCTCACTTTTTTTTTTGTAGATTTTAAATAAAATCTACTCTTTTAGCAATTTTGAAACATACAATGTATTACTATTTATAGTCACTATTCTGTGCAACAGATCACTAAAGGTATTTATCTGGTCTAACTGAAGCTTTGTATTCTTTGATAATTATCTCTTCTTCCCATCTACCTTCCTCTGACTTCATTATGTTTTGATTTGTATTTCCCTGATAGCTAATGATGTTGACCATCCTTTCATATGCTTATTATCCACTTGTATATCTTCTCTGGAGGAATGTCTATTCAGATCTTTTACCCATTTTGCCTAGTAAACTTTATTTTGTAGAACAGTTTTAGATTTACAAAAAAGTGGCAAAGATAGTACACAGAATTCTCATTATCCTGTATTCAGTTTCCCCTATTATTATTATTATTATTTTTGAGATGGAGTCTCCCTCTGTCACCCAGGCTGGAGTGCAGTGGCACCATCTTGGCTCACTGCAACCTCCGCCTCCTGGGTTCAAGTGATTCTTCTGCCTCAGCCTCCCAAGTAGCTGGGACTACAGGAGCGAGCAACCACGCCCAGCTAACAGTTTCCCCTATTATTAACATCTTACATTGGTATGGTACATTTGTTAAAATTAATGAGCCAATATCAACATATTCATAATTAACAACTAAAATCCATATGTTAATCAGATATCCTTAGTTTTCAACTAATGTTCTTTCTCAGTTCCAGGATCCCATTCAGGATACCGTATTACAGTTAGTCTTCAAAGATAGAGTCTTGCTCTGTCACTCAGGCTGGAGTGCAGTGGCAGCATCTGGGCTCACTGCAACCTCTGCCTCCCAGGTTCAAGTGATCCCCCACCTCAGACTCCTGAGTAGCTGGGACTGTAGGCACACGCCACCACACCCAGCTAATTTTGTATTGTTTCGTAGAGATGGGGGTCCCACTACATCGTCCAGACTAGCCTCAAACTCCTGGGCTCAGGCCATCCACCCACCTTGGCCTCCCTCTCTCCCTCCATGTCTCTCCCTTTTTTTTTTTTTTAAGTTGAGACAAAGTATCACTCTGTCGCCCAGGTTGGAGTACAGTGGCATAATCTCGGCTCACTGCAACTTCCACCTACCAGGTTCAAGAGATTCTCATGCCTCAGTCTCCCGAGTAGCTAGGATTATAGGCATGCGCCACCACGCCCAGCTAATTTTGTGCATTTTTAGTAGGATGGGATTTCACTGTGTTGGCCAGGCTGGTCTCCAACTCCCGGCCTCAAGTGATCTGCCCAACTCAGCCTCCCAAAGCGCTGGGATTACAGGTGTGAGCCACTGCGCTGGCCCTTCCATGTCTCTTTAAGCTCCTCTTGGCTTGGACAGCTTTCTCAGACTTTCCTTGTTTTAATGACCTTGACAGTTTTGAGGAGTACTGGTCTGGTATGTTGCAGAATGCCCCTAAACTGGGATCTAGGATCTGTCATTTTTCTCATGAGTATACTGTGGTTATGGATTTTTGGAAGATCATAGGGGAAAATTACCATTTTTATCACAGCACATCAAAGCTACACACCACCAACATGACTTATTACTGCTGATGTTAAATTTGATCAGCTGGTTTAGTCAGTGTTTACCAGGTTTCTCCACTATAAAGTTCCATAATCTCCCACCTTCCAAACTGTACTTTTTGGAAGGAGTCACTATGCATAGCCCACACACACTCTCCATCCTTGAGAGCAGAATATTTATGTAATTAATTTGGAATTCTGCATGGGAGATTTGTTTCTTTCTTCCATTTATTTATTCAATCATTTAATTTTATCATGTAGACTCAAGGATATTTATCTTATACCTGGGTTATAATCCAATTCCATTTATTTTGTTGTTCAAACTGTTTTAGCTTTGGCCACTGAGAGCTCTTTCAGTTGGCTCCTGTGTGCCTTTGATATAGCCCCCATTACTCTGTGTATGTGTCTGTGTGTGTTTTGAATACTTCTCTATACTTTCCAGTGCTACAAGCTACTCCAGACTCATTTTGTGTATTTCCTGTCTCAGTCTTAGAATTAGCCATTTCTCCAAGGAACTCTGGTTCCCTTTATTGGAGAATGGTATTAGAAACCAAGATATGAATGCTATGTATACACATTGCTATTGGGGTGCTGTTCTTTCTAGGCCATCTTAGATGACAGAGCAAGGAAATATGTCAGTGTAATAACCCGAGATATACACGTATCTATTTCTGTATATAACTATCTGTATCCATATCAAGCTAAAAATGAGTTCATATTGATGCCTCCAACTCTAATCCATTACCACATGAATCATTCTAACCTCTTCCTCCTTGCTTATCTGTAAACTGGCTCCAACCATTTGCCATTCATTTACTTAACTGTTCAATTCTAATATGTATTATATATACAGCAGTATCAGAATTCATACCCCCGTGGGAAAAGACTAGAGTACACTGCTTATAGATAATATCTTCCTCTATCTTTAATCTTACACAATCCTCTTTCTCCTCCACCCCTTTAGTGAAATTGTTTCATATACTTCAGATTGTTTTCCATAATCTTTGTAAAATTCTACAATTTTTGCAAATTCAGTGTCATATAGCCACAATTACAGAATCATAAAGAACAGCTTTACTGCCCTAAGAAATACTGTTTTACCAATTCAATCCTCCCTCCCTACTCCTGAATCCATGGCAACCACTGATACTTCTATTGTTGCTATGGTTTTGCCTTTTACAGATATCATAAAATTGGAATCATACAGTATGTGGCCTTTTCATACTGGTATCTTTCACTTAGCAATGATACACATTGAGATGTATCTATGTCTTTTTGTGACTTGACAGCTATGTCTTTTTATTACTTCATTTTATACAATATTCCATTGTATGGATATACCACTGTTTATCCATTCACCTATTAAAAGATATCTCAACGGCTTCCATTTTTTGGCAATCATGAATAAAGTTGTTATAAATAGTCATGTGCGGGTTTCTGTGTAGACATAAATTTTCAAGTTAACTGGGTAAATACCTATTATGTTAAGCTTGTAAAGAAACTGCCAAACTGTCTTGCAAAGTGGCTATCCCATTTTTCATTTCCAAAAGGATGAGAGTTTTTGTTGCTCCATATCCTCACCAGCATTTGGTGTTGCTAATGTTTTGGATTTTGGTCATTCTAATTTGTGTATAGTGGTTTCTCACTTGCTTTAATTTGCAATTACTTAAAGACAAACTGCTCAGCTACTTTTCATTTTGCTGATTTGCCATCTGTATAATCTATTTGACGAGGTGATTGTTCAGCTCTTTGTCCATTTTAAAAATTGGGTTGTCTTTTTATCACTGAGTTGTACGAGTTCCTTATATATTTTACATGTAAGTCTTTATCAGAAATAGGATTTTACAATTGTTTTCTCACATTCTGTGGGTTGTTCATTTTGCTTTCTTGTTGGTATCTTTTTTTTTTGTTGTCACTGTTGTTTTTGAGATACGGTCTCATTCTGTCGCCCAAGCTAGAGCGTAGTGCTGTGATCGAGGCTCAACTGCAGCCTCAATCTGGTGATCAGGCTCAGGTGATGCTCCCACCTCAGTCTCATAGATAGGTGGGACTACAGGCATGTGCCACCACATCCAGCAATTGTTTTTTTTTTTTTTAATTTTCTGTAGAGATGGGGTTTTGCCATGTTGCCTAGGTGGGTCTCAAATGATCCATCCATCTTGGCCTCTTGGGCTCCGGTGATGCTCCTACCTCAGCCTCACAGACAGGTGGGACTACAGGTATGTGCCACCATACCCAGCAATTTTTTTTTTTTTTTTTGTATTTTCTGTAGAGATGGGGTTTTGCCATGTTGCCTAGGCCGGTCTCAAACAATCCATCCATCTTGACCTCCCACAGTGCTGGGATTACAGACGTGAGCCACTGTGTCCGGCCAATTGTTCATATCTTTGAAACACAGTTTTTAATTTTGATGAAGTTCAACTTATCTTTTTCTCTTGTTCCTTGTGCTTTTTGGTGTCATATCTTAAAAAAACCCACTGCCTACTCCATGGTCATGAAGACTTACGTCTATATTTTCTTCTAAGAGTTTAGTAGTTTTAGTTCTTATATTTAGCCTTTGATCCATTTTGAGTTAATATGAGTAAATGTTTATTCAAGTTTTAAGTTTCTTTTAAACAATGATCTGTAGTCTTCAAAATATAGTTTTACTTTTTTTTTTTCTTTTTGACAGAGTCACTCTGTTACCCAGGTTGGAGGGCAGTAGCATGATTTTAGCTCACTGCAACCTCTGCCTACTGGGTTCAAGCAAGTCTCATGCCTCAGCCACCTAAGTAGCTGGGATTACAGGTGGGCACCTTCACGCCTGGCTAATTTTTGTATTTTTTTGGTAGAGATGGGGTTTCACCTTGTTGGCCAGGCTGGTCTTGGAACTCCTGGCCTCAAGAGATCTGCTAGCCTTGGCCTCCCAAACTATTGGGATTACAGACATGAGCCACTGCACCCAGCCTAATTTTACATTTCTTTTGTTAAATATATTCTTAATATTTTTTTAATGCTCTTGTAGATGAAATTGATTTCTATTTTCAGATTGTCCATTGCTAGTGTATAGAAATACAACATATATATTATTTATTTAACAAATCTTCATTAAGGGCCTACTATGTGCCAGAAAGTCTTATGTGTGTAAGAAAACTATTATTAATGTATTATATGGATGAAAGTATGCAACACTAGCTGGGTATAGTGGCTCATGCCTGTATTCCCAGTACTCTGGCAAGTCGAGACAGGTGTATCACTTGAGGCCAGGAGTTTGAGACCAGCATAGTCAATGTGGCGAAACCCTGTCTCTACTAAAAATACAAAAATTAGCTGGGCATGGTGGTACACACCTGTAATCCCAGCTACTTGGGAGGCTGAAGCACGAGAATCACTTGAACCTGAGAGGCGGAGATTGCAGTGAGCCAAGATGATGCCACTGTACTCCAGCCTGGATGACAGAGTAAAGAAAAAAGAAAGAAAGAAATTATGAAACACTGTAAACACATTTTTACACCTTAGAAACACTTTTGCTTTTTCAGACAACTGATATTTATATATTCATCCTATATCCTGCAACTTTGCCTAGTTTTTTGTTTCTAATAGCTTTTCCTTTGTAGATTCCTTAACATTTTCTATATACTAGACCATGCCATCTGTGAATGAGATTGTTTTTATTTTTTACTTCTTATCTGAACGTCATTGGTTTAATTTACTTGCCTAATTGCCCTGACTAGAAGGTCCTGTATGATGTTCAACAGAAATAGTTAAGAGTGGAGATCCTTAACTCGTTCCTGATCTTAAAGAAAAAGCTTCTAGTCTTTCGCCATTCAGTATGTTAGCTGTGGGTTTTTCATCCATGTCCTTTGGGTTGAAGTTTTTTTCCTAGTTGTTTCAGTGCTTTTATTATGAAAAGGTACTGGATTTTGCCAAATGCTTTTTCTGTGTCTATTGAGATGATCATATGTGTGCAATTTTGCAACTTTTACTGATATAGTGAATTACATTAATTGGTTTGCAGATGTTAAATCAACCTTACATTCCTAGGACAAATTGGTGATGATATATTTTAAAGTCTAATTTAAATTTATTTTTTCTTTTTCCTTTTAGATGAAAGGAAAATTTAGGAAATCTTTTTTATTGTGATAATATATACGTAACACAAAATTTACTATATTAACCATTTTTGAGTCCATAAAGCATTAAGTGTGTTCTAATGGTTCCCAAACGTTGTGCTATAGTTTTTGTCACCTTTCTCATCTTTCATTTCAGTTAATATCTACTGAGTAAAACTGCCTGAAGCAGCTGCACCTTCACTACTGAGTAAAGTGCAGTGGTTTTATGAACAATAGTTTTCTCAATGTTAAAAAAGGTCCTTATGACTTACCTCTTAGGTTTCTTTTCTTTTTCTGAGACAAGGTCTCACTCTGTCACCCAGGCTGGAGTGCAGTGGCGCGATCTTGGCTCACTGCAACCTCCGCCTCCTGGGTTCAAGGGATTCTTGTACCTCGGCCTCCCAAGTAGCTGGGATTACAGGCACACACCACCACACCCAGCTCATTTTTTTGTATTTGCAGTAGGGACAGGGTTTCACCATGTTGGCCAGGCTGGTCTCAAACTCCTGACCTCAAATGATCCACCCGTCTTGGCCTCCCAAAGTGCTGGGATTACAGACATGAGCCATCACACCCGGCCTTAGGTTTCTCTAGTGATCTGCATAGCTAGGTTTATTGAATATCTGACAAGATTAAATGGATGCTACTGTACTATGACTAAAAAGCACTGGACTACCACAATAAATCTAACATGCTGAAATAAAGGATTTACAGTACCAAATAGAATTATACCTATTTAAATAGAAGGCAATGTTACCCAATTTTAATTCAACAGGTTTCTCTCAGGAGAAAAACACGCACAACACACACACACACACACACACACACACACACACACACACACAGAGAGAGAGAAAGAGAGACATAGAGAGAGAAAGAGAGAGAGAGAAATTTAAAAGTATTAAGTCACCCATCTTACCTGAGCACCCACGAGCTGCAGCAATGCTGAGTTCACAGGGAGGAGCTCAATGTCTGTATTGATAGTGGTCTGGTCAAATGGGCAAGCCTTGCGGTGGAGTTTATTCAGGCACATCTTGCAGACAGTATGGCCACAACCCAAACTGATGGGCTTTCGAATTGTTTCGTCGAAAGTCTGAGTGCAAATTGGGCAGGAGAGGAAATCCGTCCATTGTGGAGCTTGTACAGGCATTGCTTCTGGAGTTACAATTCACGAACACAAACACACACACAAATCTAAAGCAAAGATTCCACTGGAATCAAAATCTTTGAAAAAAAGTTTATCTTTTTTTTTTTTTAAATATCTTCTGTAGATACAGTCAGCACATAGTGTGAAATATAACCTGGAAAACAAAGAAAAAGGAAAAAAATTGAGTGTCTTTCTTTTCAATTAAACTGTTGAAAAAGAACCACAAGTCCAGTCTTATTTCACAACTTTTTATACCACATTTGTATTACTGTAATCCATCTTTTTACACTTTTACAGAATTACAGCCATGATAAAACATCTAGTTCCATTCCCTCATTTTAGAGATGGGAAGTAGTCCCCTGCCTGAGAGGAGATTTGTAGTAATAAAGTTCCATCCAGGACCCCAGTCTCTTAAGTTTATCTAAGTCCCTGATTTTTTTTTTTTTTTTTTTTTGAGATGGAATTTCACTCTTGTTGCCCAGGCTGGAGTGCAATGGTGCAACCTCCATCTCCTGGGTTCTAGCAATTATCCTGCCTCAGCCTCTCAAGTAGCTGGGATTACAGGCATGCGCCACCATGCCTGACTAATTTTGTATTTTTAGTAGAGAGGGGGTTTCTCCATGTTGGTCAGGCTGGTCTCGAACTCTTGACCTCAGGTGATCCTCCCCTCTCGGCATCCCAAAGTGCTGGGATTACAGGTGTGAGCCACCATGCCCGGCTAAATCTCTAATTTTTAAAAAATAAATATATCTAAAAATTAATCTTGGCTGGGTACAGTGGCTCACGCCTGTAATCCCAGCAATTTGGGAGGCCAAGGTGGGCAGATTCCTCGAGGTCAGGAGTTCGAGACAAGCCTGGCCAACCTGGTGAAACCCCATGTCCACTAAAAATACAAAAATTAGCCAGGCATGGTGGCAGGTGCCTGTAATCCCAGCTACTCAGGAGGCTGAGGTGGGAGAATCACTTGAACCCAGGAGGCAGAGGTTGCAGTGAGCCGAGATCTGCCATTGCACTCCAGTCTGGGGAACAAGAGCGAAACTCAGTCTCAGAAAAAAAAAAAAAAAAAGCAAAAAAAAAAAAGCTTTGTTGGGGAAGGGGGTAGAGGGAGGGAAGAATTAACGACCAAGACATAAATAACTTTTGATGACAAGGCGCGGTGTCTCAGGTTTGTAATCCCAGCACTTTGGGAGGCTGAGGCGGGTGGGTCACTTGAGGTCAGGAGTTCGAGATCAGACTGGCCAACATGGTGAAACCCCATCTCTACCAAAAAATATAAAAAATTAACCAGTGTGGTGGTGCGTGGCTGTAATCCCAGCTACTCGGGAAGCTGAGTGAGGAGAACTGCTTGAACCCAGGAGGTGGAGGTTGCGGTGAGCCGAGATCCACCACTGCACTCCTGCCTGGGCGACACAGTGAGACCCCATCTCAAAACAAAAAAAAAACTTTTGACAACATAAGAATATTTTAAAAGTAGAAACAATTTACACAAACATATGTTTCCTCTGTATTTATACCACAATCTCAACAGACTCATACAAATTTTTCAGGCTGGGTGTGATGGCTCATGCCTATAATTCCAGCACTTTGAGAGGCTGAGATGGGAGGATTGCTTGAGCCCAGGAGTTTGAGACCAGCCTAGGTAACACAGGGAGACCCTGTCTCTACAAAAATTAGCCAGGCGTGGTGGCATGCACCTGTGGTCCCAGCAACCCAGGAAGCTAAGGGCTAAGGTAGGAGGATCACTTGAGCCCAGAAGTTTGAGGCTGCCTTGAGCCACGAACACGTGACTGCACTCTAGCCTGGGTGACAAAGCAAGACCCCATCTCAAAAACAAAAAGAAAAAAGAAAAAAGAACAAAAAGAAATACTATTCCATTCCCAGGAAAAATTAAATTTAGTTAGATGACACAAAAATGTTTTACTGGTCTTTACTATGTGTTCAGTACTAGGGATAAAAAATTATAAGTCATTCTAAGTCCACATGGAGCTTGCACTGTTTCTTTCACTAAACATATTAACAGCAATCACACAACTAAATATATGATTGCAAGTTATGGTAAGTGATATGTAGGTGAAGTATAGGGAGATACAAGCATATATAACAGAGGCAACCTGACCAAATTAGGGTAGAGCTGATGTACAGTTAAGTGATATTTATGGAAAGATTTTGAAGATGACTGCTGAATGAAAGTTAAGGGAAGAATAATGTTTAATATGTGTGATATAGATTCTAGGTAAAGAAACAGCATAACCATAGATTCTGAGACTAGAAAGAATATAGTACAGATGAGGCCAGGCACGGTGGCCCACACCTGTAATCTCCAGCACTTTGGGAGGCGGAGGCAGGCTGATCACCTGAGGTCAGGAGTTTGAGACCAGACTGACCAACATGGAGAAATCCTGTCTCTACTAACAATACAAAATTGGCCAGGCATGGTGGCACAATGCCTGTAATCTCAGCTACTTGGGAGGCTGAGGCAGGAGAATCACTTGAACCTGGGAGACGAAGGTTGCGGTGAGCCAAGAGGGCGCGCCACTGCACTCCAGCCTGGTAAACAAGAGCAAAACTCCTTTTCAAAAAAAAAAAAAGAATATAGTACAAATGGGGAGCTAAAAAAAAGAAAAACAACAGTGAAACCAAAACCAAACAAAACACAGAATAGACAGCAAGAGGTATGAGATGAGACTAAAGAATTAGCAAGGACCAGCTGGGCGCGGTGGCTCACACGTGTAATCCCAGCACTTTGGGAGGCCAAGGTGTGCAAATCATGAAGTCAGGAAATTGAGACCATCCTGGCTAACACGGTGAAACCCCATCTCTACTAAAAATACAAAAAAATTAGCCGGACATGGTGGCAGGCACCTGTAGTCCCAGCTACTTGGGAGGCTGAGGCAGGAGAATGGCATGAACCTGGGAGGCAGAGCTTGAAGTGAGCCGAGATTGCGCCACTGCACTCCAGCCTGGGCGACAGAGCGAGACTCAGTCTCAAAAAAAAAGAATCATCAAGGACAAAAGAACACAGGATCTTCTAACTTATATGATGGTATTTGGTTACTATGTGAAGAGTAGTGTAAAGCCACTGAAGGGGCAGGAGGTGACTCACTTTATTGTTTTAAAAGTTATCCTGTGATATTATTCTCACCAGTCACACACAGTCCACTATGATCTCCTTCAACGCTCAACTAGGAAGAGTAACAACTATATGCCTATTCTCACTCTTGGGCCCTAAAGCACTCATATGCTGATACACCAGCATGATGCTTACTTTAAGAAAACCTGATACGCAAAAACTCTAATATGGAAAACAGATTGATTACAGTGATTGTCCATATTAAAGAAAGATAATAAATTTTACAAGGTATTTATAATAAGATTTAAAAGACTAGAAATCGATGTAATTGAAAAAATTGGGCTGGGTGTGGCGGCTCACGCCTGTAATCCCAGCACTTTGGGAGGTCGAGGCGGGCGGATCACCTGAGGTCAGGAGTTTGAGACCAACCTGGTCAACATGGTGAAACCCTATCTCTACTAAAAATACAAAAATTAGCCTGGCGTGGTGATGGGCACCTGTAATCCCAGCTACTGGGGAGGCTGAGGCAATTGGACTGCTTGAACCCGGGAGGGGGAGGTTGCGGTGAGCCGAAATCACGCCATTGCACTCTAGATAAACAGAGACATACCAGTGCTATGAAAATGTATGGAAAGAGACTCAAAATACATTAAGTAAAAAAACAAAAACAAAACAAAAAACAAGACTTGCAGACCAATACATATTACATCACTTGTGCTGAGGGAAAAGAACCCTTACATATTAGTCTATGTATTAATGTATGTAAATGGATGGAAGAAAAAGGTCTGAAAAGACACTCAACAAGCTATAAGCAGACAGCAAGGTCTTCATGGACTATAGGAATTAATCAACTTGAACAATCGGCCTGTTTTATAACCTCCTGCCTTGCAGCCTATTTTTGCCTAAACCCTGTGTAGAATGCATCAACTAGATGACTGGAACCAGTTCCTCACAGACCCTAGCAACTCACAGATAAACCAGGGTGAGCTTTCCTCATTACCATGCTAAAGTCTCCATCCTGGGAGAACCTATAGCTTCACTACCATAGCATGTGACCTACAGCCAGGCATAAAGACTCACTGTATGTGCACCACTGGGACCCCTCCTCTATATGCAGTGACATACCCTCTCTTCCCTCTCCATCGCCCCATAAAATCCTCCTCTCACTTTCCCTCAGAGAGCCACTGCTTTGGAGAATATGCCCAGTGCTCTCCTTACTTGTGACAAGTAATAAAACATCTATTGATCAAGATATGTGTTCTTGTGGAGTCATTTGTTACTTGATAGGCAAAGGAACTCTGGATTTTTTTGGGTAACAAAACTTAACAGCACTGCCAGGCATAGTGGTTCACACTTCTAATCCCAGCACTCTGGGAGGTGGAGACAGGTGGATCTCTTGAGCCCGGGAGTTTGAGACCAGCCTGGGCAATAAAGTGAGGGCCCATCTCTAGAGAAAAATAAAAAATTTAGCTGGACATGGGCACCTTTAGTCCCATATGGAGCTATATGGAGGCTGAGGAAAGAGATTGCCTGAGCCCAGGAGGTCAGAGCTGTAGCAAGTCAAGTTTGCTCCACTGCACTCCAGCCTGGGCAACGGAGCGAGATCCTGCGTAAAACAAAACAAAACAAAACAAAACAAAAATCTTAATGGCAGTTATACAGTTGGGCAACTTACAAAATGTATGTAATCATGAATTACTTATATAAGTACAAATAAATTGAAAGAGTAGGCCGGGCACGGTGGCTCAAGCCTGTAATCCCAGCACTTTGGGAGGCCGAGACGGGTGGATCACGAGGTCAGGAGATCGAGACCATCCTGGTTAACACGGTGAAACCCCGTCTCTACTAAAAAATACAAAAAACTAGCCGGGCGAGGTGGCGGGCGCCTGTAGTCCCAGCTACTCGGGAGGCTGAGGCAGGAGAATGGCGTGAACCCGGGAGGCGGAGCTTGCAGTGAGCTGAGATCCGGCCACTGCACTCCAGCCTGGGTGACAGAGCGAGACTCCGTCTCAAAAAAAAAAAAAAAAAAAAAAAAAAGAAAGAGTAACACAAAGCTAGAGTACACTTAGAGTACAATTTAAGCTTCTTAAGATAATCACTCTAAAACAATTCAAAACATTTGTCCTTATTAATCTTCTTTTACATATTTAGACAGCCAAATCATGAAAACTTATTAGTTCTTTTCGAAATTTAAGAATCTTAAAATAGTCTGTAACTTATCCCTTCAAAGAATTAGCATTCCTTTATTAATTTTGTTTATCACTTCCACCTGTATTAACTTTGTAAAGTAAGGTATGTAGTTGTTAATCTCTTAAATTTTCTAGTAAAATAGTTCTTTGACACAACTATAAACAACTTGATATGATAAAAATAGGAATATCAGCAATCAGTTCTTCATTAAAAATAAAAGCATTATTTTGACCATAAACACAGGTTTGAGAGACCAAGGGGAAAATAATATTCTTAAAGCTTGACTTTGGGAAATTTGATGATTAATAACAAAAGGTCACTCTTAGATGACCCTATTTCAGGACTTAAAAAATCACAAGGCAAAGATTTTTTAGAGACTCAAAGTGTCAGTTAATTGTAGACAGTAGATCTAAGAAGAATTTCCATTTCCTCATTCTTTAAGTATCTTTCTCTAAACTCATTCTTCCAACCATTCTCCAAGCTTCTTGAAGACAGTTTATATACTCTTCAACCACAACATGTATCTAAACCACAAAAGACATGATTTAGTAAATATAATAAGTATTCTTTCAGTCAAAAGTAAACATATGAAATAAAATTATTAATATACCAACATCCAGATTTTTTGAACTTCCTCAGAACACGGTATGTCAGCAAACTAAAAAAGGCCACTAAACAAAAATAGCTGTAAATAATTCTACTAATCAAAGCACATGCATTCAAAGCCTGCAGATAAACTGTTGGGGGCCAGGTCAAATCTAATTAATTAGGAGTATTTCTACTGGAACCTTCCTAACTGAAACAGAAGACAAATGATGAGCCCTCTTTATTTCCAAAATGATCAAAAAGAGTGACACTGCTGCTCAAGTATGAAAGCAATGATTAGTTTCTCCATCAGTTTAAATAAGGACTCCTCTTTTCCTACAAAAATGACAATCAGAGATTTTACTGTTGATAATTGATAATACAGAATATTCATGACAATTAAACAGCAATCAGTTCAAGGGTCTGACCTAAGACCCAAGTTCAAAAATACCATATAATTTCCCCAATTATATATACACATTTTTACGCCACTAAAGAGTGCTCATAGAAAACACTGAAAAGACTGCTTTATTTGGTTATATGCCTTGTTCATGGCATTGACTGAAGAAGCTACAGTACAGAATATCACATTTGACATTCCACTATTAATTTATCCAAATGTCTAAATTCTGGTTAAGAACCATCACTTTCTTAAATCTCTAAACTTTTATCAATAATATTACCATTTGACTTTACTCAGTTTTTTTTTTCTTAAGAAAGAAATAAAGATCTTAATATCAAAATAAAAAAAAATTATTTTGGCTGGGTGCTGTGGTTCACGCCTACAATCACAGCACTTTTGGGTGGCTGAGGTGGGAGGATCACTTGAGACCAGGAGATTGAGATCAACCTGGCCAACAAGGCAAGACCTTGTCTCTATAAGCAAAATAAAAAATGAGCAGAGTGTGGTGGCAAGTACTTGTAGTCCCAGCTATTCAGGAGGCTGAGGTGGGAGGTACGCTTGATCCCAGGAGTTCAAGGTTTCAGTGAGCTATGACTGCACCACTGCACTCCAGCCTGGGCAACAGAGTGAAACCCCATCTCTGAAAAAAAAAAAAAAAAAATGCTGGGCGCTGTGGCTCACGCCTGTAAACCCAGCACTTTGGAAGGCTGAGGCTGGCAGATCACCTGAGGTCGGGAGTTTGAGACCAGCCTGACCAACATAGAGAAATCCTGTCTCTACTAAAAATAAAAAAATTAGCAGGGCATGGTGGCGCATGCCTGTAATCCCCGCTACTTGCGAGGCCGAGGGAGGAGAATCGCTTGAACCTGGGAGGCGGAGGTTGCGGTGAGCCAAGATCACGCCACTGCACTCCAGCCTGGGCATTAAGAGCAAAACTCGGTCTCAAAAAAAAAAAAGAAGAGAGAAAGAAAGATAGGAATTATAAACAACAAGACTACTGCCTGGGTCCACCAGCTAAGTGACTACTTTGTAGATACCGAACTACAAGTCTTACAGCTCCCTTAGCTATTAAATTCAAATGCATGCCTCTGCAAAATAACAAATAACTACATATTGTGAGCACTGATGTTTAAGTATGATTAAAACATTACCAATGAGCTACTACAGACAAAATTGTGATGACACGATGCATCTGGAAAGATGTAAAACAGCTTTGTTTTCTAAAAATCAATCATGTGTCAGTCACTGTGCTAGGCGTTTTCAGATGTTTCTCTTATTTAAATGTCCACAATGTGAACTACCACCAATAACCAACATCTGTGAAGCAAAAACTAGGACACTAAACTTTCAGTGAGCTATATACAGTATCTAATTAATGTTCACAGTAACACTGTAATGTAGTTATTATCCCCACTTTAAAGATAAGGAAACCAAAGTACCCAAGTCACAAAGCTAGAAAATGGCAGGATTAAGACTCAAACTCAGGCCAGCCAAACTCCCAAGCTGGTACTTTTAAACTCTCTAATTTGTGCCACCTCACGAATAAAAGTTTATAGTAATTATGGCAAGGGAGCTCTTGGGAGTGACAGAAATGCCTTAAAATTGGATTGTAGTAATGGTTGCACAACTCTGTAAATTTACTAAAAATCATTTGTGTATTTAAAATAAGTGAATTTTATGGTATGTAAATTACACTTCAATAAAGCTGTTAAAATAGTCATTAAGGGCTTTTTAATAGTCTTAGTTTTCAAAAATGTTAAGTAATAATGTAGAAACATAGAAACTATTCAAATCTGTTCTATGAGCACAGCAATAGCCCTATTAAATAGCTAAATTACATTGCTGTGAAGATTTCATTTAAATGTATCACACATTTATTACCATCTCCTCTATTATAGGTTCGTTTTATATGTTCCTGATTCAGAGAGAGAAAAATGGAAATTAAAATTCAAGTATCTACTCTGAGCCAGGCACTCCTCTGAGGCATTACTATGCCCATTTTACAGATGATAACTCGAGGTTTGGCAGCATCAAGTAACGGCCCCAAATCAATAAACTGTTGAGCTAGGATTAACACCAGGTCTTACATATTTGAAGTATAAGTTGGCCTGTGAAAAATGTTTTATCAAAAAAACCATATTGTAAGAAGAAAATCTTGGCTCTCTTCCCACCATGTCCCATGAGATGAGATTTTAACTCATTATTCTTGACCTTAACTTAATTTTTCATTGCTCTGGAACATTTCCATAGCAACCAGCATGTAGGGCCATATCAGAGAAGAGAAAATGTTTCACTGTCTTGAAAAATGAAGCTAGAAGCAGGAGACAAAAACACAAAGAAGAAAACTAATGAAGGCCTATTATAACACTTAATTTTTTAATCCTCAGCAGAGCATCAACTAATTTACAGTGGAAATAGAGTCTAAAATTTGAGGAGGCTCAAGGTTTTTCCAGCAGTAATATCTTGTGAAGACCGACCCAGTTTTGATTGTAAAAATACCTCTTCCCAAAATGTATGGACTGAATTGTAACCCTATATATACAACATCCTGGATATAAATAATTTAATATGATTATGTTAGTACAAATGGTAAATACTTGGGACAGGCATAAAGAGAAGGGCTTCTGAGTTAGAGGGAAAAATAGCTTGAAAAATAGAAGTTGATAAAGAAAGGCTGAGGAAAGTTCAAGGGGTTAGTTCAGGTTGCTTACTTTTTCAGCGTTCAGAGGCAAAAAGAAAAATTTCTATCTCCAACCTACTGCCAGATTTAGGAGAAGAAGTAGTAAGAAAGGACAAAATCATTCATGGAGAAGCCGCTTGACCTGAGTTTGAAACAGAGTGCCTGAGAAAATAAGACAGTCTTTAACTTTATGTATATAGTTTGAATCTCCAGGTTCAAGTTATGCATTACATATAAATGTGCTACACTAAAGAGGGTGTTAGCCCCCAGTAGTTATCAAAGAGGTGGCAGAATGATGTGACCAGACTCAAAGGCATCATCTTTTTCTGTTTTTGTGTTTTTGAGACAGATTCTCATTCTGTTGCCCAAGCTGGAGTGCAGTGGTACGATCTTGGCTCACTGCAACCTCCACCTCCTAGGTTCAAGCCATTCTTGTGCAGAGTAGCTGGGATTACAGGTGTGCACCACCATGCCTGGCTAATTTTTGTATTTTTAGTAGAGACGGGGTTTCACCACGTTGGCCAGGTCTCAAACTCCTAGCCTCAAATGATCAGCCGCAGCCTCCCAAAGTGCAGGGATTATATAGGCGTGAGCCACCACGCCCAGCCAAAAGCATCATCTTTAAAGGAAGTAGCAAGGAAAATTTACCAATTAAGCAAAAAAGCAAAATGTTTTAATTTTTTCAGTTTTTGCATTAACACTCTGTTGAATATTACATATACTATACTGTCAAGTAAATAAATATATAATCACCAATTTAGTGTTAGTACAAACACTAAGGATGTAATAAAACTGATTACTAAGATCAGAAGTATTTTTAGTATACATTGAGCATTTCAGTTTACTCATTACCGTCAAAAAATTTTACAAAATAGTTTATTCATTACCTTAACTGCTTTTAAATTAATCACAAATTTATGAAATTATTTTTTTTGTTGCTGTTGGGGGCAGGGGAGGTAAAAGTTGACATCTCCTTCTTAATTAAGCTTCTTTTCTAAATCAGAAAGATATTTCAGTCCCAAAATGAAAGATTCATGAATAAATTTTGAAGATGAGGCCAAATACTTTAATAAGACTAAATAGTTCTCCAGGTCATCTTTTGAAATCAGTCCTCTTGCTGCAATAATGGTTCATTTTTATAAAGGAAGTTTACTCCTGTTGTCTCCATAAGTTATTTTGAGACACACAAATCTGACTGGCAAATAATAATTTGGAATGCAGGGACAAATAACCACAATAAAAAGAAAATCTAACCTGTGCCTAATAAATGTATGTTTCAGGTTGTTAAATACTATCCTACAGAATCCTAAGGAATATGATGAAATTAAGACATTTTAGAGGGTAGCACTAATATTCTGTTTTTTCAACTTGTCCTTCATTATTAGTTCTTTTCCCACTAGCATGCTTCAATGTTTGTTCAGGAGCTGAAAGAAATTTGTCTCTAACTTGTCTTATCTAAAAAAGAGTCATTCAATCCTTGTCCCTGTTTCCATCCACCACTATTTTGAAATAACTCTTAACAGGCACATTAAGAACTTTATGAAATTCAAGAGTCATATCTCAATTCTTATTTTACTTCTTTCTATACAGCATTTAATAATATTAAAGTTACTCCTACAAAAGTTGCCCTTTTCTGGCTTCTATATAACATACTGTCCAATAATTGGCAGGCCACTCCTTGCCCATATCTATTGAGGGCTTCTTCTTCTCTATCCATACTTGGAATAGTGGCGGTTCTTAGAATTCCTTTCTCAATTCTCTTCCCTAGAGAGTTTCCCTGAGTAATTTCATCTGTTTTTATGTTTTCAACAACCAACTAGATCCTGCTGACCTCCAAATGTCTCTCTCAAGTTCAGACTTCTCTTCTGAGTGCCAGGGCCATATAACCAGTTGACTACTAAGTCATCCAAGTTCATCTCCTCCCCACCAAACCTTTTGTTCTCTTTGTCAGTGACTGAGTAACATACCAATTACTGTGATAAAAGCATGGGGAATTGCCAGGCATGGTGGCTTATGCCTGTAATCCCAACACTTTGGGAAGCTGAAGTGACAGATTACCTGAGGTCAGAAGAGTTCGAGACCAGCCTGGCCAACGTGGTGAAACCCCGTCTCTACTAAAAATACAAAAATTAGCCAGACATGGTGGAGGGTGCTTGTAATCCCAGGTACTCGGGAGGCCACTATTAGAGAACACATGAATACTCCAGCTTGATAGATTTGCTAACATATACAGGACAGCTTCCTAAGTATTAAAAACCATAGAGAAAATAGTGACATTGGGTCTATTTCCCCCATTCTTCAACGTGGGTGGCCCTGACTTACTTTCAACAGTCGCATGCAACAGAAGTGATGATACTGGGAGAGTTTCAGAGCCTAGGTCTCAAGAGACTTTGCAGGAAGCTTGAACTAGCTTGTCTGAGGACAAGAGTACATGAAACAAAGAAAAGCTGTTTTATAATATCTCAGATCCCTAAAACCAGTCCTAATTTGAGCTGTCAGATGACTGCAGCTACACAAGTGGCCTCAGGGGAGACCAGCAGAACTACCAAACTAAACTCAGTCCAAATTGCTGACTCACAGAATTGTAAGCGAATAAAATGGTTGCTTTAAGCAGCTAAATTTTAGAGTGGTTTGTTATTTAATAATAATCTGGTGATTATATAATTAAGATAGTTTTACATATATAAATTTCATAGTCTTTTGAGAAAACATGTAATATTGACATAGAAATTTGAAAGGTTCTCTCAATTGAATTATAACCTTTTTGACAGAGCATATTTATGTTTTTAGGCTCTAAAAATCATTAAGATACTGACACACCTTCACAAACACAACATTTGGCTCCTCAATCCTGCATCATAAATTATCAGTAACAAAAAAGCAAAATGATACATTTTCAAAGCACAACATGGGCAATGAACCTCTTTTGACTTAAAAATATGTACCATTTGTGCTTAATTTAAACCTATCTAAAATTTATCATAATCCCACTCAACATACTTAAGTTGTGATCCATGCAACAGTCCTCTATGTTGATGTGCCAAAGCAGCATTATTAACTCTTAATACTGATAAAGTTTCATGTGTTTCCAAGTTAGATGTTGTCAGTCCTTGCTGGTGACAATCTAAAGACCATTCATGGCCGGGTGCGGTGGCTCATGCCTGTAATCCCAGCACTTTGGAAGGCAAAGGCAGGTGGATTACCTGAGGTCAGGAGATCGAGACCAGCCTGGCCAACATGACAAAACCCTATCTCTACTAAAACTACAGTAAGTTAGCCAGATGTAGTGGTGGGTGCCTGTAATCCCTGCTACTTAGGAGGCTGAGGCAAGAGAACTGCTTGAACCCAGGAGGTAGAGGCCGCAGTGACCTGAAACTATGCTACTGCGCTCCAGCCTGGGGAACAAGAGCAAAACTGCGTCTCATAAATAAATAAATAAATACATACATACATACATACATACATACATACTGTTCTTTACCATCACTAGCTAAGGTTAGTCATTTTCAGCAAGTTATACTTTTTACCCACCTACAACTATCTTCATATACTCCCCAAATATTTTCTCTATCTCAAAACTGTGCGTTTGCTTGCCAAACACTAACTCATTTAATCTTTCCAATAACCTTCTGACATAGATATTATTACCTCTACTTTACTGATGAAGGAAGGAAAGAAAACTCAGTTATTCAACTAACTTAGTGATTTAGTCATAATTTGAACCCACATCTATCTGACTCCAAAACCTGTACTTTTTCTACCATAACACCATGTCTTCCAACTTTGAGCACTTGTAACTTTTTATCATACTTTTTAATAATTATTTTATTAGTCAGCCACAATTAAAGATATAAATTAAATGATGCCTATTTTGGGTTTAATCTGAGCATGACTGGTTTTAAGTAGGAACTCTGGAACTGTTTAAACCTACTTGTTTATTAAAAAGAAAAAATCCGGTTGTAGCAGCAACTACTGTATTTCTTTTGAAGAGAACCACAAGGATAACTTTGTTTTGAATATTTTATTAAAATATTTCACTGAGAAATGAGAAGGGAACTAAAACAAAATGATTTATATATCTTAAGACACCTTACTGATATTTTAAGATGAAGTATAACATACATACAGATCAAGAGTGCTCAGTTCAATGCATTATCACAAAGTGAGCATACCTGCATACTTAAGACATTACCAGCATCTCAAAAGGCCCCCTCATCATCCCTCCCAATGATTACTCCTTTATTCTTCCCCAAATATCACTACTATCCTAACTCCTAACACAATAGGTTAGTTTTGCCTGGTTTAAAATTCT
This sequence comes from Macaca nemestrina, assembly GCF_043159975.1. NCBI lineage: Eukaryota > Metazoa > Chordata > Mammalia > Primates > Cercopithecidae > Macaca > Macaca nemestrina. The sequence goes on from NC_092125.1 coordinate 31,855,554, forward strand.
ATATAATGGAATTATCAGTATGCATTCTTTTGTACTTGGCTTCTTTCACACAATGTTGTTGTTGTTGTTGCTATTATTTGAGTCAGGGTCTTGCTTTATCACCGAGGCTGGAGTGCAGTGGCATGATCATGGTTCACTGCAGCCTCGAACTCGTGGGTTCAAACGACCCTCCCACCTCAGCCTCCTGAGGAGCTGGACTATGAGCATGGGCCACCATGCCTGGCTACTTTTTACACTTTTTGTAGACATGGGCTATATTGCCCAGGCTGATCTCAAACTCCTGACCTCAAGTGATCCTCCTACCTCAGCCTCCCAGATCAGCAGGATGTCAGGTGTGAGCCACTGCGTCCAGCCCACACAATATTATTTTTGTTAGATTTTGTTTTTCCCAGCATTTACTACATGTTAAACTGTTACAAAGCATTCCAGGTAAAATGATCACAGTTAGGAAGCTACACTTTATGAACTTATTTTTGGAGCAGTGATGACTTGTAGATTTTGAATGCAGCAGATTTCTCATGTTGAACTGGAAGGAACAAAAATGGGTGTCAATAACAAAACTAGACAACAAAAATCTCCTCTTTACTCAAGAAAACGTAACAATGTATGCATCACACAGAGTATGTGTCACAAACTAATAGTCTCTTATTACTTGCTTCCTGCTCCTATTACTTGCTTCTATTTCTTTTTCCCAAGGATCCTGTGCTTTAGACTTCCTTGTGGCATTTGGTGGCTGCCATCATGTTCTGACTGATTCTAGAAACATGTAGATGTATTCACAATAGGTAGATACCTAATTATATATTTTGACCTAGAAATTTTATTTGTATTAAAAACCTAGTATATTTAACAATAATAGCAATAATACCAATATTTTAAAAATGTACTTTCCTAATAATCTCTTAGGTCTTAAGGACATTTCATTACTTTGTTCTGTTTTGAAATATGCCTCCTAGAATTCAAACTATTTTCAGAAAACAATGTCACGGAGACTTAATTGCAGATACTTGAAAAACAGTCAGTGCTTGGAAAAGAAGAAAGAAGGAAGCAGAAGCAGAAGCAGCAGCAGAGGAAGAAGCAGAAGAAGAGGGGAGGGGAGGAGGAGGAAGAAGAGAAAGAGGAAGAGGAGGAGCTGATTCATTTTCCATTTTAGAATTATTTCTCAACTATTATTGCAAACAAAATTCCATTTTGAAGAGTTTAAAAGAATGAAAAAATTGCTACATGAACTCCCAACACAGAATCCTATAGCTACAATGTATCTTGTTTATACTGTATTATTATTTTATCTTTATATAAAGTGGCTTGAAACAGGAAATAATTGTAAAAGGGGATGTTTTGGCCGGGTGCAGTGGCTCACACCTGTAATCCCAGTACTTTGGGAGGCCAAGGCCGGCAGATCACCTGAAGTCAGGAGTTTGAGACCAGCCTGGCCAACACGGCGAAACCCCATCTCTAATAAAAATACAAAAATTAGTCAGGCGTGGTGGCGGGTGCCTGTAATCCCAGCTACTTGGGAAGCTGAGGCAGGAGAATCACTCAAACCCAGGAGGCGGAGGTTGCAGTGAGCCAAGATTGCACCACTGCACTCCAGCCTGGGCAACAGAGTGAGACTTTGTCTCGAAAAAAAAAAAAAAGATGTTTTGCTGATTCCCCAGTAGCTGCGAATGTTAGAGAACCTACTGACTGCCTGCTGCTGTATCAGAATCAAATATAAGACACTTCCTCCAAAATATGTAATGATGATCTTTCAGGGATTAAATTCATGCTTAGGTTTGTATAATGTGTATGTCATAGGGAAGAGGAAATGAAAAGCTGAGATAAGTCTAACTACTGTGGATTGCACAATTAACAGTTAAGTCTATTTATCGCTTGGTAAAAACAGGGACCCTGGTTAAGAATATAGTTTGTCCTACTCTTCCTCCAACCCTGAACCTTCTCCCCATTTCTCTACAGGCATTAATATATTAATTCCTTCAGAGAAGGCCTTCCTGATCACCTTATTTCAAATAGATACCCCAATCTCAATCCCTCCCCAGCCCTCTGCTATCAAACCACATGTTAAACTGCATGCTTCCCATCTCTTTCCTGATTAATTTTTCTCAACAATACTTCTCATCATCCAACATCTATGTTTTATATTTATTTTGTTACAGTGTATACCCATTGCTACTGAAATATTAGCTCCTAAATATTAGCTCCTTAAGTGGGCCAGGCATGGTGGCTCATGTCTGTAATCTTGGCACTTTGGGAGGCCAAGGCAGGCAGACCACTTGAGGTTAGGAGTTCAAGACCAGCCTGGCCAACATGGTGAACCCATCTCTACTAAAAACACAAAAAATTAGCTGGGTATGGTGGCACGCATCTGTAGTCCCAGCTACTTGGGGGGCTGAGGCACGAGAATCACTTGAACCCGGGAGATGGAGGTTGCAGTGAGCTGAGATCGTGCCACTGCACTATAGCCTCGGCCACAGAGCAAGACTCAGTCTCAAAAACAAACAAACAAACAGATGCTTGTTTCTATCTTTAATTATTTTTGAGTACACTCAATGTGCCAGGAAGTCTTTTATGTGGATCACATGCATAAACTTCATCCTCGCAATGAGTCTGTCTGGTCTCATTATTAATTTTAAAGCTGAGAACACTGTAACAGAGATGTTAGGTAATATGCTGGTCATGTGGCAACTAAATTTATTCTTATTTTTGAGCTGGTGATTCCTTCTGTAATCTTTCTTTAGTGGTACCACTAGACAATGTACATTTCTGGTAATCATGCCAGATTTCCTCACTTCTTCCTTCCATTAAAAAATAATCTTCCATAAATATACATATCTACTGTGTACCCACAAAAATTAAAAAGAAATAAAATGATAATAATAAATTACCTCTTGTATCTATAATTCCTTTTCATCTCCGCTTTCTTGATTGAGACCCTTAGTCATTCATTCAAAAACTACTTATTGAGCATCTACTATGTGTCAGACAGTGTCCCAGAAACTGATACAGTCCTGAATGAAATAAAGTCCTTGCTCTCATACAGAATACAGTCTCATCACCTAGATCACACAGCAACCTTTTTTTCTTTTCTTAATTTTTGAGACAGGGTCTCACTCTGTCATCCAGGCTAGAATGCAGTAGCATGATCAGAGCTCACTGCAGCCTCGACCTCCCAGGCTCAAGCAATCCTCCCACCTCAGTCTCCCCAATAGCTGGACCACCGGTATGCACCACCATGCCTGGCTGTTTTTAAAATTTTTTTTATAGACAGGGTCTCACAATGTTGCCCAGGCTGGTTGCAAACTCCTAGACTCAAGCTATCCTCCTGCCTTGGCCTCCCAAAGTGCTGGTATTGTGAGCCATCACACCTGGCCACACAGCGACCATTTAACTGATCTCTGTCCTCAGGATAGTTCTTGCCTTCCTTTACCTTCCTCACAGCTGACAGTCACTTACCTACATCAAATTCTTCTATGACAACTCAATTTTTAAAAAGGATGATACACTTGAACAGAAAAGGATATTCAAATGGCAATAAGCATATAATATGTTCACTGAGGAGCGATTACTCATGAGGGGAAGAAGGTACTTAAAGCTTTTCATCTTAAAACTCTGGGTTCAGGCCGGGCGCGGTGGCTCAAGCCTGTAATCCCAGCACTTTGGGAGGCCGAGACGGGCGGATCACAAGGTCAGGAGATCGAGACCATCCTGGCTAACACGGCGAAACCCCGTCTCTACTAAAAACACAAAAAATTAGCCGGGCGAGGTGGCGGCGCCTGTGGTCCCAGCTACTCAGGAGGCTGAGGCAGGAGAATGGCGGGAACCCGGGAGGCGGAGCTTGCAGTGAGCTGAGATCTGGCCACTGCACTCCAGCCTGGGCGACAGAGCGAGACTCCGTCTCAAAAAAAAAAAAAAAAACACCTCTGGGTTCAATGGATTAATTAATGAATGTCAATCATCAGGGGAATAGGTGCTGCTACTTCATTATTTATGGATGCCTTTGTAAGAATATTATCTGTACTAGCCTTATGATATTCTAATTACTCATATGTATTTAAAGAGATTTACCATCCTATTTTCTATTCTAAGAATTTTATTACTTCAAAATCCCATCAAATTCTATTCAATAGTGATAGAAATAATAAACTGGAAGAGTCTTTTGTGCCCTCATGAACAGGTTTTCATCAACCACAGACCTACAAAATAAGACATTTCTGAAAAAACTAACTCAGATAATGAATAAATCCAAATAATCCATAACTCAATTTAAAAAACACTATACGAAGAGTCTTACATTTACTTTTTAAAGTTTTTGATAAACTTAATGAGAAGCTAGATTCAAGCAAAGAAGACTGACAGTTTTAACAAAAACCATTCAAAAACTGCTATGAATGGGACAATTAATGTAAAAATTGACATATAAAATACGGGATTTAAAAGTAGTAATTACAGGGAAAGCATTTCTAAATGAAAGCTGAAATCCAGGTTTTTTTTTTTTTTTTTTTTAAATTTCAAGTACAGTACTTGAATGTGGAAGACTACTACTCTTTAAAAGAATGTCTCCACAAAAATGGACTTTTGAGCCAGTGTAACCAGCATACAGAAAAGTTAAATCAAGACCATAAGCAGTATGATTATTTTTAGCCAAGGACTAAGCACAGAGGGACAGCTTACCTCAAAAGAAAATCAAGAGACTGATATGAGGACCTCCATTTTTCAAGCTGTGAAAATTCCTAACGTGATGAGTTTAGGAAGATACAAGTTCATATAGTAACCAATCCGGGTTCTAGAGATCAAAGTGTAGTTTGAATAGAATCCAAAGGTAAATTACAGTCAATAAAGGATTTAGGATGCCAATAATGTTCAGTTTAATTCTATTCACCTTCAACAACCAATTCGTATTAACATTGAAAATTAGTTTTTAGGCCGGGCGCGGTGGTTCAAGCCTGTAATCTCAGCACTTTGGGAGGCCAAGACGGGCGAATCATGAGGTCAGGAGACCGAGACCATCCTGGTTAACCCGATGAAACCCTGTCTCTACCAAAAAAATACAAAAAACTAGCTGGGCGAGATGGCAGGCGCCTGTAGTCCCAGCTACTCGGGAGGCTGAGGCTGGAGAATGGCGTAAACCCGGAAGGCGGAGCTTGCAGTGAGCTGAGATCCGGCCACTGCACTCCAGCCTGGGCGACAGAGCCAGACTCCGTCTCAAAAAAAAAAAAAAAGAAAATTAGTTTTTGTCACCTAAAATGGGCCACAGCCAGCTACAGTGGCTCATGACTAATCCCAGCAGTTTGGGAGACTGAGGCAGACAGATAGCTTGAGCCCAGAAGTTCGAGACCAGCCTGGGCAACACCGCGAGACTCCGTCTCTACAAAAAATACAAAAATTAGTGGGGTGTGCTGGCATGCACCTGTAGCCCCAGCTACCAGGTGGGGATGAGATGGCAGGGGTAGTCTGAGGGGTAGTCTGAGGTGAGCCTGGGAGGTCAAGGCTGCAGTGAGCCCTGATCCCTCTACTACACTCTAGCCTGGGCAACACAGTGAGACTCTGTCTCAAAAAATAAAATAGGTAACATATGAAGGGACAAATATTTTTTCATCGAGAGAATCAGCTATTTAGCTGATTAGGATAAATTTCCTCATTTTAGTTTCTAATTGTTTAAAGAATTATAAATAATATGTTTGAAATCTACAGCTATAGTTTCTATAGACTTATAAAGATATTTAAAATCACATAATACATAATCAGTCTCCAATATCCTCTTCAAAATAACTTCTAAAAGTAGCCCCAACTAGTGGTGTTCCCGAGAAAGAACGAGAGCTGGGCGTGGTGGCTCACACCTGTAATACCAGCACTTTGGGAGGCCAAGGCAGGCAGATCACGAGGTCAGGAGATCAAGACCATGCTGGCTAACATGGTGAAATCCCGTCTCTGCTACACACACACACACACACACATACACACACACAAAAAATTAGCCGGGTGTGGTGGCAGGCGCCCGTAGTCCCAGCTACTTGGGAGGCTGAGGCAGGAGAATGGCATGGACCCAGGAGGTGGAGCTTGCAGTGAGCCGAGATCGCGCCACTGCACTCCAGCCTGGGCGACAGAGTGAGACTCTATCTCAAAAAAAAAAAAAAAAAGAACTAGGCCGGGCGCGGTGGCTCAAGCCTGTAATCCCAGCACTTTGGGAGGCCGAGACGGGCGGATCACGAGGTCAGGAGATCGAGACCATCCTGGTGAACACCGTGAAACCCCGTCTCTACTAAAAAATACAAAAAACTAGCCGGGCGAGGTGGCGGGCGCCTGTAGTCCCAGCTACTCGGGAGGCTGAGGCAGGAGAATGGCGTAAACCTGGGAGGCGGAGCTTGCAGTGAGCTGAGATCCGGCCACTGCACTCCAGCCCGGGCTACAGAGCGAGACTCCGTCTCAAAAAAAAAAAAAAAAAAAAAAAAGGACTAGAATAAGGAGATCTAGATTCTAATACCAACTCTGCCATTTATTAGTGCTGAGATCTGCACACCTCTCCTGAATATTCAAAAGGTTTAGAGGAAAATAAAAAACAAAAAGATGACTCCAGATTTTAAGGACAAAAAAGATCAGACTATTATAGAATGCTGCCACATAAAATAAATTAAAAAAAAAAAGAAGGATCAAAAACAAAATAAAAATATAAAAAATAAATTAAAAAAAAAGAAGAGCAGACTAAAAAGAGATGATGCTGTGATGGAAAACCTGGGAAACCATGCTATAATGGACAACACTTGAAAAGGATGGTTCTTAGGGGGAGTAAAGGATTTTAAATATCCAATTGAGGGTTGCTGATAGTACAAGCAACAAAACAAAATAGATAATGCATTGAAAATGTAGGCTTGAGGAAAAATTGAGATCATGTAAACAGGAAAGTTCTCTAAGAGAGTGAATGGAAGTGGAGAATTGAACCTTGGGGGAATCATATATATCGGTGCTCTCCAATATGGTAGCCATTAGGTACATGTGGCTATTGAGCCCTTGAAATACGTTGGTGAGACGGAGGAATTAAATTTTAAATAAAATTTAAATGTATCCATACAATGGAATATTATTATTATTTTATATATATATTTTTTGTTTGTTTGTTTTTGTTTTGTTTTTGAGACATAGTCTCACTCTGTCGCCAGGCTGGAGTGCGGTGGCGCGATCTCAGCTCACTGCAACCTCTGCCTCCCAGGTTCAAACGATTCTCCTGCCTCAGCCTCCCAAGCAGCTGGGACTACAGGTTCACATCACCACGCCTGTCTAATTTTTGTATTTTTAGTAGAGACAGGGTTTCACCATGTTGGCCAGGATGGTCTTGATCTCCTGACCTCATGATCCCTGGCCTCCCAAAGTGCTAGGATTACAGGCGTGAGCCATCGTGCCCGGCCACAGTGGAATATTATTAAGCGGTAAAAAGAAATAAACTATGAAGCCATGAAAAGACATAAAGAGGTCTAGGCACGGTGGCTCACGCCTATATAATCCCAGCACTTTTGGGAGGCCAAGGGAGGAGCACTGCCTAAGCCCAGGAGTTCAAGATCAATTTCTATTTTAAACAAAAACAAAAACAAAAGAAGATATTCACGAAGGGACCTAAATGCATATTGTTAAGTGAACTATGCCAGTCTGAAAGGACTATATACTATGATTCCAACCAGATGACATTCTGAAAAGGTAAAACTATGACTGTAAAAAGATCAGTGGTAGCCAGGGGTTCAGAGGAAGGAGGTAGAGATGAGTAAGTAGAACATGGGACATTTTTAGGTCAGTGAAACCATTCTGCACAATTCTAGAATAGTGGATATATAATATTATGCATTTGGCAAACCCCATAGAACTGTCCAACACAAAGGGTGAATCCTAATGTGAACTATGGACTTTAGTTAATAATGTATCAACACTGGTTCATCAGTGATAACCAACACATCACACTAATGCAAGATATTAACAGAGGAAACTGTGGGGGAGAGTATAGATGGGCACTGTGTATTTTTTTGTGCAATTTTTCTGTAAATCCAAAACTGTTCTAAAAAAATAAAATCTTTCAAAAAACTCAAATTTACATAGCCACACGTAGTTAGTGGCTGGTATTGAACAGCAGAGGCCCATATAAATAGACTGATGTGGGAAGAAAATGAGAATGGTATATGAAGAATTCCTTCATTTCTGACTACTATTCCCAAAAGTACACATACAGTTAACTCTAAACTATATAAGGTTTTATACGTAGCTTCTATATTAACATTTTACAGTAGAACTCGATTAAAAATATTCTGGATGAGTATCTTTCTAAAATTATTTTTGTTAAACAGAATTTAAGGAGGAAAATAACATTTATTAAAGGTGTCAGGTACTATACTAAAGATATTATCATTTACATTTCCGTACAACCTTTAGAGAAAGGTATTACCATTTCTGTTTTTAGAGATGAGGAATTATAAAGCTTAAGTCATAAAAGATGAGAATCTAGATATACTGGCCTCCAAAGTCTATGTTCTTTTTTTTTTTTTTTACCAAAGTCTATATTCTAATATACACCACTCTACTGTATATATGTTTATGATTCCCAAAATTACAAACATAATTTTCCCACAGTGAATTTTCCATCAAGGAGCAATACTCTATATATAACACAACATAACAATTAATGATATACTCAGAGTCTAATGAGGTGTTGTATAGGTAACTGCTGTCCCTATTTTAAACAGCCTCAGGCTAATGTGACTTTTTTTCCTGCCACCCAGCTGGCCCTCCATCCTACCTATATGGCTCTACTCCAACATCTAATTTGCACCTTTTAATCTGCTGTGGGATGAGAAAATAGATAATCAAATTCCTTGAATTATGTACAAAGCAAGAGAACTTCTAAACCAATGTGTAAGTGCAGATGATTTAGTTCATTAATTTTTCTGACAATTACAGGCCTTTTTTTTTTTTTTTTGGCCTACTTCTTAATCTAAGCTGAGACCTGGATAAATTAAATACTGTTCTATAATAAAGCTAAGAATTTAGTGATTCTGTTTCATTCAAAAGTTTTCGACTACACCTTTTTCGTTTTTTTGTTTTTGTTTTTTTTTTTGAGAAAAGTCTCACTGTGTCGCCCAGGCTGGAGTGCAGTGGTGTGATCTCAGCTCACTGCAACCTCCACCTCCCAGGTTCAAGCAGTTCTCTGCCACAGCCTCCTGAGTGGCTGGGATTACAGGCACCCGCCACCACGCCCGGCTAATTTTTTTGTATTTTTAGTAGAGACGGGATTTCACCATCTTGGCTGGGCTGGTCTTCAACTCCTGACCTTGTGATTTACCCGCCTCGGCCTCCCAAAGTTCTGGGATTACAGGCGTGAGCCACCATGCCTGGCCTCATATTTTTCATACATATATGTTTTAATACAGGTGGGGTCTCACTATGTTGGCCAGGCTGGTCTGGAACTCTTAGCAAGTGACCCTGCCACCTTGGCCTTCCAAAGTGGTGGGATTACAGGTATGAGTCACCACCTCCTAGCCTATCCCATATTTTTCATGGATATAGCTCTAAACATCACCTCATTTAAAGACATTATTTTTATTTTTGTATTTGTTAATACTATCTGCTTCAAGATAAAAGTTCGGCCAGGTGCAGTGGCTCATGCCTGTAATCTCAGCACTCCGGAAGGCTGTGGCGGGTGGATCACCTGAGGTCAGGAGTTACAAGACCAGCCTGGCCAACATGGTGAAACCCCGTTTGTACTGAAAATACAAAATTTGGCCAGGCATGGTGGCGGGAGCCTGTAATCCCAGCTACTTGGGAGGCTGGAGACACAAGAATTGCTTGAACCCAGGAGGCAGAGGTTGCAGTGAGCCGAGATAGTGCCATTGCACTCCAGGCTAGATGACAGAGTGAGACTCTGTCCACCCGCAAAAAAAAAAAAAAAAAAAAGTATTTTTATAATTTAAATGTATTAATTGAGTACATTAGCCTTCTACTAAATGTTACTCTGAAAAATTAATGAGGTATATATAAAAACATAGAAACATGTATTTACAAAAAGTTGACATTTTCCTGAAAAAAATTATTACAGAAAACCAGAAATTTTATTACAGAGTTCTAAATATTCTGATATAATCCTTTTCCTTATCACTTTTTTTTTTTTTTTTTTTTTCCAGGTAGGGTTTCACTCTCTTGCCCAGGCTGGTCTGGAATTCCTGGCTTCAAGAGATCCTCCTGCCTTGGCCTCCCAAAGTGCTAGGATTACAGGCTTGAGTCACTGCACTCAACTTAAGTTGCTCTTGTAACTAAATTATAATTATGTATATTAATAAAATTTTCCCTAAGGAGGGGAGATTAGTATCAAAATTTTAAATTATTTTTTTCTACTTAGAGCTCCCTGTAACCCCATTAGAAATCTTTACTAAGAAGATAAAGTGAGTTTTGTTTCTCATAAATTTTAAGATTTCAATTCAATTACAGTACCATTTTTGAATTTAAGGTAACAATATATTTCCAAAGCTCCAAATGGAAATGTCAATCTTAGCAGTAACTCTAAAAGTCCAAGTTTATTATTCTTTATTCTAGAAAGAAAAAAAAACACACAAAAAAAACTAATTTTGTCTCCCTCAGTCAGCCAATTAAAACAATCCAAAAAAGCTTACTAAACAATTGCCTTTGTAACAGTATTCATGTTTTCAGAGGTGACCAGGTAGAGGGCCAAGATCAAGGTTTCTAACACTTATTTAACAAGGGATTAAAAGCAGAGTGTCAGGTATAGGGCCAAGATCAAGGTTTCTAACACTTATTTAACAAGGGATTAAAAGCAGAGTGTCAGGCAAGTCAAAACTAAATATTCTCAAAGATTAGATGAATAAAATAGTCATAAAGTTAGATTCACAGGGATCAAAGAGTTTCAACCTAATTCTAAAAATCATTTCCCAGTGTAACTTCAAATAAATCCTTTGTGAATGTTTCTAGTTTCTTCTACACATTAGGAAAACCTAAAAGGCAAACAAGTTCTAGATAGGAGACTAAGTAAGTATTAGTTGTTCACATTTGTATAGAACATTAAATTTTAGTTCTCACAACCCAGTGAAGAAATACAAATGAGTCTAAGAGTTTGAGCAAAACCCTCTGGGGTGATGAAAACAAACTGCAAACTTCTATGATTCTCAACTTTTCTTCCATAGAGTCCTCGGCAGCATGCTTACTGTACTTACAGAAGCATGCAAAGAATTAGGTGGTTTTTTATTCCTAACAATCACATCCCAAAGTTTTTTCTGCAATTTCAATTGTACAGAGCACTCTTCCTCGATGTTGACTCAAATTAGAGACAGAAAGCAGAATGGCGTTTGCTAGGGATTAGGGAAGAGGGGAATACAGAGTAACTGCTTAACAAGTACACTGTTTCCTTTGGGGGTAATGAACATGTTTTGGAACAACATTGTGAATGTACAAAGTGCCACCTAAACTGTTTACTTTAAAATGGTTAATTTTATGTCATGGGACTTAACCTCAATAAAAAAATTATGTTAATCTATAGATAAAACTGACCCCTTTAGAACTCTTTCCTTCCTCAAAAAAAACAAAAAACAAAAAACAAAAAAAAACTGCTATCATGTTCAAATGCTATTTAGATATTGGAAATTTTTTAGATAAAATGCAATTATAAGTTAAATTATTACCACATGTGCACAGTAATAATCAATGAAGGTATACCAATGTCAGTTTAAAACATTGCTATGCCTGTAATCTCAGCACTTTGGGAGGCAGAGGTGGGAGGATCACTTGTGCCCAGGAGTTTGAGACCACCCTGGGCAACACAGCAAAATGCTATCTCTATAAAAATAATAAAAATTTAAAAAATTAGCCAGGTAAGGCGGGCATATCACTTAAACAAAGGAGTTTGAGGCTTAAGTGAGTTATGACAGTGCCACTGCACTCCACCCTGGATGACAGACCATGAGTGACTCTGTCATTCATTCATACATATACACATACAGCATTGCTAAAATGCTTGATAATTATCAAAATAATATTGCTCTGACATACATCTGTAAATAGCTGACTTTAAATTTGAGAAAAATTACTTCCCCAAACCTCAATCAGGAAAACATTATAAACTAATAAGAAGTACCTAACAAACAAAAAGCAACCAAGAGTATTACATAAGAAGTAAACAGGCACAATCGCGACCAAAAATGGACAGAAATAAATATGCTAAAGTTAATTATCTTAGGGATATAGGGCAACATTACTTCAGATTGGTAAACATCACACTTCAAAAATAGAAGGAATCTACCTTAAGAAACACTGTACTAAGAAAAACTCCTTTGTATAAATGCCTGACAAAACTAATATTTTATCATAACCTCTAAATCCAGCCTAGATTCCAGGATTACACAAAAGAAAAAATCTTGGAGAAGGTTCTGGGAAAAGGCTGACTGAAATCTGTGACTGTTCTGATACAGGCCAATCTGAGAATTTTAATCCCTCTGAACCCAATCCTGAAGAATACCTGAACCCTGAGCACAGACAGGGCCAAAGCTAAACCAGGTCAGAATACCCTGCCAAGGAACATCCTGATCCGAGGTGTTCACCAAACACGGATCATTTATCAGTTTATTCCTCACTTTGTTGGATGCTGACCACTTTCAAGATATATACAAGAGTGGACTGATTAGACCCATCAAAATCCATTTCAAGTCCTAAGATCTGGAGATGAAAAATACTGCAGAATTCTAAATTATCCATGGCTTAAAGAAAAAAAATGTATAAATTAAGAACTTCAAATATTAGCTGACCCAACTTTAACATCACTGAATATCTTTAGTTATTTTTAAAAATTTATAAAGTATTTAAAAGGCACAATTTAGTAATTGCCTATATAACAAATTAACCATGAAAACAATTATAGCAGTATGATAAATCTGTCCTATGTAAACAGTATGAGTTTTTATATTTTATAGCATTCAGATATGCTAAAAACAAAAAGTTAAGTGTTTCTTTTGTGATTCACATGAACAAATACTTTCTTGTTCTTACAAGTAGATATCTGACAGGATACAAATAATGATAATAGGGTAAGTTCACAGGCAAAAAAAGGAATCTGTTGACACAGAAGATGCTGCAAAGTTTAACTGTGACACATGTGGTAGTGGCAAAGAATCTAATTTGTGTAACAAGACCTGGGTCTGAGTAAGCTCTTTTACCTATTAATTATGTGATCTTTTTGCGCATTATGTAGCTACTCCTAGCTTCAGATTCTTCATATGAAAAAATGAGGACAACAGAACTAATACTGCAGCATAATGAGGAAGATTAAATATTTTTATTCATTCAACAAATATGTTCTGAAAAACTAAATTTGTATTATTGTGTACAAAATTACCCTTTTTAATTTCTTCAAATAAATCAAGCATGTATTAATTTTTAATATTACTAAGAAAATATAAATCTAATTCTTAAGCTCTGGTCCCAAAACTTCTTAGAAGTAAATTTTTATTACTTGAGAAAATCTGAACTTAAGTAATAAGTATTGACACTGAAGACGGGACAATTGAGGGATCACATCTTAAAACTGTTTTGACATAAAATGAATAAAAACAATTCCCTAAATTTTTTCCTATTAAACAAATAAGGACCCAGACTAAGCCCATAAATTGCTGGGTCAATAACCAATCTCAAATACAAAACCTTACCACTTAAAAATACTTATTTTCAGGAAAATGATAGTAAATATGAGGTAAATCTGCCCTTGACATAACACGGTGAGATTTTTTTTCATAACACAGTACATGAACCACTTAAAACTTACAAGCTATCAATTACTACAATTGTTCTAATAGGTTTAGGGCCAAACATAAATTTAACTATCATTATAACATGGACTTGGAATCTGTGCTGACCTAACAAAATTTAGCACAGAAAAAAAAAATCACAGATCTGAGCATCTGAAAAACGGTGTCTTTTCTGAAATGTTTGCAAAAAAGTCACAACATCAGGAGCCACAGAAAGTTGTTCTTTCTCCATCACTCAAAAAATCAAAACATCTCCAACATTATTTATGCTAGGCATAAAATGAAAGTCAGTATTGATATTCACTCACTATACTTCAAATCCTAACCAAGATAATTCAACCTCTATGTTTATTCAATTGCTAGTCTATTCAGTATCAATCGTTGTGGAAGAACTAAGAGGTAGACTAGTGCTGCTTACTAGACTTCATGTAACCTGAAAATGTTTTTAATTATAACAGACTTAGACCAATTCTACTTAGAAATGTGCCCTTAAAAGAGGTGAAAGACATTAACTGGCATCTTTTCAGCACAGGTCAGTCTTCCTTAAGAACACAACCTATAACCCTTAGGCCTTACAGTTGAATGTTAACAAGTGAAAAGCAATTTCCTTGGATGTATCCAAGCAATTTTAATATAAATTTCTGCATACCTAGGTAGAAAGTACTTTAGAAATAACTTAAATCTACCTTTTCCCTCACTTATAAGAAAATGTGGTAGAAGCCTTGAAAAATTAAGTTTAAGGCTCAGGCCTGTAATCCCAGCAATTTAGGAGGCCGAGGCGGGCAGATGACTTGAGGTCAGGAGTTCCAGACCAGCCCGGCCAACATGGTGAAAACCCCGTCTCTACTAAAAATACAAAAATCAGCCAGGCGTGGTGGCGGGCGCCTGTAATCCCACCTACTCCGGAGGGTGAGGCAGGGGAATCGCTTGAATCCGGGAGATGGAGGCTGCAGTGAGCCGAGATTGCGCCACACACTCCAGCCTGGGTGACAGGGCAAGACTCCGTCTCAAAAACAAAACAAAACAAAACAAGAACAAACAAAAATGAAATCAATTTTCTAACTCAGAGAAAAGACTGGTCTTGAACAATTTAGGGACAAATTACTGAAACAGGAGACAAGGCACAAGAAGCTCTATGGCTGGAGATGAACCACCTCTGTGTCTCCTTTAGAAGTGCTTCCTGAGGTCCACTTTACGCTAGTTAATGTTGCTTCTTATACTGCATGTTAGTAATTTAAAACGCCTAGCTGGAAAAAAAGTTCTCTTTAAACATTACAATTTGTCTCCGCGTTGAAAGTAAGTGTTTGTCTCCAGTTTCATGGGCTATTCTGATATGTCAAGAGTAGTATTATTACTGTTCCAAAAGAGCTCTTGTTTCAATTCACTTTCAACTGGGACGCGGGCATAACTGATGTTTACAGAACTGATGCTTAGAGATGTTTAGAGAGGCGCATCCCTTACCATTCCATCCTTTATCGATAACCACATTTTGTATGTTTTTGTTGCATTTCAGTTTTTTTTTTTTTTTAAGACACCTGCACACACACAATTTTCCCACCGCCAGGAGGGAGAAGACCACAGGCTAGGTCTCCAGGGGCTTCAGGGAAACAGACACCGTGAACCCCTCTTGGCCAAAGAGGGGGAGCGCTTCAGGGGCTGGGGGAGGGAGCAGCCCTAAGGTGCTGGGAGTCAGAGGCGGCGCCTGTTTACAGACGCCTTCGCCCTCCCCCACCCCCACAGAGGAGGGGTCCAAAAAGCAGTTCCCGTGCGCACTCCCCGACTGGCCCAGGCCCTGGCAGCACCAGAGGAGCCAGGCAGCCCTTTCGCCCCCTCCCTCTAGTCCGAGCCTCCCTTCGCCCTCCTCTCGGCCTACCTACCCCTACAGGCCCTCCAGGCGGCATGCAGAGGCCTGAGGCCTAAAGGACGCCGGCCACTGACAAGCCCCAGAGCAGCCGGCGGGGGCCCTGAGGAGCCTGGGGCCGGCCGGGCGGCCGCTGCGGCGGGGAGCAGAGGGCGGGCGAGGACAAATCCTTCCCGACCACAGCTGCCTATTGTTCCCGACGGAGGCCCCGGCCGCGGCAGCCCCGCTCCCCAAGTCGCCGCCCGCCGCTCGCTCACCGCGCTGGTCCGAGCAGCAGCTCCTCTCAGCTCCGAGTCCCCGCGGCCGTCGCCACCGCCGCGGCAGCCGCCGCCGCCGCCGCTGCCACCGTTGACTCTGATTCTGTCCCAGGCCGCCGGGCCACGGCTGCCGCCGCCACCGCCAGCACCGCCTCCGGCCTCCCACCTGCTGCTGCTGAGGCTGCTCCTGCAGCAGGGGCCATCTTGTTGGTCTGCCTCCTCTTCCTCCTCCTCGTCCTCCGCCGCCCAGTCGCTCGTTGTCCTCGTCCCCTTCCTCTTCCTCAGGCTCCGGCCCGCCCCGGAGACTGGGGCGGAGACGAGGGCGAGGATCCTCCCTCAGAAGGCGGGGCGGGCGGAGGGGCGGGGCGGGCGCGGGAGCAAAGCTCTGAGTCACCGGCCACCAACGCCCGGGAGGGAGGCCGGCGACGCTCTCCGCCGCGACCCAAAGTCTCACACTCCCTGAGCAGAGGAACCGGTCCCTCCGTCCGGCCTGCCCTCCAGCACCGGCGCCTTTGGGCTCAGCGGGCCAGTGGCCAGATGGCGAGAGTAAATTGGAGGAATTTCTGTCGTTTCCATCGAACCCCGCAATACGTCTACTCTTTTGGCTTTCTCAGCCGTTGTCCCCCAACTCTGGTTTCTTTTTCACGTCTTGTCCCCCACCCCATTTGTCTTCTTCCATATTATCTAGGTTCTGGATCTCATCAGCTTTGTCCTCGTCACCCCTCTTGGAGTTCAGCCTCCTAAGGCTGTGAAACAGCCCAAAGGCCCGGACACGCTACTCCAAAACGTCTCTCCTGGGCTGTGTGAACAATAAGAGCTATTTGGGGACGACAGGAAAAGATGTGGCTCGTCGAAGAGCTCCTGAAATCTAACCTTGCTACTCTTTAAAAGTTTCTTGTCCCTTGTGGAAAAGGTGCCGTTTTGGTTTTGGGGAATGAGAGGTCCCTTCAGACAATTCATTTTAGCCAAACCCTCTTTAGCTTTTGAGAGGGGGAAGAAATGGGATTATCGTAACACCATACAGTACTGATTTCAAAATAAATCATCTAGAAGAGAAGAGAGAGAGAGAGAGAGTCCCCAAATAAACAACCATTTAATACTCTCTACTCGGCAGCATCACCTTTTTTGCTTCAGGACTTGACCAAGAGAGCAGAGATTATGTTTTTCTGTCCTTTCTTCACTGTTTACATCACAGTACCCCAAGAGAAGCACTTCTGCCTTTAACTTGATACATTGGAATCGCTATCACAGATAGTATTTTTGTATTATTTTAAAGAAATATCACACACCTTCCTAAACTCTTGGCAGAGAAGAATTCTTTTTAGTTGTTAACACCCTCCTGCTCCTGAAATCTCAGCTTCTGTTTAGAAGACCTATTGATGTCTTTCTATTGATTGGAATTTGCTGCCTTTGAACTGGGTTTAATCTGTAATCGTCTTTTCAGCCTACTAAATAGTAACCCTAGTCCTACAGAGAGTGAATTTCTAGCTACCACAGGGGGATTTAGGTTAGCATGTGCCAATCTAAAGGGATCTCTTAAAGCCTTTCCCTCCTCAAACCAGGCCTCTGTACCCTGCTAGGAAAAACAGATTAATCTGCTCCTCCTGCTTTTCCTCCTCCTCCCTTCTTCTCACTCCTAGGGAACCTTCCACAACAGAAGGTTTTAGCGACTGTTGCTAGGCAAACATGCCAACTTCCTTGTTTAGGTGAAGCAAGTAACTCAACTTCCATTACAAGCAACCTAGATAATGTAATTTCTTCCCCCCCCACCCCACCCCCCAGACGGAGTCTTACTTTGTAGCCCAGGCTGGAATGCAGTGGGGTGATCCCGGCTTCTCCTCCCAGGTTCATACCATTCTCCTGCCTCAGCCTCCTGAGTAGCTGGAACTACAGGCGCCCACCACCACGCCCAGCTAATTTTTTGTATTTTTAGTAGACATGGGGTTTCACCGTGTTAGCCAGGATGGTCTCGATCTCCTGACCTCGTGATCCACCCGCCTCGGTCTCCCAAAGTGCTGGGATTACAGGCGTGAGCCACCGTGCCCGGCCAACTTCTTTGAACTATTAATAGTTGTACCTCAGTTGGTAAGGCTCCTTAAAAGGTTCCCTTAAGCAATATGATTTTTAAGTTGTTTATTTTTATCTCGTCAAAGTTTCAATTAAAAATACGTTAAAGGTCAGATACAGTGGCTCACGCCTGTAATCTCAACATTTTAGGAGGCTGAGGGGGGCGGATCACCTGAGGTCAGGAGTTCAAGACCAGCCTGACCAACGTGGAGAAACCCCGTCTCTACTAAAAATACAAACATTAGCCAGGGGTGGTGGCGTGCACCTATAGTCCCAGCTACTCAGGAGGCTGAGAAGGGAGAATCACTTGAACCTGGGAGGCGGAGGTTGTAGTGAGCCGAGTTCGCGCCATTGCGCTCCAGTCGGGCAACGAGAGCTAAAAAAAAAAAAAAAAAAGTTAAAAATGGAGACGCTTCCCCAAACCCAAATTCATTTTAGTGATATAAAGACACATTTGACAGAAAAAGAAGAGCAGCTTTGAAGAAAACACGTATGTTCACAATAAAAAATAAAAAAACTAATCTGTGAGAAGTCATATGTTTTGAACTCCCCAGTCAGACTAGAAGTATAAGACACAGAAGATAAGGCCAGGAGCGGTGGCTCACACCTGTAATCCCAGCACTTTGGGAGACAGAGCGGGCAGATCAGGAGGTCAGGAGATGAAGACTATCCTGGCCAACGTGGTGAAACCCCATCTCTACTAAAAATACAAAATTTAGCCAGGGGTGGTGGCGCGCGCCTATAGTCCCAGCTACTCCGGAGGCTGAGGCAGGAGAATCACTTGAACCCGGGAGGAGTAGGCTGCAGTGAGCCAAGATCGTACCACTGCACTCCATCCTGGACGACAGCGAGACTCCATCTTGGCCGGGCATTGTGGCCCACGCCTGTAATCCCAGCACTTTGGGAGGCTGAGGAATGGATAGCCTGAGGTCAGGAGTTGGAGATCAGCCTGGCCAACATAGTGAAACCACGTTTCTACTAAAAATACAAAAAAATTAGGTGGGCGGGGTGGTGGGCACCTGTAATCCCATCTACTAGGGTGGCTGAGGCAGGAGAATCGTTTGAACCTGGGAGGCGGAGGTTGCAGTGAGTGGAGATTGTGCCATTGCACTCCAGCCTGGGCAATAAGAACGAAACTCCGTCTCCAAAACAAACAAACAAAAAAATTAGCTGAGTGTGGTGGTGTGCACTTGTAATCCCAGCTACTTGGGAGGCTGAGGCAGGAGAATCGCTTGAACCCAGGAGGTGGAGGTTACAGTGAGCCAAGATCATGCCACTGCACTCCAGCCTGGTGATAGGCAAGACTCCATCTCAAAAAAAAAAAAAAAAAAGATACAGAGGATAATTTGTCTCTTTAAACTGAGTCTATTTAGAAGAAAGATAATACGGATATTCAGCAAGGGGGAAAAATGATATTCTGGGTTTTATTCCCAAATTAACAATTATTTGAAAATTTAGCAAAATAAGCTCTTTTTAAAAAGTTTATTTAAAATGTTTTTACTCTTGTTAGAGTATTGAGATTTGTTGTGAGTTAATACAAATAAGATTAAATGAGGCCGAGCATGATGGCTTATGCCTGTAATCCTAGCATTTTAGGAGGCTGAGGCAGGAGGATTGCTTGAGGCCAAGAGTTCAAGACCACCTGGCCAACATAGTGAGACCCAGTCTCTATTTAATTTTTTTTTTTTAATTTATAAAAGATTGATGACACCAGGTGAGGTGGCGCACGCCTGTAATCCCAGAACTTTGGGAGGCTGAGGCAGGCGGATCACCTGAGGCCAGGAGTTTGAGACCAGCCTGGCTAACGTGGCAAAGCCCCATCTCTACTAAAAATACAAAAAGTGGCTAGATATGGTGGCACATGCCTGTCATCCCAGCTACTCAGGAGGCTGAGACAGGAGAATTGCTTAAACCCAGAAGACAGAGGTTGCAGTGAGCCCAGATGACGCCACTGCACTCCAGCCTGGGCGACAGAGCAAGACTGTCTCAAAAACAAAAACAAAAACAAAAAAATCACTATTTTGTAGCTTCAAGACAACTTAAACAAATTGGTTTTATCTCATATTTTGTTAATAATTCTGACCCTCTCTGGGCTCCGACCTAGTTCGCGGCGATATGGTCAAACGCACCAAGAAAGTCGGGATCGTAGGTAAATACGGGACCAGCTATGGGGCCTCCCTCAGAAAAATGGTGAAGAAAATTGAAATCAGCCAGCAGGCCAAGTACACTTGCTCTTTCTGTGGCAAAACCAAGATGAAGAGACGAGCTGTGGGGATCTGGCTCTGTGGTTCCTGCATGAAGACAGTGGCTGGCGGTGCCTGGACGTACAATGCCACTTCCGCTGTCACGGTAAAGTCCGCCATCAGAAGACTGAAGGAGTTGAAAGACCGGTAGACACTCCTCTACTCTTTGAGACATCACTGACCTACAATAAATGGGTTAATTTATGTAACAAAAAAATAATAATAATTCTGATGTGGAATACCCAGAAATTTAGACTTTGCTCTGACGTCCTCTACTGATATACTATGAAAATCAAATGAGTCATTTCATATAAAATATCAGTGCATGGCATATAGTAAGTACTCAATTTTTTCAAATTCATTTTGTGCATATGTTATTAGAGTCTTTTGTTTCTTAATCAGTCAGATAAGAATGACAAGTCATCAAATACATTTTTGCTCTTTGCATGAACCCTAAAAAAAGATTAATGCAACTTTTCAGATCATACACAAATCAGTTAAAATAATGCCTTATGTTTTCAATATGTATTCTAATATGCCTGTACTATATTTTCTGATATGCCTGTACTATATTGTTTGTTCCTCTGAATTTTTTTTTTTTTTTTTGAGACGGAGTCTCTCTGTCACCAGGCTGAAGTACAGTGGCACAATCTCAGCTCACTGCAACCTCCGCCTCCCGGGTTCAAGAGATTCCCTTGCCTCAGCCACCCGAGTAGCTGAGACTACAGGCGGGCGCCACCACACCCAGCTAATTTTTTGTATTTTAGTAGAGACGGGGATTCACCATGTTGGCCAGGATGGTCTCAATCTCCTGACCTCATGGTCTTCCCACCTTGGCCTCTCAAAGTGCTGTGATCACAAGCGTGAGCCGCCGCACCTGGCCTCCTCTGATTTTTTTTTTTTTTTTTTTTAAGAATAACTTAATGCTTTTTAGGTTAGGCTGCATGACTTTTTTAACCTATTACATGCTTTAAAATTGTTCTAGAATGTGTAAATATCAGCCTAACACACTGTTTGTCATATTAAGGCTAGAAATGACCTTAGATACTCATTTATTTCAGCAGTTGAAGCTGAGAGTAAGAAAGACTGGATAGATCACTTACCTACACAACTACTTCTTTATAGATAAACACCATGTAATTGAGGAGGGGGTTAGGGAGCAAAGAGGGCTAGGAAAACAGGAGAAAAGATGAATGAGGTATGTATCCCTGCCTTAGAGAAACTGAATAACCTAGTAGGAACAATACAATAAGATATTCATGTAAACTAGAGTATAAAGTACCTTAGTGATTAGTGCATAGAAAGTACAGTCAGGCCAGGTGCGGTGGCTCATGCCAATAATCCCAGCACTTTGGGAGGCCGAGGCGGGTGGATCAGGAATTCGAGACCAGCCTGGCCAACATGATGAAACCCTGTCTTTACTAAAAATACAAAAATAGCCGGGCATGGTGGCTGGTGTCTACAATCCCAGCTACTCAGGAGGCTGAGGCAGGAGAATCGCCTGAACCCAGGAGGTAGAGGTTGCAGTGAGCCGAGATTGTGCCATTGCACTCCAGCCTGGGCAATAAGAGTGAAACTCCATGTCAAAAAAAGAAAGAAAGTACAAAGTCCTCTGAAAGTTAAAATCATTCTAATGTCATGGAACCTATCTTCTGACAGGTGGCAATTCTGTGGTATCAGATGTGTACCCAGGGCCTAGAAATCCACTCAGCTCTCAATTTGGGACACCAGGGGGATGAAGGAGGATAATGAATGAGAAATTGAAAGGTATGAGAGTAGAGTTTGGACTAACTAAAAAACCTACCTCAGGCCGCTGGGTAGCCGGGATTATAGGCGTGAACTACTATGCCCAGCTGAGATAAGTATAAGATGTTTTATGTAAGCGCAGGGTAACCACAAAGCAAAAGCCCATAATAGATGTGCAGGCCAGGCACAGTGGCTCACACCTGTAATCCCAGCACTTTGGGAGGCCAAGGCTGGTGGATCATGAGGTCAGGAGTTCAAGACTAGCCTGGTCAACATAGTGAAACCTTGTCTCTACTAAAAATACAAAAATTAGCCCGGCATGGTGGCGCACGCCTGTAGTGCCAGCTACTCGGGAAGCTGAGGAAGGAGAATCACTTGAATCTGGGAGGTGGAGGTTGTAGTGAGCTGAGATCGTGCCACTGCACTCCAGCCTGGGCAACAGAGCGAGATTTTGTCTCAAAAAATATATATATATGTGTGTGTGTGTGTGTGTGTGTGTATGTACATATACAAATCAACCAGAATAACAAAACAATAACTAAAAAAAAAAAAAAACAAACAAAACAATTTTTCAAACGGCACTTATAAGTCCTTACCTATATATAATTACTTTGAATGTAAATGGATTAAATTATATAATCAAAAGGCATAGAGTGGCTGAATAGATTTAAAAAAAAAACAAAAAAAAAAAAAACAAAAAAACAAGACCCTTAGAGGCTAGGCATGTAATCCCAGCACTTTGGGAGGCCAAGGCGGGCAGATCACCTGAGGTCAGGAGTTCCAGACCAGCCTGGCCAACTTGGTGAAACCCTGTCTGTACTAAAAATACAAAAATTAGCTGGGCATGGCAGCAAGTGCCTGTAATCCTAGCTACGTAGGAGGCTGAGACAGGAGAATCGCTTGAACCAGGGAGGCAGAGGTTGCAGTGAGCCGAGATGGTGCTATTGCACTCCAGCCTGGGCAATAAGAGCAAAACTCCATCTCAAAAACAAAAACAAAAACAAAAACAAAAATTAGCCAGGCATGGTGGTGGGCACCTGTAAGTCCTGCTACTCAGGAGGCTGAGGCAGGAGAATGGCTTGAACCCAGGAGGAGGAGGTTGTAATGAGCCAAGATCATGCCATTGCATTTCAGCCTGGGTGACAAGAGTGAAACTTCATCTCAAAAACAAACAAACAAACAAAAACACACACACAAAAAAAAAAAAAAAAAAAAAGAAAAAAGAAAAAAAAGACCCTTGGAGCTGAAACAGTGGCTCACCCTTGTAATCCCAGTGACTCAGGAGGCTGAGGTGGGAGGATTGCTTGAGCCAAGAGTTGGAGGCTGCAGTGAGCTATGACTGTGCTGCCATACTCCAGCCTGGGCAACAGAATGAGACCCTATCTCTAAAAACAAACAAAAAACAAGACCAAATTATATGCTGCCTACATAAGACTCACTTCACCTTAAAGCAGGGGTCCCCAGCCTCTGGGCCATGGACCAGTACCGGTCTGTGATCTGTTAGGAACCTGGCCACACAGCAGATGAGCAGCTAGCAAGAGACCATCACCGCCTGAGCTCTGCCTCCTGTCAGATCAGTGGCAGCATTAGATTCTCATAGGAGCACAAACCCTATTGTGAACTGCACATGCAAGAATCTAATGCCTGATGATCTGAGGTGGAACAGTTTCATCCTGAAGCCATCCCCCACCCCTGTCTTGTCCATGGAAAAATTGTCTTCAAAGAAACTGGTCCCTGGTGTCCCTGATCATTGCCTTAAAGGACTCTTGTAGACTGAAAGTGAAGGGAAAGATGAACGTTTGTTTATATAACTAATGATTGGTACTTCATGTGGGGCTCTGTCTGTCTAAACATACAATTCTAGATATACTGAGTTCAATATACTTTGTAACCAAATGATGTCCTCTAGCACAAATGTATGTTCAGTATCTATTGGGCCATATTAGGTTTATCTGATCATGAGTATCAGTTAAGAAAAAGTTGAACATTCATATGTAAATCATTCAGGAAACTAGAATTTGAAACATAATGCTTTAAGCAATATGGAGAAGAAACTTCCTTTTGCTCCATACTTTACTCTGTATGATCTGGACTTGGGGGAGTCTTTGTAGAGTTTTTTGTTTTTCTGAGAGGTTAAGGACCAAAGATTATCCCTATCACTTGGAGGCAGTTCATGAACCATGCAGTAAAATGTCTGTATAGCAGGCTCCTCATTGAAGATGAATATTCAGCTTCATGTTACTCCATGAGTTTATTTTCTTTTTGCTGTCCTCTAAGTTTGAATAAAGTGTTTGAGAGCTGTAGTCTTTTCTCAGTGCTAATCTTCTGTTAATGGGAAAGTTCTGCAACCATACTTGGGCCAGTATAGCACCAATGATGGGAAATACCTAGAGCTCCATCAGAGGAAAAGCAAATCCCTGGGGGTCAAGAGTCAGAGTCCTTCTCCTTCTTGATATTTTTCCTCAGCTGTCAAACTGGGACAGGCAGAAAGATCTAGTTCAAGCCCTTGTTCCACTACTTACTAGCTGTGTGATCTTGTACAAGTTAACCTTAGAAATGTTCACTTTCCTTGAGTATAAGATTTGTCAAAAGTATCTGATGTAAAATACAAGGATTGTGAAATTTATTTTATGGAGATTAAAATGAGAAAATATATGTAGAACATCTAGTACAATGCCTGACATCTATTAGGCACTTGATGAATGAGAGTTATTAAAATTATACTAGGTACTGTACATAGCATTGGGCTGGTGGTTCTCAATTTTGCTGTGAACTTCTAAAAACTATGGTCCAGGCATGGTGGCTCATGCCTGTGATCCAGCACTTTGGGAGGCTGAAGCAGGTGGATCGCTTGAGCTCAAGAGTTCAAGACCAGGTTGGGGAAGAGGGCAAAACTTCGTTTCTACAAAAAATACAAAAATTCACTAGATGTGGTGGCACACACCTGTAGTCCCAACTATTTGGTGGGCTGAGGTGGGAGGTTTACTTGAGCCCGGGGAAGTCGAGGCTGCAGTGAGCCGTGTTTGCACCACTGCACTCCAGCCTGGGACACAAAGTGAGACCCTGTCACAAAAACAAAACAACAACAACAACAACAAAAACTATGTGTCTCCAGCTCTGACTCTAGAGATTCTGATTTGGAGTGCTGGTGTGGGGCCAGGCGTCTTTATGTTTTTTGGATTTTACAGGTGATTTCATCCTATCTTCTCGGGTGAGAACCACTGACATAGGGCAATGGTCAGCAAACTTTTTTGGTAAATGGCCAGATAGTAAATATTTTAGGCTTTACGTGGCATATGGTCTCTGTCACAGCTATTTGACTCTGTCATTGTAGTTTTAGAGCAGCTATAGACAATATGTAAACAAATAAGAATGAGTGTTTCTAATACAACTTTATTTATAAAAACAGACAAAAGGAAGTGGCAGACCAGATTTGGTCCCCAGACAATTACTTGCCAATGCTTTCTTATATGGAGGGAGATTTTATTTGTTATAGCCAGGGAAAGTATATTATTATTATATTCAATGGCGGCATTAAAAGCCTTACAGTGTTTGGTGCAATACACAGTTAATTAAACAGACAATGCTCCTGCCTTCCAAAGAATTAGTCATTCAAAACAACAACACAGACATAATATTTATAAGTAATCCTGCATGAGTAATTATCACATAAACAAATGACTATACAAGACTACATGTGAAACTGAGTTCAGGAATGGCCAGATTCTCCTAACGCTTCCATTTACAAATATCAGATAAAATAAAAGGAACATAAGGACCCATTCAGGAACCAATGTAAAGAAGAGAATGATGCCCCAGTGTAGCTCCCTTTTTTCAGCAAGAGGCTGTAAGGGAGCATCTTTTAAAAAGGGATCCTTTAAATAGTACTTCATGGCTTTCCACGTGGCTGAATTTACCTTCTCTCAACACTGATTTCTTCATCAAAATACATTACTGTCTGATTTATCCTGAGTTTAGGGGCTATATTACGATTGAGTTTAATGATAGCAATGCTCATTACCTTTAACCTGGAACAAAGAAAAATGTCTTCTGTCTCAATAGGAATAGTAAACTTCAGGGAAAAGCCAGGGGATCCATCTGTGTGGATGTGTGCGCATGTGTGTATAGGTATGTTTAAATAAAGTTATTGGTAATTTAGTAACCTACTGCCTACAATGGTGGAAAGGATGCAGTAGTAGCTGTTGGATAGGGCAAGGTTCTTATATAGCCCTGAGGGATGGGCAAGTGTTGTGAACTTAGTAATTTTGGCTGAGGAGCATCTGACTCTCTCCTCCTCCCTTTCTTTGGGAATTCTCCATTTGGGAGTTTTAGTGGATGGCAGGGTCTCTTCTCCCACTATAAGGACTGGGAAAGTTCAGATACTTGCCTAAATGCCCTCCCCTAATCTGCCAAACACAAAATACACACCCAACTAGGGTGAAGGAAAGTGATCTAAGCTTGGTTGACTATAGATGTTGTTAGCTGGGACTGTGAATCTGCTGTGAGTTACACAGAATTAAGTAGAATTCATCCCACTAGCAGCGCTGGTACCAAGAGTCTGGTGGGACATCAGAGTCTGATGGTAGCAATCCCTGAGGTGATGGCCAGCATCCACTGGCAGTGGCAATGGTACCCTTACCAGGGCATTTCAAGGCTGACATTAGCTGTGATTCTGGCTATCTAGGTTCTCTCAATTCCTGTTCTTCAAAACTGTGAACTGCCTAGGTGCGGTGGCTCAGGCCTGTAATCCCAACACTTTAGGAGGCTTGAACTCAGGAGTTCAAGACTAGTCTGGGCAACATGGCAAAACCCCTTCTCTACCAAAAATACAAAAAAAAAAAAAGGCTAGGCATGGTGGTGTGTGCCTGTGGTCCCACCTACTCAGGAGGCTGAGGTGGGAGGATCACTTGAACCTGGGAGGCTGTGGCTGCAGTTAGCCAAGATCATGCTACTGCACTCCAACCTGGGCAACAGAGTGAGACCCCATCTCAAAAAAAACAAAAGAAACAAAGAAACTTTGAGCTACTCAGTTTGCTCCTAGTAAATTCCTATTCTGCTTAAGTTAGCCACTGAGATAGTTTGACCTTTAGGAGAAAGAGTGTAGAAAACAAGGGACTGCATAAATAATCTATTTTTCTGTTTCTCAGAGAGACACCTTTTACTCAGTTTAAAGGAATTCTCCATGTTTTTTCTTTTTCTGTGCCCTGATTTTTATGATTGCAGTTGTCAGAGTCTCAAAATTTCAAGGTACATCTGTATCCATTTCACTTAAATCGAAGTGAAGGTATCCTAAACGACATGTTTCCTTCTGTTAACTCAGTTCATTTATTATTCCCAAATAAGCCGTCCTTTCAAGCTTTTGATTTGAACTTTTTACCCATCTGCCAAGAATGTTCAGTGTCTAGTTTAAAACTAATATTGCAGTAATTTCTCAAGGGGAAAGTCTCCATATCAACTTCTCTCTTAGTCAGGATTTATATACTAGGGGAGAAAAAGAAGAATAAAATAATCTCTTTCTTGGCTAAAAACTATTACAAAAAATATTTTTTTTTCCTTGAATTCTTAACAAGAATTTTTCTAATCAAACATTTCATCTGGGGCAATCAAGCAATCAAAGCCTTCCTTGCTAAAATTACATGGAAAAATAATTATTTTCTACATTTTTGCAAAAATATTTTAACTACCAAAATTGAAATGTTCATTTATGTTTTTTTTTTTCTGCAAAGAAACTTAACCTTGTTTCTGCAACATCTAAATTGAGTCACAAATGTTCTCAAGTGATGATATAAAAGTCACAGAACAAAATTAATTTGCATTCACTTTATCATAATCACAACAAATATTTGGTAACCTGCTATGTGCCACATAACACCATAGACACCGTGCTATTTTGTTTGTTTGTTTGTTTTTCTGTCACCCAGGCTGGAGTGCAGTGGCACCATCTTAGCTCACTGCAGCCTCTGTCTCCCGGGTTCAAATGATCCTCATGCCTCAGCCTCCCGAGTAGCTGGGATTACAGGCGCCTGCCACCACACGGCTAATGTTTGTATTTTTAGTAGAGACAGGGTTTCACCATTTTGGCCAGACTGGTCTTAAACTCCTGACCTTAGGTGATTTGCCTGCCTCAGCCTCTCGAAATGCTGGGATTATAGGCATGAGCCACTGTGTCCAGTCGTGCTATGTTGATATAACAGTAAACAAAACAGACACGGTCTGTCCCTCAGAAGCTTATAGTTTAGTGTGGAAGATAGAAGACTTATAATTAAATAACCACAAGTATGTTGAGTGTCCTGAAGGCCAAAGTACATGGGATTTTTAGCAGTAAGAATTGACCTAGTCTGATGAACAGAGAAGGTTCCTCAAGAAAGTGGTGTTTAAGCTGAAGTGAAAGGATGAGTAGGAATTAGCTAGGCAAATGAGGGGTACAATGTTTCAGGCAGACGACAGCATGTGCAATATCTCTGAGGTAGGAAGAAGTGTGGTATATTCAAAGTGTGATATATTCAGAAATCCAGTTTGGCTAAAGAAAGTATAGAGATTCAGAGGGAGCCTAGCAAACAAAGAAGATGCCACAGAGTCCGGCAGGTAGACCTTGAAGCCAAAGTAGAGATTTTGAGGTTTATTTAATTTATTTTTTCAATGTCTTCAAATCATTTAATTGAGCTTTATTTTAAGATAAGTTTGTCAGATAGTGTACAGGATGTCAAACTAATTTATATTTTAATTAAACAATAGTATTTTAGTATATGTCCCAAATATTACATGGAACATAAATTGAAAAAATTATCCATTATTTATATGCAATTAAAATTTAGGCCAAGAGCGGTGGCTCACGCCTGTAATCCCAGCACTTTGGGAGGCCGAGGCAGGCAGATCACCTGAGGGCAGGAATTTGAGACCAACTTGGCCAACATGGTGAAACCTCATCTTTACTAAAAATATAAAAATTAGCTGGGCATGGTGGCTTGCACCTGTAATCCCAGCTACCTGGGAGGCTGGGGCAGGAGAATTGCTTGGACGATTCTCCAAGGTGGAGGTTGCCATGAGCCAAGATCGCACCATTGCACTCTAGCCTGGGCAACAAGAGTGAAACTCTGTCGCAAAAAATAAATAAATAAAAAATATAAAACTAATTTAACTGAGCATCCCATATTTTACTTTGCTAAATCTGGCAACCCTACTCTTTATTTATTTATTTATTTATTTATTTATTTATTTATTTATTTAGGAGATACAGGGTCTCACTCTGTCTCACTCCAGGCTGGAGTGCAGTGACACGATCATAGCTCACTGTAACCTCAAACTCTTGGGCTTAAGTGATCCTCTTGTCTCAACCTCTTTAGTAGCTAGGATACAGGCAAGCTCCACCTCACCGGGCTATTCTCTATTTTAAGAGCAAAGTCTGAAAGGCTAAAGAGGGACATGGCAAGATTTCCTTGTTAGCCAGGTGCAGTGGCTCATGCCTGTAATCCCAGGACTTTGGGAGGCTGAGGAGGGCAGATCACTTGAGCCCACCATCATAAAAAGAAAGCATCCCCCACGTCTAGAAGCTTTATATTCATTATATTGAATCTTTACAATACTGGAAGATGGATATTATTATTGCCATTTTACAGAATAAGGAACTGAGGTTTGGGATGGTTCAATAACTCACTCCAAATAAAACAGAGTAAATAGCAGAACTGGGATTCAAAGCCAGTTCTACTCATTCCAATATACTCAGTCTATATTATAACAGTGCTGACTCTCTTGGCTATCTCAAGTAAATTTAGCTAATCTGAAGCTTGAATGGCTTTCTTTTTTAATGATAGTAATAACCCATTTGACTCAGTTAATGATAAGATACAGGGCTGGTCCTGAGCCTGTTTACCTCCAGATCCATTTCTTGCTTTACTTGATCTCTGAATCACAGTAAGGACTGGCCTTCCTCTGTCAGCTGCCTTCCTGGTGTGCTTGGCTAAGCAGGAGGAAAAAGAAGCCAAGTTACTTCTTGCTGATTCTCTTCCTCCTGCTTCAGGTGGAATCCTGGGCAACAGCTATTTCCTTCATGGCCCCAGCTGAGGCTGAACAGGCTTCCATCAGGTAACCCTAGTCCCTGGGCCCCTGTAAAACATTTTTCTCTTTGTCTCTTTAAGCTAGTGTTGTTGGTGGCTAATCTCTGGATTGCCCCTTCTAAAACTATGTAACTAATTCCGTGCATCAAACTTTGTCTGTTTTAAGTGTTTAGAGTATCTTCCACAAGCCTGATAGGACCCTGTTGGTATGGACATTGTCTTGGCCAGTGTCATGGATAGGATATTGCTAGTTTGGACTGAAGGACCTCTCTTCTCATTCTGATAATATCTAATCTTACTGGTGAGAGACTAAAAATACTATTACTATTATTATTATTTTTAGCTTAAAGCTTTGAATTCTGTCATTGATAATACCACCAAACATTTTTACATGCTTCAACTATAATCGAAGAACAGGGCTGGGCATGGTAGCTCATGCCTGTAATCCTAGCTCTTTGGGAAGCTGAGGAGGGTGGATTGCTTGAGCTCAGGAGTTCAAGACCAGTCTGAGCAACATGGTGAAACCCCATCTCTACAAAAAAACACAAAAATTAGCCAGGCATGTTGGCACACGCCTGTAGTATCAGCTACTTATGGGGCTGAGGCAGGAGGATTGCTTGAAATCTGGGAGGTCAAGGTTGCAGTTAGCCAAGATGGCGCCGCGACACTCCAGCTTGGGTGAGCAAGTGAGACCCTGTTTTGATATATATACATATGCGTATATTTATGTATATGTATTCAAAGAATAGTCTATTTCACTAGAAGGGCTAATTGTACCCACAGCCTCTTTCTAGGGAAATCTTTAACAATGCAATATCCTTGGGTATCAGAGTAAGTGGATGTGTTTGTTCCTCTTGACTGGACCAGATGAGTGCCATTGGCCCAAGAACGGCAAGCTATTGACTGGCTGGCTCCCTATGAAAGAACTTGGAGTGAGAGCTTTGTCGTCAGGTCCTTAGTAACAATCTATCTGGTGTTTGATCTATAGATTTAGGGGGTCAATTAGTTGGTATTAGAAGCAAGGGCAGAAAGTCACCCTGAGAGAAACAGAATCATAGAGAAAAGATATGATGTTAATAGCTGAGCACTCAGGAAATGTTGTCAAGTTCTTGCAGCAGAGAGGATGCTTTATTTGTGCTGAATCCTGAAGAAGTTTTTAGTTCAGAAACCACAGTATTAACTCTGTCCATTTCAGCTCTATTCAGATTCACATTATTCCTGTGTAATCCAGTGATCTTGCCATTTCCTATTTTCCTGGTTGACTGAGATTTGTGGCTAAGATTCATCTTTATTTTCTTTTTAAAATTTCCCTGAATATCTTTTTAACATCACACACTGGGGCCTATTATGGGAAGTGGGAAAGGGGAGGGATGGCATTGGGAGTTATACCTGATGTAAACGACGAGTTGATAGGTACTGACGAGTTGATGGGGGCAGCACACCAACATGGCACAAGTATACATATGTAACAAACCTGCATATTGTGCACATGTACCCTAGAAGTTAAAGTATAATAAAAGAAAAAAGAAAAATACAAGGAGGTAGTATTCTTTGTCATCCAATATTGATACAATTTTTAAAATTATAAATGTGTTATTGATAAAATACTTTTATAAAATTACAGTTCTATAAAAAAATTTCCCTGAATATCTGTTTAGTAAACCATCTACTACTTGATATAATCTGAGTGTACTTATGTTTCCTGCAACTGATATAAAAACCTAAAACAGTTTTTAAGGCATCTTTAGATTTTTTCCATTTTTTTTCTTTTTTTTTTTTTGAGACAGAGTCTTGCTCTGTCACCCAGGCTAGAGTGCAGTGGCGTGATCTCAGCTCACTGCAACCTCCACCTCCTGGGTCCAAGTGATTCTCCTGCCTCAGCCTCCTGAGTAGCTGTGATTACAGGCAAATGCCACCACACCCTGCTAATTGTTGATTTTTAGTAGAGATGGGGTTTCTCCATGTTGGTCAGGCTGGTCTTGAACTCCTGACCTCGTGATCCACCTGCCTCGGCCTCCCACAGTGCTGGGATTAAAGGTGTGAGCCACTGTGCCTAGCCACGACCGACTAATGTTTAGTAGAGATAGGGTTTTGTCATGTTGGCCAGGCTGGTCTCGAACTCCTGACCTCAAGTGATCTGCCCACCTCAGCCTCCCAAAGTGCTAGGATTACTGGCATGAGCCACCATGCCCAGCTAGCAGCTAATCTTAATTGAGTGCTGAGGATGTGTCAGGCATTGTTCTAAATGTACTAACTCATCTAAATTCTTACAACAGCTTTATATATTGGTATTATTACTATTATCACCATTTCACAAATGAGGAAATGTAGGAAAGAGAAAGGTTAAGTTACCGCCCAGCAGTCACTCATCAAAACTGTGGGAGAGCTGGAAATTGAGCTTGGCAGTCTGCTGCAGGATCTGGACTGTGAAGTCGTCCTGCTAAAGAGTAGGAGGAAAAATTACCCAATATTATTGAAAATGCAAAAACATATTTTCAAGTATACTCAGTGGAGATTTTGGAATCAATCCAAGAGATCAGTTTGGTTTTGACCTTCACAAGAGGTTGAAGACTCAGAAATATTTATTGGGCTGGGTGCAGTGGCTCATGCCTATAATCCCAGCACTTTGAGAGGCTGCGACCAGAGGATTGCTTGAGGCCAGGAGTTTGAGATCAGCTTGGACAACACAGTGAGATCCCTGTCTCTACAAAAAAATAAAAAAAAAATTAGCCAGGCATAGTGGTGTATACCTGTAATCCTAGCTACTTGGGAGGCCAAGGTAGGAAGATCACTTGAACCCAGGAATTGAGGCTTCAGTGAGCTATGATCGTGCCATTGCACTGCAGCCTAAGTGACAGAGTAAGACTCTGTCTCTAAAAACTAAATAAAATATAGAAATTTATTGAAAGTCAGAGTGAATTAAAAAATTCATCAGTGTTCTAAATCACCCAAAGAATATATGGGATACAATGTATTTCGATACCCTAGGAAAATAGCCACATAAAAAAGCACATCCTTGGGCATTAACCAAGAGTTTACTTGTATTACAAACAACTTTATCTACTGAACAATTGGAGGCTGTCTCTTTGTAGGCTGGGAGTAAGCATTGGGCCAAGCTTAAATCAGCAGCTCTTGTTCATAAGGAGATCATGAAAGCTGGATGTGATCCCAACACTTTGAGAGACCAAGGTGGGAGGATCACTGGAGCCCAGGAGTTCAAGACCAGCCTGGGCAATGTGGCGAGATACTGTCTCTAAAAAAAAAAAAAAAAGCAAATCTTGAGATCCAGCAACACCTTTGGACAACTTATTTCTTCCCTCAGGGGTTTATATAATTTGTCCTGCATTCCTTTGTCCTACACAGTTGCCACCACACCATCTATGTTTCTCCTCACAAGGCTGTCTAGGAAACCATCTCTTCAGCCTTCTCTAACCACCCTCAATTACCTTAGAAAAAAAGGCCAGAGGCCCTTTTCCTTTTTAAGGAATCACTGTTAATTGCTATGGGGAAACGAATTTGTAGGCAAAAGAAATAGGCGAAAATGGGGAAAGCAACAAATAATCACAAAATGTAAATAAGTTCTACAATTTTTTCCTAATATTTTACCAAAACGAGTCAGGAGACTGGGGCTAAACTAGTTTTATCATAGTCCTACCCGGAACTTGCTTTTTGCATAATTGTTATTTTTTGAGCACTTATATGCTGGGCACTGTCTGAATCATTTTACTTATCCTAGCTCCTCATAACA
The DNA here is from genome assembly GCF_043159975.1 of Macaca nemestrina. NCBI lineage: Eukaryota > Metazoa > Chordata > Mammalia > Primates > Cercopithecidae > Macaca > Macaca nemestrina. The sequence goes on from NC_092125.1 coordinate 31,889,308, forward strand.
TCCTTGTGAAGTAGGCATCCTCTTTCATATGAGGAAACAGGCACAGTTTAGCATCCTATTTCATATGAGGAAACAGGCACAGTTTAGTATCCTATTTCATATGAGGAAACAGGCACAGTTTAGTATCCTATTTCATATGAGGAAACAGGCACAGAAGGGTTGGCTACTTGCCCAAGGTGACAATGAAAAATAACAGAGTCATGATTCAAACTGCAGCTGCCTAGCTCTGAAGTCTACTCTCTTGACTACTGCACTATATGGCTTTACTGGTGTGGTCAGATCAGGACAGATGGTTGTCAAGTGGAAGTGTGTAACAATTTGGGGCACTGAGTGGAAGTATGGCTTAAGGGTTCTGGCAGGCTCTCCTTAGCAGAGTACTTGGCAAGATCACCACTGCCTGGTGACTGCTCCTCAGCTTTGGAGATTCGTAAACTGGATTTTCTCCATTACCCAGACATGAATAGTATCTTGAAGGCAATTCACACTGACCAAACTCGGGACACTTATGAACTGGCCATAATGTCATAAGGCATTTCTCTTTCCAGCGTCTGGAAACTCTTACTGCTCTCTGGGGCTCCCTCTTCCTGCCATCAGGGGCCCTGGAAAACCAGAGAGTTTACTAGTGAGAGTGGAATTGCAGCAAGGGAAGTAGAAAATTTGAGAGGTAATACAGGTTGAACATCCCTAATCTGAAAGTCCAAAATCAAAAATACTCCAAAATCTGAAATATTTTCAGTACTGACATGATGCCACAAGTGAACAATCCTACACCTGATCTCATGTAATGGGTCAAAATGCAGATGCACAACACAGTTTATTCAGCATCCTCAAAGGAAACAAGACCCTCCCACTTGTGTGTGAATTTACTTTTGTGTAAATAAGTGTCAGAAAATTATTGTTTGTCAATAGCACATAAATTTTGAGTCAGGAATGATGGTGATGCCAAACACACACATGTTGTCCACATGGGTAACCAAGACAGTGACACCTTTGCTTTCTGACAGTTCAATGTACACAAACTTTGTTTCATGTACAAAATTATTTAAAATGTTGTGTAGAATTAACTTCAGACTCTGTGTATAAAGTATGTATGAAACATAAAGGAGCTGAGCACCACGGCTAGCTCCTGTAATCCCAGTTACTCAGGAGGCAGAGACAGGAAAATCCGCTTGAGGCCAGGAGTTCAAGGTCAGTCTGGGTAATGTAGCAAGACCTCATCTGTAAAAAACTTTTAAATTAGCTGGGCGTGGCAGCTTGTACTTGTAGTCCTAGCTACTGGGAGGCTAAGGCAGAAGGATCATTTGAGCCCAAGAGCCTAATAATTTAAGGCTGCAGTGAGCTATGATCATGCCATTGCATTCCAGCCTGGTTGACAGGTTTTTTTTTTTTCCCTCTAGGAAGAAGAAGAAGAAGAAGAAGAAGAAGAAGAAGAAGAAGAAGAAGAAGGAGAAGGAGAAGGAGAAGGAGAAGGAGAAGGAGAAGGAGAAGGAGAAGGAGAAGGAGAAGGAGAAGGAGAAGGAGAAGGAGAAGGAGAAGGAGAAGGAGAAGGAGAAGGAGAAGGAGAAGGAGAAGAAAGAAAAGGAACATAAATGAATTTCATATTTAGTCTTAGGTCTCATCCCTGAAAGATCTCATTATGTATACACAATTTTTTTTTTTTTTTTAAAACACAGAGTCTCACTCTGTCGCCCAGTCGGGAGTGCAGTGGCACGACCTCAGCTTACTACAACCTCCGCCTCTCAGGTTCAAGCAATTCTCTGCCTTAGTCTCCTGAGTAGCTGAGATTACAGGCACCCGCCACCATGCTTGGCTAATTTTTTGTATTTTTAGTAGAGACGTGATTTCACCATCTTGGTCAGGTTGGTCTTGAACTCCTGACCTCATGATCCACCCACATCAGCCTCCCAAAGTGCTGGGATTACAAGTGTGAGCCACCGCGCTGGACCTTAAGTTTTTGTATTTTTAGTAGAGACGGGGTTTCACCATATTGGTAAGGCTGATCTCGAACTCCTGACCTCAGGTGATCTGCCCGTCTTGGCCTCCCAAAGTGTTGGGATTAAAGGCATGAGCCACTGCGCCTGGACCAAATATTTTAAAATCCAGAAAAATCCAAAATCTAATCCCAAGCATTTTGGTCTCCAGTTTTTTGTTTGTTTGTTTTTGAGATGGAGTCTCACTGTGTCGCCTAGGCTGGAGTGCAGTGGTGCAATCTCAGTTCACTGCAACCTCCGCCTCCTGGGTTCAAGTGATTCTCCTGTCTTAGCCTACCGAGTAGCTGGGATTACAGGCGTGTGCCACCACACCCAGCTAATTTTTTTGTAGTTTTAGTAGAGACGGGGTTTCACCATGTTGGCCAGGCTGGTCTGGAACTCCTGATGAGGTCACTTGAGAGTGATCCACTCCCCTCAGTCTCCGAATTGGTGAGATTACATAGGCATGAGCCACCGTGCTGGCCATGTTGACCCAATTCTATCTTCCTACCCTCTCATTGAACTGTCTTCCCCCAACTCGCATGTAAAACTTTGAGGACTGAAATCAGATCAAATATTTCTTTCTTTTTTTTTTTTTTTTGAGGCAAGGCCTCACTTTGTCACCCAGGCTGGAGTACAGTGACATGATCATGGCTCACAGCAGCCTCCTGGGCTCCTGGGCTCAAATGATCCTCCTACCTAAGATGCCCAAATAGCTAGGACTACTGTCGTGTGCCACCACGCCTAGCTAAGTTTTTTTTTTTTTTTTTTTTTGAGACGGAGTCTTGCTCAGACGCCCAGGCTGGAGTGCGGTGGCGTGATCTCGGCTCACTGCAAGCTCCGCCTCCCGGGTTCAAGTGATTCTCCTGCCTCAGCCTCCTGAGTAGCTGGTATTACAGGCATGCACCACCATGCCTAGCTAATTTTGTAATTTTAGTAGAAACAGAGTTTCTCCATGTTGGTCAGGCTGGTCTCGAATTCCTGACCTCAGATGATCTGCCCCCCTTGGCCTCCCAAAGTGCTGGGATTATAGGAGCGAGCCACTGTGCCCGGTGTTAATTTTTTATTATTTGTAGAGAGGGGTCTTGCTATATTGCCCAGGCTAGTCTTTTTTTTTTTTTGAGGCGGAGTTTCGCTCTGTCTCCCAGGCTGGAGTGCAGTGGCCGGATCTCAGCTCACTGCAAGCTCCGCCTCCCGGGTTTACACCATTCTCCTGCCTCAGCCTCCCGAGTAGCTGGGACTACAGGCGCCCGCCACCTCGCCTGGCTAGTTTTTTTTTTGTATTTTTTAGTAGAGACGGGGTTTCACCATGTTAGCCAGGATGGTCTCGATCTCCTGACCTCGTGATCCACCCGTCTCGGCCTCCCAAAGTGCTGGGATTACAGGCTTGAGCCACCGCGCCCGGCCTGCCCAGGCTAGTCTTGAACTCTTGGCCTCAAACGATCTTCCCACCTCAGCCTTCAAAGCACTGGGATTATAGACATTAGCCACTGTGCCTGGCTCAAATACTTCCTATAAACTCTTTTTGACTAGTTAATAAATGCATATCTCAATAGGAAAAAATCTCAAGAATCAAGAATCTTCATTATGGTTTTTAGGCTGCATTCTTTGAACATTAAGCGTATACTTTTGTTTTTCACTTCTTTCTTTTTTTGTTTTTGATATTTAGGTGTCCAAAAGCAAAAAGGATGTATTTTATTAGTCTACAAGAGAATTATTGGATACTACCTTTTTTTTTTTTTTTTCAGAGACCACGTCTTGCTCTGTTGCCCAGGCTGGTGCTGGAGTCCAGTAGCACAATCATAGTTCACTGCAGCCTTGACCTCTTGAACTCCTGGGCTCAAACAATCCTCCCACCTCAGCTTCTCAAGTAGCTGACACTACAGGTGCACACCACTACACCCGGCTAATTAAAAAAAATTTTTTTCTTAGCCGGGTGCAGTGGCTCATGCCTGTAATCGCAGCACTTTGGGAGGCCGAGGCAGGCAGATCACGAGGTCAGGAGATCGAGACCATCCTGGCTAACACGGTGAAACCCAGTCTCTACTAAAAATACAAAACAATTAGCTGGGCATGGTGGCAGGCACCTGTAGTCCCAGGTACTCGGGAGGCTGAGGCAGGAGAATGGTGTGAACCTGGGAGGCGGAGCTTGCAGTGAGCCGAGATTGCGCCACTGCACTCCAGCCTGGGCAACAGAGCAAGACTCTGTCTCAAAAGAAAAAACATATATGTTCATATATATACATGTTTTTACAAATATAAACATATATACACACACATATATATATTTTTTTATTTGTAGAGACAGGGTCTCACTGTGTTGACCAGGCTGGTTTTGAACCTCTGGCCTTAAGCAATCTTCTAGCCTTAGTCTCCCAAAGTGCTGGGGTTACAGGCATGAGCCACTGTGGATACTACCTTCTTTTTTTTTTTTTTTTTTTTTTTTTGCTGGTTCCCTATACACCTGAAAATCTCTTGAGTTCCATTGTATTCCTCCAAATATTGTTTGATTCTTCTCCAAACACTAACAAAGATAACTTTAGAATTATCTAGAGTTACTTAGAGTTAATGCTCTACCTTTCATAAAGAGCCCAACATTCTCTATAATGTGTACTGGTCTTATTATTTTATGTAGACACACTGCACTTCCTCAGTGCCTTTCATCTGAGGATCATCAAGTGCACAGCGAACATTAATTAATTCTTACAACAACTTTGTGAACTATAATTTTTATGTGCATATAGTAAATGAATCACCCAAAGACCAGCAAAACACAGCCTTTGTGAGGGAAGACTAGGCTTGGCACAACTGAATGTATAAACAACCTATTCAAATGGTTTAGGTCAGGAAAGAAGACATCATTTTTCATTGAACTGAAACCACCAATGGAGTTTCAATAAGAAAATGATTATCCAAATAATGACTTACGTAAGTGTCCACAAGCAGAACTTGGACTTTTGAAACAAACACTATCAGAAAAAGAAGGAGGCGTTAGAGTCTATTAATAGCTACACCTTCAATCTTATTGTCACTCCCAAAACAAGTACTTGGGCAAGAAGGAAGCAGGCCTAGTCATTAACTGCAGCTTTGATTTAGTATCAGTCAAAGAAAGCGTGCCACAGGCTGACTCATCAACACTCTGCCTCCTGCCTAGATTCCCCTGAGTTTCTCTCACTCAGGTGTGTAGCAGGCCAAGGCCTACTTAGCAGAAAAGAGATTAAATCATTATTGTGTTTTAGGCCACTCTCTTTAACAAAAATAAAATCAGAAATATAATTTATAAAGGAAAATATTTACAAGAAAATGGCTTCCTTCTTTTCTGAGTTGACTTACTGAAACTTCAAGAATATGTACCAACAAATGCTTTGCTCAGGGAAACTGATTTAACACTTTTTCTTTTATTGGGAGCTCATCTTCATTCTAGCTTTTTATTTATAAATTTTCAAGTATACTTAAAGTAGATAGAATGATATAATAAAAACCTCAGAGCCAGACACAGTGTCTCACGCCTGTAATCCCAGCACTTTGGGAGGCCGAAGAGGGCAGATCACCTGAGGTCAGGAGTTCAAGACCAGCCTGGTCAACATGGAGAAACCCCATCTCTACTAAATATAAAAAAATTAGCTAGGTGTGGTGGCACATGCCTGCAATCCCATCTACTCAGGAGGCTGAGGCATGAGAATTGCTTGAACCCGAGAGGCAGAGGTTGCAGTGAGCTGATTTTGCATCACTGCACTCTACCTGGGGGATAGACTAAGACTCTGTCTCAAGAAGAAGAAGAAAAAAAAAAGAATTAATAAAAACCTCAGGTACCCACCACTCACCTCTAGCAGTTACCTCAGCTCCTCTTACTCAAACATCGTCATGTAATGTACGCTGCAGAAATTCTCAGTCTCTTGGTTTGACAATAGCACAGTTATCTCAAAGGGTCACATGGAATCCTGAAAGTTAAATTCTATTTTTGTTTTTATTTATTATTATTATTTTTTGAGACAGAGTCTTGCTCTGTCACCCAGGCTGGAGTGCAGTAGTGCAATCTCAACTCACTGCAACCTCCGCCTCAGGGGTTCAAGTGATTCTTGTGCCTCAGCCACCTGAGTAGTTGGGATTACAGGTGGGCACCACCACACCGGCTAATTTTTGTATTTTTAGTAGAGATGGGGTTTTACCATGTAGGCCAGGTTGGTCTTGAACTCCTGACCTCAAGTGATCCACCTGCCTCAACTTCCCAAAGTGCTGGGATTACTGGTGTAAGCCACCCCACTCGGCCAACAAACAATAATTTGTTGACCTATTCCTCCAAATTACTTCCCAGTATTTGTCCTAGAAACAATCTCCCCTCTTTTTTTTTTTTCCATTTTACCTGTTTCTTTATGATTTATGCCCATATTCTTGATAATATCTTTATAAAACTGCCTCTTGATTCATCACTTTTAGAAATCATCAGTTGACTTCCTGGCATAGTAAAAAGAGTTTACTTGTTCAACAAATATTAATTGAACAGCTATTATATGAGAAATTCTGCTCTATGTGCTGGGGGTACCAGAGGCACAAAACAGACAACGCCTTGGTTTTGTGGAACTTGCAATCAAGTGGATTAGACCCTTTTACAGTCCTTGCACCCATTTCCCATAGTTCTGTTATAATCATATAATAATTTTAGTTAAATTAATCATCTGTGTTTGTCTATGTAGGTATTGTTCACTGTGGTGATCTAAACTGTATTATAATTGTGTTTCTTCTTTCTGCAGCTCTTGAGTACCTTAGATCATTTGTACTGCTATAACAAAATACCACAGCCTGAGTAATTTATGAACAGTAGTTATTTCTCTCTCACAGTTCTGGAGGCTGGAAGATCAAGATCAAGGCATTCAGCATCTTGTGTGGGCCTTCTTGCTGCATCCTCACTTGGAAGAAGGAAGGCAGAGGGCAAAAAGAGCTGAACTCTGTGTGAAACTTCTTTTTTATAAAGACCCTAATCCCATTCACAAAGGAGGTGCCTTCAAGACCTAATTACCTCCTAAAGGCACCGCCTGTTAATATTATTGCATTGGAAATTAAGTTTCAACATGAATTTTGGGCAACACATTCAGACTATAGCATTGTTAACAACCTAATTAGAATCCCAATCCATTTTTTCCCTAGTTTACCCCCAAACGTTCATACATGTCAGAAAAGTAATCTTTTTCTTTCTTTTTTCGAGATAGGTTCTTGCTGTGTTGCCTAGGCTGGAGTGCACTGGCTATTTATAGGAGCGTTCATAGCTCACTGCAGCCTCTAACTACTCCTATCCTTCTGCCTCCACCTCCTTAATTGCTAGGACTGTAGGCACATGCCACCACGCCTGGCTGCAGTCAGTTTTCTTATTTTCCTAGAGCCTCATAGGTGGAAACTGCTGTTTTGTTTCTGTCTGTATTGATTGCTCTCTAGGCCTGCTTCTTTGCTATTGCATTGTACTATTTCCTAGATTCCATGTTTTTCTCTGTCTTGATCCATATCCCTTTTTTTATTGAAGTGTATTCTTAATGAAAGTCAGAGAAAGATAGAAATAAATTTTCTGGGTCCTCGAATACATGAAAATGTCTTTAATCTATCTTCCAGTTTGAAAGGTATTTTTTTTTCCTCAGAATTCTGAAAGCATTGCTTCAATTATCTTCTGGCATTCAGTACTGACAACAGAATTCTGATATTGTTCTCTTTCTTGCTCTTTTGAATAGGATCCGTTTTTCCTCTCTGGAAGCTTTAGAATCTTCTCTTTATCTATGGAGTTTCAAAATTTCACAGTGACAAATCCTTGTGTGAATTACTTTTTTTCAGTCATTGCTCAAGGTATTGGGTTTCTTTCCATTTGTAGGCTACTGTCTTGTGGGTCAGGGCAATTTCTAGTATTATTTTTTTGATAGTTCCTCTCTATTGACTCTTTTTCAGAAATTTACAACTTGGATGTTGGCCTTTCTAGATTGATCCTTTACATCTCTTTTATTTTCTACTGTTTGTTTTCTGAGAGATTTCACTTTCTCTTTTAACCCTTCTAATCATATTATTCTTTACAAGGGTCCCCAAACCCCAGGCCATGGACTGGTACTGGTCTGCGGTCTGTTGGGAACCAGGCTGCACAGCAGGAGGTGAGTGGCTGGCAAGGGAGCATCACCGCCTGAGCTCAGATCAGTGGCAGCATTCGATTCTCGTAGAAGCGCGAACCCTATTGTGAACTGCACGTGTGAGAGATCTAGGTTATGTGCTCCTTATGAGAATCTAATGCCTGATGATCTGAGGTGGAACAGTTTCATCCCCAAATCATCCCCCCAACTCCCACAACTGCCATCCACGGAAAAACTCTTCCACAAAACCAGTCCCTGGTGACCGCTACTTTAAGGGATCACATTTTTAATTTCTAAGATATCTTTTGTGTTCTCTGCTTATTTTTTAACAGCGTTCTGTTTTTGTTTTAAAATCTCTTACTTTCTCAGAAAATTTTAGAGTTTTGAAAAGAGTTTCTTCTTTCTATGTTACCGCTGTCTTCCCTGGGTCCTTTTATTCTGTTTATTTAGTTTAGGACGATTAGGTGGGAACCAGCCATTTCACTTGAGGGCCATCTTTTTTCAGGGATTGTTCAGATTTTGCTCTATGGAATAAGTTATCATTTAATTTTAGTGGCGTTGTAGGTGGGAGAGGAAATAAGTTCATGTGATCAATCTGCCATCTTCAAACAGAATCTACGAGAGAAATAGAAAGGCTTTCACATATACAGTCTTTAGATTCCTCTTGATGATCATCGTTAGTAGGAGTAGCAAGATTTATAGAAACAGTCTTTAAATTTCGCTTTTTAATAAGCTTTCTATCTGAGCCTATTAGCCCAGTTGTACAGAGGATGGCAAAATAAGGTCAAGGTTATGAGTTTGCTCTCCATGGAGTTTAATTAAACTTACTTAATTACATGAACTCCATCTTCTCCCCTAACTCACAGAGAAGGTCAAGAATGTTATTCTGGGAAGCTATAAATGTTATTTTGGGTAGCTATCAGCAGCTGTAAAATGAAAGCTGGATTATTTCTTGTCAATTATAGAGGCAAGAAATAATCCAGCTTTCATTTTATTGCTGCTGTTAGGACTCCATGTCCTAATGAAATTCTATAACATGTTACTACAGGAGCATAAAAGGTACAAAAAATACTGGCAAATTAAAGGAAAATAGAGAGAAAAATAGTACAGACGTATCACTATACATCAATTTACTTCTGCTGGGGGAGAAAATCAGCCCATTTGTCTTACTTAGGTCATTTCCCCAGAACCTGGCTTTTAGATGGAGATTGGTAAGAGAAAGGTTTTTTGTTAACGTTGTTTTGAAACAGAGTCTCACTCTGTTGACCAGGCTGGAGTACAGTGGCACGATCTTGGCTCACTGCAAACTCCACCTCCCAGGTTCAAGTAATTCTCTGCCTCAGCCTCCCCGGTAGCTGGGCCTACAGTTGCATGCCACCACACCAGGCTAATGTTTGTATTTCTAGTAGAGACAGATTTCACCATGTTGGCCAGGTTGGTCTCGAACTTCTAGCCTCAAGTGATCTGCCCTCCTCGGCCTCCCAAAGTACTTGGATTATAGGCATGAGTCACCACACCCGGTTTGTAAGAGAAAGGTTTATTGGGGAGTGCTCTGAGAGACAACACCCACAAGAGAGTAAGGGCAGGGGGAGAAGTTGAACTGTGATACAATCACAACAGAGGCCTCAGCTGATCCCACAAGAAGCTCTGGAACTGGGAATTCCTTCAGAGTTGTCTCACTTTGAGGCAAGAGGCCGGAACTTTCTAACCTCACATTGACCAGTTGTTGGATAAGAGCTATCCCCAAGAAAGGACATGACCTTCTGGGGTCAGGACTTCAGTGAAGTGCCTCTCTTCAGCTGACAGCAGTCTCCAGCGTTTTGCAGCTGTGATCCAGCAATCAATACACCTGGCAACTGGGGTGCCAGACCGCAGCATCCGCTAGACCAGGGGTCCCCAACCCCTAGGCCACAGACTGATACCAGTCCATGGCCTGTTAGGCACTGGGCCGCTCAGCAGGAGGTGAGTGGTGGGCAAGCGAGCAAAGCTTCATCTGTATTTATAGCCACTTCCTATCACTCCAATGACTGCCTGAGCTCTGCCTCCTGTCAGATCAGTGGCAGCATTAGATTATCTTAAGAGCGTGAACACTACTGTGAACAGCACATGTGAGGGATCTAGGTTGTGCACTCCTTATGAGAATCTAATGCCTGATGATCTGTCACTGACCACTGACCATCACCCCTAGATGGGACCATCATCCCCAGATGGGACCACCATCCCCAGATGGGACTTCTCCCATCACCCTCAGATGGGAAAACATGCTTAGGGCTCCCACTGATTCTACATTATGGTGAGTTGTATAATCGTTTCATTGTATATTGCAATGTAATACTAATAGAAATAAGGTGCACAATTAATGTAATGTGCTTGAGTCATCCCTGCTGCTGCTGGTTCATGGAAAGATTGTCTTCATGAAATTGGTCCCTGGTGCCAGAAAGGTTGGGGACTGCAGCACTGACTACATAAAGTAGTACTTGATCTCTTGAAAGTTCATGAGCTGAAATACTGTATTTTTCTTTCATTTCTTCTAGATACCTACAGGAGGAGAAAACAAACTATGTTTGAACTGAGGAGGAACAAAGGATCTGTTTAGTTTGTAAACTAGATAATTAGCATCCAAGAAACAGAATGAATGGAATAAACTTTCGAAGAGTTTAACTATTTTATTTCATGCTGTTTTTGCATTTTGGGCGTACTTCCTTTGTTTAGCAATCATTCTTAAGTTTTAAATATGAAGCCAAAGTCATTATGTTTAGGTTTATAGTACTAAGTTGGGGGAAGTTCAAAGACAATACTTACAGGAGAAAGAAACAGTTGGCATGTATTTTAACTTCAGTTAACGGGTATGGAAAAGTAATAGTCAAAAATTCTAATTTTTTGCCTTGCATTTAGGGAGAAAGAGAAAAATAGAGACAAGTATACTAAAATAGTTAAGCCTTTAAAGATATAGAGAAGTTCGGGCATGAACTTCCTGTAATCCCGGAACTTTGGAAGGATTGCTTGAGTCTCAGGAGTTCAAGACCAGCCTGGGTAACATAATGAAACCCCTATTTCTAAAAAAAAAAAAAAAAAAAAAATTAGCTAGGCATGGTGGTACACACCTGTAGTCCTAGCTATTCAGGAGGGTGAGGTGGGTGGATCACTTGAGCCTAGGAGTTTGAGGCTGCAGTGAGCCAAGATCGTGCCACTGCACTCCAGCCTGAGAGACAGTGAGACCCTATCTCAAAAATAAATACATAAATAAACGTGGAAGAACAAAACTTTCTGTAGTCCATTAAAGTGTTTCCACCTTCAACCTGACCCACAGTTGCTGTTGTTGTTGTTTTCTCTCTCTCTCTGTCTGTTATTCTCCCCCTCTCTCCAACTTAGGGTTTCTGTATGTTATTTTATCTCTAAAAAAATTACATTGTATTTCTTGGAAAAGGTAGGGAAATTTAGTAACATCTTTTTTTTTTTTTTTTGAGATGGGGTGTCTTGCTCTGTTGCCCAGGCTGGAGTATAGTGGCACAATCTCAGCTCACTACAACTTCCACCTCCCAGGTTCAAACGATTCTTCTGCCTCAGCTTCCCAAGTAGCTGGGATTATAGGCATGTGCCACCACACCAGCTAATTTTTTTTTTTATTTTTTTTAATTTTTAGTAGAGACAGGGTTTCACCATGTTGGCCAGGCTGGTCTTGAACTCCTGACCTCAGGTGATCAGCCAGCCTCGGCCCCACAAAGTGCTGGGATTACAGGCTTGAGCCACTGCGCCCTGCAGTAACATCTTTTGTTGTTGCTGAAAAGTCAGCAATTTAATATTTTCTAAGCAAAGATATATAAAAGTCGTTCAAGACAAAAAGCTAAGGGAAACAATGATTTGAAACTTTAATTCTACTCTCTTAAGCTTCAAATCTGTGGAAAGCAGAAGGTAAAAGAAGAGAGAGGAGCTTCACAGTCTAAGAATCAATTTTCCCTTGTTTTTGGGAAACTGAAGAACATTAATCAAATAACCCAAGACTTTTAAAGAGGGAGGGAGCAAGTTTTCGTTTGGTGGTGACTTAACTGGGTTCAGTATGACAAGACGCATTGTGAAGTCAAGAAGTGGCTGAGTCATGTATTGGAACAACTGAGCTTCACTTCCAACAGGCAGCTGGATTTAGTGTCATGTGGGAATTGAGAACAAAGGCAGCTGGTTTCTCTGTGTTATAATAAAGGCTCCAAAATGGTGCGGGGAGGGGAGTGGCTTCAGCATCATCTCAGAGAATCTTCAGAAAACTTTTCCTGGAGATTAGGCTCATTCAGTTGAATTCTGTTCCGTATGCTCGGTTGTTCCTGTCTTTGTGTCAAAGAGAGCTCCATCAACTGTGAAATCTTGGACCGATAAAATTCAAAAGGTGCTTTCGGATAGGCAATGAAAAATAAGCCTTCCTCCTCTGTCCTCCAACTTTCCCATTCCTTTCCCAAAGACAAATCTTTTTTCCAGTTTCTGGAGTATTTATTTGCCTCTGAAATATTCTAACATGTAGGTTTTTAAAATATACACTTTATATTTTTGCTGCCACAACCTCCTAAGTATCTATATATATAATAGCTTTGTTTTAGAAAATGAAGTTAGTCTTATGAGCTTATAATAAACCTGTGCTGATGCTTAACAATTGATTACTACTTCTTTTTAAAGTGATTCTAAACAATGTGTGTGTCCTCAAATTTCTCCTGGGACAGAATTCTATAGTTTTTAGGGCTGACACATTGCAGTTTCTCTGAAGGCCAGGCAGAAAATTGAAATGTAAAATATCTGGGAGAAGACAACTGGAAGTGGTGGGTCACGTACAAACTGAAGTTCCTAGTCTAAAGGTACTTCAAACACCGAGATTGTTATAGATATGGAACAACTAAACTACATAGTTGTATGGCCCCTTGTTATACAGTTCATTCTTCTTAAAAATCAAAATATGTGTATCTATCACCAGCATTCTACTACCTAGCCCATTTTTCCTAATTTTAAAAAAATTACAGAGATCACTTCAATAATTTCAGGATCTGGTAGATAATTTGGTTTGGTCCCAAGAGATTTAAATGTAGTGTGGAAATATTGTTTTAATTTCATGAGGTGGCCACGCACGGTAGCTCACACCTGTAATCCCAGCACTTTGGTAGGCCAAGACAGGAGGATTGCTTGAGCCCGGGAGTTAAAGACCAGCTTGGGTAACATAGTGAGACCCTGTCTCTACCAGGAAAAAAAAAAAAAAAAAAGAATTAGCCGGGCATGGTGTTGTGTACCTGTAGTTCGGTTACTCAGGAGACTGAGGCAGGAGGATCACTTGAGCCTGGGAGGTCAAGGCTGCAATGAGCTATGATTGAGCCACCACACTTCAGCCTAGGCAGCAGAGCAAGACTCTGTCTCAAAATAAATAAATAAATAAATAAATAAATAAATAAATAAATAAATAAATTATGAGGTCAAATCACAGAGTGCTTAAGGACATAGGCCCTGAGTTCTGAGACCTGAATTTGAACTTTAGGTTAGACATTGGCCAGATTGGGCAAGTTCTCCAACTTTTTGGGAACTTAGCTGCTGCTGCTGCTTCTTTTTTTTTTTTTTTTAAACAAAATAGGGATTAATAATAGTTGTTTCAAATGTTACATTAGGTAAGTCAGGTTAAGTGCTTCACACGGTACCTGATGCCTACCTGGTAACTCAATAAATGAGAGCAATGATTATTACTTAGAAAACCTTGTATAATATTATACTCCTTGGACTTGAATTCCCTGATAACTAGCTTTTTCCTACTTATTTTAACTTGAAGATCATTAAAAAATGTTTTTCTATCACCTTAAATATTTGTCTCTTCTTTATGCTAGAACCATTCCAATTCTTCTCTTCTGGTTATTTTGAAATATGTTATGGTCACCATACTAATCTATATAACAATAGGTCTTATTTCTTCTATCAGAATGTTTATTTGTACTCATTATTATCAACTTCTTTCTCTTCATTCCCTTTTCTCATTATCCTTCCCAGCCACTAATAAACATGAATCTATTCTCTGTCTTTATGAGATCCACTTCTTTAGCTCTCATATATAAGTGAGAACATGTGATATTTGTCTTCCTGTGCCTGGCTTATTTCACTTAACATAATAGCCTCTAGTTCCAACCATGTTGCTGCAAATGACAAGATTTCATTCTTTTTATGGCTGAATAATATTCCATTGCGTGTGGGTGTGTGTGTGTGTGTGTGTGTGTGTGTATCACATTTTCTTTATTCATCTATTGATGGCACTTAGGTTGCTTTCATACTATGGCTATCGTAAATAGTGCTGCAATAAACATGAGAGTGGAGAGATCTTTTCCATATGTTGATTTCCTTTCTTTTGTATAGACATATCTAGTAGTGGAATTGCTGGAGCTTGTGGTAGTTCTAATTTAATTTTTTTTTGAGGAAACTCCATGCTATTCTCCATAGTGACTATACTAATTTATATTCTCACCAACAATGTATGATGGTTTCCTTATCTCCACATCCTCACCAGCATCTGTTATTGCCTGTCTTTTTTTTTTGAGACTGAGTCTCGCTCTGTCTGCCAGGCTGGGATGCAATGGTGCAATCTCAGCTCGCTGCAACCTCCACCTCCCGAGTTCTAGCGATTCTCCTGCCTCAGCCTACTGAGTAGCTGGGATTACAGGCACCTGCCACCACATCTGGCTAATTTTTATATTTTTAGTAGAGATGGGGTTTCACTATGTTGGTCAGACTGAACTCGAACTCCTGACTTCAGGTGATCCACCCGCCTCAGCCTCCCAAAGTGCTGGGATTACAGGCGTGAGCCATCATGCCCAGCTGCCTGTCTTTTTTCTAGAAACCATTTTAACTGGAGTGAGATGATATCTCATTGAAGTTTTGATTTGCATTTCTCTGATGATTAGTGACATTGAGCATTTTTTCATATACCCATTAGCTGTTTGTATGTCCTCTTTTGAGAAATGTCTATTTAGATCTTTTTTTTTTTTTTTTTTCTATTGAGGCAAGGTCTCATTCTATTGCCCAGGCTGGAGTGCAGTGGCACGATCTCAGCTTACTGCAACCTCCACCTCCTGGGTTCAAGTGATTTTCGCACCTCAGCCTCCTGAGAAGCTGGGACTGCAGGTGCACCACCACGCCTGGCTAATTTTTGTATTTTTTGGTAGAGACAGGGTTTTATCACTGGTCAGGCTGGTCTTGAACTCTTAACCTCAAGCAATCTGCCCACCTTATCTTCCCAAAGTGCTGGGATTACAGGTGTAAGTCACAGCGTCCGACCCATTCAGATTTTTTTTTTTTTTTTTTGAGATGGAGTTTTGATCTTGTTGCCCAGGCTGGAGTACAATGGTGGATCTCGGCTCATTGCAACCTCTGCCTCCTGGGTTCAAGCGATTCTCCTGCCTCAGCCTCCAAAGTAGCTGGGATTACAGGCATGTGCCAACACTCCTGGCTAATTTTGTATTTCTAGTAGAGAGGGGAATTCTCCATGTTGGTCAGGGCTGGTCTCCAACTTCTGACCTCAGGTTATCTGCTTGCCTCAGCATCCCAAAGTGCTGGAATTACAGGCATGAGCCACTGAGCCCCACCAACCTATTCAGGTCTTTTAACCACTTTTTAATCAGATTTTTTTCATCTTTTTCTATTGAGTTATTAAAGCTCCTTATATATTCTGGTTATCAGACCATTGTCAGATGGGTAGTTTGCAAATATTTTTTTCCCATTCTGTAGTTTATCTTTCCACTTTCTTGGTTGTTTCCTTTGCTGTGCAGAAGCTTTTAAACTTGATGCAATCCCATTTATCTATTTTTGCTTTGGTTGCCTGTGCCTTTGAGGTCTTATCCAAAAAATCTTCACCCTTGATGGGTGCAGTGGCTCATGCCTATAATCCCAGCACTTTGGGAGGCTGAGGCAGGCCGATCACCTGAGGTCAGGAGTTTGAGACCAGCCTGGCCAACAAGGGGAAACCCTGTCTCTACTACAAATACAAAAACTAGCTGGGCATGGTGGCAGGTGCCTGTAATCCCAGCTACTTGAGAGGCTGAGGCAGGAAGAATTGCTTGAACCCTGGAGGTAGAGGTTGCAGTGAGACAAGATTGTACCACCGCACTCCAGCTTAGGCGACAGAGTGAGACTCCAGCTCATAAAAAAAGCTTTGCCCAGACCAATGTCCTGGAGTTTTTCCCCAATGTTTCCTTCTAGTAGCTTCATAGTTTTAGGTCCTACATTTAGGTCTTTGATTCATTTTGATTTGATTTTGTGTATGGTGCGAGGCAGGGGTCTATTTTCAGTCTTCTGCATATGGTTGTCTAGTTTTCCCAGCAGCATTCATTGAAGAGACTGTCCATCCCCCAGTGTATATTCTTGGCACTTTTGTCAAAGAGTTGCCCGTAAATGCATGGATTTGTATCTGGGTTCTCTATACATTCCATTGGTCCATGTATCTGTTTTTACACCACTCCAATGCTTATTTGGCTGCTATTGCTTTGTAGCAAATTTTGAAATCAAGATAATATGGTGCCTCCACCTTTGTTCTTTTTGCTCAGGATTGCTTTGGCTATTCAGGGTCTTTTGTGGTTCCACATAAATTTTAAGATTTTTTTTTCTATTTCTGTGAAGAATGTCATTGGTATTTTGATAGCAATTGCATTTGTTTGTTTGTTTGTTTCAAGACAAGGTCTCACTCTGTCGCCCAAGCTGGAGTGTCATGGTGCAATCTCAGCTCACTGCAACTTCAGCTTCCTCAGCTCAAGCGATCATCCCACCTCCAGTCTCCTGAGTAGCTGGGAGTACAGTCACATGCCACCATGCCTGGCTAATTTTTGTATTTTCTGTAGACACGGGGTTTCACCATATTGCCCAGGCTGGTCTCGAACTCCTGAGCTCAAGTAATGTGCCCACTTCAGCCTCCCAAAGTGCTGGAATTACATGCATGAGCCACCGTGCTCCACCTGTTATTGTCTTTATTTGGAAAGTAAATATATTTAAGGAGATTTGTAGGCATTCCAAGTTGACAAGGGGTGAACTTTTGGACTTAATTTTAGGTGCCAACTTGTCTAGATGAAAGAATGCCTAGAAACTTGGTAATGCATTATTTTGGGTGTGTCTGGAAGGGTGTTTCCAGAGAAGGCTGTAGTGTGAGTCAGAGTGGATTAGGCGGGAAAGATCTGCCTTCAGTGTTCGTGGGCACCGTCCAATCCACTGACGGCCTGGAGAGAACAAACACAGAAGGCGAATTGGTCTCTCTTTGAGAACTGGGACAGGCTTTTTTTTTTTTTTTTTCTGTTGCCGTGAACATCAGACCTCCTGGCTCACCAGTCTTTGGGCTCCAGATTTACACCAGCAGGCCCCCAAGTCCTAAGGCTTTTGACCTCAGATTGAGGTCACCTCACACCCTCGCCTTCTCTGGTTCTGAAGCCTTCAGACTTGGTCTGAGCCATGCTAATGGCATCCCCGGGTCTCCAGCAGATGTTGTGGGACTTCTCAGCCTCCATAATTGCATAAGTCAATTCCCCTAATACTCTCTCCTATATGTATACACATATCCTATTGGTTCTGTCTCTCTGGAAAACCCTGACTAATACAGACTCAGTATTAGGGAAGTTGAAAATCATTCCCCCTTACTGACTTTCTCACAACATAATGGAAGAGATCTGTGAAATTGTTTCCTCACAAAAAGGTTGTGATCATTGTATGAGTTTGCTTAATGATGAAATATAAAAGTCTAAAAGCTAATTATTACTGATGCTGTGAAAGCAGAAAATTGCTTAATTGCGATGGCTGAGCAATAACCAGAGTTTCAAATGGACAGCATATACTTTAGAAATTTGTAGGCCGGGTGCAGTGGCTCACGCCTGTAATCCCAGCACTTTGGGAGGCTGAGGCAGTCCGATCATTTGAGGTCAGGAGTTTGAGACCAGCCTGACCAATATGGCAAAACCCTGTCTCTACCAAAAATACAAAAAATTTAGCCAGGCATGGTGGTGCATGCCTGTAGTCCCAGTTACTCAGAAGGTTGAGGCAGGAGAATCACTTGAACTCGGGAGGCGGAGGTTGCAGTGAGCCCGAGGTGGTGCCACTGCACTCCAGCCTGGGTAACAGAGGAAGACTATGTCTCAAAAAATAAAAAAACCTTGACTACAACCACTCTTTAAATACAGGTGCAGTGAGTATTTTGAAGATTACAGAAGTGAAAATACGGGCAAAAAATCCAGCAAGTCTCCCCTGCTAAATTATTCAGTCATTTGTGACTTTTACCCCTTCACACATAGCACCATTCTTGCCTTTAAAGAATGCCCTTTGTCAGAGAATAAAAATAATTCAACAAGCTCAGCAACCTTCTGAATTCAAAGTTATTTGCTGATATTGAATGGCGAACTCTCCTGAATTCCGGATTTGACTGTTGAAGAAGATAGACTTCTTATATCTTCCAGTAAATCTAACAGAAAAATCAGCACATGCTTATCTTTGGCTAATGGATGGCACTTTCAGAACTGTCCACACTGTTTTTTCTTTTTTAATGAATTATATACAATTTATGCCCCTGTTAAATCCGAAATCTCTAGAATTTATTTGCTTATTTATGTATTAATGACTGAAAAAAGTGAGGCATGTTGTAAAACCGTATTTGTAGATTTGGTGGACTCTGTAGAAGAAAATGGATTTCAACTGAATCCTCAAACTGTAATGACAGGTGTGGAATCAGGACTAATCAAAGCCTTCTAAAAGTGAATTTCAAGGTATTACTATTAAAATTTGTTTTTTCCATTCAGCCCAATGCATTTGGTGGAAAATTAGATGAGGGGATTAGCCAGGCAATAAGGGAACAATGAAAACTTCAGTTAAAAAAATATGTCATTTGCCTGCATTGACATTCCTTCCAGATGATGACATTCCAGGAGTTTTTGATAAATTAAAGCCACTCAATGATTGGCCACTCTCTGCTCACTGCAATCTCTGCCTCCCAGGTTCAAGCAATTCTCCTGCCTCAGCTTCCTGAGTTTTTCATGCATTTTTTGCAAATTTGTCTCCACAAAGGTGCATTTGTGTATAAGCATTGTGCATGTATATAAAAACATTGAAATGTCCTCAAAAAATTAAGAGATGTCCTTTTTGCGCATTTGTGTTAGTGAAAGATAAAATTTCTCGAGAGTTCAGCTCTTTGGATGACTGCATATGCAGTGGTGAACCATCATGGTTTTTGATCAGCCTCATCAAAAGACTTGGGTTGCCCATCACGAGATGCCAGATTATTGAAGTTACATAAGCTCTTTTTTTCTCTTTTCTTTCTTTCTTTCTTTCTTTCTTTCTTTCTTTCTTTCTTTCTTTCTTTCTTTCTTTCTTTCTTTCTTTCTTTCTCTTTCTTTCTTTCTTTTTCTTCTTTCTTTCTTTTTCTTTCTTTCCTTTTTTCTTTCTCTCTCTTTCTTTTTTCTTTTTCCCTCTTTCTTTCTGTCTTTCTTTCTGTCTCTTTCTTTCTTTCTTCTTTTGAGACAGATTCTTGCTCCATCACGAGATGTCAGATTATTGAAGTTATATAAGCTCTCTTTATTCTTTCTTTTTCTTTCTTTCTTCTTTTTTCTTCCTTCCCTCCTTCCCTCTCTCTCTCCTCCTTCTTCTTTCTTTCTTTCTTTCTTCCTTTCTTCCTTTCTTTCCTTTCTTTCCTTTCTTCTTTTCTTCTTTTGAGACAGGTTCTTGCTCCATCACCCAGGCTGGAGTGCAGCAGTGCAATCTCCGCTCACTGCAACCTCCGCCTCCTGGGCTCAAGCAATTCTCCTGCCTCAGCCTCCTGAGTAGCTGGGACTACAGGCATGCACCTAATTTTAGCTCATGCACCTAAAATTAGCTCAGCTGATTTTTGTATTTTTAGTAGAGACGGGGTTTCTCCATGTTGGCCAGTCTGGTCTCAAACTCCTGACCTCAAATGATGCGCCCGCCTCAGCCTCCCAAAGTGTTGGGATTACAGGCATGCACCACTGCACCTGGCCGTAGTTCTTTATAAATATGCTTCATCTGCTCATAAATGTTACACCCATGTGACTGTTTTTAGAATATCTGAGTGTTTATGCTTGCAAAAATATGCATCTTGATGCCTATTCTATTGTGTAAAGTGGTCTATAAAGTGTTCTGTTTGTTGTTGTTGTTGTTGTTGTTTTTCTTGTTTGAGTCAGGGCCTCACTCTGTCACCCAGGTTGGAGTGCTGTGGCGTGATCATAGCTCACTACAACTCCACCTCCCGGGGTCAGGCGTCCCACTTCAGCCTCCCAGGTAGCTGAGACTATAGGTGCTCCCACACCTGGCTAATTTTTCATATTTTTAGTAGAGACGGGGTTTTGCTATGTTGCTGAATTGCCGAAGCTGGTCTAGAACTTCTGGGCTCAAGCGATTCACCCACCTCAGCTGTAAATGCTGGGATGACTGGGGTGAGCCACCATGCCTGGCCTACTTCTGTTGTGTTTTTATGTTTCTCTAATAAGTACCCTTTAAAAATGTAAATAAATATCTTTAAAATTTTTTAAATTATGTTTCCAGAATTATATTTTCATAATTTTGCTCTTTTGAGATTTCAACATTCAGGATTATAGTGTTCAGGATTGTGTCTTTCAGGGTTATGATCGGCTCCTACCACAGTGATCTCTTTGGGTGCTGTTCTATTTTGGTCTTTGCCAGAGGCATTTGCAAATGTTTCCCTAACACTATGCTGGCTATACCTATAGTCATGTAGCCATCCTTCCCTGGATCATGTCCGACTTCTCCCTGTAAAAACCTGAAGACACAATTTATCATTTTGTCACATTTCCCCTACCTCCCACCCACAACTCTGCTCCACAAAACACTGAGAAGAAGAGCCAGTTTTTACTAAAGATTTTATGGAAAGAAAAAGGCAAAGAATTTACATGGCACACCACATACAAAAGACTTCAAGTTCCCAGTTGAACATTTTTTGTCCTCTCCCCAAAATGCTACCAGCCAGTTTCCTGCTCTCGCCTAATCCTTCATACACCCTCTCTTAGAGTAATTTAGCACTTTTTGATTTCTCTATCATTGTCAACTTTCCCATGATTTTGAAGCCTAGTCTCTCTAAATGGGTTTAATCAAGGCAGGTCTGTCCCTAGGGAAGGATTCTCCTGCTTCTTCTCCCCTCATCGTCTTATTCATTTTGTTACATTCCTGATTCTCTTTTTCCAGGCCAAATCCCTTATGAACTTTTCATATCTAGTTGCCACCTGTCTTCTCTGCCTGAATGTCGCATAGCTACTTTATTTGATGATGTCTCAAATCCAACTTGCATTCTTTCCTGTCTTTCCAATTCTGTTTCTCTTATTTCAGAAAAGGGTACCACCACCCACCCAAGTATTCCAGGGCAGAAGCCCGGGAACCATCTTTGACTCTTCCCTCCTTCCTCACACCCATGTTATCACTCCTTCCATCCATCTAGCAATCAATCACCAGGTACTATTGAGTCTGATTTTTCAAAAACTATTTTTAATCTACTCCTTTCCATCCTCACTTGCCATAATGAATGACTCTCTTCTGCTCAGAAATTTATAACAGGCTGGGTGCAGTGGCTTATGCCTGCAACACTAGCATTATCGGAGGCTGAAGTAAGAGGATCGCTTGAGCCCCAGAGCTTGAGACCAGCCTGGGCAACATAGTGAGACTCCATCTCTATAAAAAATTAGCCAGGCTTGATGGCATGCCCCTGTAGTCCCAGCTACTATGGAGGCTGAGGTGGGAAGATGGCTTGAGCCCAGGAGGTCCAGGCTGAAGTAAGCTATGATTGTGCTAGTCTTGGTAACAGAGCAAGCAACCCTGTCTCATTAAAAAATAATAAAAATAATAAATTACAACAATGCTCCATTGTTTGACACATAAACTAAACTTTGGCTTTTAAAATGGATACTAACATGAAAACACTTCATTATGATCAGAGGGTTGTCTGTTTTCCTCCCAAGAAAGCTATTTGCATCTGATTAAATTATAGAGTCCCTTTCACTATCTCCCTCTTTATTTATTTATTTATTTATTTATTTATCTATTTATTTTTAAATGGAGTCTCCCTCTGTTGCCCAGGCTGGAGTGCAGTGGTACAATTTGGATCACTGCAATCTCCGCCTCCCAGGTTCAAGCAATTATCCAGCCTCAGCTTCCCGAGTGACTGGGATTACAGGCACCCAACATCATGCCTGGCTAATTTTTGTATTTTTAGTAGAGACAGGGTTTCACCATGTTGCCCAGGTTGGTCTCAAACTCCTGAGCTCAGGTGATCCGCCAGCCCTGGCCTCCCAAAGTGCTGGGATTACAGGTGTGAGCCACTGCGCCCAGCCTCCTCAAACTTCTGTACAACATATTCCTCTTTCTTGTTTTGTGTTTCCGCCTAATTTGGGCGAAGCACACACCAGTAGCTTCCTAAGAAAGAGTACATGAGAGGTAAATTTTTTGAGACCCTGTATGTCTGAAAATTTCCTTAATTTACTCTCATGGCTAATTGGTAGTTTGATCAGATATATAATTCTAGGTTAGAAATAACTTTTCTAAAAGAAAACATTGGGAAAACACTCTAGGACATTGGACTGGGCAAAGATTTCTTGAGTAATACCCCCAAAGCACAGGCAACCAAAGCAAATTTGGACAAATGGGATCACATTAAGTTAAAAAGCTTCTGCGCAGCAAAGGAAACAATCAACAAAGTAAAGAGACAACCCACGGAATGGGAGAAAACTACCCATCTGACAAGGCATTAATAACAAGAATATATAAGGAGCTCTAACAACTCAATAGGGAAAAATCTAATAATCTCATAAAAATGAGCAAAAGATTTGAATCGACATTTCTCAAAAGAAGACATACAAATAGGCTAGGTGTAGTGCCTCACGCCTGTAATCTCAGCACTTTGGAAGGCTAAGGTGGGCAGATCACCTGAGGTCAGAAGTTTCAGACCACCCTGGCCAACAAGGTGAAACCCTGTCTCTACTAAAAATACAAAAATTAGAGGGCATGGTGGCACCCACCTGTAATCCTAGCCACTCAGGAAGCTGAGGCATGAGAATTGCTTGAACCTGGGAGGTGGAGGCTGCAGTGAGCCGTCATCGTGCCACCGCACTCCAGGCTGGGTGACAGAGTGAGATTCTGTCTCAAAACAAAACAAAAAAACGAGTGAGAAAACCAGACATTACATGCTGTCAGATGTTAGGCAGTATTAGGTATACAACACCATTATTTAAAAAAGAAGAAGAAGACATACAAATGGCAAAGAGGTATTAGAAAAGGTATTCAACATCATTGATCATCAGAGAAACGTAAATCAAAATTCCGATGAGATATCATCTCAGCACAGTTAAAATGACTTATATTTAAAAGATGGGAAATAATAAATGCTGGCAAGGATGTGGAAAAAAGGGAATCCTGGTACACTGTTGCTGGGAATGTAGATTAGTACAGTTGCTATGGAGAATAGTTTGGAGGTTCCTCAAAAAACTAAAAATTGAGCTACCATATGATTCAACGATCCTACCACTAGGTATGTACTCCAAAGAAAGGAAATCAGTATATCAAAGAGATATCTGCACTCCTATGTTTGTTGCAGCACTATTCACAGTAGCCAAGATTTGGAAGCCACCTAAGTGTCCATCAACAGGTGAATGGATAAAGAAAGTGTTACATGTACACAATAGAGTGCTATGCAGCCATAAAAAATAATGAGATCCTATCATTTGCAACAACATGAATGGAACTGGGAGTCATTACGTTAAGTGAAATAAGCCAGGCACAGAAAGACAAACTGCACGTTCTTATTTGTGGGAGATAAAAGTTAAAACAATTAAACTCACGGAGATAGAATGATGGTTACCAGAGGAAGGGTAGTTGGGGCCAGGGGGGCGGGCGGATGGTTAATGGGACAAAAATAGAATAAATAAGATCTAGTATTTGATAGCACAACAAGGTGACTATAGTTAACAATAACTGACTGTACATTTTAAGGTAATTAAAAGAGTGGAATTGGATCATTTATAACACAAAGAAAGGATAAATGCTTCAGGTGATGGATACTCCATTTACCCTGATTTGATTATTATGCATCGTATGCCTTTATCAAAATATCTCATGTACCCCATAAATATATACACTATTATATACCCACGAAAATTAAAAGTAAAAATTTTTATTTAAGAATGCATAACTTTTCTTCAGAATTTTGAGTGTCATGGTTGTCGTCCGGCTTCTGCTGTTGCTGTTGAGAAGCTGTATTAGTTTTCTACTGCTGTTAATAAATCACCACAAATTTAGCAGCTTAAAAAAATACCCATGTATTAGTTTACAGTTCCATAGGTCAGAAATCTGAGCAGAGCATGACTGGATTCTCTGTTCAGGGTATCCTTAGACTGAAATTAAGGTGTTAGCTGGATTGAATGCTTGTCTGGAGACTCTGGGGAAAAATGTGCATCCAGGTTCACTCAGGGTGTTGGCAGAATTCTGTGCTTTGTGGTTGTAAGACCATGATAAGCGTTTTCTCGAGGGCTATCAGCCAGGGAGCACTCTCAGCTCCTGCAGGCCTCTGCATTCTTTGCACTGTGGCCTGCTCATCTTCAGAGCCAGTTATGGAGAATTTCCTTTGCCAGGAAGAGTCCTCTCAGCCCCTCATAAGGCTAATTAGGTCATGCCTTTCTCAAAGCCAACTGTTCCATAATAACAACCTAATTATGGTCATGAAATCCATGACATTTCTGGTACCAGAGACATGTCCACAGCGGGTGGGGACTCTTGCAGGCCATCTTAGAATTCTGCCTACCACAGAAGTCTAAAATTATTCTAATTTGTGATTTATATTATATGTCCTATTTTTACCTCTGGATGCTTACAAAATTTCCCATTGTCCTCAGGTTTCTGAAATTTCATGACATGCCTTTGTATGAACTTATTTTTATCTATTGTGCTATACACTATGTAAACCACTTCAGCATGGAGACTTACATTCTTCAATTTAATTTGATTATTTTCATTAACTATTTTCTCCCTTTCATTTTTCTGTTCTTGTTTCTGGAACTGTAATTATTTGCATGTTGGTCTGTCTGGATTAATCCTCTCATCTCCATTGGCTTTTTTGTCCTTCATTTCTAACTTTACTTATTTTTTCTCAGCATTATCTTCCAGATATTGATTTTTTCATGTAGGTTCTCAACATTTTAATTTACGAGAGCTGATTTTTTTGGTTTTGTTTTGTTTATTTGTATCATAAATGTTCCTATTGTATGGCATCATGGTCTGTTTAATGGATGCAACATTTTCTCTTATTTCTCTGAGGACATTTATTTATTTATTTACTTTCTTTTGAGACAGAGTTTTGCTCTGTCACCCAGACTGGAGTGCAGTGGCGTGATCTCAACTCACTGCAACTTCTGTCTCAGGTTCAAGCAATTCTCCTTCCTCAGCCTCCTGAGTAGCTGGGATTACAGGTGAGTATCACCACACCCGGCTAATTTTTGTATTTTCAGTAGAGAGAGGGTTTCACCATGTTGTCCAGGCTGGTCTCAAATTTCCAACCTCCGGTGATCCACCCGCCTTGGCCTCCCAAAGTGTTGGGATTACAGGCATGAGCCACCATACCCATCATCTCTGAGGATATTTAATGAGGGTTTTCTTTAGGGAGTATTCTTCTCTCCACATGGTCTTCATTTCCTCCAAGTTACTTTTATATATTTGTTAGAGGCTTTCCTTAGATAACTGCGATCTTTGCTCATCTGTTTCAAACCACTAAAAGGCTGGTAGGAAGCTCTGTGCCCATGAGTATGGTTTGTCAACTATGAAATTTACTGTAGAGTAAGCTGCTTTGGCCACTATGCTAAGGAACTCCCAATGCTGTTATCTTCAAGTCTTTCCTCTTGAACAACTCAGATAGTCCTGAAAAGACATCCTAAAGCCTTTCACATCTCCTGCCTAGAGGTTGTTGGCCTATTTCTCAGCTTCTTAGAGCTAAGTAGAAGATAAAAACTTAGGGCGTATATTCCTGGCAGTGTGCCTGGAATTCAAAATCCTCTGTGTGGCATCGATGTTAATACATCCTGTGTTTTCTGCCTCCACACCTGCTAGAGTACTTAGAATGCACTCTCTGCTTCTCTTTTTTGCCTGTTGAATTTCTATCATTCTTCATAGTTAAGTTCTATTGACCTGCCTAGAAGTCATCCTTCCCACCTTTGTAATTGTTTAAAATATGTTTTATATTACCATAACACTTTATTATGCCTGCCTTGAATTGTATATAATTGTTTACTTATTCTGCAATTCCTGAGCATACTAATGCTTTTCTTCAACAAAGAGACTCTCAAAAACCTGGAAAAGCCATTTTCTCAATATTAACAATGTAGGCAAGTGGCTGGATTATCAGAATAATTTTTTTCTCTTTCTAGCTCCATATTAATTCTGGTGGACATGTTACTTTTTTTCTCATGGTCTCAGTTTCATTTTGTAAAAATGGCAAATAAAATGCCCTAAATGTCAGTCATCAAATATTTTTTGAAAAAACATCTTGGAAGATGCAACTTCTAGAAGCTAAATTTTCTCCTGCTTTCTGATTCACTATAGAGATTATGGTAGCTAATTTTAAACCTCCTCCTATTTACTTTTCTCATAATTCTCACTTAATTTCTCTTCATCCTTTAAGCCCCAGCACAAATTATACCCTCTTTACTAAATAATCCATGTTAAGTACAAAAAGTTTTGGAAGTATAAAACAGAACAAGAAGAAGACTGAAATTTGTAATCCTACTATTCAGGGAAATTGATTTGCTAATATTTTGGAATCGCTTCCTTTTTTCTGGGTAAAAGTATATAAATAATTTATTTTAAAATTGTATATGAAATTATATTAATATATTGCATTTTTTGACTTAAAATTATATTATGGATATTTTTCCATATTGGAATGTTTCTCAGGGAATGGCGGAGTTAAAAGCATGGTTTCTAAAGTTAAACTCTTCTCTGGATTAAAATCTCGCTTCTACTTATCAGCTATACGATTATGGGTGAATTACTTAGACTCTCCAAGCAATAGATTCCTTTTCTATACAATGGAGATGATAATGAAATACATACTTCAGGATTTTTGTGTTTATTAAATGAGTAATTATATGAGTTACTGGATATAAAACACAACAATACCTTGCACATAGTAAGCACTTAATGGACATTAGCCATTAATATTTTAAAATATTTTAAGTTATAACATAGCACACCATTATTTGGCTATACTATAATTTATGTAATTGATTCCTTATTATTGGACACTTAGATTGTTTCCAATTTTTTTGTTGTTGTTGTTTTGAGATGGAGTGTCGCCCAGGCTGGAGTGCAATGGCTTAACCTCTGCTCATTGCAGCCTCTGCCTCCCAGGTTTCAAGGGATTCTCCTGCCTCATCCTCCCAAGTAGCTGGGATTACAGGCTCCCACCACGATGCCTGGCTAATTTTTGTATTTTTGTAGAGACAGGGTTTCGCCATGTTGTCCGGGCTGGTTTTGAACTCCTGACGTCAGGTGATCCGCCCACCTCGGCCTCCCAAAGTGCTGGGATTACAGGCGTGAGCCAAAGCGTCTGGCCGGTTGTTTCCCTCTTTTTTTTTTTTTTTTTTTTTTTTTGAGACTGAGTTTCATTCGCTCTTGCTGCCCAGGCTGGAGTGCAATGGTGTGATCTCGGCTCACTGCAACCTCTGTCTCCAAGGTTCAAGCGATTCTCCTGCCTCAGCCTGCCAGGTAGCTGGGAATATAGGCACCCACCACCACGCCTGGCTAGTTTTTGTTTTGTTTTGTTTTGTTTGTATGTTTGTTTTTGAGACAGAGTCTCGCTCTCTTGCCCAGGCTAGAGTGCAGTGGCACAATCTCGACTCACTGCAAGCCCGCCTCCTGGGTTCACACCATTCTCCTGCCTCAGCCTCCCTAGTAGCTGGGACTACAGGCGCCCGCCACCAATCCCTATTTTTTTTTTGTATTTTTAGTAGAGACGGAGTTTCACCGTGTTAGCCAGGATGGTCTTCATCTCCTGACGTCGTGATCCACCCGCCTCGGCCTCCCAAAGTGCTGGGATTATGGGCGTAAGCCACCGCGCCCAGCCTAGTTTTTGTATTTTTAGTAGAGATGGGGTTTCACCATGTTGGCCAGGCTGATCTTGAACTCCTGACCTCAGGTGATCCACCCACCTCAGCCTCCTAAAGTGCTGGGATTATAGGCGTAAGCCACCGTGCGCCGTCTCCAATTTTTAAAAATAATAAGTAACATTGTAATGTGTCAACATGTTTGTGCCTACATCTGTGTATATTTATCTGATTGTTTACCTTGTCAAATTCCTAGATATTGTGGGCAATCTTGTAATTAATTTATTATTTCTTCTTCCTCTCCCTGTAAGTTCCACAGGGTAGAGAATTTACCTTTCTTGTTTAGTACTGTAGTTCCACTACCTAGACATCCACGTGATATACCCTAAGGACCTGAGAAATCCTTGTTTGTTGAAAGAAGTACTATATCAATTTAAGTAATCTTAATAGATATTGCCAAATTAATCTTCAAAATTAACACTTTCACCTGAAAGTATGAGTCCCTAATTCGTGACTACTTTTCCTATCTAATAATGTCATTTACATTCTTTGCCTGAAGAATCTTTGATATCAGTATCCATGAGGTGTTATTGTAATTCTGGTATGCTGTTTATCATACTCCACTAAATGTATGTTTGTTAAAGATGGTGCCTAGCCTTATATTTTTACTCAATATTTTGTGTATAGAATGATATTCTGTTACAGTTAGTCCTGTCTGTTCATCATGCTTATTCTTATTTTTATGACTACTGGGCTTGGATAAGGTACATTGGTTCTGAATAACAGCAACTAGCACAAAGTGATTTAAGCAAAAAGGGAAATTATTTTAAGGATATGGTGTTTTCTCACAGAACTCAAGGATAAGAATGTAGTAAGAGACTCTGGAAGCATCTAGTAGGTTCTAGAACCAAGAAATCAGGATTTTTTTTCCCTCTCTCTCTTACTTTTTATCTCTGCGGATTGGCTTTCCCCACTTCTCTGCCCATCTGTGGCTCCTGATTTTATGTGGTGCAGTTCCAGCCATGCTGAGGGAATTACCTCCCTATTTTGAACCTCAGTTCAGAATTTCTGAGATAGAATTTGATTGACTTGACTTGGTTTGGGTCAAGCATCCAGTGCAATGACTTCTCTTGTGGCAAGATTGATTAGACTGCTCTGGATGTCTACCAGGTGCCCATTCCTGTGGAGGGAGGACCAGTTCTGAGAGAAAAAGGAGAAATTACTCTGAGATGAGCAGAAACCCTAGAAGTATCTACCACAATGATCTTGCTCAAATCCTTTCCCTGCCTGAACTTGTTGGTTTATCTAAACTTTATCCCTCCTTAAAAAGCCCAGGAAGAATCTCCAATTTGGGGACCATAAAAATTCCTTGACGGTCCAAATTATGTTTTAATCTCTATCCTTTCTGAGTGCCTTATTTTCTGCCCTGTACAATTTAGTTTTAGGTTAAACAATAGGTCATTTTCCAATTGGTTTATTCAGGAAGCTTTTGATTTCCAAACTGATAAGCATTTTAAGGAAGAAGGATATCTCTTAAATTTCATTTCTTTTTTTTTTTCTCTCTGTCACCCAGGCTGCAGTGCAGTGGCATAATCTCCGCTCACTGCAACCTCCGTCTCCGAGGTTCAAGCGATTCTCTTTCCTCAGCCTCCCGAGTAGCTGGGATTACAGGTTCCTGACACCACAACTGGTTAATTTTTGCATTTTTTGTGGAGACAGGTTTTTGGCATACTGGCAAGGGTGGTCTCGAATTCCTGACCTCAGGTGATCCACCTACATTGGCCTCCCAAAGTGCTGGGATTATAGGCATGAGCCACCATGCCTGGCCTCAAATTTCATTTCTATACACTCCAAAGATATTCATTTAATATAATGAAGTGATTAAAGTGCTTGATAACAGCTTTGAGTTCATTAAAAGTTAATAGAATTCGGCCGTCCATGGTGGCTCACGCCTGTAATCCTAGAGCTTTGGGAGGCAGAGGTGGGCAGATCACGAAGTCAGGAGATCAAGAGCATCCTGGCTAACAAGGTGAAACCACGTATCTACTAAAAATAGAAAAATTAGCCAGGCGTGGTGGCGGGCCCCAGTAGTCCCAGCTACTGGGGAGGCTGAGGCAGGAGAATGGCGTGAACCTGGGAGGCGGAGCTTGCAGTGAGCCGAGATCGCATCACTGCACTCCAGCCTGGGCAACAGAGCGAGGCTCCATCTCAAAAACAAAAAACAAAAAACAAAAAAAAAAAAAAAGAAAGAAAGAAAAGAAAAAAAGAAAAAGTTAACAGAACTCATTCTGTCAAATGAAATTATTGTATTTTGAGTTATTTTCCAATATATATTTTGCATAGAAACACTTTACTAATAACCAGTAGACTATCAGTATCTCTTATAATACCTTTCAAATTTATGAACAACTTTACATCTCTATCAACGCATTTATTGAGTTCATTGTCATCTATCTCAGGGAAAATTGCATTAGACTTTTATTTTATCTCCGTGTTGCTATTTGTTTCTTTTCAACCCATTCTTCTCAAAGTAGCAAGAACCTTCTTAAAATACAAATTCAATGATGTTATTTCTCTGTTTAAAATCCTTCAGTGACTTTATATCTTCCTTAGAACGAAATCCAGACTCCTACCACAGCCCACAAAACCTGGTATCTGACCCCAACTTAACTCTTCAGCCTCGTTTTTTAAAAGCACTCTTCCCCTTGCTTGCTATGCTCTGAGTGTCTGGTTTTTGTTCAGTTCAGTTCTGTTTTGTTTTCAGCTCGTCAGGCACATCAGGCTCTTTCTCTTCTCAGGGCTTTTGCGCATGCTATTTATTGCCTCTGTTGGGAGAGCTGCAACCCCTGAAAGGCTGCCTCTCCTCAGGTTTCAGCTGAAGTGTCAGCATCTTTGCTTGACCTGACTTCTTGAACAGCCTGTCTTCGATCGTTTTCCTCTGTTCTTTATTATTTCACCCTCATGATTACTTTCTCTACAAAATATTCACAACTCACAACTATTTTCCTTCTCTCCTCATTTTTTGGTCTGCCCCTCCCCCTCCCATAAGCTCCACAAATAGGCAGGGACTGAGCTGGTTTTGTATTTTTGTTTTTTCCCTAATGTATCTTTAGCATCTCCCACGGGGCCTCGCATGTAGTAACTATTCAAAAACATATTTGATTATGTAAACAAAAGAGTAATAAGATAGAATGCTAATTTTATTTTTCCTTTCTTTGAGACAGTCTCGCTCTGTCACCCAGGCTGGAGTGCAGCGGCATGATCTCAGCTCACTGTAACCTCCGCCTCCCAGGTTCAAGCAATCCTCCTGCCTCAGCCTCCCTAGTAGTTGGGACTACAGGTGTGTGCCACCACGCCTGGCTAATTTTTGTATTTTTAGTAGGGACGGGGTTTCACGGTGTTGGCCAGCCTGGTCTCAAACTCCTGAGCTCAAGTGATCCACCTGCCTTGACTTCCCAAAGTGTTGGGATTACAGGCATGAGTCACCTCGCTGGCAGAATGCTAATTTTCTAGTAGCTCTAAGTGGTTCCAGTGGTTTCTGGTGGTTCTGTGATTGTCAGAAGGCATAATCTCCCTCCTCCCTCTTTCACTCTCCAGTGGGTCCCCGTATCTTTTGTTCCCTTCTTTGTGTCCATATGTACTAAATGTTTAGCTCCCACTTACACATTTGATCCTTTTGTTCTTTAGTTTCCCACACATAAGTAACATATAATCATACCCTATTAATTGGTTTATGGAAACATTACTCATAAAGGCAATTTGGAAGTGATGATGAGTGGCCGTACTTCTAGTCAGGCATGCAAACAGTGTGTGGTTTGAGTACATTTAAGAAAATGAAAAGCATACAGCCGGGTGCACCTTCTCCCTGAAAACTGAGAAATCTCTCTATGCAAACCAGTGGCAGTTTGTCTGAGGACAGTGCATGATCACATGATGAAAAGATCTTTTAGCAAATCTTTATGAATTAATTTGCTTTCTTCTTTGATGTGGAAAAGGGACTAGTAGTCGGGGCGGGGTGGTTGAAGCCTGTAATCCCAGCACTTTGGAAGGCCTAGGCAGGCAGATCACTTGTGCTCAACACGGTGAAAGCCCGTCTCTACTGAAAATACAAAAATTAGCTGGGCATGGTGGCAACAGCTGTAGTCCCAGCTACTTGGAGGGCTGAGGCAGGAGGATTGCTTGAACCTGGGGGATCAAAACTGTAGTGAGGTGAGATTGCTCCACTGCACTACAGCCTAGGTGACAAAGTGAGACCTTGTATCAAAAAAGGAAAAAATGAATGTGTAAAATCTTAAGGGGCTGGAGAAAATAATCTTAAAATCGTGACTATAGGTTGCTGGTTTTTATCTCTGTTTGGACTAATAAGATATATACTACTACTGGAAGATTCCAAAGCCAATTGTTACAGGCCTAGAATCAAAAGGATATTATGTAGGATTGCATTTTGTTTCTAGAATTCTTTTTCTAACAGCTTGACATTTTATATATTAATAATACTTTATGCATTTATAACATTTTGCAACACATTTTCACATTCATAAGCAAGGGAGACATTATCACTATTTTAGAGGGGTGGAAACAACACCTCTCAAATGTTAAGTATTTTGCTCCAGGTCACAGAATTAGTGAAAGGCAATGTGAGTGGAGAAAGGTGCTCTCAAACTCTAGATTTTTTGCTTCTGGCCCAGGGTTTATTCCACTACCCTGAGCCATCTCTCTCATAAGTGTGAAGTGATAAACTGACATTTCCTGGTAGCACTAATAGAGGCTTGCAGATAAATAATAGAAATCATTTTATAAACAGAAACACTAAAAAAATCTATAATTGTGTAAGCATCTCGAATATTGGCCTGAGTGATCTTACCCATATTCACATTTCAAGCCTCCTTTCTTTGGTTCATGGTTTATTCCAGTTTTGAAACATTTGATATGCTTTTAAAAATCATGACTCTGTTTATAGATACAGTTCAGAAAGATACTTTTATTAACTAATTTGGCCACAGGAAGTTCAAAACTATCTTGGTTACCTAGTGCCCTCTGCTGAAACAGTCATAGTATAACAAATTAATGATAGAGGAATGAATTTCTTCTAAGAAACTGAATATTGATATTATGTCTCAAGATAGTAAAAACCCCCTAATTTTATAGTAATTCTTCAAGAAACTCCTCATATCTAAGTGTATTAGATTATATAAATGAATAATTTATATTACTAGTCCCTAACTCGGTGGCCAAGTCATCAGACATTTAATAAATGTTTGGTGAATTCATGTACATATACTTCAGTTTATTCTAGTGGTGCTCATGTGACAATCTACTGTGGCATGCCTTTGTGAAGTAGGATCATTCCTTTACAGCTTCAATTAGTCTTGAGTAATTTTCTCTTGTATTCCTATAGCCCCGTGTTGAGACTTGACAGTCATAGTGATTCCTGGTATCTCCCCACTCCCACCCCCCAGATTGTTATTTTGGTTTTGCTCAGAATACACTGGAAATTTCCAAGAGCTCAGACTTTTGAGTAAGACAGATCTGAGTTTAAATCCAGGCTCTGCCACTTTCTTTGACAAATTACTCATCCTTTAAAAGCGTTTCTAACTGTAGAATGGGGAAAATAGTCTAGCCTAACTCATAGGATCATTGTGAGGATTTAAATGATGGAATGCAAAGAAAGGGCCCAGCACAACACATGCCACTTAGCAACTGGTCAGTAATTGCTAGCTTTTATCTATAATTCTGTTTCATATCTCACATTCTAACAAGTTTCAGCCAAAAAGACTTGCCCTAGACTCCTTTTCCTTTCAGGCCTCTTTACACTTATCAACCATTTTTTATTAGTTCTTCCTCCTTCGTTGTGAAGATGATAAAATGGTCTTCATTTAATACAACGTGAGGAACCTGGAACACAGAGAAAAAACTTGGGAATCGCTGAAATGGAACAAGACAGGAACAAACAAGTGTTTATTGTTTATTTCAGTATACTAGTTTAAAGGAGTCGGTCACAGTTAATTTAATTTAAATTTAAATTTAAATTAAATTTTAACAAAGGAAACATCTTGGGTTTGTTGTGTTTTCTAAATTTACTTTAAATTTTTATCACACCTTAATGCATGTACATAGTTTTAAAAGCCAAAAAGGATGATAAGACTTGCAGTAAAAAATGCAGTTCCTGGTCCCATCCCTCCCCGAAAATGGCCCCCTCCCTCCATTCCCCAGCAATAACTGTTTCAAGCCTTTTAGCTGGTATATTAGAGTTATCCTGAGAAACAGAATATATATATATTATATATATATTTATCTTATATAATATATATAAGATATGATATGCATGTATTATCTATCATAGATAGATAATCGATATTATGTATATACTCTTGGCCATAATGGTCTTTTGAAAAATAGTTACATCGACCGGGTACAGTGGCACACGCCTGTAATCCCAGCACCTTGGGAGGCTGAGGCGGGTGGATCACTTGAGCTCAGGAGTTTGAGACCAGCCTGGCCAACGTGGTGAAACTTTGTCTATACTAAAAATACAGAAATTAGTTGGGCGTGGCTGTGCGTGCCTGTAGTCCCAGCTACTTGGGAGGCAGGGGCAGGAGAATCGCGGGAACCCGGGAGGTTGAGGCTACAGTGAGCCAAAATCGTGCCACTGCATTCCAGCCTGAGCGAAAGAGGGAGGCCCTATCTCAAAAAAAAAAAAAAAAAAAATCGGCTGGGTGCGGTGGCTCACGCTTGTAATCCCAGCACGCTGGGAGGTTGAGACGGGTGGATCTCCTGAGGTCAGGAGTTTGAGACCAAACTGGCCATGATGGCAAAGCCCCATCTCTACTAAAAATACAAAACTTAACCGGGCATGGTGGTGCATGCCTGTAGTCCCAGCTACTTGGGAGGCTGAGGTAGGAGAATTGCTGGAATCTGGGAGGTGGAGGTTGCAGCTAGCAGAGATTGTGCCACTGCACTCCAGCCTAGACAACACAGCAAGACTCTGTCTCCAAATAAATAAATAAATAAATAAATAAATATTAACATAAAAAACATAAAAATAAAAATAGCTTTATCATCTAGTATAGGGATGCTAGCTCTTTTATCTATTTGAAGATGTTAAAGTATGGGGTTTTTTTTTAACTGTAATTTTTTTTTTCTGCTGTAAGGATATCAGACACAGTTCAGATTGCTAGTTAATTTCCTCAGAGAGAAGTTCTCTAATTAAAAAAAGTAAGCCAAACCACACAGTGCACTTAGTGACATAGTAGATTTCCATTGTTGCACAAAATTCCATATCTTGTTGTAGACCAATAATGAATACCAGTTTGTGAACCAAACATTGGGTAGTAATGTGTTAATCGCTCTCTAAGGAATGAAACCCTGGATGCCAACATCCTGGGGCTCAATTGGGGGTTAAATATATTACTTGGAATAAGTAGATTTTCACCTGCCGCACATTTACTAATTTCAGTAAATTACTCATACCTTCAGCTATTCCTGGTGTCTCTGAGTCTACCTTTTCTCTGCTTCAAACTTTCCAGATAATAAACCTCCAATCTAATGGTGTGATTCTCAAATTCTAACATGTACCAGAGTCCCATGGAGGGCTTGGTAAAACACAGGTTGCTGGGTCCCATTGAGGCAGGAGAATAGGGTCTGGAGGCAGGGAACCTAGGGCTGTTTCACTCTGACTTCCTAGAACTAAATTGAAAGGAAAACCCTAACATTCCATGCCTCAGTAACAAAAGAAGCAGAGGCTACTCCCTTGGACCTTTTCTGCGTGGCAGATGGGAAATTTGCTGTCCACAACAAATCGTGCTGAGTGCGGGTGGAGTCTTTGTTTGCAACTTCGTGACTTCACTCCAACCTCTGAATGGTTGCTTTCTGTAACCAATCAGACTGAGTGGGGGATACCACTTCATTTACATGAGGTGAGCATGAAGTACCCAAGGGGAATCTTCTAGGGGGTATTTGGACCCAAGAAGATTCTGTATCTGGGCTCTTGAGCCACTGCTTGGGTCTGCTCCCACACTGTGGAGTGTACTTTCTTTTTCAATAAATCCCCGCTTTCGTTCTTTTGTTGCTTCATTCTTTCTTTGCTTTGCTGGGTGTTTCTTCCAAATCTTTGTTCAAAACGCCAAGAACCTGGACAACTTGCAGTTTTGACTCTCTACCGGTGACACCAACTCTAGAGTTTCTCATTCAGGAGGTCAGGGGTGAAGCCTGATAATTTGTATTTGTAATTTTCTATTGCTGCCGGTCAACGACCTCACTTTGAGACTACTGGTTGACAGCCTATGTGGGTTGAAAGAAGGAATCTACAAATGACCTTCCCTCCTTATAATTCAACCAGTTCTTCTATTTTCAATACCATACTTACCCCTCCTCTGGAGATACCTGTGCCTTCAATTTAAGAACCATTCCAGGATGCTGCAGTAAAATTAAGCTTACTTCTCTCTGGATTCACACCCCCACCTCCAATGTACACACACACACAACTTTAGGCTTATATTTTGGCTTTTTCAGTTCTCTGAAGTCAGTTCTCTCTAGTCCATCCACTTTTCAGCTTCCAAAATTTTCCTGACACATCTTAACCACTATAGTCTCCTCTCCTGGGCTTTTAGTACTTTTGAGCTTATGCCTTTTTTTAAGAAAAAATTCTGACATTTTGGTGTAAGCAACGAAATGAACACTTGCTTCAAACTGTCGTGTTTTATAGAAAGTCAATGCAGGAAGCTATAAAGGAGAAACTAATAGTTACCTTCAAATTTCACCATTCAGAAATAATCATCATTGACATTAGGTAAACATCTTTCCTTGAATATATACATATAAAAAATAGAAGGCCGAGCGCAGTGGCTCACACTGGCAATCCCAGCACTTTGGGAGGCCAAGGCAGGCTGATCAAGAGGTTAAGAGATCAAGACCATCCTGGCCAACAGGGTGAAATACTGTCTCTACTAAAAATACAAAAATTAGCTGAGCATGGTAGCACACCTGTAGTCTCAGCTACTCAGAAGGCTGAGGCAGAAGAATCACTTGAACCCGTGAGGTGGAGGTTGCAGTGAGCCAAGATTGCGCCACTACATTATTCCAGCCTGGTGACAGAGTGAGACTACATTTCAAAAAAAAGAAAGAAAGAAAGAAAGAAAGACTATTTATTTTTATACGTGATTATATTATATGTGTTTGTTAAAATTTATTTAAAAGGAAAATTTTAAAACTGAAAAAATTATTGAATTAAAAATAAATATTTTTTATCCAAAGTGATATTAGTCCTCACTGGGGGCATCACATTATCTGACTTTATTTATTTATATATTTTTTGAGATGGAGTCTTATTCTGTCTCCCAGGCTGGAGTGCAGTGGCGCGATCTTGGCTCACTGCAAGCTCCGCCTCCCGAGGTCACGCCATTCTCCTGCCTCAGCCTCCCGAGTAGCTGGGACTATAGGCACCTGCCACCAGGCCTGGCTAATTTTTTGTATTTTTAGTAGAGACAGGGTTTCACCATGTTAGCCAGGATGGTCTCGGTCTCCTGACCTCGTGATCTGCCCGCATCGGCCTCCCAAAGTGCTGGAATTACATGCGTGAGCCACCACGCCCGACATTATCTGACTTTAAAATCTACTACAAAGCTATAGTAAGCAAAACAGCATGGTAGTGGCATAAAAACAGACACATAGTGTCATGCGTGTCCATGTGAAGAGACCACCAAATAGGCTTTGTGTGAGCAACAAAGCTTTTTAATCACCTGGGTGCAGGCAGGCTGGGTCCAAAAAGAGAGTCAGTGAAGGGAGATAAGGGTGGGGCCATTTTATAGGATTTGGGTAGATAAAGGAAAATTACAGTCAAAGGGGGGTTGTTCTCTGGCAGGCAGGAGTGGGGGTTACAAGGTGCTCATTGGGGGAGCTTTTTGAGCCAGGATGAGCCAGGAAAAGGACTTTCACAAGGTAATGTCATCACTTAAGACAAGGACGGGCCATTTTCACTTCTTTTGTGGTGGAATGTCATCGGTTAAGGCGGGGCAGGGCCTTTTCACTTCTTTTGTGATTCTTCAGTTACTTCAGACCAGCTGGGCTAATATGGGCAAGTCACAGGGGATGCGATGGCTTGGCCTGGGCACAGAGGCCTGACACATAGGCCAATGGAACAGAACAGAGAACTCAGAAATAAATCCATACATTTACAGCCAATTCATTTTCAACAAAGGCACCAAAAACATACACTGGGGAAAAGACAGCCTCTTCAATAAATAGTACAGGGAAAACTAGATAACCATATGCAGAATAGTGAAACTAGACCCCTATCTCTTTTGACCATATACAAAAATCTAATCAAAATGAATCAAAGACTTCAATGTAAGACCTGAAACTATGAAACTACTAGAAGAGAACATTGGGGAAATACTCCAGGTCATTTGTCTGGGCAAAGATTTTTTGAGTAAGAGTTAAAAAACACAAGCAACTGAGCAAAAATACACAAACAGGATTACATCAAGCTAAAAAACAAACAAAGAAAAAACCCTTCTAAACAGCAAAGGAAATAACAGAGTGAAGAGACAACCTACAGAATGGGAGAAAATTTGCAAACTATCTATCCGATGACAGATTAATAACCAGAATATATAAGGAACTCAAACAACTTGATAGCAAAAACAACAACAACGACGACGAAACCAAATATCTGATTTAAAAATGGGCAAATAAGCTGAATGGACATTTCACAAAAGAAGACATAGAAATGGCCAACAGGTAAATGGAAAAGCGCTCAACATCACTAGTCATCAGAGAAATGCAAATCAAAACCACAATGAGATATCATCTCACTCCAGTTAAAATAGGTATTGTCAGAAAGACCATTTGCTAGCAAGAATGTGGAGAAAGGGGAATGCTCACATACTGTTGGTGGAAATGTAAATTAATACCGCTACTATTACAGTAGCTGTACACTATTACACTACATAAAGGAAAACAGTATGGAGATTCCTCAAAAACTAAAAATAGATCTTCCATATGATCTAGCAATTCCACTGCTGGGTATACATCCAAAAGAAAAGAAATCAATGTATCAAAGAGATATCTGCACTCTCATGTCTACTGCAGCAGTATTCACAACAGCCAAGATTGTAAACAACCTAAGTGTCCACCAACAGATGTAAGGGTACTTCTCTGTAGAGTTAAAAGAAAAAAAAAAACAAAAACAAACAAAAAACAAAAACAAACCCAAAAAATTCACAGACCCTTAGAAAGAAGCAACTTGCTGCTGTAAACTCCATCAGACAGTAAAAAAACTGTGAGTGGCCAATGTGTGAGAGGGGAAAGTCTGCCTCTGAACACACATCCTCACTGGGAAACCTGAAAATCCAGATTACAGGAGAAAGATTTAACCTAACCTATAGCTGAAACAACTTTAGAGAGCTGAGCGAAATATAAAGGTAGAAGCAGCAATGGGGAAAGCCCTATAGGCACTCCTGGTCCCCAGGGAAGGCCAGGAAGGTCGTTTCTGACTTTTTCTCACAGGGATCTTTGTTGGGGGGCTGCCAGTGGAACTGGGGAAGGACCACAGGGGGAAAGAAACTTCAAGTTGAACTTTGTAATAATTTTGACCAAGAGTGAATTTTCCTGGGCAAAATGGAGAGGGGGGTGAACAGGAAGTGCAGATAAGAGCATGGAAACCACAGCAGGCAGGGAGAGGCGGGGCCTGAAAGCCCTGCTTGCTTTCTCAGCAGGGAAGCTTGTAGCCTGGGGCAAGATCTCAGTCTTACTCACCTGGATATAAACTCCATGCTGTTGGTGGGGCATGTTGGTGAGACTGGCTTTGCTGACTGCATGGGAGCTGGATGAGACGTGTCACTGCCATCAGGTGTTCCTGAGGAAGAAGAGAAATCTGAAAGTCTGGAAAACTTATTTGAGGGAATAATCGAGGAAAACTTCTCTGGCCTTCCTAGAGATCTAGACATCCAAATACAAGAAGCTCAAAGAACACCCAGGAAATTTATCACAAAAAGATCATCACCTAGACACATGGTCATCAGGTTATCTAAAGTCAAGGCAAAAGAAAACATCTTTTTTTTCTTTTTTTTTTGAGACGGAGTCTGACTCTGTCGCCCAGGCTGGAGTGCAGTGGCCGGATCTCGACTCACCGCAAGCTCCGCCTCCCGAGTAGCTGGGACTACAGGCGCCCGCCACCTCGCCTGGCTAGTTTCTTGTATTTTTTAGTAGAGACGGGGTTTCACCATGCTAGCCAGGATGGTCTCGATCTCCTGACCTCGTGATCCACCCGTCTCGGCCTCCCAAAGTGCTGGGATTACAGGCTTGAGCCACCACGCCCGGCAAAAGAAAACATCTTAAGGACAGTGAGGCAAAAGCATCTGGTAACCTATAAAGGAAAGCCTATCAGAATAACAGTAGATTTCTCAGTAGAAACCCTATAAGCTAGAAGGGATTGGGATCCTATCTTTAGCCTCCTTAGACAAAACAATTATCAGCCAAGAATCTTGTATCCAGCAAACCTAAACTTCATAAGTGGAGGAAAGATAAAGTCTTTTTCAGACAAACAAATGCTGAGAGAATTCGCCACTACTAAGCCAGCACTACAAGAAATGCTAAAAGGAATTCTAACTCTTGAAACAAAACCTCAAAATACACCAAAGTAGAACCATTTTAAAGAATACATCCCACAGGGCATCTAAGACAAAACAACAATAGCAACAACAAAAATAAGGTATTCAGGCAACAACTAGCAGGATGAACAGAATAGTATCTCATATCTCAATATTAACGTTGAATGTAAATGGCCTAAATGATCCACTTAAAAGACACAGAATGTCAGAATGGATAAGAATTCACCCAATCAAATGTCTGCTGTCTTCAAGAAACTCAGCTAACACATAAGGACCCACATAAACTTAAGGTAAAGGGGTGGAAAAAGATATTTCATGCAAATGAACATCAAAAGCATGCAGGAATATTTATTTTTATATCAGACAAAAAAAAAAAAAAGACCTTAAAGTAACAACAGGTAAAAAAGACAAAGAGGGACATTAAGTAATGACAAAAGGAGTAGTCCAACAGGAAAATATCACAATCCTAAACGTATATGCATCTAATTCTAGAGCTCCCAAATTCACAAAACCATTACTACTAGACCTAAGAAAAGAGATAGACAGCAACACAATAATAGTGGGGGACCTCAATACTCCACTGACAGCACCAGACAGGTCATCAAGACAGAAAACCAAAAAAGGAACAACGGACTTAAACTATACCCTTGAACAAATGGACTTAACAGATACTTACAGAACATTCTACCCAACTGCAGAACATACATTATATTCATCTATAAATTCAATGCAATTCCCATCAAAATACCACTATCATTCTTCACAGAACTAGAAAAAGCAATCCTAAAATTCATATGGAACAAAAAAAAAAAGAGCCCACATAGCCAAAACAATACTAAGAAAAACAAAAAACAACAACCAAAAAAACACAAATCTGGCTGGGCACGGTGGCTCACACCTGTAATCCCAGCACTTCAGGAGGCCGAGGTGGGTGGATCGCCTGAGGGCAGGAGTTCGAGACCATTCTGGCCAACATGGTGAAACTTCATCTCTATTAAAATACAAAAAATTAGCCAGGTGTGGTTGTGCATGGCTGTGATCCCAGCTACTCGGGAGGCTGAGGCAGGAGAATTGCTGGAACCCAGGAGGTAGAGGTTGCAGTAATTGCACCACTGCACCTCCAGCCTGGGTAACAAGAGCAAAACTCCATCTCAAAAAAAAAAAAAAAAAAAAAAAAAGAACAAATCTGGAGGCATCACATTACCTGACTTTAAACTATACTGCAAGGCCATAGTCACCAAAACGTCATAGTACTGACACAAAAATAGACACACAGACCAATGGAACAAAATAGAGAATCCAGAAATAAAGCCAAATACTTATAGCCAACTGATCTTCAACAAAGCAAACAAAAACATACAGTGGGGAAAGGACACCCTATTCAACAAATGATGCCAGGATAATTGGCAAGCCACATACGGAAGAATGAAACTGGAGCAAAACTCTGTCTCAAAAAATAAATAAATAAAAATAAATAAAAAATCTGCCAGGTGTGGTGGCCCATGCCTATAATCCCAGCATTTGGGAGGTCAAGGAAGGAAGATCACTTGAGCCCAGGAGTTTGAGACCATCCTAGGCTGTAACATGGCAAAACTCCATCTCTACAAAAACTTCCAAAATTAGCAGGGCGTGGTGGCATGTGTCTGTAGTCCCACCTACT
The DNA here is from genome assembly GCF_043159975.1 of Macaca nemestrina. Taxonomy (NCBI): domain Eukaryota; kingdom Metazoa; phylum Chordata; class Mammalia; order Primates; family Cercopithecidae; genus Macaca; species Macaca nemestrina. The sequence goes on from NC_092125.1 coordinate 31,931,728, forward strand.
GGAGTGCAGTGGTATGATGTGGTCTCATCGCAACCTCTGCCTCCTGGGCTCAAGCAATTCTGTCTCAGCCTCCCGAGTAGCTGGGACTACAGGCACATGCCACCACACCTGGCTAATTTTTGTATTTTTAGTAGAGACGGGATTTCACCATGTTGGTCAGGCTGATCTCGAACTCTTGACCTCAGGTGATCCATCTACCTCAGCCTCCCAAAATGCTGGGATTATAGGCATGAACCACCGCACCCAACCAGCCTTTCATGTCTTTTAATGCTATTGTGAATGTTGGGCCTTAAAATTTTCAATTCTGATTTTTTGTTCCTAGTATTTAGAAATACAATTAATTTTTGAAATTGATCTTGTATCATTCAACTGTGCTGAACTCATTTATTAGTTCCAGCAGCTTTTTTGTACATTCTGTAGAATTTTCTACTTCAAAGTATGTCATCTGCAAGTAAAGGCAGTTTAATGTCTCCCTTTCCAATCTGGATATATTCTATTTATTTTTCTTGCCTTAATATACTGGCTTTCTTTAGTACAATGTTGAATACAAGTGGTGAGAACTTACATGCCTGCCTTACTCCTAATGTTAGGGAGAAACATTCAGTCTTTCATCATTAAGAATCATATTAGCTTTAGATTTTGAGGGGTAACTTTATAAAGTTGAGGAAATTTTATTCGTTTTATTCCTTCTACTCTTAGTTAGGTAACATTTTATTTATTTATTTGTATTTGTTTGTTTAGTTATTTGAGGCAGTCTTGCTCTGTTACCCAGGCTGGAGTACAGTGATGCAATCATGGCTCACTTCAGCCTCATCTTCCCGGGCTCACATAATCCTCTCACCTCAGCCTTCTGAGTAGCTGGGACTACAGACACATGCCACCATGCCCTGCTAATTTGGGAATTTTTTGTAGAGATGGGGTTTTGCCGTGTTGCCTAGGATGGTCTTAAACTCCTGGCTCAAGTGATCATCCCGCCTTGACCTCCCAAATGCTGGGATTATAGGCATGAACCACCACACCTGGTAGATTTTTTATTTATTTTTATTTATTTATTTATTTTTTGAGATGGAGTTTTGTTCTTGTTGCCCAGGCTGGAGTGCAATGGCATGATCTTGTCTCCCTGCAACCTCCCCATCCCAGGTTCAGGTGATTCTCCTGCCTCAGCTTCTCAAGTAGCTGGGATTACAGGCATACACCATCACTTGTGGCTAATTTTGAATTTTCAGTAGAGATGGGGCTTCACCATGTTGACCAGACTGGTTTCAAACTCCTGACCTCAGGTGATCCACCCGCCTGTGCCTCCCAAAGTGCTGGGATTACAGATGTAAGCCACCACATCTGGCCCTGGCAGATTTTTTAAAAAATCGGGAACAGATACTGGATTTTTGTGAAATCTTTTTCTGAATCTACTGAGATGAACATATAGTAGGTTTGTTTTTTGTTTGGTTTGGTTTTGTTTTTTTTATATGGTAAATTCCATTGATTTTCAAATGTTAAACTAAACTTGCATTTCTGAGGGGAAATTCCAATTGGGCATAAGGTATTACCATTTTTGGACATTGTTTGATTCAACTCGGTAAAATTTTGTTAAGGCTCTTTTTGCATTTATGTTCATGAGGTATATTGGTCCTTAGCTTTTGTTTGTTTGAGTCTTGTAATTGTTATATTTTGGTGTCAGAGTAATGCTAGCCTCTAGTCTCATAGGATGAGTTAGTATTTTATTCTTCTCAAATTTTTGGAAGAATTTGCATAGCATTGGTGTTATTTATTTCCTAAATGTTTGGTAGAATTTGCCAAATAATTTAATTTTTAAAATTTGTTTAATGTTTATGTTTTAACTTTTATTTTAAGTTGAGGGTTATATGTGCAGGTTTATTATATAGGTAAACTTATGTCATGTGGGTTTGTTGTACAGATTACTATCCAGGTATTAGGCCTAGTACCCATTAGTTATTATTCCTGATCCTCTCCCTCCTTCCAACCTTCACCCTCTGATAGACCCCAGTGTGTGGTTCCCCTGTATGTATCCATGTGTTATCATTTAGCTCTCACTTATAAGTGAGAATGTGCAGTATTTGGTTTTCTGTTCCTTTGCTAGTTTGCTAAGGATAATGACCTCCAGCTCCATTCATGTTCCTCCATAGCATAGGACATGATCTCATTCTTTTTCATGGCTGCATAGTATTCCATGGTGTATATGTACCACATTTTCTTTATCCAGTCTCTCATTGATGGGCATTTAGGTTGATTCTATGTCTTTGCTATTGTGAATAGTGCTGCAATAAACATATGCATGCGTGTATCTTTATAACAGAACAATTTATATTCCTCTGGGCATATACCCAGTAATGGAATTGCTAAATCAAATGGTATTTCCGTTTTTAGGTCTCACCAAATAATTTATATGAGCCCGGAGTAGTTTTATTTTAATAGGAAGATTTTAACTATAGGTGCAAGTTCTTTAATAGAAAAGGTGCTATTTGGGATTCTGTTTCTTTCATGTGTGCTTAGGTAGCTTGTATCTCTCAATGAATTTGTCCATTTCATCTAAATTGTTGAATTTATTGGCATGACATTGTTCCTAATTTCCTTTGTTTTGCTTTTAATACCTGTGGATTCTGCATTGATATCACGTCTTACTCCTGACATGGGCAATTTGTATCCTCTCTATTTTTCTTTTAATTCCTCCCTTCCTTCCTTTTTTCCTTTCCTTTTTCCTTCTCTTCCTCCTCCTCTTCCTCCTCGTTTTACATCCAGAATACACACTGCAGTTCCTTTCTTCCTTTTACTGATCAGCCTGGCTAGGAGATTATCATCAATTTAATTGATCACAAAGTAACAGCTTTTGGTCTCATTGATTTCCTCTGTTAATTTTCTGCTTTCTGTTTAATTATGCTCTTTATTCTTCTTATTTATTTATTTATTTATTTATTTTTGCTTACTTTGGGTTTCATTTACTCTTTTCATTTCTAGTTTATTAAGGAGGAAGCTGATGTCACTGATTTGGTTCTTTTTTTCTAATGTAGGCACTTAGTGCAATAAATTCCCCTCTGAGTGCTGCTTTAGCTACATTTTACAAATTTCAATATGTTGTCATTTTGTTTTAACTCAACTCAAATTGTTTTCTGATTTCTTCTTTGACCCTATGGGTTGTTTAAAAGTGTGTTATTTCATTTACAACTATTTTGAGGGTTTTTTTTCAGATATTTCTATTTTTGATTTTTAATTTTATTCCACATTGGTCAGAAAACATACTTTATACGATTTGAATCCTTTAAATTTATTGAGATTTTTGGGGGGCTCACAATATCATCTGTCTTAATAAACGTTCCATGTGCACTTAAAAAAAAATGTATATTCTGTTGTCATGGAGTGGAGTGTTTTATAAATTTCAATTTTGTCAAATTATTTGATAGTGTTTTTCAATACTGTATCTTTGCTAATTTTCTGTTCACTTGTTCTATCACATATTGAGAGATGGATATAAAAATCTCTGACTATAATGAAGGATTGCATCTATTTATTCTCAGAGTTCTATCAGTTTTGCTCCTTGTGAAAATGTGTTATTAGGTCCATAATTTAGGATTATTATTTCCTCTTCATGAATTGACTACTGTATCATTATAAATCTTCTTTATCTCTGGTAGTACTTTTTAAGTACTGAAATATTTGTCTATAACTACTCCAGTTTTCTTTTGATTAGTATAAGCATAGTATATATTATTCTCTTCTTTTACTTTTAATGTATTTGTATTTTTATATTTAATGTGGGTTTCCTGCAGGTAGGATATAATTAAAATCTTACTCTTTGCCTTTTAATGGGGTATGTTTAGACCATTTATATTTAATATAATTATCATTGTCATTATTATTATTATTATTATTATTAGAGATAGAGTCTTTCACTTTCACCCAGACTAGAGTGTAGTGGTGCTATCATTGCTCATTGCAGTCTTAAACTCTTGGACTCAAGCAGTCCTCCTGCCTTGGTCTCCCACAGTGTTGGGATTACAGGAGTGAGCCACCATGCCTCGCCGACATTTAATGTGATTTTTTTTTCTTTTACGTTTTGCATTTCTCTGTTTTTTTACGTCTTTTTTTTTTTTTTTTTTTTTTTAAGTTCAAGGGTACATGTGCAAAACGTACAGGTTTGTTACATAGGTAAAAATGTGCCATGATGATTTGCTGCACAGATCATCCCATCACCTAGGTATTAAGCCCAGCATCCATCAGCTATTCTGATGCTCTCCTTCCTCCCTTCTCCTCCCACCCTCAACAGACCTCAGTGTGTGTTGTTCCCCACTATGTGTCCATGTTTTCTCATTATTCAGCTCCTACTCATAAGTGAGAAAATGCAGTATTTGATTTTCTGTTCCTGCATTAGTTTGTTGAGGATAATGGCCTCCAGCTCCATCCATGTCCCTGCAAAGGACATGATCTCATTCTTTTTAATGGCTGCATAGTATTCCGTGGTGTATGTGTGCCACATTTTCTTTATCTAGTCTATCATTGCTGGGCATTTAGGTTGATTCTATGTCTTTGCTATTGTAAATAGTGGTGCAATGAACATAGGCACGCATGTATCTATAATAGGATGAGGGCTGGGCACAGTGGCTCATACCTGTAATCTCAGTACTTTGGGAGGCCGAGGCAGGTGGATCATCTGAGGTCAGGAGTTTGAGACCAGCCTGGCTGGCATAGTGAAACCCCGTCTCTACTAAAAACATAAAAATTAGCCAGGCCTGGTGGCATGCACCTGTATTCCTAGCTACTTGGGAGGCTGAGGTGTAAGAATTGCTTGAACCTGGGAGGTAGAGGTTGCAGTAAGCCCAGTTCACATCACTGCACTCCAGCCTGGGTGACAGAGCGAGACTCCATCTCAAAAAAAAAAAAAAAAAAAAAAAGAATGATTTATATTCTTTTGGGTATATACCCAGTAATTGGATTGCTGGGTCAAATGGCATATCTGCCTCTAGGTCTTTGAGGAATTGCCACACTGTCTGCCACAATGGTTGAACTAATTTACACTTCCGCCAACAGTGTAAAAGTGTTCCTTTTTCTCCATAACCTTGCCAGTATCAGTTATTTTTTTACTTTAACAATAGCCATTCTGACTGATGTGAGATGGTATCTCATTGTGATTTTGTTTTGCATTTCTCTAATGATCAGTAATGTTGAACCTTTTTTTATATGTTTGTTGGCCACATGTATGTATTCTTTTGAGAAGTGTCTGTTCATGTCCTTTTCCCACTTTTTAATGGGATTGTTTTCTTTTCTTGTAAGTTTAAGTTTTTGTTCTTCCTTGTAAATGCTGGATATTAGACCTTTGTCAGATGAATAGATTATAAAAATTTTCTCCCATTCTGTAGGTTGTCTGTTCATTCTGATGATCTTTTCTTTTACTGTGCAGAAGTGCTTGAGTTTAATTAGATCTTTCAACTTTTTATTTTGTTGCAATTGCTTTTGGCATCTTCATCATAAAATCTTTGCCTGCGCCTATGCCCTGAAAGGTATTGCCTAGATTTTCTTCTTGGGTTTTTATGGTTTTGGGTTTTATATTTAAGTCTTTTTTTTTTTTTTTTTTTTTTTTTTTTTTGAGACGGAGTCTCGCTCTGTCACCCAGGCTGGAGTACAGTGGCTGGATCTCAGCTCACTGCAAGCACCGCCTCCCAGGTTCATGCCATTCTCCTGCCTCAGCCTCCCGAGTAGCTGGGATTACAGGCGCCCACCACCTCGCCCAGCTAATTATTTTTGTATTTTTAGTAGAGACAGGGTTTCACCATGCTAGCCAGGATGGTCTCGATCTCCTGATCTCGTGATCCGCCCGTCTCAGCCTCCCAAAGTGCTGGGATTACAGGCTTGAGCCACCGTGCCCTGCCTACATTTAAGTCTTTAATCCACCTTGAGTTAATTTTTTTAGTATAAGGAAGGGGTTCAATTTCAATTTTCTGCATATGACTAGCCAGTTCTCCCAGCACCATTAGTTAAATAGGGAATCCTTTCCCCATTGCTTGTTTTTGTCAGGCTTGTTGAAGATCAGATGGTTGTAGGTGTGTGGTCTTATTTCTGGGTTGTCTATTCTGCTCCATTTGTCTATGTGTCTGTTCTTGTACCAGTACCATGCTCTTTTGGTTGCTGTAGCCTTGAAGTATAGTTTGAAGTCAGATAGCATGATGTCTCCAGCTTTGTTCTTTTTGCTTAGGATTGTCTTGGCTATTTGGGCTCTTTTTTGGTTCCATATGAATTTTAAAATAGTTCTTTTTAAATTCTGTGACAAATGTCAATGATAGTTTATTGGGAATAGCATTAAAGCTATAAATTGCTTTGGACAGTGTGGCCATTTTCATGATATCGATTCGTACTATCCATGAGCATGGAATGTTTTTCCATTTGTTTTTGTGTCATCTTCCTTTCTTTTTGAGTTTTTATTGTTTTTGCATTGATTCTTTCTTTTCTTTGTGGGCTTATCTACCTTCAGTATTCAAGGTTGCTGACCTTTGGGTGGGATTTTTGTGTTGTTTTCTTTGTTGTTGTTGTTTCCTGTTTGTTTGTTTTTCTTTTAACTGTCTGGCCACTTTTCCATAGGTCTGCTGTGGTTTTCTGGGGGTCTACCTCAGACCCTAGTCACCTTTGTTTTTCCTGTACCTGAAGGTATCACCGGTGAAGGCTGTGAAAGAGCAAAAATGGCAGCCTGCCTCTTCCTCTGGAAGCTCCATCCCAGGAGGATACTGATCTATTGTCAACCTGAATGCACCTGTAGGAGGTGGCTGGAGACCCTGGTTGGGAGGTCTTACCCAGACAGGAGGAACAGGATCACAGACCCACTTAAAGAAGCAGTTTGGTTGCTTTTTGGTAGAGCAGCTGTACTGTGTTGGGGAAACTTTCGGCCCCAGATTGGTTTGGACTCTCCAAGGCCCACAGGATGAACTGGCTGAGAAACCTGAATGGCCAAGGTGGTGGCCTGTCTGTTCTGGCATGCTTCTAATGATATCAGAATCGCCTGGATCAATGATGGACAGCGTGCATATGCTGCGGTATTTCCCTCATGCTATGCCCAATTCAAAAGTATTGTCACTGTAGTGATGCACGCCAGTTTGGGTCAACACGGTATAGCACTCTATTTTGGATTTCCTCAAAGCTGGGCAGTTTTCAGTGAGGATAGCCAATTTTGCTTTGCCTTGCCTGATCATCTTTAGAGTCTGCTTGTACCCCAGTATGTACTTCCCACTTTTTATAACAAGTAGGAGCCTAGAGTTGATCCATTCCACTGACTTCTTTGCAACCACCATCTTCCTGCATTAGGTGTGGAATGGCCCCCAAACAAAAGCAGCTGCCAAGATAACTGGGAGGCAAGAAGGGAAGACCTAGAATTTTTCTAAAGCAAAACTTTGATGGGCTGCCCACCTATTTCATCCCCAGGCACCTTGTAATTGTTAATTATTGCCACAAATCTCTTGGGTTAAAGCTCTTGATTAACATTTCCTCTCTGCAGCTTAATGTGGTAATTGCATCTATCCTGTCTCTGATGATTAAATGCTGCCACGTGGCCTTCTACACACCAGGATTCTATTATTCCATTGAAATCAGGGATTCCTAATTTCATGGCAACATTTCCGACCATCATCACTGACCTACAGAATCAGCCAACACTGAGCTTTAAAAGAATACCGAGGCTTCCAACCCAAGTATTTATTAAATGATTGATTTTTTATATTTATTAATTTGTTAATGGTTTGGTGAAGGGAATACCCTCTAGGCCTCCAGGAGGCATGGTTGGTATGTGGGTGATCATATCTGCTCTAACATACTGATTTCCCTAAGCCTGTGGCTTAATTTCTAGAGCATACCAAAGAAGTAATGGCATCTCAATTTCTGTTGTTTTTGAGACCGAGTCTCACTCTTGTCACCCAGGCTGGAGTGCAGTGGCACGATCTCAGCTCACTGCAAGCTCCACCTCCCGGGTTCAAGCCATTCTTCTGCTTCAGCCTCCTGAGTAGCTGGGATTACAGGTGTGCACCACCACACCCAGCTAATTTTTGTATTTTTGGTAGAGACGGTTTCACCATCTTGGCCAGGTTGGTCTTGAATTCCTTACCTCGTGATCCACTCGCCTCGGCCTCACAAAGTGCTAGGATGGCATCTCAATTTCATTCACTATAGGCCACTATTAAAGTCAGTCCTGCTAACCAACCAAACAAATTGTTAGTTACACCTAGGCAGTTAAACATATTAAATCTCCATATTTATATTAATAAATTTAGCCAGACCCAACCTTACATTTTTTTTCTCTGTGGACTAATACCTTTAGAATATACTGTCAATATGCTCCCCAAATTTATGACAATACGAGTTATCCTTCAACTGCTGCATTTTCTGTGTTTATAGTATTTTCTCTCACTCAGCAGACCTTGCAATTTTCCATCTGAGCTATGCTGGGAATTAACTATTGTGAGTTTGGAGCCGATGCAGGTCTTAAGGAGAGAGTTTTTTTTTTTAATTGGATACTGTCAGAATATAGATTGTATTTAAGCCACAAGATGGGATGTGACCATCAAGACAACATAGACAAGAAAGAAAAGAGTTGCAAGGGCCAAACTTAATATTTAGGGATCAGGCTGAGGCAAATGGATCAGCAAAGGAAGAATGGCCAATGAGGTAAGAGGAAAACAAATCCTGAAGCAAGTGTAGAATGTGTTTAGCGGAGAAAAAAATATCAATGGTCTGAGAATTGACCATTTGATTTGGCCACATAAAGGTTATTGGTGACCTTGGCAGGCAGTTTGAGTTGTGTTGAAGGCAAAACCCTAACTGGAGCAAGTTTAAGAGACGACATGGAAGGAACTTGTAGACAGAAAATACAGGCAACACTTATGAAGAACTTTGTTGTAACAAAAGCAGAGAAATGGAATGTAAACTGGAGGAGGATGTCAGGTCAAAGGGGGACATCTCTCTCTTTTTAGAATGGGGGATTTTTCAGCATGTTTCTGTGCTCATGTGAATGATCCAGTAGAGACAGAAAAACTGATGCAGGAGGGCGAGAGGAGAATTACCAGAGTAATGTCCTCAGTGAGGTGAGATGAGAAGGAATGGGATCTAGTGCTGCAATGGAAGAGTGGCTTTAGGAGAAAAGACAGTTCATTTTTATAAACAGGAGGAAAGGTAGTACCTGGGCACAGATGTAGGGTGGGTAGATATGATGATGGTAGGAACCTGTGGAAATTCTCTCCTGGGTGCTTTTTATTTATTTTTCACTAATTAATTTTACTGATATATAATTTGCATACAGTAACATGCACAGATCTTTTGTATATAATCTGATGAGTTAAGACAAATGTACCCTTCTGTGTATAAAACACCCCAGTCAAGACAGACCCAGAACATTTCCGTCAACACAGCAAGTTCCCTCCAGCCTCTTTCCAGTTAATCCCCTCATCCCCCTCCTTGCCATCAACACCCCCTCCTACTGCCCAGCAACCCCAGGCAACAACTAATTTGATTTTTATTACTATAGACTAGTTTTACCAGTCTTAATTTTCACACAAATAGAATAATAAAATCTGTAGTGTTTTCTGGCTTTTCTTCCTTAATATGATGTTTTGAAGTCACCTATAGTATTATTATATCAATAGTTTATTATTTTATTACAGAGTATTCCATAATACAAATGTACCACAGTATGTATATTCATTCTCCCATTGAACATTTGGATTGTTTCCAGTTTTTGGTTTTTGTGAATAAAGCTACTGTGAACATTCTTAGGCTAATCTTTTTGACAATTGTTTTTAACTCCAAGACCTGTACATTGAGAAAGATATTGTCCCTTAGCTTCAGATTCATATACCTAGTTGTCTACTTGAATGATTCCCAGGTTCCTCAAACTCAAAATATTCCAAACTGAGTCCATCCCTTAAACCTGGTCAGCCTCCAAGATCTCCCTTCTCAGTAACAGCACCATTATCCACCTCACGGCCCCTGCTAGAAACTTAGAAGTTGCTCTTAACTTTTCCTCTCCCTCGCCTGCTGTTTCCAGTCACTCACCATATCCTGTTGATTTGATTTCCTATCTTTTTTTGCAAACATCTTATTAATCCACCCATTATCTACTACAGTCTGAACCATTTCCTACATAGAAAAAATATGGTTGGGCATGGCAGTTCATGCTTATAATCCCAGCACTTTGGGAGGCCCAGGCAGTCGCCTAGACAACATGGTGAAACTCTGTCTCTACAGAACAAAACAAAACAAAACAAAACAAAACAAGAAAAACTAGCCAGGCATGATGGTGCAAGTCTGTGGTCCCAGATACTCAGGGGGCTGAGGTGGGAGGATTGCTTGAGCTTAGGGGGTTCGAGGCTGCAGTGAGCCATGATGGTGCCACTCTACTCCAGCCTGGGCGACCAAAAGGAGACCCTGTCTGTTTTTTTGAGACAGAGTCTCGCTGTGTCGCCCAGGCTGGAGTGCAGTGGCCGGATCTCAGCTCACTGCAAGCTCCGCCTCCCGGGTTTACGCCATTCTCCTGCCTCAGCCTCCCGAGTAGCTGGGACTACAGGCGCCCGCCACCTCGCCCGGCTAGTTTTTTGTATTTTTTTAGTAGAGACGGGGTTTCACCGTGCTAGCCACGATGGTCTCGATCTCCTGACCTCGTGATCCGCCCGTCTTGGCCTCCCAAAGTGCTGGGATTACCGGCTTGAGCCACCGCACCTGGCTAAAAAAGAATATTTTCTGAAGCTCAGATCTGATCATCTTGTTCCTGATCAGCTCTTTCATAATAACTATCCCTTGCCTTACCTTTATGATAAAAACCAAAGCCCTTAGCATGGCTTACAGTCCTGATCCAGCCCCTGATTACCTTGGTAGCCTGATCTCAAAGCTCCAGGCCCAGTGAACACATTTCCATTTTTCAAATGTTCTCTCTTGCTTGAGGCTCTTCACTTTGTCTTTAATCTTCTCTTTCCTGCTCTTGTTTGCCTGGCTAATTTCCAGCATCGTTTTAACATTGCACTTCCTCTGGGTGGCCCTCGACCTCCACTATGTGCTTCATAGCACACACTTGATCATAATTACTTTTTTTTTCTTTTTTTGAGTCAGAGTCTCTTATTCTGTCACCCAGGCTGGAGTGCAGTGGCACCATCTTGGCTCACTGCAACATTCACCTCCCAGGTTCAAGTGACTTTCCTGCCTCAGCTTCCCGAGTAGCTGGGATTACAGGCACTCGCCACCACGCCTGGCTAATTTTTGTATTTTTAGTAGAGATGGCGTTTCACCATGTTGGCCAGGTTGATCTCGAACTCCTGATCTCAGGTGATCCGCTCACCTCAGCCTCCCGAAGTACTGGAATTATAGGTGTGAGCCACCGCGCCCGATCCATACTTACTTATTGAATTGTCTTTATCTCCCTCAAGTGGAATAAACAGTCTTGTTCACTGTTGCATTTCCCTTGCTTAGTACATAGTAAAAATACTTAATAAATATCTGTTAATTGAATAAACAATACTTAATAGGCTTTAATGTTCATTGTTCATATTTTATAGCACAACTTCCTCATTTGGAATTCCTTTTTATTTTATTTTTTTGAAACAGAGTCTTGTTCTGTCTCCCAGGTTGGAGTGCAATGGTGTGATCTCAGCTTACTGCATCCTCTGCCTCCTGGGTTCAAGCAATTCTCCTGCTTCAGTCTCCTGAGTAGCTGGGACTACAGGCGCCTGCCACCATGCCTGGCTAATTTTTGGATTTTTAGTACAGATGGAGTTTTACCAAAGTGGCCAGGCTGGTCTCGAACTCGTGACCTCAGGTGATCTGCCTGCCTCGGCCTCCCAAAGTGCTGGGTTTACAGGCATCAGCACTGCACCTGGCCTTCATTTGGAATTCTCATTCTGATTTCTTAGTTAGTTGAAGATACTCAATATTTATTTATTTATTTATTTAGAGATGGGGTCTCACTCCAGTTGCCTGGGCTGGAGTGTAGTGGCATAATCTTGGCTCACTGCATCCTTGACCTTCCTGCCCCAAGCGATCCTTCTGCCTCAGCGCCCTGAGTAGCTGGGATTACAGGTGTGGGCCACTATGCATGGTTAGTTTTTTTTTTTTTTTTTTGTACTTTTAGTAGAGACGAGGTTTCACCATGTTGCCTAGGCTGGTCTTGAACTCGGAGCTCAAGTGATCCTCCCACCTTGGCCTTCCAAAGTGCTGGGATTACAGGTATGAGCCACTGCTCCTAGCCAAGATTTATTTCTTAAAACTTAACTTTTCTTAAAAAAATTTTTTTTCATTGTGGGGGGCTTTCTGGTAAAGACCAGAAAACCGGCTAGACAAATTTTAAAAGAGCTGTAATGTGATTTATTTTTTATTAAAAAAAAGTTTTTAGACATGGGTTTCACAATGTTGCCAAGACTGACCTCGAACTCCTGGGCTCAAGCAATCCTCCCACCTCAGCTTCCAGAGTCCTGAGTAGCTGGGACTACAGGTAAAAGCCACCATGCCTGGCTATGCTCAAGACTTTTTTAAAGAAGAAAATATGAGTATTATTTTTATTCTGAAACTTCTCATGTTTTCTCTTGCCATCATACATAAACACATTAGTTTACACTTAAACAGTAGCTTAAATTTTAAATTTTATCCATCCAAATTTTGTTACGAACTTTGTTATAATGGAAGCTCTAAATGAGGGTTATCTGATTTTTAGTTGTTTTTAAGTAATCTGTTTTAGTCTACCGGAATGCTTGTAAACTCCTTGTTATCTTCCCTGCTCCCTAGGATATGTCTAGATACGGATCTTTGAGTATGAATCTCATGTCACCTTTTTCTTTACTTTTAGGTCTTCTTTTAAGTCTAGATATTTTTATTCAATTTGCCTTTGAGTTACTATTACTTCTGTTTAAGTTAGTCTAGATTACTTCTCAAACATACTTGTAATTTTCAAATTGGGTTTTATCTCATCTCTTTTGTCTTTCTGCTTCTGTTTCATACAGGCCTCATCTTCTTGCTTTCTTCTTGAGAATGTAAATTTTCTAAAAGAGGTATCTATTTCCTTAGACAATCACTTTCAGAGATAAGCGAATCTTCTGAATCTTCTGTATTATGATCCTTTCCCCTTTTATAGATTTTTTTTATGTTTCTCTTGGGACAAGAAGAGGGCTTGGGAGTCTGATATGGACCAAGGTTCCAAGGACTTGGGACAGGTCATGTGCAAGTAAGCAGAGCTGACCACCAGCTGTGAATAGGGAACAAAGGGGAGTCAAAGTCTAAGAGCCTTGCCAAGCAGCCTTGAGAAGCAAACAATAGTCTGAAACTTGAAATCTGTGAGGGAAGATGAACTCAAGAACTGGATCTTTTTCAAGGGTTGTCAGGCAAGATTGACCTTAGCTAGTAGAATCTGGAGGCAGCCAGGAATGTTAACTTGAGGAAATAAAATACACAAGGATGTGATAGCTTTTCATACTGCTGGATATGGAGAGAATTAAGATCTTAGGTCAGTTTGGACAGGTTTTCCCCTTCTTTATTTTCTCATCTATATCCAGTATATCAATCATCTATTCAGACAGGAAATGTGAATTTCCTTTGGCTCCACTCTCCGATCTCTGAGTCCAGATTGATATGCCCATGTAAGAGTAATTTCCAGGGTCTTTTCTTATTCCATTGTTTTAAACCAGTGGAATCCATGATCAACTATCATTTCAGCAAGCACTGTGACCAGCACTCTCCCCGTACACTGTGTTCACAGGGACAAATGTGACAGGGTAAATGGACAACTACCTGTCTCTCCATCCACCCCATCTTTCCCCACTGAATTCTGGAAGTTGCAGTCCCCAGTTACACGCATAAAGATGATAGTCTCTAACAGTACTATAACCACCTCTCAAAGCAGGATTTTAGATTTGAGAGGCTGATATTGTTTGGATCTGTGTCTCTGCCCAAATCTCATGTCGAATTATAATCCCCAATGTTGGAGGTGGGGCCTGGTGGGAGGTGACTGAATCACAGGGGTGGATTTCTCAGGAATGGTTACCACCACCCGCTTCACACTATGCCTCATGATAGTGAGTTCTCGTGAGAGCTGGTTGTTTAAAAGTGTGTATCACCTCCTCCCTTGCTTTCTCTCTTGCTCCTGCTCCTGCCATGTAAGATGCCTGCTCCCCCTTTGCTTTTTGCCATGATTGGAAGCTTCTTGAGGCCTCCCCCAAAGCAGAAGCCACTATGCTTCCTGTATAGCCTTCAGAACCATGAGCCAATTAAACCTCTTTTCTTTATAAATTACCCAGTGTCAGGTAATTTTTTTTTTTTTTTTTTACAGCAATTCAAGAACAGACTAATACAGAGGCCAAAGAGGGCCAGCTGCTTAGTTTGCAGCTCTGATGGACACCGGCTCTCTAATTCAGTGAGCAGACAGTGGGAAAGGGATGCTCAGATGCCAAACTCTCTTTCAGATGGGTGGATCTGTTCTGTACCATGAAGTAGAGTATGGATAAGCCAGCAATTGTTTTTCTGCATCCAACTCCATTAGCCTCATAAATTAGGGCAATTCCTCCTGGTAGTGAGCGAGCAGCTTGTCATTCTTTATGCTCTGTGTTAGGATTAATTTTGTCATTTTTCTTTACCTTTTTATGTGTTTTAGGCAGCAGTTGAGAGATGCTGAGGCAGGGCTGCTAGCCAAATACTGTTTAAAGCTAAAAATGCCTCACTGATTTTTATTGTAGATTGCTTCAGCCTGTGTTCATTTCTTCAGCCTCTGACTGTAGGATTTCCCAGGGTACAGTCTTTGGCTGGCTGCTCAGTCTGCACTCTCCTTCAGAGGACTAATTTACTCTTACACCTTCACATTGGACACCTGAAGACTCTCAAACTGTTATCTCTAGTCTTGTCTCCTCATTTAAATTGTGACCCTGTATTTTCTGACTAAAAGACATTTCTACTTGTCTATCCCACAAAATTACTGTATCCCTGGTGTGTGTACTCTTACCTTAATTATTAAAACTGCTAAATTATCAAAGACCAAAGTCATGAGGACCAGAAACAAACATTTTGTGCAAGAGCTACTGTTAAAACTTTTGGAGGCACAACCCCATTTATACTCCTTTGGTTCCTGGAGAAGAGAAACTGTACTATGTATTATTCAAAGGTTCTGAGCATTTACCTCATCCTGCAGGACCGCATCCCAGCTTCACACCCCAATATAGCATGGCCTGAGAGCTGGCAATGTAACTGGGTTTTCAGTAGCCATGTCACTATTCTATAAAATCAACCTCAAATGCTTCTGGCTAACGGGGTGCTAGATAAGACCTGTAAATCTAATGGATATCAGAATATTGACTCACAGAGTTCATTTGTTGAAGCAATGTTGCATGGAAAATTCACATCACATAGGATGTTTTCATTTGCAAGGAGCAGACTGCCCAATGAGTTACAGTTCTTGAAGTTTCTCCCACAGCGAGAATATCCCTTTCCCACCATCCTTCAGGGTCTACCTAGATGGAACTGAATGTTACAGAAATCCATTTAGGGCAAGAGCTATCATACCATACAGAGATTTCTATAAACTTGGTTAGGTTTTTTTTTTTTCCCCTCCCCAGGCAAGTGATCATAAGGAAGTATCCGTGATTCCACAGGAGTGGGATATGGAAAGTGTGGCAGTGAAATCAGAAAAGGCATGCTGCAGTGTGAGCCATCTGCACATGCAACTTTCTTGTGACTTTGGACCTGTTGGGTCTAGTCCTATTTACATAGTTTCCACTTGATGATGGTGGAAACCATCCTCAGATATAATGTGGTTTTGGTTCTAGACCTCTACAATAAAGTGGATATGGCAATAAACCAAGTCACACAATTTTTTTTGTTTCCCAATCCATATAAAAGTTATTATTTACACTATGCTGTAGTCCATTGCTAGAGTACAATAGCATTATGTTAAAAAAACACATATATACCTAAATTAAAAATGCTTTATGACTAAAAATTGCTAACAATCATCTGAGCCTTCAGCAAGTCATAATCTTTTTGCTGGAAGAGAGTCTTGTTTCCATGTTGATGGCTGCTGACTGATCAGGGTGGTGGTTGCTGAAAGATGGAATGGATGCAGCAATTTCTTAAAATAAGACAACAATGAAGTTTGGCACATTGACTGACTCTTCCTTTCGTGAAAGATTTCTCTGTAGCATGTAATGCTGTTTGATAACATTTTACCCACAGTAGAGCTTCTTTCAAAATTGGAGATAATCATCTCAAAACCTCCCACCATTGCTTTATTAACTAAGCTTATGTAATATTTTTGATCCTTTGTTGCCGTTTCAACAGTGTTCACAGCATCTTCACCAGAAGTAGATTCCATCTCAAGAAACTACTTTCTTTGTTCATCCATAAAAAGCAACTTTTCATCTGTTCAAGTTTTATTATGAGATTGCAGCATTACAGTTAATCTTCATGCTACATCAATCACAAATGTTTTTAATGGCATTAGAATGGTGAATCCTTTCCATAAGGTTTTCCATTGACTTTGCCCAGATCCATCAGAAGAATCACTATCTATGGCAGCTACAGCCTTATGAAATGTGCTTCTTAAGTAATAAGACTTGAAAGTTGAAATTACTCCTTAATCCATGGGCTACAGAATAGATGGATGTTGTGTTAGCAGGCATGAAAAAACATTAATCTCCTTGTACATCTCCATCAGAGCTCTTGATTGACTAGGTCCATTGTCAATGAGCAGTAACATTTTGAAGGAATTTTTTTTTTTTTTTTCCCCCTGAGCAGGAGGTCTCAATAGTGGGCTTAAAATATCCAGTAAACCATGCTGTAAACAGATGTGCTGTCATTCAGGCTTTGTTGTTCCATTTGTAGAGCACAGGTAGAGTAAATTTAGCATAATTCTTCAGGGCCCTAGGAATTTGGGGATGGGAAATGAACATTGGTTTCAACTTAAAGTCAACAGCTGCCTCAGCCCCTAACAAGAGAGTCTGCCTGTCCTTGGAAGCTTTGAAGCCAGGCACTGATTTATTCTTTCTAGCTATGTAAGTCCCGGATGGTTCTTCTTCCAAGAGACAGCTATTTCATCTACACTGAAAATATGTTGTTTAGTGTAGCCACGTTCATTAATTATCTTAGCTAAATCTTCTGGCTAACTTGCTGCAGCTTTTATATCAACACTTGCGGTTTCTCTTTGTACTTTTATGTTATGGAAATGTCTTCTTTTCTTTAACCTGATGAACGAATCTCTGCAAGATTCAAACTTTTCTTCTGCAGCTTCCTTACCCCTCTTAGCCTTCATAGAATTGAAGAGAGTTAGGGCCTCGCTTGGCTTAGCCTTTGGTTTAAGGTGTTTGACTGATTTGGTTTTCTATCCAGTCCACTAAAACTTTCTCCATATCGGCAATAAGGCTATTTTACTTTTTTATCATTTGTGTGTTCCCTGGAGTAGCACTTTTAATTCCCTTCAAGAACATTTCTTTTGCATTCACAACTTGGCTATTTGGTTCAAGAGGCCTAGCTATTGGCTTATCTCAGCTTTTGTCATGCATTTCTTAGTAAGTCTAATCATTTCTAGCTTTTGATTTAAATTGAGAGATGTGTGACTCTTCCTTTCTCTTGAACACTTAGCAGGCCATTGTAGGGCTATTAATTGGTCTAATGTCAATATTGTTGTGTCTTAGGGAATAGGGACATGTGAGGAGAGGGAGAAAGATGAGAGAATGAGTAGTCTATGGAGTAGTCAGAACACACACAACATTTATCCATGAAGTTCACCATCTTACATGGTCATGGTTTGTGGTGCCCCAAAACAATTACAATAGTAACATTAAAGATCACTAATTACAGATCACAATAACAGATATAATAATAATGAAAATGTTTGAAATATGACGAGAATTACCTAAATGTGACACAGAAACATGAAGTGAGCACATGCTGTTGGAAAAATGGTGCCAACAGACTAGCTCAATGCAGGGTTGTCACCAATCTTCAATTTGTAAAAAAACAACAACAACAACAAAAAAAAACGCAATATCTGTGAACACAATAAAGTGAATCACAATAAAATGAGGTATACCTGTACTGATGCTTGATTTTATGTCTGGTTAGATAATATCAGGTTAATAATTGGTACCAGGTATTTCACGGGCATTCATTCAGTGTCTATCAGGGATTATAGCAAGCAAGCCACAAGCTGTTTCTTGTTGTTTGTTTGTTCGTTTGTTTTGAGACGGAGTCTTGCTCTGTTGCCAGGCTGGAGGTGCAGTGGCATGATCTCGGCTCACTATGACCTCTGGCTCCTAGTTCAAGCAATTCTCCTGCCTCAGCCTCCTGAGTAGCTGGAACTAGAGGTGTGCGCCACTATACCCAGCTAATTTTTGTATTTTTAGTAGAGACAGGGCTTCACCATGTTGGCCAGGATGGTCTCAATCTCTTGACCTCATGATCTGCCCAGCTCAGCCTCTCAAAGTGCTGGGATTACAGGCATGAGCCACCATGCCCAGCTCTTGTTTGTTTGTTTTTTTGTTTTGTTCTTGTTGTTGTTGAGATAGGATCTCACCTCTCTTGCGCAGGCTGGAGTGCAGTGTCACGATCATGACTGACTGCATTTTTACCGTTCCCAGGCTCAGGCAATCCTTCCACCTCAGCCTCCCATGTAGCTGGGACTACAGGCACATGTCATCACACCTGGCTAATTTTTGTATTTTTTGTAGAGACAGGGTTTCCCCATGTTGCCACAACATGGTCTCAAACTCCTGGGCTCAAGCAACCCACTCGCCTCAGCCTCCCAAAGTGCTGGGATTATAGATGTGAGCCACCACACCCGACCCTACAGGGTGTTTTAAAAAAATTATATATAATTCTTCATTATATATTGTATTTTGTTGTACATTATGTTATATAATTTTTTTCTTTCATTTTTATATGTTTAATTTTTTGTTTTTTTTTGAGATGAGGCCTCACTCTGTCATCCAAGTTGAAGTGCAGTGGCATGATCTTGGCTCATTGCAATGGGGGCCTCCCATGCTCAAGCGATCCTCCCACCTCAGCCTCCCTAGTAACTGGGACCCCAGGGGCATCACCATGCTTGGCTAATTTTTTTGTATATTTTTTTTATTTGCCGAGGCTGGTCTCAAACTCCTGAGCTCAGGTGATCCATTCGCCTCAGCCTCCCAAAGTGCTGGGATTACAGGCATGAGCCATTGTGCCCAACCTACAATTACTTTTTTTTTAAGACAGTGTCTTACTCCGTTGCCCAGGCTGGAGTATAGTGATGCAATCATAACTCACTGTACCCTTGCCTTAGCCTTTCAAGTAGCTGGGACTACAGGCATGTGCCACCAGAACTAGTTAAATTTTTTTGTTTTTTATTTTTGTACAGATGAGGTCTTGCTTTGTTGCCCAGGCTGATCTTCAACTCGTGGCTTCAAGAGATCTTCCCTGGCCAGGCACAGTGGTTCACGCATATAATCCCAGCACTTTGGGAGGCTGAGGCAGGAGGATAGCTTGAGTTTAGGAGTTTGAGACCAGCCT
Organism: Macaca nemestrina; assembly: GCF_043159975.1. NCBI lineage: Eukaryota > Metazoa > Chordata > Mammalia > Primates > Cercopithecidae > Macaca > Macaca nemestrina. The sequence goes on from NC_092125.1 coordinate 31,951,222, forward strand.
GGGAAACATAGTGAGACCTTGTCTCTACAAATAATAAAAAATAAACGAAATTAGCCAGCCATGGTGGTGCATGACAGTAGTCCTAGGTACTTGAGAGGTTGAGGTGGGAGGATCGCTTGAGCCTAGGAGGTCAAGGCTGCAATGAGCCAAGATCATGTCAATGTACTTCAGCCTGAGAAACAGAGTGAGAGCCTGTCTCAAAAAGGAAAAAAACAAAAGAGGAATCTTCCCCTCTCAGCCTCCTAAAGTGCTAGGATTACAGACATGGGCCACCACACTCAGCCTAAATTATATAAATTTTTATAAGTGAGTATAGAACCCTGCTGTGATTCTCCTAACAAATGCAAGTGATCTGCATTCGTGATGGTCATCTGTGATCAGTGATCTTTGGTGTTACTATTGTAATTGTTTTGGGGCACCACCAACCACGCTCATATAAGATGGTGAACTTTGGCCGGGCGCGGTTGTTCACGCCTGTAATCCCAGCACTTTGGGAGACGGAGGCGGGCAGATCACCTGAGGTTGGGAGGTCAAGACCAGCCTGACCAACATGGAGAAACCTCGTCTTTACTAAAAATACAGAAATTACACGGGTATGGTGAAGAGGGCCTGTAATCCCAGCTACTCCGGAAGCTGAGGAAGGAGAATGGCTTGAACCTCAGAGGCGGAGGTTGCAATGAGCTGAGATTGCGCCACCGCACTCCAGCCTGGGCAACAAGAGTGAAACTCCATCTCAAAAAAAAAAAAAAAAAAAAAGATGGTGAACTTCATGTAAAAAATGTGTGTTCTGAGTACTTCATAGACAACTTGTTCTCTCGTCTTTCTTCCTTTCCTCATATTCTTCTGTTCCCTAAGATACAACAATATTGAAATTAGGTCAATTAATAACCCTACAATGGCCTCTAAGTGTTCAAGTGCCTCTAAGTGCTTCAAAGCCCTGCTGTTATTCTCCTAACAAAACTTGGCACATTCTCTATAAGGCATAATGGATCAGTCTTGAGCACCACTTGTACTTCAGCCTGGATTAGTTAGGATATTCCCTCTAAAATGATGATCATGTTTTTCTACTCTCCCTACCACTCAGGAAGAGACACAATGGTTTGTGAGCTTCCTTGGATTTTGGAGGCAGCATACATCGTATTGAATATGTTGCTGTAATCCATTTTCAGGTTAACACAAAAGATCTCAGCTTTGAGAGGGCCCCAGAGCAAAAAAGTTTCTCTAGCTGATAGAGGTGGATCAGGGAGCTGCATGGAGATGATGGCAAGTTCTAGTAAAGGAGTCAAAATGGAGGTACCTGATAGTTTGGGAGAAAACTATGCCCTTTTTGGCAAGTGACTATTCTGTTTTTGATAAGCAACTCTTGTTCTGATACTGGTTTCTGATAGAAACTGAGCACCTGACTGTAAGGTACCAAGGAGCCATGGATTTTGAGGAACCTTCCATGAAACAAGTGTTGTATGACCTACCTAGCCATACAGTCTGATGTTGCCAGCAGCATTCCATCAAGTGAAAGCAGTGTATACATACGGCCAGAAACAAGCAAGGTACAAGTGTCATGTGAAGGTGTCTCATATTCACAGCATTTTTTCTGTTGCTTCTTCCTTAGCTCATACCTAAGGGCTTTGTGTAGAATTCTCTATGATTATGGGGAGGAAAAAAAATCCAGCTTGGTTACAGAGATTTAGGTTTTATTGGTGCCAACTGAAAAGCTTACAGTTTCATTCAGCTGGAAAAGCAGATCAGGGGCTTAATTTTTGAATGAAGTTTAAGATATGTATCATTAATCCAAGTGGAGTTTTTTTTTGTTTTTTTTGTTTTTTTTGAGACAGAGTCTGGCTTTGTCACCCAGGCTGGAGTGCAGTGGCGCGATCTCGGCTCACTGGAAGCTCCGCCTCCCGGGTTCAGGCCATTCTCCTGCGTCAGCCTCCCGTATAGCTGGGACTACAGGCGCCCGCCACCACACCCGGCTAATTTTTTGTATTTTTAGTAGAGACGGGGTTTCACTGTGTTAGCCAGGATGGTCTCGATCTCCTGACCTCGTGATCCGCCCACCTGGGTGCTGGGATTACAGGCCTGAGCCACCGCGCCCGGCCCAAGCGGAGATTCTTTAGCTGGATATATGAATGCGAATTTCAAGGAAGAGGACTTGATGACAGCTTAATTCAGATGCGATCCTGAAAAGCAATGGAAAAAAGAAATCCCCCAGTTAATGACACTTTAATGAAGACTTCTCATTGTCCATTTATCTAAAAGAAGAGTTGACATTAGATAAATTAGTACAATGATTCCTGGAAAATAACAAAAGTGTCACTGAATGGTCAGGGACTTGGGAGTAAATGGACTGAAGAGCTGCTGACAAGGAGTTTTAGAAATGTGGTATGAGGCTAGATCTCTCAGAATGGGTCCAGAATGTTAGAATATTTGAGTCCTATGAGAATAACCACAAAAGATGTCTACTTTAGAGGATAATCTCAATAATGAAGTGGATAAAATGACATACTATAGATGTCACTCAACCTCTTTCTGCATCTAAGTGCTTGCTCAGTGAGCTCATAAAGTGGCCATTGCAACAGATGATGGTTATGAGTTGGGTCGACAACATGGATGTCCTCTCACTAAGGCCACTATGACAGCTGCCTCTGCTGAGTGCCCCATTTTCTAGCAGCAGCAACAAGCTCTAAGCCCCTGATGTGTTACTGCATGAAAAAAAATCTCAATGCACATCTTATTTGACTTATCAAGAGCATTTGACACAGTTCATCTCTCTTTCCTCCTTGAAACACATTCTTCAATGGCTTCTAAGGTACCCCTCTTTTTTTTCAGTTGAAAAAGTGGAGGAAACTCCAGACATTGCATGGTTTGGGCTTTGGCCCTACACTCTTGCGAGTCTCCTGTCCAGGAGAACCATTAGTGCCTCAGATCTACTCAGTGCAGACCCTAAGGTCCTTTCCACCCCCATGAGCCACCTGTTAGGGTGAGCTGAGAAATCAGCTGTGGGGAGCAGAGTCACTTATGGCCAAGAGGAATTGTTCTGGCAGTTCGTTAGTAAGCAGGAGAGAGAAAGGGGAGAAGAAAATCGTGCACAGGGGTCAAATGCCTCCAGCCGAAGAGGGTGAAGCATAGAGATCTCTTATCACTAGGGAATGTGTCTGAGTCACATGGCACCAAAATATGTTTGCAGTGGTGAATATGAGTTGCTAGTGGCGAATCTGTATGGGTCTGCAGCAACCTCAATTCTTGCCTCCTCAGAAGAAAGAATTCAGCTGAGGGGCATAAGGCAGAAAAAGAGACTGAGGCAAGTTTCAGAGCAGGAGTTGAGGTTGATTAAAAAAGCTTTAGAGGCCAGGTGCAGTGGCTCACACCTGTGATCCCAGCACTTTGGGAGGCTGAGGCAGGCGGATTACCTGAGGTCAGGAGTTCAAGATCAGCCTGGCCAACATGGTGAAACCCCGTCTCTACTAAAAATACAAAAATTATCCAGGCATAGTGGCACATGCCTGTAAACCCAGCTACTCAGGAGGATGAGGCAGGAGAATTGCTTAAGCCCAGGAGACGGAGGTTGCAGTGAGCCGAGATTGTGCCATTGCACTTCAGCCTGGGCGACAGAGTGAAACTCTGTCTCAAAAGAAAAAACAAACAAACAAACTTTAAAGCAGGAAAGAAAGTAAAGTACACTTGGAAGAGAGCCAAGCAGATACCTTGGAGGCCAAGTGCCACTCCTTCTTAATTTTCCGTTTTTAATCATTTCTTCTCAGAATATCTTTGCTAGTTCCTTCTCAATTCCCTGACCTCTTATATTGGGTGTCCCAGAGCTCTGTTTTGTTTTGTTTTGTTTTGTTTTGTTTTGTTTTTGAGATGGAGTCTCACTCTGTTGCCCAGGCTGGAGTGCAATGGCGTGATCTTGGCTCACTACAACCTCCACCTCCCGGGTTCAAGCGATTCTTCTGCTTCAACCTCCCAAGTAGTTGGGATTACAGGTGCCCACCACCACACCTGGCTAATTTTTGTATTTTTAGTAGAGACGGAGTTTCGTCATGTTGGTCAGGCTGGTCTCAAACTCCTGACCTCAAGTGATCCATCCTCCTCGGCCTCCCAAAGTGCTGGGATTACAGGCATGAGCCACTGCGGCTAGCCAAAGCTCAATCTTTAGACTTCTTTTCTTCTCTACATGCTTTCCTTTCCTAGGTGATCCCTTCAAGTCTTGTGTCTTTAAGTAAGATAAATTTGCTAACAAGTCACATTTAAATCTTCAGCCTGGTTCTAAAATCTAGGCCCAAGTATCCAACGGAATATATTTCCACCTGCATGTGCATTTTACATTTAATTGGTCAAAAACTGAGCCTCAGATCTGTCCCCTAAGGCTGTTCTTCCTGCAGTCTTCCCTTTCTGAATTGATTGCAACCTCAACATTCCAATTGTTTAGACCAAAAATCTTGGAGCCAGTATTGACTCTTTATTTTTTTTGTTTTTGTTTTTTTTTTTGTTTTTGTTTTGTTTTGAGACAGAGTCTCACTCTGACGCCCAGGCTGGAGTGCAGTGGCGTGATCTCGACTCACTGCAACCTCTACCTCCTGGGGTCAAGTGATTCTCCTGCCTCACCCTCTTGAGTAGCTGGGATTACAGGCACTTGCCTCCATGCCTGAGGTTTCACCACGTTGGCCGGGCTGGTCTCAAGCTCCTGGCCTCAAGTGATCCACCTGCCTTAGCGTCCCAAAGTGCTGGGATTACAGGTGTGAGCCACGTGCCTGGCCTGACTCTCTTCTTTCAAACCACACATCTAATCCACCAGCAAATCCTTTTGACGCAAACTTCAAAATTAACCCCAAATTTGATCACTTACCACTGCCACTACCGCCCCCTTGGATCAAAACACCATAGTCTCCTGGATTACTGCAATAGCCTCTTGGTGGATTTTCCTGCTTTGGCTCTTGCTCCCCAATAGTCTATTCTCTATACTCAGGTCAAGTCACTCTGTACTTAAAACTTTCCAATGAGTTTCATCTCATTCAAAGTAAAAGCCAAGGTCTTCACTCTGTTTCAGCCCCATTGGTCTCCTTAGGGTTCCTAGCATGTGCCAAGCTTGCCCCCACAGAAGGGTATTTGCACATCCTATTCCCTGAACTTGGAACATTTCTCCTCATCCCAACCATACCTCCAAATATCACTATATTTTGTTATTTTATTTGCTTAAAATCTTTGTACAGATGTCACTTTCTAAGTGAGTGCTTACCCCAAAACCCTATTTAAAACTGCAACCATCATTCCCTCTGCATTTCTTATTTACTTTCTCTGTTTTTCTTCATGAAACTTATAATCGTACTATATGTTTTATTTTGTTTATTGTCTGTTCCCTCTACCTACCAAGAAAGCAGCCATTTATTGTCTATTTAATGTGGTGCCTAAAACACATTAAATACTCAAGAGATATTTTTCTTTCTCCCTATCTTCCAATTTCTTTCTTTTTTTTTAGACAGAGTCTCGCTCTGTCACCCAGGCTGGAGGGCAGTGGGCCATCTCGGCTCACTGCAATCTCCGCCTCCCAGGTTCAAGTGATTCACATGCCTCAGCCTTCCACGTAGCTGGGATTAGAGGTGTGCATCACTATGCTGGGCTAATTTTTGTATTTTTAGTAGAGACAGGATTTTGCCATGTTGGCCAGGCTGGTCTTGAACTCTTGATAAGGATCTCAAGTGATCCATCCATCTTGGCCACCCAAAGTGCGGGGATTATAGGCAGGAGCCACTGTGCCCAACCTCTTCCAACTTTTTTGTTTTGAAAATTTTCAAACCTAAAGAGGCCAGGCTTGGTGGCTCATTCCTACAATTGCAGCACTTTGGGAAGCCAAGGTGGGAGGACTGCTTGAGCCCAGGAGTTTGAGACCAGCCTGGGCAACATAGGGAGGCTCCATCTCTACAAAAAAAATTCAAAAATTAGCCAGGTGTGGTGGCACACACCTGTAATTTCAGCTACTTGGGAGGATCACATAAACCCAGGAGTTGGAGGTTGCAGGGAGCTGTGATCTCACCATTGCACTCCACCCTGGGTGACAGAGTGAGACCCTGTCTCAAAAAACAAACAAAAAACCTACAGAAAATTTAACAGCAAACACAATGGATATCCATATCCCCTTCACCTAGATTCACTCATTGTTAACATTTTGTCACATTTGTTTTATTTCTCTTTCAGTTGCACTACATACACACACACACACACACATACACTTTTTTTGCTGACTTCATTTGAAAGTAAGTTTTAGACATCATGATCCTTCACTCCCAAATAATTTAGCCTGCATTAGCTATGATATAAAACATACATAACCACAATGCAATTATCATTCAGGATAATTGACAATTATATATATACACACGCACATACATATATATATACACACACACAGACTCTATTCAAATTTCCTCAGTTGTTCCAGTAATGTATTTTATAGCTGTTTTTAAAAAATTAATAAAGGACTCAATCAGGAATTATACATTTCACTTAAATGCCATGTCTCTTAAGGTTCTGAAATTTACAACAGTGCCCCATCTTCTTTGTTTTTATTTTATGACACTGATAGTTTTAAGGGTACATGCTATTTGTCAATAAATATTTTACAAATTAATACATAATGATTTCCTCAAATGGTTTGACTTCCTGTCCCTGAAGCTCTGAGCTCTCATTATTTGGTGGTCTGAGAATGCAAGAGAAGAGTACTTCTACCAGGGAATACAACAGCAATTCCATTGAAGCTGAAATTCAATGGTCATTTCAGGTTCTTCTTATCACCAATACAACTGGTAAGAAAGAGGATTATGGGATTGTTTGTAGTAATAGATTTCAGATATCAGGGGAAATAGGACTGCTGCTATAAGATAGGGGAAGGAGTAGTATAGACGAACTCCAGGTGACTATTGGGAGCTCCTTCTGTTATTGGCATATTCAGAGGTAAAAGGTAATGGAAGACTGCAACAACCTATATGGGCAGGATCACCAAAGGTACAAATTTTTCAGGAATGAAAGACAGTAACACACTAGATAAGACATAGATGGCTAAAGGCAGAGAGAACACAGAGTCAGTAGCAAAGAGAGCTCCAAGACACTGGCAGCCAAGCCTCGACCTGTTAGGCAGGAAGTTTGAAGAAACTTTTCTGGGGATCAGATCCATCCAAAAGGAAAGTTATACATATCACTTCAGGGATTCCTTAGCAAATGATCTAGGCATATCATCTGATATGGTTTTGCTGTGTCCCCCCAGAAATCTCATCTTGAATTCCCACATGTTGTGGTAGGGACCTGGTGGGAGGTAATTGGATCAGGGGTAAAAGTCTTTCCCCTGCTGTTCTTGCGATAGTGAATGAGTCTCATGAGATCTGATGGTTTTAAAAAGAGGAGTTCCCCTGAACAAGCTCTCTCTCTTTGCCTGCTGGCATTCCACATAAAATGTGACTTGCTCCTCCTTGCCTTCCACCATTATTCTGAGGCATCCCCAACCATGTGGAACTGTAAGTCCAATTAAACTTCTTTCTTTGGTAAATTGCCAGGTCTCAGACATGTCTTTATCAGCAGCATGAAAACAGACTAATACATCATCTCACAGTGAAACTGAGAGATAACATATTGCTGTGGTCTCAATGTTTGTGTCCTCCCAAAAATTCACATGTTGAAACCTAATCACCAACGTGATAGTACTAAGATGTGGGGCCTTTAGGTGGTGATTAAGTCATGAGGGCAGAGCCTTCATGATTGAGATTAGTGCCCTTGTAAAAGAGACACTAGAGAGCTGTGTTGCCCCTTTTACTAGGTGAGGACACAGCAAAAAGGCACCACCTACGAAACAGAAAGCAGACCTCACCAGACTCGGAATCTGCTGGCATCTTGATCTTGGACTTTCCAGCCTCCAGAACTGTAAGAAATTAACTTCTGTTGTTTGTAAGTTATCCAGTCTGTGGTATAGCTTATATACCAGACTAAGGCAAGGAGAAATGGCCTCAAAATTCTGAAGCAGAATTATTTCCAACTTTGAATTCTACACCCAGTACATATGTTTTTTAAAAGGAGGGAGGAGACATTTTCAGACATGCAAGTATGCAAAAAATTTATTTCCCATGCATTGTCTCTGAGGAAGTTATCAAAGGTGTGCATCGTCAAAACAGATCTATCCTAGGAGAGAAGTGAAAGGATTTTCCAAGATGTTTATGAAGGGAGACCCTAGGATGACACCTATGTGTCAAGTCAAAGTTAAGATATGTCAGAGGCCCTGAGACAGAAATATTTAGGAAGATGAAATTGATAGAATATGTGAATTTATAAACAACTGTAAGAGAGTTTGATTGAATTAGAAATTAGAAAGTTAAACACATGCACACAAATTATTAACTCTAGGGAAAGCAAAATATTTTGTAGGAAAGGAAAATGATCATAGTTGACTATATTGCTCCATTCTGAAAGCATATATAGTCATAATAATATAAACACTATATATTTATCTAACCAAAATTATATCACTATATTGTGATAAAAATAATTGCTTTGTATGTCTGTGTTTAATTGTGGTGTGGAGAGGAAAGACCATAGGGAATGCCTACAACTAAAAGAATATGACATAGCAACACAAACATGTTCTCTAGAGTATGGAGGTACATACGAAGAGAATCATTTAGAGGTAAATGTAGTGTCTTTGGACATGGAAATGATGGGTGGAAGAACACTTGAGAGCTGTTCTTTATTTTAACATATCTCATAAAATTTGTTGACTTTAAAAAATAAAGACAAAAAGTTAATTTATAATCACAATATTTCAGAGGCATTACTTAAGACACCGAAATAGTTATTTTGTTTACCCTGCCTTGTACATGGTAAAGACACCTAATTGTTTTTTGAATGGAATCCTTTTAAATGTGTCAGAAGTTATATAAGCCATTACTAGTCTGTAAAATTGAGATCAGAGATTATTTCTTATACTTCTTTCTTATACTTCAGGACACGGTGTGGCATTATTTGCATTGTATTTTTATTAATGTGCAGGATATTGTGTGTATAAGACTCAAGAAGAACCAAATCAAATTCTTTTTTAGTCTCAGTTAATGTATGAACAATCCTGAGTGGAATATTTCACTTTACAAATGAGATCTGCTTTTTCCCCTGCTATGAATCGAAACATTACCTCCCAATCAAGAAATCAACAATGCGGTGGTTTGAATATATGCCTTCCAAAATTTAGGTATTGTCAAAGTGGTGGTGTTGGGAGCTGAGGGCCTTTAAGAAGTGAATGGGCCATGAGGGCTTCTGTCTTGTGAGTGGGATTGGATGCTCTTGTAAAAAGGTTTGATGGAGGCAATTGGTCCCTTTGCCCTTCTGCTTTCCACCATGTGAGGACACAGTGTTCCTCCCCTCCAGAGGATGCAGCAACAAGGCACCATCTTGGAAGTAGAGACTGGACCCTCGCCAGACAACGAATCTGCCATTGCCTTGATCTTAGATTTCCCAACCTCCAAAACTGTGAGAAATAATTTTCTATTGTTTATAAATTACCTAGTCTAGCCGGGCATGGTGGCTCGTGCCTGTAATCCCAGCACTTTGGGAGGCTGGGAAAGGTGGATCACCGGAGGTCAGGAGTTTGAGACCAGCCTGGCCAACATGGTGAAACCCCGTCTCTACTAAAAATACAAAAAGTAACTGGGCATAGTGGCTTGCACTTGTAATTCCAGCTACTTGGGAGGCTAAGGCAGGAGAATCACTTGTACCCCGGAGGCGGAGGTTGCAGTGAGCCAATATGGCGCCACTGTACTCCAGCCTGGGCAACAGAGCAAGACTCTATCTTAGAAATAAATAAATATAAATAAATAAATAACCTAGTCTGTGCTATCTGTAACAGTAGCATAAATGGATGAAGATAAATCAACAGTTTTTTTGAAGTACTTATCTTGGACAAGACAGATAACATAGTTTTAAAAATCAATTATAGTACCTAATAGTTGTTTTTGTTTTTTTCGAGACAGGGTCTCACTCTGTCATCTAGGCTGGAGTGGTGACACAATCTCAGCTCATTGCAACCTTTGCTTCCCAGGTTCAAGCAATCCTCCAGCCTCAGCCCACCGAGTAGCTGGGATTACAGGAGCATGCCACAATGCCTGGCTAATTTTTGTATTTTTTCATAGAGACAGGGTTTCACCAGGTTGCCCAGGCTGATCTCGAACTCCTGAGCTCAAGTGATCCACCCACCTTGGCCTCCTAAAATACTGGGATTGCAGGAATGAACCACTGCACCCAGTAGTACATATAGTTCTTTAATAACTGGATTACTGTATTTATTAACTATATTACATTCTCTAGGAAAAGAATCTGAGAGATTGCCAAGGTCACCCAGAGAATCAGGCATACTACCTCTTCAGATTATTTACCCTAAACTAAACTTTTGTGAAAAAAACACACTAAGTAGGTGTGAGGAAAAAGTCAGAAGGGTTTATCCCACTTGAGATTAACGAGCAGTGTAGTTTGTCTTCGACTAAAGTGTTGATGGATAAAAGACAAAAACTGGTGTGTAAATTCAGCTTTCAGTTTGTTGAAAGGGGATTAAAAATAGAAAGGAATTCTATTTAGGTTTAGACAGTGAAAGTTGAGAAACAGAGCTTTTTTAAAGGAGTAGGCTTGAGATATTTTTTCCTAGTGAAGAGTCCAAGTTGTGGAGCTGCCAGAATAAGCATCTTGTCTGCCTGCTTGTATTTTTGGTGTCTCGATTAATTGCATAGCTGTCCTGCATCAGCAGTTTTAAATCTATAAATTCACGGCTCTCGAGAGTTAAGATTATCCAGACACTATTTAAAGGGCCAGAGATCAAAGAAACAAAGGAGCCTCTGTATAGGGGCTATTTGAGTACTTTACTAGTCCTTAGGCACTTGGTAATTTCACAAAGTAGATACGATGTATTTGTCAAGAAAATCTCTTTCAACACATTCTCTTTGTTTGTTCCCTCTCATTATAAACAGAGTCATATTCTATGCCTCTAAAAGGGTGTAAGTATTTTACATAGAACAATTCTACTTTCTATTTGCTGTATTAATTGTTGTCTCCTGTATGGAAGCTTACTTTTGATACCTTAGGTTGAAAAAACCTCAGTAGAGAGTAGAATAGTGATTACCAGAGACTGGGGAGGGAAGGAAGAGAGGTTGGTTAATGGGTACAAAAACACAACTAGATGGAAGAAATAAGTCTTAGTATCTGATAGTTATGTAGGGAAATTATAGTTAACAATAATTCACTGCATATGTCAAAATAGAAGAGAAGAATTTAAATTTCCCAACACAAAGATAAATGTTTGAAGTGATGGATATCACAATTACTCTGATTTGATCATTACTCACTATATACATGTATCAAAATATCACAAGTACCCCCAAAATATGTACAACTATGATATGTATGTAAAATATGTACAAAAATGATATACAACAATTAAACAAATCCCAAAAGCTCAGAAGAGCATCCCTAAGACTTAAAGGATGGTAAGTATAATTCAGAGAACTTTGGAAAGAATGGAGTCTTGGAAACAATAAGTACAAAACTGCATTAATAATTACCATTTAAAAATCTGCCATGCAGAAGATAACCACACACTTAAAATGACTTATCTGTTAGCTTTTATCATTTTAAATGGATTTTCCAAGACATATTTCCTATATATTTAACCAAAGGACTCTTGACATTTTTAGCATTAAATATTGGAAGGTATAATAATTTAATAATAATGTTTTGCATTTATTGTTTTATACCTTTAAAATGCTTTCATGTATGTAATTTGAGATAGATAGTGCAGGTATTATGATCATTTATAGATTGAGGAAACAGATATGAGAATTTAAGTGACATGGCCAAGGCCTCAAAACCACATTGTGAAAGGCAGGACCGGAATTCTTGTTCCAGTGTTTTGTTCTTTACTATCTATTGGTAAAAATTATATCTTTGATTAATTATAGGCATCCTCATTTTGTATTTCAGTATATGAAGATAAAACAAAAATCTTAAGAGGCTTGTTCAAGGTTGCTCTGTAAGAGAATGAACAGCTATGAAAAATATACACAAACTCTGACTTGTTATTCTTTGCTGAAAATACTTGACCACAATGAATGTGAGAGTGAAGGCTAAAGAGTTGCACAGAACACATTGTCCATTACTGCTCTTCTTAAAGTTTGTCCTAGATAAAAGGTTCCCATTAAAATCCATTTCTTCTTGGCAAACACTCTAGCCTATGTGTAACTACACTTCTCCTCATGACATACTAAAAACAAAAAGAGAGAAACTTTTTTCCTGGATAAATAATAGAAATGGAGCAATTCTTTATGATGAACAAAGGTCAGGACAATTAAACTTTTACAAACAAAGTACAGTATTATTTCCATCATACAATTGCATAGTATATAACAGGTGTAAACTATTATGTGGCAAAATAATTACAATAATATTATAAGTAACATTCTATTAATCTGACTTTAAGAATTAATTTTGATGGTCTTCAGACATCTATTACATAAAAAAAATATTTTGAAATCAAAGAAACCACTATATATCCAATGAATGTTTGCCTCACTGTGTTTAAGTAATATTAGAGAATTAAAAGTAATTTGGATATTAGTACAAATTAGTAGAAATCGGTCATTATTTGTGCCACTTCAACAGCTTCCCTATGTTTAGGATATGTCTCACCATGTAAATCTTCATCACAAGCAAAGGCTGTCCCCCATAATGAAAGCAGAAGATGTCACATACTTTCTCTGCGGTGCAGGCATGTGACCTAGGCTTTTCAGCCAGACATCTGGGTTAGACCATTGACTTAGAGCTGAGGAGACAAGCAACAGTTTTTTTCCTCTCTCTCTCCTCCCTTCCTCCTTCTCTCTCTTTCTCTCTCTCTCTCCTAGTGGCAGTAGAGGTTACTGCAAGCGTGAGTTCCCATTGTACAAGTGGCCAAAGGGCAAATTGTGTTGTCTAGTGCTTGATGTCTCTGACGCTAGCTGTAAGATTACCACATTATCAGTCATATTTTGCCCAGCACTTTTCAGATTTTGGCATGGAAGGATCGGAATCCTTGGAAACTACAGAGTCACCAAAAAAAACCCAGGACAGTACTAGCCAACTTCTTCATTGTGTCAGTTTTGTGGGTGGTTGATCGTTGCTGTTTAAGTTCAAGGCTAGTTTTAAAGCCCTCTCAACAATTCTGTGAGCTACCCGATATCTTTTTAAATTTTTGTTTTTCGAGATAAGGTCTTGCTCTGTCACCCAGGCTGGAGTGCAGTGCCATGATCACAGCTCACTGCAGCCTTGACCTCCAGGGTCAAGCGATCCTGTACCTCAGCCTCTTGAGTAGCTGGAACTACAGGCGTGCACGACCATGCCTGGCTAATTTTTAATTTTTTGTAGAGAAGGAGTCTTGCTATGTTGTGCAGGCTGGTCTTGGACTCCTGGCCTCAATGGATCCTTCCGCCTTAACCTCCCAAAGTACTGGGATTATAGGCATGAGTCACTGCATCTGGAAAAAAAAAGTTAATGGAAGTATAACTCAGTATCTGCTATGGTCTGAATGTCTGTATTCTCCCACATTCTTACATTGAAACCTAATCACCAATGTGATGGTGTTAGGAGGTGGGGCCTTTAGGAGGTGATCAGGTCATAAGAAAAGAGCCACTATGAATGAAATTAGTGCCCTTATAAAACAGGCCCCAGAAAGCTGCCTTGTCTCTTACACCATGTGAGGACACAACAAGAAGGTACCATCTTCGACTGAAGTAAGGGCCTTCATCAGACACCACATATGCTAGTCCCTTGATTTTGGACTTCTCAGCCTCCAGAACTGTAAAAAATAAATTTTTGTTGTTTGTAAGGTACTCAGTCAATGGTATTTTGTAATAGAAACCCAAATAACAAAGACAACACCCTTTTAATCAATTACTGTTCTGCTTAAATCAAAGAGAATCAGTCTCAATTATTCTTACCAAGAACCTTGACTGAAACAGACACCTTTGTGTATAAGCAGTTTGGTAACCTTCTACATTTCACAATGACCCTGTGAGTCATATTGGCTTAATTCAGCTTGTATAGTTATTACAGACCCTCTTTGATGTTAGTGGAACTTTTTAGCATGTTGAAACGTTCTGAAAAAGCATCAGTAATGAGTTCTTACTGTATTTTTGAAATCCTGAGGTATTTCTGATGGTTGAGACTACCATGAACCATTTTTTTCTCTGGCAATGAGACAAACAAACATTGATCGAAAGTAAAATCACTTAAAAATAAAGTTGCTGACAGAAAATCTTAGATTTTCTCCATCCCATTCCATAATCTCCAAATTTATGAATGCTTAATTATCAAGATTAAAGTCAAGGGAATAGAAGAAAGTGGTAACCTAAAAAACCCATTTAACTATCCATCTTTGGACCATATACAAAAGTTCTTTGTTGTTTTTCCTGACAAGCATCTCTCCTGAACACACCCATCTCTCACCAGCTTCACCTTCCTAACATCCTCATATTCCTGCACTTTGATTTTCCATCCTTTGGAGAGGAAACCTTCCATAAAGATATTCCTGCTCATTAAAGTGGTTGTTACAATGTTATTGCATCATCAATACATCTTTATTAAATAAAATAAAAATACTGGAAGACAAATAGAAATGAGCATCCATAATTCTGCCACTACTAACATTTTGATATTCTTTTCTGTAAACACTCATGTCTTTAATTGTATAATTTTTAAAAATTTGGGGGGGTCAAATGATGCATACTATTTCAGAACCTGCTTTATTGGTAGAATTGTGGATTTCTTTCTAGATAGATATAATTTCAAATGAGTGCACACTTTTACAACATATAGAAGTATCATAACATGTCATCATTGAGTTTTCTTTTTTCTTTTTTTTTTTTTTTGAGATGGATTCTGACTGTGTCACCTAGGCTGGAATGCAATGGCAGGATCTCCGCTCACCACAGCCTAAGCCTCCTGGGTTCAAGCAATTCTCCTTCCTCAGCCTCTTGAGTGGCTGGGAGTACAGGCGTGTGCCACCATGCCCAGCTAATTTTTTTGTATTTTTAGTAGAGATGAGGTGTCACCATATTGGTCAGGCTGGTCTCGAACTCCTGACCTCATGATCTGCCCGCCTCGGCCTCCCAAAGTGCTGGGATTACAGGTGTGAGCCACCACGCCTGGACCATCATTGAGTTTTTTAGGCTGAAGTGTAGTGGTGTAGTCATAGCTCACTGCAGCCACAATCTCCTGGACTCAAGTGATCCTCCAGTCTCAGCCTCCTGAGTAGCTGGGACTATAGGCACACACCACCAGGTCTGGCTAATGTTTGTGATTTTTAGTAAAAAGGAAGTCTTGTTGTGTTGCCCAGGATGGTCTTGAACTCCTGAACTCAAACAATCTTCCTGCCTTGGCTTCCCAAAGTGCTGGGGTTACATGAGTGAGCCACCACTCCCAGGCTATCAATGAATTTTGTTAAACATCGTTAGTTTTTATGAATAATACTGCCAAAATTGTGTATTTATCCTTCAATATTTTTCTGATTATTTCTCAAAAATAAATATTAGAAATCGAATTTTTATACTAGAGATATGCCCAGTTTTGAGGGTTTTCTTATATCTTGACAAATTGCCTCCCAGAAAAGTTGTGCCTTTTTTATGCTCTTACTAATGAGCTATGAGGCTGTCTACTTCTACCCTCAACAACACTATTATTCTTTTTAATTGTCATTAATTGGATAAACAAAGAGATATCTCATTGTTTTATTGATTACAATTGAGGCTAACATTTTAATGTATCTTTTGGTCTTGTATTTCTTCTTTTGTGAATTATCTGCTCCTATCAAGTGTTCGTTTTTCTTCATTGTAGATATATGAGATTAACCACTTAATTCCATCTTGATATGCAGAGAAGCAAACCCAAATTCTGAAAGTAATTATCATCCCCTTCATGAATTGACATTATTTGGTTTGTCATCATCATCTAGCCATTTGGTTTTTACAAATTATTTCCTCCCTGAAATAGCTTTCTAGTTGATTTTCACTCTTTTACTTCATTCTCAAGAAGTGTTTAGATTTTCAAAATTTATTTTCTTTTACTCCTAAAAGTACCATACTCAGAGTGAATTATTTATTTTATTTTATTTTATTTTATTTTTTTTTTTTTTTTTTTTTTTTTGAGACAGAGTCTCGCTCTGCCGCCCAGGCTGGAGTGCAGTGGCGTGATCTCGGCTCACTGCAAGCTCCGCCTCCCGGGTTCACGCCATTCTCCTGCCTCAGCCTCCCGAGTAGCTGGGACTACAGGCGCCCGCCACCTCGCCCGGCTAGTTTTTTTTTTTTTTTTTGTATTTTTTTTTTTTTAGTAGAGACGGGGTTTCACTGTGTCAGCCAGGATGGTCTCGATCTCCTGACCTCGTGATCCGCCCGTCTCGGCCTCCCAAAGTGCTGGGATTACAGGCTTGAGCCACCGCGCCCGGCCGAATTATTTATTTTAAATATGGATGCTTGGAAATGCATACCTTGAATAGGAAGGAATTAAGTAGGTGGTACCAAAATGCAATTTATCTAATTAATCTGTTTTTTTCTTTAGGTTAAATATATTTTCTCCTTTTCAAAAAGAAAAAAATTACATCTTTTGTCTTTTTATTTATTTGTTTATTTATTTATTTTATTTACTTAGAAATGGGGGTCTCACTTTGTTGCCCAGACTGGTCTCAAACTCCTGGGCTCAAATGATCCTCCTGCCTCAGCCCGACAAAGTGCTGGGACTACAGGCATGAGCCACTGTGCCCAGCTTTTCTTCTATTTAAAGAATATGTAAACTATTAAATAAAAATACTTATGATGCTGGCATTTGTCACAAGGTGGGAGTTTAGAGGAAGTGCAATCAGTATCTCTGCAGCAGTATTTGCTGCCTGTTTCCTAACTGCTTCGCTGTTTTTTGCTGACCTTCATGTCCAATATTACCTCAAAATCCATCATCACCCTCTTCTAAAGCCTACCCACTGGGCATTGCTGGAGGCTGTTAATATCAATCACACCAGAGTAAGGAGAGAAACTCTTCAGGGGTTCTTGTTGGCTTCCATATCTTAGCTCTATTTTTAACTCCCTGCAATCAACGTTAATGACATTAGACATTTGCTTAATCTCAGTGTACCCTTTCCTTGGCTCATTCCTCTCACACCTTAGAACCTTTTCCCAAGCTACACCCTATGCTGTGAGTGACCATATGCTCTTTATTTTCTGGAGAGTCTCAATTTCAGATATTCTGTCTTGTTGCCAAATCAGCTGCCAAGCCATATGCTTCATATTTTCTTTGGGGAAATATATTCACCTACTTATGCTTCAGTTCCTTGAACTCTGCTCATGAAGATTTTTATTAGTTTTACATAATAGTTTATGAAAACTTTTTATTAGCTCAAAATGTAGCTCAGATGTCTTTTCCCTTGGGAAACCTTCCTTCACAGTCCTCCTCCCCGAGATGATACTCTCACCGATTAGGATTTCCTTCCTTGGTAGGGTTGGGAAAAGTGAAGGTGAAAGGGGTTGCTCCACATCTGTTATGGGTTTACTCACCTGTACTCTGCTGCTCAGGATGGCTTCTCTGCCCAGTTAAAGGATACGCTTCATTTTTCTGCTGCAAATGGTTTGAGCCATAGACTGTAGTCTACATCTTCCTCCCCTCTCCTGGTAGTCGATGGATCTGAGTATCTTCAGCAGCACATTGCCTCACCTTGCACACTTTAGTCTAGAATAATACCACAGGGAAGGGATAAGGCTCCTGGTGGGCTTTACACTGTGAGTCCAGTTGCATAGTTTAGAGCCTGGGGAAGGGTTTTGGCAGGCTAAGGATCTGGGAGACAATTATTGGATGAGGCACATATATACACATTGATCTCCCAAGGACAGACATCAATTTTCAGAGCAGAATTAATAAGGAGGAAAATAACCATTTTCCTAACTATTCTATATAACACAGCCCTGGTATGCAATGAAGTTAGAGCTTTACATTATAATGTGAACAGCATTAGGCCTTTAATTCATTTTCCCCCCTCCTCTTTTGCTTTTATATTATATTTTTATTTATTTAATTTAGTTTTTTGAGACGGAGTCTCCGTCTGTCACCCAGGCTGGAGTGTGGTGGTGTGATCTCGGCTCACTGCAACCTCCGCCCCCCGGGTTCAAGAAATTCTCCTGCCTCAGCCTCCCTAGTAGCTGGGATTACAGGTGTTGCACTACCATGCCCAGCTACTTTTTGTATTTTTAGTAGATGTGGGGTTTTGCCATGTTGGCCAGGTTTGTCTCAAACTCCTGACCTCAAGTGATCTGCCCACTTCACCCTCCCAAAGTGCTGGGCTTAGAGGCATGAGCCATCATGCCCGGCCTTCTTTTGCTTTTAAATAGGAAAGTCCAGGCCAACTGAAAATTTTAAAATGGGCCAATTACTGACCCTAATTTCCCCCTAATAAATGAAAATATGATATAAACTGTGGCCCTTCTCTTCAAGAAAAGATATACCCAGTCAATGTACAAATAATTTTACTTAGTTTCAGGTCATACACACACCTTTCTAGAAGATTTCTGCATTTTACAATAATTCCTATCATATTTATATTTGTGCTAGGCACTGGGAAAATAGACATTAATCAAAGAATCATATAGACCAATGTAAAATTACCATTGTAATGTTAGATCCATAATAGGTTGAGTTACTTTAGGCAGAGAGGTCCCAGAAAGTTTCTCTAGTGAAAGGATGATTGAGGTAGAGTCAGCCAGAAGGACAGAGAGAGTCCAGAGAGAGGAAACTGCATGTTCAAAAGCCCTGTGACTGGGAGAAGTAAGCACATTTAGGGAATGGAAAGGCCATTGTGGCTGAAATACAGAGAATAAGGGGGAGAACTAGTGAAACAGATTGGAGAGAGAGGCAGGGGTCAACTTATAAAGGTCCTTGTAGATCATATTAGGAAATTTGGTCTTAATTCTAATAGTTTTGGGCACTTTCTTGGTAGAAGGTTGATATCTGGCTGTGGGTTTTTGTTTGTTTGTTTTTGTTTTTTTGAGACAGAGTTTCACTCTCGTCGCCCAGGCTGGAGTGCAATGGTGCAATCTCAGCTCACTACAACCTCTGCCTCCCAGGTTCAGACTATTCTCCTGTCTCAGACTCATGAGTAGCTGGGACTACAGGCATGCACCACCATGCCAAGGTAATTTTGTATCTTTAGTAGAGATGGAGTTTTGCAACGTTGGCCAGGCTGGTCTAGAACTCCTGACCTCAGGTGATGCGCCTGCCTTGGCCTTCCAAAGTCCTGGGATTACAGGTGTGAGCCACCTTGCCTGACCCTGGCTTTGGTTTTTACTATAACACTTTGGCTATCACATGAAGAATGAGTTATAGCGAAGCAAGAATGACTAAAAAGAGATCAATTAGACACTATGGCTAGCCCAGGTAAGAGAGAATGGTAACTTGAAGTAGAGAGATGGCAGTGGAGGAAAAGAGAAATGTCTGGGTTTAAGGAATAATCAAGAAGTGAATTGATAGAACTGAGAGATAAACTGAAAAATGAGAGAACAGGTGAGAGAGAGAGGAAAATGTAAAGAGTACTGTCTAGGTTTTGGGCTACCATAACAGTTTAAATAGTGGTGTCATTCAGAGAGATGAAGCATGCTAACAGAGGACCTAGTTTTGGTGGGGAAGATTTTGGGTTCATTTTGCACCTGTTGAATTTGAGATGTCACTAATTCTTTCAATTGAAGTGTGCATTAGTGTGCTAGGGTTGCCATAACAAAATACCATAGACTAGGTGATTTTAACTACAGACATTTATTTTCTCATAGTTCTGGAGGCTGGAAGTCTAAGATCAAGGTACCACCAACAGGCTTCTGGTGAGGTCTCTCTTCCTGGTTTGCACATAGTTGTCCTCTTGTGGTGTCTTCATAAGGCCTTTTTTTCTGTGTGCAGGTGAGACAGAGAGAGAGAGAGAGAGAGAGAGAGAGGTGCATGAGCATGCACTGTGGGGTTTCTTCCTCTTGTAATGACACCAGTCCTATTGGATTAGGAACCCACCCTTAGGACCTCATTTAACCTTAATTACCTCCCTGAAGACCATATCTCAAAATACAGTCACATTGGGGGTTAAGGCTTCAACATATGAATTTGGGGTGGGGGAGACACCACTGAATAGTCAATGTGCAGTCCAT
Source organism: Macaca nemestrina (assembly GCF_043159975.1). Taxonomy (NCBI): domain Eukaryota; kingdom Metazoa; phylum Chordata; class Mammalia; order Primates; family Cercopithecidae; genus Macaca; species Macaca nemestrina. The sequence goes on from NC_092125.1 coordinate 31,971,426, forward strand.
ACAAACTGTATTCCATAGTTGATAGTCATAGACATTCAAGTCAAACAAAACTGGATTTAAAAACTTGGCTACCTGGGAGGCTGAGGTGGGAGGATTGCTTGAGCCCAGGAGTTTGAGGCTGCAGTGAGCTATCATTGTACCACTGCACTCCAAGTATGGGTGATAGAGCAAGAGGCTATTTCTAAAAAACAAAACAAATTCTGGTGAGAATGCGAAGGAAAAGGAACCCTTGTCAGCAGGAATGTAAATTAGTGTAACCACTATGGAGAGCAGTTTGGAGGATCCTCAAAAAACTAAAAATAGAGCTACTGTATGATCCAGCAATCCCACTGCTAGGCATATACATACTCAAAAGAAAGAAAATCAGTACATCAAAGAGATATCTGCACTCCTATGTTTATTGCAGCACTATTCATAATAGCTAAGATTTGAAAACAATGTAAGTGCCCATCAACAGATGAATAGATAAAGAAAATGTGGTCCTCATACACAATGAAGTACTATTCACTCATGAAAAAGAATGAAATCCTGTCATTTGCAACAACATGGATGAAACTGGAGGTCATTAAGTGAAATAAGCCAGGCATAGAAAGACAGACTTCACATATTCTCACTTATCTGTGGGAGCTAAAAATTAAAACAACTGAACTCATGGAGATAGAGAGTAGAATGATAGTTACCAGAAGCTGGGGAGCGTTGTGGGGGAATGTAGGGGAAGTAGAGATGATTAATGGGTACAAAAAATAGTTAGAAACCATATTAGTCAATTATCACACTACTATAAATACCTGAGACTGGGTAATTTATAAAGAAAAGAGGTTTAATTGGCTCATACTTCTGTAGGCTGTATAGGAGGCATAGTGGCTTCTCTTTGGCTTCTGGGGAGGCCTCTGGAAACTTGCAATCATGGCAGAGGGTGAAAATGAAGCAGGCATGTCTTACATGGACAGAGCGGGAGGAAGAGAGAGAGGGGCAGAGGTTCTACACACCTTTAAACAACCAGATCTCACGAGAACTCTATCATGGGAACAGCACTAGGGGGATGGTGCTAAACCATTTATAAGAAACTGCCCCCATGATCCAGTCACCTCCCACCAGGCCCCACCTCCAACAATGGGGATTACAATCTGACATGAGATTTGGGCCAAACCATATTGGAAACAATGAATAAGATCTAGTATTTGATAGCACAATGGGGTGACCCGAGTTGATAATTTAATTCTACATTTTAAAATAACTAAAATAGTATAATTGGATTGTTTATAATACAAAGGATAAACACTTGAGGTGATGGCTATTCCCTGATATGGTTTGGATCTGTGTCCCCACTCAAATCTCATGTTGAATTATAGTCCCCAGTGTTGGGGGTGGGGCCTGGTGGGAGGTGATTGGATCATGGCAGCAGTTTCTAATGGTTTAGCACCATCTGCCTTTGGTACTGTATAGTGAGTTCTCACAAGATCTAGTTGTTTAAAAATGTGTAGCACCTTCCCCCACCTTCTTCCTGCTCTGGTCATGTGAGGTGCTCACTCCCCCTTTACCTTCTGCCATGATCGTAAGTTTTCTAAGGCCTCCCCAGAAGACAAGCAGATGCCAGCCACTATGCTTCCCATACAGCCTGCAGAACTGTGAGCAAATTAAACCTCTTTTCTTTATAAATTACCCTGTCTCGGGTATTTATTTAGAGCAGTGATAACAGACTAATATGGAAAGTTGGTACCAGGAGTCACGTATTGCTATAAAGATACCTGAAAATGTGAATCAGCTTTGGAACTGGGTAACAGGCAGAGATTGGAACAGTTTGCTAGGCTTAGAAGAAGACAGGAAGATGAGGAAAAGTTTAAAAACTTCCTGAAGACTGGTTGAATGGTTGTGGTCAAAATACTGGTAGTGATCAATGGTTGTGGTCAAAATGCTGGACAGTGAAGGCCAGGCTGAGGGTTTCCAGATAGAAATGAGGAACTTATTGGGAACTGGAGCAAAGGTCACTTTTGTTATACTTTAGCAAAGAACTTGGAGGCATTGTGGCCCTGCCCTAGAGATCTATGAAACTTTGAACTTAAGAGTGATGATATTCAGGGTATCTGGAGGAAGAAATTTCTAAGCAGTAAAGCATTCTAGATTTGGCCTGGCTGCGTCTAACAGCCTATGCTCATATGCATGAGCAAAGAAATGACATTAAACTGGAACTTATGTTTAAAAGGGAAGTAGAAAGTAAAAGTTGGGAAAATTTGAAGACTGGCCATGTGGTAGAAAAGAAGAGCCTATTTTCTGGGGAGGAATTCAAGCAGGCTGCAGAAATTTACAAAAGTGAAAGGAAAGCAAATGCTGATAGCCAAGACAATGGGAAAAGGCCTGGAAGGCTTTCATACATCTTTGTGGCAGCCCTTCCTACCACAGGCCCAGAGACCTAGAAGGGAAGAATAGTTTTTGAGCCAGGTTCAGGGCCCAACCATTCTGCAAAGCCTTGGGACACTGCTCCTTGTATCCCAGCTGCTCCAGGTCCCGCCTTGGCGCAAAGGGACCTAGGTACAGCTCAGGCATCTGCTTCAAAATGTGTAATCCATAGCTTTGGTGGCTTTCATGTGGTGTTAAGCCTGTGGGTGCACAGAATGCAAGAGTTGAGGCTTGGGAGCCTCTGCCTAGATTTCAGAGGATGTATGGGAAAGCTTGGATATTCAGACAGAAGCCTGCTGCAGTGGTAGAGCCCTAACAGAGAACCTCTACTGGGACAGTGGAGAGGGGAAATGTGGGGTTAGAGCCCCCACATTAAGTCTCCACTGGGGCACTGCCTAGTGGAGCTGTGAGAAGAGGGCCATTGTCCTCCAGATCCCAGAATGGTAGATCCACTGGCAGCTTGCACCCTGTGTCTGGAAAAGTCAGAGGCACTCAACATCAGACCCTGAGAACAGCTGTGTGGGCTAAACCCTGCAAAGCCACAGGGGTGAAGCTGCCCATGACTTTGGGAGTCCACCCCTCACACCAGTGTGCTCTGGATGTGGGACACAGAGTAAAAAGATATTATTTTGGAACTTTAATATTTAATGACTTCCCTGCTGGGTTTTGGACTCGTACGAGGCCTGTAGCCCCTTTCTTTTGGCTGATCTCTCCCTTTTGGAATAGGAGTATTTACCCAATGCATGTACTTCCATTGTATCTTGGGAGTAACTAACTTGTTTTTGATTTTACAGGCTCATAGGTGGAAGGGACTTGCCTTGTCTTAGATGAGACTTTGGACTTTTGAGTTAATGCTGAAATGAGTTAAGACTTTGGGGGATGGTTGAGAAGGGATGACTGTATTTTGCAATGTGAGATGGACATGAGATTTGAAAGGGCCAAAGGAAGAATGATATGATTTGGATCTATGTCCCCACCCAAATCTCATGTCAAATTGTAATCCCCAATGGTGAAGGTGGGGCCTGGCGGGAGGTGACTGGCTCATGGGGGCAGTTTCTTTTCCTTTTTTAAAAAACTTTTTCTTTTACATTAAGTTCCAGGATACAAGTGCAGAATATATGCAGGTTTGTTACATAGGTATACATGTGCCATGGTGGTTTGCTGTACCTATTGACCCATCCTCTAAGTTCCCTCCCCTTGCACCATACCCCCAACAGACCCTGGTGTGTGTTGTTCCTTTCCCTGTGTCCATGTGTCCATGTTTTCTCATTGACCAACTCCCACTTATGAGTAAGAACATGCAGTGTTTGGTTTTCTATTCCTGTGTTAGTTTGCTGAGGAAGATGGCTTCCAGCTTCATCTATGTCCCCTCAAAGGGCATGATCTTATTCCTTTTAATGGCTGCTTAGTATTCGATAGTATATATGTACCACATTTTCTTTATCCAGTCTATCATTGATGGGCATTTGGGTTGGTTCCATGACTTTGCTATGGTAAATAGTGCTGCAATAAACATATGTGTGCATATGTTTTTATAGCAGAATGATTTATATTCCTTTGGGTATTGACCCAGTAATGGAATTGCTGGGTCAAATGGTATTTCTGGTTCTAGATCCTTGAGGAATCGCCATACTGTCTTCATGATGGTTGAACTAATTTACATTCCTGTCAACAGTATAAAAGCATTCCTATTTCTCCACAACTTTGCCAACCACTATTGTTTCTTGCCTTTTTAATAATCACCATTCTGACTGGCATGAGATGGTATCTCATTGTGGTTTTGTTTTGCATTTCTCTAATGATCATTGATGTTGAGCTTTTTTTCATATGTTTGTTGGATTAATAAAAATCTTCTTTTGAGAAGTGTCTGTTTATAACCCTTGCCCACTTTTTGATAGGGTTGTTTGTTTTTTTTCTTGTAAATTTGTTTTAATTCCTTGTAAATTCTGGATATTAGACTTTTGTCAGATGGGTAAATTGCAGAATTTTTCTCCCATTCTGTAGGTTGACTGTTCACTCTGATGATAGTTTATTTTGCTGTGCAGAAGCTCTTTAGTTTAATTAGATCCCATTTGTCAATTGTGGCTTTTGTTGCAATTGCTTTTGGCATTTTTGTCATGAAGTTTTGCCCATGCCTATGTCCTAAGTGGTATTACCTATGTTTCCTTCACGGGTTTTTATGGTTTTGGGTTTTACATTTAAGTCTTTAATCCATCTTGAGTTAATTTTTGTATAAGGTGAAAGGAAGGGGTCCAGTTTGAATTTTCTGCATATGGGTAGCCAGTTTTCCCAGCACCATTTATTGAATAGGAGATCCTTTCCCCATTGCTTGTTTTTGTCAGGTTTGTTGAAGATCAGATGGCTGTAGATGTATGATGTTATTTCTGAGGTCTCTGTTCTGTTCCATTGGTCTATATGTCTGTTTTGGTGCCAGTACCATGCTGTTTTGGTTACTGTAGCCTTGTAGTATAGTTTGAAGTCAGGTAGCATGATGCCTCCAGCTTTGTTCTTTTGGCTTAGGATTGTCTTGTCTATACAGGGACTTCATTGATTCCATATGAAATTTACAGTAGTTTTTATCTAATTCTGTGAAGAATGTCAATGGTAATTTGATGGGGATAGCATTGAATCTATACATTACTTTGGGCAGTATGGCCATTTTCAAGATATGGACTCTTCCTATCCATGAGGTTGGAATGTTTTTCCAATTGTTTGTGTCCTCTCTTATTTCCTTGAGCAGTCGTTTGTAGTTCTCCTTGAAAAGGTCCTTCACATCTCTTGTTAGCTGTATTCCTAGGTATTTTATCCTCTTTGTAGCAATTGTGAATAGGAATTCATTCACGATTTGGCTCTCTGCTTGTCTATTATTGGTGTAAAGGAATGCTTGTGATTTTTGCACATTGATTTTGTATCTTGAGGCTTTGCTGAATTTGCTTATCAGTTTAAGGAAGTTTTGGGCTGAGATGATGGGGTTTTCTAAACATACAATCATGTCATCTGCAAACAGAAACAATTTGACTTCCTCTCCTCCTATTTGAATACACTTTATTTCTTTCTCTTTTCTGATTGCCCTAGCCAGAACTTTCAATACTACGTTGAATAAGAGTTGTGAGAGCGGGCATTCTTGTCTTGTACTGGTTTTTAAAGGGAATGCTTCCAGCTTTTGTTCATTCAATATGATATTGGCTGTGGGTTTGCCAAAAATAGCTCTTATTATTTTGACATATGTTCCATCAATACCTAGTTTATTGAGAGCTTTTAACATGAAGGGATGTTGACTTTTATCGAAGGCCTTTTCTGCATCTACTGAGATAATCACATGGTTTTTGTCATTGGTTCTGTTTATATGATGGATTATGTTTATTGATTTGCACATGTTGAACCAGCCTTGCATCCCAGGGATGAAGCCAACTCGATCATGGTGGATAAGCTTTTTGATGTGCTGCTGGATTTGGTTTGCCAGTATTTTATTGAGGATTTTCACATTGATGTTCATTGGGGATATTGGCTCAAAGTTTTCTTTCTTGTGTCTCTTCCTGGTTTTGGTATCAGAATGATGCTGGCTTCATAAAATGAGTTAGGGAGGAGTCCCTACTTTTCAATTATTTGGAATAATTTCAGAAGGAATGGTACCAGCTCATCTTTGTACCTCTGGTAGAATTTGGCTGTGAATCCGTCTGGTCCTCGGTTTTTTTTTTTTTTTTTTTTGGTTGGTAGGCTGTTAATTACTGCCTCAATTTCAGAACTTGTTATTGGTCTACTCAGGGATTGAACTTCTCCTAGTTTAGTCTTGGGAGGGTGTATGTGTCCAGGAATTTATCCATTTCTTCTAGATTTTCTAGTTTATTTGTATAGAGGTGTTTATGGCATTCTCTGATAGTAGTTTGTATTTCCATGGGGTCAGTGGTGATATCCCTTTTATCATTTTTTATTGTACCTATTTGATGCTTCTCTCTTTTCTTCTTTATTAATTGAGCTAGCAGTCTATTTTGTTAATTTTTTCAAAAAATCAGCTCCTGGATTCATTGATTTTTTGGAGGGTTTTTCATGTCTCTATCCCTTTAATTCTGCTTTGATTTTAGTTATTTCTTGTCTTCTGCTAGCTTTTGGATTAGTTTGCTCTTGCCTCTCTAGCTTTTTTTTTTTTCCTTTTTTTTGAGACAGAGTCTCGCTCTGTCGCCCAGGCTGGAGTGCAGTGGCATGATCTCGGCACACTGCAAGCTCTGCCTCCCAGGTTCACGCCATTCTCCTGCCTCAGCCCCCCGAGTAGCTGGGACTACAGGCACCTGCCACCACACCCAGCTAAGTTTTTGTATTTTTAGTAGAGATGGGGTTTCACCGTGTTAGCCAGGATGGTCTTGATCTCCTGACCTCGTGATCCGCCCACCTCGGCCTCCCAAAGTGCTGGGATTACATGTGTGAGCCACCATGCCTGGCCCTCTCTAGCTCTTTTAATTGTGATGTTAGGGTGTCAATTTGAGATCTTTCAAGTTTTCTCACGTGGGTATTTAGTGCTATAAATTTCCCTCTTAACACCGCTTTAGCTGTAGCCCAGAGATTCTGGTACATTATCTCTTTGTTTTCATTGCTTTCAAATAACTTTTTGATTTTTGCCTTAATTTCATTATTTACCCAGCAGTCATTCAGGAGCAGGTTGTCCAATTTCCATATAATTGTGTGGTTTTGAGTGAGTTTCTTTATCCTGAGTTCAAATTTGATTGCACTGTGGTCTGAGAAACTGCTTGTTATGATTTCAGTTCTTTTGCATTTGCTGAGGAGTGTTTTAATTCCAATTATGTGGTTGATTTTAGAATAAGTGCCATGTAGCACTGAGAAGAGTGTATATTCTGTTGATTTGGGGTGAGGAGTTCTGTAGATGTCTATTAGTTCCACTTGATCCAGAGCTGAGTTCAAGTCCTGAATATCTTTGTTAATTTTCTGTCTTATTGATCTGTCTAATATTGACAGTGGGGAGTTATAGTCTCCCACTATCATTGTGTGGGAGTCTAAGTCTCCTTGTAGGTCTCTGAGAACTTGCTCTATGAATCTGGGTGCTCCTGTATTGGGTGCATATATATTTAGAACAGTTAGCTCTTTTGTTGAATCATTCCCTTTACCATTATGTAATGCTCTTGTTTGTCTTTTTTTTTTTTTTATCTTTGTTGACTTAAAGTCTGTTTTTTCAGAGACTAGGATTGTAACCCTTGCTTTTTTTTCTTTTTTTTTCTTTTTTTTTGCCTCACATTTGCTTGTTGAATTTTCTTCCATCCCTTTATTTTGAGCCTATGTATGTCTTGCACATGAGATGGGTCTCCTGAATACAGCACACTGATGGATCTTGACTCTTTATCCAATTTGCCAGCCTGTGTCTTTTAATTGGGGCATTTAGCCCATTTACATTTAAAGTTAGTGTTATTATGTGTAAATCTGATTCTGTCATCATGATGCTATCTGGTTATTTTGCACACTAGTTGATGCAGTTTCTTCATAGTGTCATTGGTCTTTATATTTTGATGTGTTTTTTGCAATGGATGGTAGCAGTTTTTCCTTAGCTTCTTCATATTGAATTAGAACATGCTCCTTTAGCTCAGCATAGTTTTTTATTACCCATCTTCTGAAGCCTACTTCTGTCAATTCATCCATCTCATCCTCTGTCCAGTTCTGCTCCCTTTCTGGAGAGATAATGCAATCATTTGGAGGTGAAGAGGCACTCTGGCCTTTTGGGTTTTCCATGTTTTTTTTGTTGTTGTTGTTGATTCTTTCTCATCTTCATGAGTTTGTCTAGTTTCGATCTTTGAGGCTGCTGATCCTTGGATGGGGTTTTTGTGGGAGCTTTTTGCTGTTGTTACTGTTTGTTTTTCTTTCAATGGTCAGGTTCCTCTTCTGTAGGGATACTGCAATTTGCCAGGTGGCGGGGGGCTCCACTTCAGGCCCTATTCTTCTGGTTTGTTCTTGTGCCTGGAGATGTCACTCAAGGAGGAGAACAGCAAAGATGGGTGCCTGCTCCTTCTTCTGGGACCTCTGACCTCAAGGGGCACCAACTTGATGCCAGTAGGAGCACTCCTGTATAGGGTGTCTGACAACTCCTGCTGGAGGGTCTCACCCAGTTGGGTGGCATGGGGAACAGGATCTGTTTAATGAAGCACTTTGTCCCTTGGTGGAGGGGTGTGCTTTGCTGGGGGGAAACCCACTCCTCTGGGCTGCCTGGACTCCTCAGAACTACCAGTAGGAAAGGCTAAGTCTGCTGGTCCAGAGACTGTGGCCTCCTCCCCCTAGGGGCTCAGGCCCAGGGAGATCCAGGTAATGTCCTTGAGCCTCTGGCTGGAGTTATTGGAGTCCCTGCAGGGAAGCCCTGCCCAGTGAGGAAGGATGAATCAGGGTCAGGCCTGAAGAGGCACTCTGGACACAGTCTGCCACAGTCAGTGTGTTGAGCTGTGGGGGACATATCTTGGGACCAAGCTGTCCAGACTTCCTGGCCCCAGCAGGGGAAAAGTGTGGCCTGGAGCCATAGAGATGGCTGCCATCCTTCCCCTGCCCAGGGAGCTCAGTGTGTCAGGCAGTTGTGAGTCCCAGTGCTGGCTGCTGCCCCTCCCTCAAGGAGCTCAAATGGCTTAGACAGCAGGCAGCTGCAGCCCTGGTGCTGGTCGCCCCTCCCGCCAGGAGCTTGGTAGGCTTAAGCAGGTTCCAGCTAAGAGGCTATTGAGAATATGTGCGGCTCTGGGGTTGGGATGCTAGGCCCCAGTGGTATGGGTTTGTGAGTGAGATCTACTGATCTGTGGGCCGCACAGGTCTGTGGAAAAAGCACGGTTTCCCTGACTGGGTACCATGCTCACTCACCACCTCCCTTGGCTGTGGGGTGGGGGCTCCTCCGCCCTGTGTGGCTCTCAGGTGGGCCACCGCACCACACTGCTCTTGTTTCCTCTCCGTGGGTCATGCCAGTCCCCTAGTCCATTTTGATGAGAGCTTGGATACCTTGGTTGCTGGTGAAGGATTCACATGCTTATTATGGTCCTTTTTGATGGGAGCCTCCAATCACCACTGCTTCTAGTCGGCCATCTTGGCCCCGATGGGGGCAGTTTCTAATGGCTTAGTACCATCGCCTCTTTGTACTGTATAGTGATTTGGTTCTCACAAGATCTGGTTGTTTGAAAGTGTGTAGCACCTCCCCGACTTCCTCCCGCTCTAGCCATGTGAGGCGCTTACTCCTCCTTTGCCTTCTGCCATGATTGTAAGTTTTCTGAGGCCTCTCCAGAAATTCAGCAGATGCCAGCTGCTATGCTTCCTGTACAACCTACAGGACTGTGAGCCAAATAAACCTCTTTTCTTTATAAATTATTCAGTCTCAGGTATTTATTCATAGCAGAGTGAGAATGAACTGATACACTCCTTCAAAAAAATAAGTTAATAAGTTAATTGAACAACAACAAAAAATTGGCTACCACAGCCCAAAAAGTACACCAGCAAGTACACAGATAAAAACATTTGACTCTTGAATAACATGGGTTTGAACTATGCAGGTGAACTTATATATGAATTCTTTTCAACCAAATGCAGATTGAAAATACAGTATTCAAGAGATGCAAAACCCACGTATAAAACAGGGCAACTTTTCTTATACAAGGGTTCTGCAGGGCTGACTGTGGGACATGAACCTGTGCAGATTTTGGTAAACGTGGGAATCCTGAAATCTGTCCCCAAAGTATACTGAGGGATGACTATAATTGAAGAGTACCTATATAGAGAGATATTCCTCAGCAATAAAAAGGAAGAAGTATTGGTACACACAACAACATGGGTGAATCTCAAAATAATTATGCTGAATGAAAGACGCTAGACAAAAAAGTGTGTGTGATTTTACTTAAATAAAATTCTAGAAAATGCAAACTAACGTATAGTGACAGAAAGCAAATTAGTGGTTTCCTGGGGAAGGAATAGACAGAGAGAGGCAGGAGGGAAAGGGGCATGAGAAAATTTGGGGTGATAGATATCATTATCTTGGTTGTGGTGATAGTTTCACAGGTGTTTATATATGTGAAGAGGTATCAAATTACACACTTTAGGCCAGGCACGGTGGCTCATGCCTGTAATTCTAGCATTTTGGCAGGCCAAGGCAGGCAGATCATTTGAGCTCGGGAGTTTGAGGCCAGCTTGGGCAACATAGTGAGACCTCGTCTCTACAAAAACTTTTAAAAAAATTAGCTGGGCATGGTGGCTTGCACCTGTAGTTCCAGCTACTTGGGAGGCTGAGGCAGAAGAGGGCTTGAGCTTGGGAAATCGAGGCTGCAATGAGCCATGATCATGCCACTGCACTACAGCTTGGATGACAGAATGAGACCCTGCCTCAAAAAATTTTTTGCACATTTTAAATATGTGCAATTTTTTCTACATCATTTATGTCTTAATAAAGTTGTTAAATCTGGGGGGCAGGAGAGTCAAAGGAGACTGTCTCCATGCCCTGACAAAAGTCTAGAAGTTTTTCTCTACCCATAACAAAGGGCATGTAGCTTCTAATTCAGGTGGCCAGGCTCGGGCCAGATATTAGGTTTCTGAGGATGCCCTGGATCTCTTTAGAGGAGCTTTTTTTGGGGGTCAGCTAAGCTTGTTCACTGTGATCCTCATTGGGGCCGCCTCTTGCCCCCATTTCTTGTGCTTATCATTTGCTATCCTGAAACGAAAAATAGGAGTGGGCTGGGTGTGGTGGCTCATGTCTGAAATCACAGCACTTTGAGAGGCTGAGGCAGGCGGATCACCTGAGATCAGGAGTTTGAGATCACCCTGGACAACATGGTGAAACCCCATCTCTACTAAAAATATGAAACATCATCAGGGTGTGGTGGTGCACCTGTAATCCCAGCTACTCAGGAGGCTGAGGCATGAGAATTGCTTGAACCCGGGAGGCGGAGGTTGCAGTGAGCCGAGATCGTGCCACTGCACTCCAGCCTGGGCAACAGAGCAAGACTCCGTGTCAAAAAGAAAAAAAAAAAAAGACTGAAGTCATTATTTGTTCAATAAGTACTTACTGAGCATCTACTAAGCGCAAGATGTTGTGGGCATATTTATTGGGCAGTTTCCCCACACCTTGTATGGGATCCTTGTAACTTGCTTTGACCAATACAATGTGGAAGAAGTAATACTGTGTGCCAGTTCTGAGTCTAGGCCTTATGAGACATCTGCTTGGAAATCTGCTAGTCCATGTGAATAAGCTGGTGCTAGCGTGATGCAGGATGACAGATATATAGTGCAGTCATCCCCATCTCCTAGCTGCTTTTTGCTAAACTCTAAAAGCAGAACCTCCTAGGTTCCTGGAAATTGACTGCAGATGCATAAACCAGTTCAACTGAGACCAGAAAAGCTGCCCATCCAAGTCCAGCCCAAACTACTGAACCATAAAATTGCTGAGTTAAATAAACGGTCTCCTTCTTTCACGGACACATACCCACATGGTTCCTCCTCTTATTACTAGTGCCCAAATGACTTGGTCTCGTTATTTAACCTGTCAGTACTTCAGTTTTCTCATCTTTAAAATGATTATAAAAATACCTATATTTGCTTATATATTTGAGGTAATTATATGTTATATAATTATATATATAGTTATATATAATTGAGGTAATTATATATTTGTTATATATAATTATATATTGAGGTAATTATATATTTGTTTATATATTTGAGGTAATATTTGTAAAGTGCCTAGCACAATGCCAAGTATAATAGGTAACAGAATATGGTAGCAATAATTATTTTTTGAGATAGGGCCCATATTTTACTTGTCTTTTTTTCTCCTGCAACCAGCACAGAGTCTTCTTCATGAAAGAAACTCAATAAGTAAATGTAACTATTTTAGAAGTGTAGTAATCTCAATGAATAATCTGATTATAATCTTTATAACGATAGTTCATATCTTCATAAAGATATGTCTATCTTAAAGGCAGTAAGAATCATTACCTCTCTAGCCGGGATTTTATTTTATTTTATTTATTTATTTTTTTTGAGATGGAGTGTCGCTCTGTCACCCAGGCTGGAGTGCAGTGGTGCAATCTAGGCTCACTGCAAGTTCTGCCTCCCAGGTTCATGCCATTCTCCTGCCTCAGCCTCCTGAGCAGCTGGGACTACAGGCACCTGCCACCATGCCTGGCTAATTTTTTGTATTTTTAGTAGAGACGGGGTTTCACTGTGTTAGTCAGGATGGTCTTGATCTCCTGACCTCGTGATCCGCCCGCCTCGGCCTCCCAAAGTGCTGGGACTACAGGTGTGAGCCACCGCGCCCGGCCTAGCTATGATTTTTAAAAGCAAGCTAGCAAATAAACAAAAAATCTTTGTTATCTTCATTTCCTTGAAATCCAGGACTGATATTGGAATTCTCACTTCTTTTCTTCTTAACCATTCAATACCAGCTGATCATTCCTTTCTCCTTGAAACACTATCCTTATTTGGCTCCTATATAGCATACTTCGCTGATTCCTGTCTGCATCATCAGCCACAGACTCTTTTGAGAGTTCATCCTCCTCTCCTCAGCCTGTAAATGTTGAAGTGATCTAGGGCTCAGCCCTTTGCCCTTTTCTCTTCATTTCCATTCTTTCCCTTGGTGATGTCATTCAGTTTCATGGCTTTAAATAACTTTCCTATTACTGGCAATCTCAAATTTTTGTCTCTAGCTCTGACCTCTCTCCTGAACTCCAGTCTTATAAATCCAACTTCATATATCTAACTGCTGATTTGACATCTCTATTTGGGATACTTAATAGGCATCTAAACCTTTATGCATCTAAACTTTAACTCCAGAGTCTGCCCTTCTTCCACCTTGAAGTTGTTCCTTCTAAAATTTTCCCTATCTCAGTATATGACAATTCCTCTTTCTAGTTCCACGCACTGCTAGGACAACCTAATATTTAGGGAGCAATTCTCCTAAGGTATTGCCCATTATTCTGCCTCATATTACACATAGCAACCAGGAGTGAAGGGTGGGAGATTGTCACAGTATATCAATGCTAGATGTTGTCAATGCCAGTTTGAGACCATTCATGGTCCCCTGCCTCTTCAGCAAAGTTCTCCTGTCTTATATTGCTTTTTCTTCTCATCATTCTAGGTAAAAATACATGATAAATTAATTACTTTTAAGATGATACTTTTCCAACAAGCTTTGTGCCCTTAAAAGCTCCCTCTCTACTAGTGGGTTCCTGTGCTGGCATTTTATAGCAAGCTCCATTCATTTCTCTGATGAATTATTCCAAAATTATATGTGTGTGTATATATATATATTTAAAACTTTCTGTTATATATATAACTTTCTGTTTTATATGTATATATGAAGGTTTCTGTTTTATATGTATATATAACTTTCTGTTTTATACTTGTTATATATATATAAAACAGAAACCTTTATATATATATAAAACAGAAACCTTCAGTATTTCAAAATTCAAAACAGTAAACACTGGCCATCGTAGCATGACTACTGGGGAATACAGTGTTAGGCAAGTTAATCTTTTTATGCCAGTCAATATCATACTTGACCATCTACTGTGCTTCTCACAAATGAATTTGTCTTCTCACAAGAGGTTAATTCTGTTTCAAAAGTATATTTTAACATTTTTATGTCTTCTTTCCTTCAGAAGACTTTCATATGCAAGGAGCCCAATTATTTTTCTGCTCCTGGGTTCCAGAAGGCTATTCTTGAATACCCTTGAACCCCTCCTGGGTTCCAGAAGGATATTCTTGAATGAAGTGTCATTTTCTCCCTTTTTCATAGATTTATTCAGCATCTGAAGAATTACCCAAAAAAGAAATGAATCTGCATGGGATGGTTCATATTGCATAAAGTTTCAAAATTACTTTCATATCCACTTCCTCATCTAATTCTATTAATATCCTACTTCTAATACTGATATTTCCTGATTTTATTATTACTGATACTATTGCGTATCTTGTCTCTTACCCCTGCTACAAGCTGGTACCACACCCTCACTGACTATTTGTATGGCTTCCTAATATATCTCTATATTTTAAAAAAATATAGTAGAATGCATGATGGATTAGAGCAAAGAACAGTGACTCCATGTTCTTTGCTCTAATCCATCATGCAGTCTACTATATTTTTAAAAAATCTGAATTATCAAATTTGGACTACTTTCTTTTCCCTTAATTCTGGGGCTTTATATAAGGCTTTATAATTTTCAAGAATTTTTCAAAATAAGTATGAAATATAAGTATTCATAATAAATATTGCTTTCTTCTTTTTTTTTTTTTTTGAGACAGAGTCTCACTCTGTCACACAGGCTGGAGTACAGTGGTGCAATCTCAGCTCACTGCAAACTCTGCCTCCCAGGTTCAAGCAATTCTAATGCCTCAGCCTCCTGAGTGGCAGGGATTACAGGTACCTGCTACGACACTCGGCTAATTTTTGTATTTTTAGTAGAGACAGGGCTTCACCATCTTGGCTAGGCTGGTCCCAAACTCCTGACCTCAAGTGATCTGCCCAACTCATCTCCAAAAGTGCTGGGCTTAGAGGCATGAGCCACCGTGCCCAGCCAATATTGCTTAATTCTTATTACAGTCCTATATTACTAACAGTATCACTAACAGTGCTGTAAAGATGATGCAACAACATATACAGAGTAAGCACTACCAAAGAAAATCACACAGGTAATGCATGTCAGATTTGAGAGTCAAACTCAGGTCTTCTTTATTCTAGCTCGAGTAATTTTTTTTTTTTTTTTGAGACAGAGTCTCACTCTGTCACCTAGGCTGGAGTGCAGTGGCACGATCTCACCTCACTGCAACCTCTGCCTTCCAGGCACAAGCGATTCTCATGCCTCAGCCTCCCAAGTAGCTGAGACTACAGGCTTGCACCACTGCAGCTGGCTAATTTTTGTATTTTTAGTAGAGATAGGATTTTGCCTTGTTGGCCAGGCTGGTCTCAAACTCCTGGCCTCAAGTGATCCACCTGCCTTGGCCTCCCAAAGTGCTAGGATTACAGGTGTTAGTTACTGCACCTGGCAACAACTCAAGTAATTTTTTTACAATACAGATGCTCTTTTTAACCCTTCTGATAACCTTGCTTTTTTTCTATTTATTTTTTATTTTTTAATATTTTGTAGAGATAGGATCTCACTATGTTTCACAAGCTGATCGTGAACTCCTGGCCTTAAGCAATCTTCCCATCTTGGCATCTCAAAGTGCTAGGATTACAGGTGTGAGCCAGTGCACCCAGCTCCTAGAATGCTTTCTTATTCTATTCTCTATCTTTCAAAACTCTGCCGTCTTTCAAGTTCCAGTTCAAATACCATGTCTTCCTTAATACCTTCTTTGTCGTTACACCTGGAATTAACAATCAATCTATATAACTATAGCATTTAGTTTGTATAACAATATAGCTAACACTCATCACATATTGCTTTATAGAATTATTTGTGTGCATCGTCTCATCTGGCCTACTGTTGAGAAAACCTCTTGAGGGCAGAAAATTTAGCACATTAGTTTTTATGTTCCCCCACTGAGCAAATATATGGCAGTTGTTTGAGTAATTGTGAGTAAATGAATGAACACATGAAGGTCTTGGCCCATGCAGTTCTAAAAGGGATTAAGGCCTAAGGAACATCTGGATATCAACTAATGCATTCACCTATTGGCTTAGTTATACTATCTTAGAAAGAGATAATGAAATTACTGAACTAATAGTTAGTTAAGCTATTGGTGCCTCAGGACAAAACAGAGCGGTGAGAAGGATTGATATATTTAAGTTAATAGCCCCCTAGATGCAAAGGTAAAAGTTTAGCTCAGTATTTCCTAAACTGTATTCACTTCACAGATAAGGAACAATAGTCATTTATTATAGAGTCCATAGTCATATAGTGAAAATATTGATGATGATGATAATGATAAAATTGCCTTCTGAATTTATTATTTGTCATTCCTGGACACATAAACAATATTATCTCCAAATTTTATTGGCAATTATAGTTAATTTTTTTTACACATTTATATATTTTTCAATATAAATATATATACATGTATCACCATGATGAAACTACTTTATAATTATTTTATTTTTTTATTAAAATGCATTTTAAGCATTATATAATGTTTCATAAAATACTTCATGAGGTAACCACCTATGGTTTGTACAGAGAATTCACACCCTCAACACCCTTGCTCTTCTCTCCTTTGGTACTTGCCTGGCAAAACAAGCCTGGTGAAATGCAACTTCTCACCTACTCTATGCCTACATCTAATCAACTGGAAAAGAACAAATTATCATGCTAATTGGACTCAATTTAAAATTATGACCTCAAGCCTCAAGTGGCTTCTCAGTGTTGCCCAGCAATTCTTTACAATTCCGTAGTCATTTGACTCTTCTACTCTTCAGATGAAACTGTTCCCCTCAAGCCTCTTTCTTCCTCCTCCCTCTCAGCTGATGATCTTGCTTTCTATTAATACTTCACTGAAAAAAAGAAGCAACTAGAAGAGAACCTTCACAACTTCTCACCACTAATTTTACTCACTTACCTGCATCTTATCTTCCCTTCTACTATGAAGGTTGAAATATTCGTGTTTCTGTCTGAGTCTAACCCCTCCCTCCTGTGCCCTTGGTCCTATCCTCCTTTGCTCCCAAAATTATCCCATCTCTTTCCTGTATCAACTTTTCTCTTTCTGTAGAATCATTAACATCAACATATAATATATATTTGAATATCTCCCACTTAAAAGAAACTCTATCCTGATCTCACATTCTTCTTTAGCCACGGCTCCACTTCTTTTGCAGAAAATCTCAAAGGAATTATCTAAATTTATTGTCCCTTGGTCGTCTCTCATTCTATCTTGAATTATCTTGAATCCACTCTAATAAGCCTTTTTGCCTTCACTATTCTACTAGCAATACTTTCATCAAGTATACCATTGCCCTCCATATCACTAAACCCAATGCCGAATTATCAGTCTTCATGATATCATGGATGACCTCTTAGCAGTATTCAGCACAGTTGATCTTCTTGGAACACATTCTACATTGGCTTCCAAAAAAACCTCTCTCTCCTGGTTTCTCCCTTATCTCTTTGGCTTCTTTGGAGTCTACTTTGCTGGTTCCTCTTCATTACTTGTCAAAGTAACGAAGTGCTGGAGTGCCCCAAAGCTAGCTCAGTTCTCCTCTAGCTACCCTCATTTCATTCCCTAGGAGCTTTCAATCAGTCTTGTGTTTTCAAAAACTATATATAATAGTTTGTATATAGTTTTAGATATAGGATATCTAGGTATATAGATATAGATATAGATAAAGGATATATATATCTTTCTCTTCCCCTTTCCTTTCTCTCCTTTCTCTTCTTAAATGATTTGATCCCAAAGCCATTAGGTGGAAAAAGCAAGGTTGGAATTGGGCCTGAGTTGGGGAGAATCACAGAGGCCAATTGGGATTTTGGAGTCCAATATGGGAAAGGAGGATGCTTGCATAAGAGGACTGTGTAGCAAGGATAGTTATAGCCTGAGAAGAGTGAGAAGGACATCCATGCAGAGGGGCAGCATAGTATGGGCTACTGGGTATCCGCACAGAAAACTGGTCATGCACGAGGAGTCAAAGCCTAAGCAGAATGAGAAAGACATTTACATGGCAGGGGTAGACAGGTATTAGAGACTGAGTGGGGTGAGGAGGACATTTGTGCATAGAAGAGAGTGGTGGTGACAATCAACAATCTGTTATTACAGGGGGCTTAATTACATAAATAAATATATTAAAAAGTTAGAGCCAGGTTCCCCATTGACAGATGGAAAAGAATACTAGAATAAACCTTGTGATGTTTGATTAGAATAGGAGATATTTGTGTGAACTTATGGTTATATATCTAAATAGATTGATTGATATGGATATCTACATATAGAAATGAATACAGATGTAAAAGTGTATGTGTTTTCATGTATCTCTATTTTTGTCTCTATATTCCTCATTTCTGACAGAGCCTGGGAGTAGCTACACCCCAGTAGCAACTGAGCACATCTACTAACAGATTTTGACTTCTAAGTATCGTTCTCCACAAAAATAACCAGGGTTCTTTGAGAAATGGCTCATTCCAGTACTGGGGCAGCAAAAGTACAAATTAACCCTGGAACATCTGCTGAACCAGAAAAAAAAGTACTCTAGGAATGATGGGGGTACGTCAAAAAGACAGAGAAGCCAGCTTGAGGGGCTTTCTACTGACCAAATCTGGGACAATTGGATATTTATTTATTTATTTAGACTTCCTCAAATCATGGGATGAGATGATTTGAGAATTAATGGTGGAAACAGATTATACTCATTTAAAAAACAAACAATGAGTCAACACAAACATATATTAATAAATTTAACACATGAAAAGTTTGAAGGCTGGGCATAGTGGCTCATGCCTATAATCCCAGCACTATGGGAGGCTGAGGTGGGTGTTTCACCTGAGGTCAGGAGTTTGAGACCAGCCTGGCCAACATGGTGAAACCTCATCTCTACTAAAAATATAAAAATTAGCTGGGCATGGTGGTGTATGCCTATAATCCCAGCTACTCAAGAAGCTGAGGCAGGAGAATTGTTCGAACCCAGGAGGCAGAGGTGGCAGTGAGCTGAGATCATGCCATTTGCACTCCAGCCTGGGCGACAGAGCAAGACTCCATCTCAAAAAATAAATAAGTAAATAAATAAAGTTTGATGAAGAATAGGATATTTGCCAGGTATGGCGGCTCACACCTGTAATCCCAGCACTTTGAGAGGCCAAGGCAGGGGGATTGCTTGAGCCCAGAAGTTCAAGACCAGCCTGGGCAACATGGCAAAACCCTGTTTATACCAAAAACAAACAAACAAACAAACAAAAAACTGGTGTGCTTCTCTAGTCCCAGCTACCCAGGAGGCTCAGGTGGGAACATCGCCTGAGCCTGGGAGGTTGAGGCTACAGTGAGCTATGATCCTGGCACTGCACTCCAGCCTGGGAGACAGAGCAATACCGTGTCTCAAAACAAAAACAAAAACAAAAAAGAACAGGATATTTACATAGCTTCAAAGTACTTTTCTACAAAATACTTATTAAGAACAAAATGAAAAAAAATAGTTTTAAAATGGAGAAGCTTATATTACTTTAATCAAGTGATTCAAATGAACATCATCAATAATGAGACAAATTGAAATTGTGTCCCTAACACCTGATAGGATGCAATAAGAATATAGGATTGCTTATTTATATTCTTAATAAAGAGATGCATAATCTGAATCTAATCATGATGAAATATAAAATAAATTCAAACTTGAGGGATATACTGGCCTGTAAAATAACTGGCCTGTTAATCTTCAAAAGTAGCAAGGTCATGAAAATCAACGAAAGACCAAGGAAATGTTCCTGAGTGAAGGAGACTAAAGAGACATAATAGTAAATTCTGAACTGAATCCTTTTATTATAAAGGACATTATGATTTGGATAAGGTCTGAGGGTTAGGTAAGTATAGCAGTCTTAATTTCTAGATTTTGATGGGTTATTGTGTTTATACAGGAAAACATCCTTATTTATAGGAAGAACATACTGAAGTATCGGGGGTAATGGGGAATAGAGTCAGCATTCTCATTGTGTTATTACTGGGTCAGTTTTTGTTGTTATTCTCAAATGACTGAGGAAAAATGTTGTTTGTGCTATCCTTGCATCTTTCTTGTAATTTTTGATACTGTTTTTTAAAAAGAAAGAAGACTGCATGTTAATGAGTTTCAAATTTCTCTCTCTGGCATGAATCTGAACCCAAGATCATATATTTAATATTCTAGTCAAAATTGCCACTTGCACCAAACTGGGCAACATAGCAAGACCCCATCTCTACAGAAGAAAATTAACCAGGCATGGTGGCATACACCTGTAATCTCAGCTACTTGGGAAGTTGAGGCAGGAGCATCACTTGAGCCCAGGAGTTTGAGGTTGCAGTGAGCTATCATGCACCACTGCATTCCAGCCTGGGCAACAGAGGGAGGCCCTGTCTCAGAAAATAAAATAGGCCGGGCATGGTGGCTCATGTCTGTAATCCCAGCACTTTGGGAGGCTGAGGTGTAAGGATCACCTAAGGTCAGGAGTTTGAGACCAGCCTGGCAAACATGGTGAAAATCCATCGCTACTAAAAATACAAAAAAATAGCCAGGTGTGGTGGCAGGTGCCTCTAATCCCAGCTACTTCAGAGGCTGAGGCAGGAGAATCATTTGAACCTGGGAGGCCCTCCGGAGGTTGCAGTGAACTGAGATCACGCTGCTGCACTACAGCCTGGGTGACAGAGCAAGACTGTGTCTCAAAAAATAAAATAAAATAAAAAGCCTTCACTTGGATGTCTAATCACTGTCAACCTTAAAATGTAAAACTGAGGGTGGCTGGCAAGATGGATGAACAGAAACAGCTCCGGTCTGCAGCTCCCAGCGAGATCAATGCAGAAGATGGGTGATTTCTGCATTTCCAACTGAGCTACCTGGCTCATCTCACTGGGACTGGTTAGACAGTAGGTGTAGCCCATGGAGGGCAAGCCAAAGCAGGGTGGAGTGTCACCTCAGCCGGGAAGCACAAGGGGTTGGGGAACTCCCTTCCCTAGCCAAGGGAAGCTGTCAGGAATGGTGCATTCTGGCCCAGATACCAGGCTTTCCCCATGGTCTTTGCAACCCACAAACCAGTAGATTCCCTTGGGTGCCTATACCACCAGGGCCCTGAGTTTGAAGCAGAAACTAGGCGGCCATTTGGGCAGACACTGAGCTAGCTGCAGGAGTTTTTTGTTTTTTTTTTCCTTACCTCAGTGGCACCTGGACTGCCAGTGAGACAGAACCGTTCACTCCCCTGGAAAGGGGGCTGAAGCCAGGGAGCCAAGTGGTCTAGCTCAGCGGATCCTACCGCCACAAAGCCCAGCAAGCTAAGATCCACTGGCTTGAAATTCTCGCTGCCAGCACAGCAGTCTGAAGTTGACCTGGGACTTCGAGTTTGGTGCGGGAGAGGCATCTGTCATTACTGAAGCGTAAGTAGGCGGTTTCCCCTCACAGTGTAAACAAAGCCACTGGGAAGTTCAAACTGGGTGGAGCCCACCGCAGGGCAGCAAAGCCGCTGGAGCCAGACCGCCTATCTAGATTCCTCCTCTCCGGGCAGGGTATCTCTGAAAGAAAGGCAGCAGCCCCAGTCAGGGGCTTATAGATAAAACTCCCATTTCCCTGGGACAGAGCATCTGGAAGAAGGGGCTGCTTTGGGTGCAGCTTCAGTAGACTTAAACATTCCTGCTGGCCAGCTCTGAAGAGAGCAGTAGGTCTCCCAGCACAGCACTCGAGCTCTGCTAAGGGACAGACTGCCTCCTCAAGGGGGTCCCTGACCCCCGTGCCTCCTGACCAGGAGATACCTCCCAGCAGGGGTCGACACCTTGTATAGGAGAGTTCTGGCTGGCATCTGGCGGGTGTCCCTCTGGGACAAAGCTTCCAGAGGAAGGAACAGGCAGCAATCTTTGCTGTTCTGCAGCCTCCGCTGGTGATACCCAGGCAAACAGGGTTTGTTTTAGACCTCCAGCAAACTCCAGCAGACCTGCAGCAGAGGGGCCTGACCATTAGAAGGAAAACTAACAAACAGAGAGGAATAGTATCAACATCAACAAAAAGGACATCCACACAGAAACCCCATCTGGAGGTCACCAACATCAAAGACCAAAGGTAGATAAATCCACAAAGATGAGATAAAACCAGTGCACAAAGGCTGAACATTCCAAAACCCAGAATGCCTCTTCTCCTCCAAAGGATCACAACTCCTCACCAGAAAGGGAACAAAACTGGATGGAGAATGAATTTGATAAACTGACAGAAGTAGGCTTAAGAAAGTGGGTAATAACAAATTCCTCTGAGCTAAAGGAGCATGTTCTAACCCGATGCAAGGAAGCTAAGAACCTTGATAAAAGGTTAGAAGAATTGCTGACTAGAATAACCAGTTTAGAGAAGAACATAAATTACCTGATGGAGCTGAAAAACACAGCATGAGAACTTCGTGATGCATACACAAGTATCAATAGTCAAATCCATCAAGTGGAAGAAAGGATATCAGAGATTGAAGACCAACTTAATGAAACAAAGCAAGAAGACAAGATTAGAGAAAAAAGAATGAAAAGAAACGAACAAATCCTCCAAGAAATATGGGACTGTGTGAGAAGACCAAACCTACGTTTGATTGGTGTACCTTAAAGTGACGGGGAGAATGGAACCAACTTGGAAAACACTCTTCAGGATATTATCCAGGAGAACTTCCCCAACCTAGCAAGGCAGGCCAACATTCAAATTCAGGAAATACAGAGAACACCACCAACATACTCCTCGAGAAGAGTAACCCCAAGACATATAATTGTCAGATTCACCAAGGTTGAAATAAAGGAAAAAATGTTAAGCGTAGCCAGAGAGAAAGGTTGGGTTACCCACAAAGGGAAGTCCATCAGACTAACAGCAGATCTCTCTACAGAAACCCTACAAGCCAGAAGAGAGTAGGGGCCAATATTCAACATTCTTAAAGAAAATAATTTTCAATCCAGAATTTCATATCCAACCAAACTAAGCTTCATAAGCGAAGGAGAAATAAAATCCTTTACAGACAAGCAAATGCTGAGGGATTTTGTCACCACCAGGCCTGCCTTAGAAGAGCTCCTGAAGGAAGCACTAAATATGGAAAGGAAAAACTAGTGCCAGCCACTGCAAAAACATGCCAAATTGTAAAGACCATCAATGCTATAAAGGAACGGCATCAACTAACAGGCAAAATAACCAGCTAGCATCATAATGACAGGATCAAATTCACACATAACAATATTAACCTTAAATGTAAATGGGCTAAATGCCCCAATTAAAAGACACAGACTGGTAAATTGGATAAAAAGTGAAGACCTATTGGTGTGCTGTATTCAGGAAACCCATCTCACATGCAAAGACACACATAGGTTCAAAATACTATGTATTTGATGGAGGAAAATTACCAAAATTAAGGCAGAAATAAATAAGTTATTTGAAACCAATGAGAACAAAGACACAATGTACCAGAATCTCTGGGCTACAGCTAAAGCAGTGTTTAGAGGGAAATTTATAGCACTAAAATCCCACAGGAGAAAGTGGGAAAGGTCTAAAATTAACACCCTAACATCACATTTAAAAGAACTAGAGAAGCAAGAGCAAACAAATTCAAAAGCTAGCAGAAGACAAGAAATAACTAAGATCAGAGCAGAACTGAAGAAGATAGAGACACAAAAAAATCCTTCAAAAAAATCAATGAATTCAGGAGGTGGTTTTTTGAAAAGATTAACAAAATAGATAGACCACTAGCCAGACTAATAAAGTAGAAAGAGAGAAGAATCAAATAGACACAACAAAAAAATGATAAAGGGGATATCACCACTGACCACACAAAAATACAAACCGCCATCAGAGAATACTATAAATACCTCTAGGCAAATAAACTGGAAAATCTAGAAGAAATGGATAAATTCCTGGACACATATACCCTCCCAAGACTACACTAGGAAGAAGTGGAATCCCTGAATAGACTAATAACAGGTTCTGAAATTGAGCTGTAATTAATAGCCTACCAAACAAAAAAGTCCAGGACCAGATGGATTCACAGCCGAATTCTACCAGAGGTACAAAGAGGAGATGGTACCATTCCTTCTGAAACTATTCCAAAAAATAGAAAAAGAGGGACTCCTCCTTAACTCATATTATGAGGCCAGGATTATTCTGATACCAAAACCTGGCAGAGACACAACAAAAAAAGAAAATTTCAGGCCAATATCCCTGATGAACATGGATGCGAAAATCCTCAATAAAATACTGGCAAGCCGAATCCAGCAGCACATCAAAAAGCTCATCCACCACAGTCAAGTCGGCTTCATTCCTGGGATGCAAGTCTGGTTCAACATACGCAAATCAATAAACATAATCCCCCCCCCCAAAAAAAGAAAAAATAAACGTAATCCATCACATAAACAGAACCAATGACAAAAACCACATGATTATCTCAATAGATGCAGAAAAGGCCTTCAATAAGATTCAACACCCCATTCATGCTAAAAACTCTCAATAAACTAGGTATTGATGGAACGTATGTCAAAATAATAAGAGCTATTTATGACAAACCCACAGCCAATATCATACTAACTGAATGGGCAAAAGCTGGAAGCATTCCCTTTGACAACTGGCACAAGACAAGGATGCCCTCTTTCACCACTCCTATTTAACATAGTACTGGAAGTTTTGGCCAGGGCAATCAGGCAAGAGAAAGAAATAAAGGGTATTCAAATAGGAAGAGAGGAAGTCAAATTGCCTCTGTCTGCAGATGACATCATTTTATATTTAGAACACCCCATCATCTCAGCCCAAAATTTCCTTAAGCTGATAAGCAACTTCAGTAAAGTTTCAGGATACAAAATCAATGTGCAAAAATCACAAGCATTCCTATACATCAACAACAGACAAACAGAGAGCCAAATCATGAGTGCACTCCCATTCACAATTGCTACAAAGAGAATAAAATACCTAGGAATACAACTTGTGGGATGTGAAGGACATCTTCAAGGAGAACTACAAACCACTGCTCAAGGAAATAAAAGAGGACACAAACAAATGGAAAAACATTCCATGCTCATGGATAGGATGAATCAATATTGTGAAAATGGCCATACCACCCAAAGTAATTTATAGATTCAATGCAATTCCCATCAAGCTACCACTGACTTTCTTCACAGCATTAAAAAAACCTTTAAATTTCATATGGAACCAAAAAAGAGCCTGTATAGCCAAGACAATCCTAAGCAAAAAGAACAAAGCTGGAAGCATCACACTACCTGACTTCAAACTATACTACAAGGCTACAGTAACCAAAACAGCATGGTACTGGTATCAAAACAGAGATATAGACCAATGGAACAGAACAGAGGCCTCAGAATTAACGCCACAAATCTACAACCATCTGATTTTTGACAAACCTGACAAAAACAAGCAATGGGGAAAGGATTCCCTATTTAATAGATGGCATTGGGAAAACTGGCTAGCCATATGCAAAAAAACTGAAACTGGACCCCTTCCTCACACCTTATACAAAAATTAACTCAAGATGGATTGAAGGCTTAAACTTAAGACCTAAAACCATAAAAACCCTAAAAGAAAACCTAGGCAATACCATTCAGGATATAGGCATGCGCAAAGACTTCATGACTAAAACACCAAAAGCAATGGCAACAAAAGCCAAAATTGACAAATGGGGTCTAATTAAAGTAAAGAGCTTCTGCGCAGCAAAAGAAACTATCATCAGAGTGAACAGGCAACCTATAGAATGGGAGAAATTTTTGCAATGTATCCATCTGATAAAGTGCTAATATCCAGAATCTACAAGGAACTTAAACAAATTTACAAGAAAAAAACAAACAACCTCATCAAAAAGTGGGCAAAGGATATGAACAGACACTTCGCAAAAGAAGACATTTATGCAGCCAACAAACACATGAAAAAAAAAGCTCATCATCACTGGTCATTAGAGAAATGCAAATCAAAACCATAATGAGATATCATCTCACGGCAGTTAGAATGGTGATCATTAAAAAGTCAGGAAACAACAGATGCTGGAGAGGATGTGGAGAAATAGGAACGTGTTTACACTGTTGGTGGGAGTGTACATTAGTTCAACCATTGTGGAAGACAGTGTGGCAATTCCTCAAGGATCTAGAAACAGAAATACCATTTGACCCAACAATCCTATTACTGGGTATATACCCAAAGAGTTTGTAAATCATTCTACTATAAAGACATATGCACACGTATGTTTATTGCAGCACTATTCACAATAGCAAAGACTTGGAACCAACCCAAATGCCCATCAATGATAGACTGGATAAAGAAAATGTGGCACATATACACCATGGAATACTATGCACCCATAAAAAAGGATGAATTCATGTCCTTTGCAGGGACATGGATGAAGCTGGGAACCATCATTCTCAGCAGACTAACACAAGAACAGAAAACCAAACACCGCATGTTTCCACTCGTAAGTGGGAGTTCAACAATGAGAACACATGGACACAGGGAGGGGAACACCATACACCGGGACCTGTTAGGGGATGGGGCATAGGGGAGGAATAGCATTAGGAGAAATACCTAATGTAGATGACAGGTTGATGGGTGCAGCAAACCACCATGGCACCTGTATACCCATGTAACAAATCTGCAGTTCTGCACATGTATCCCAGAGCTTAAAGTATAATTTAAAAAATGTAAAACTGAACTTTAGATTATCTGTTCCCTAACTCCGCTTACTCCTTCCCAATGTTTCCACCATTCAGCTAGTTGATTAGGCCAAAACTCTTAAAATCTTCGACTCTTCTTTAATTCTTGGGTCCTTAGCAAATCCTGTTGGATCTGTCTTCAAAATACATCCAGAATTCAATTACTTTTTTCCATTTATCCCACTACCACTCTATTTCAAGTTACCATCATCTTTTATCTGGTCTTTGAAGCTAGATTTCTAACTGGTCTGCTTGTTTCTACTCTTGCTTCCCTGTTGTTCATTCTCAACAATGGAGACAGATTGATCTTTTTAAAGCATGGAACTGATCTCTAAACTGATCCCTCCATCAGTTTAGAACAAAATCTGTAGTCTATGAGGCTCTCTATCATCTTAGCCACCAGCTATTACCCCAAACTCATCTCCTACCACTTTTTAATCACTGGCCCCAATCAGACTGGTTTCCCTGCTGTTCTTAGAATGCAAGGAGTCTGCCATCTTAGCCCATTTGTACTAATTAACCATTCCCTTATTAGAATTTCTATCCAGACATACTTCCCCAGAGAGGCCTTCCCTGACTACTCTATCTAAAATGGCACTTTGTTTCTCTATAGTGTTTTATTTTTCTTCATTGCATTTATTAACACCTGACATTATACTATAATGTCTATTTATTTATCTATCTGTTTATTGCTGCTGTTTTCCATGAGTATCCATGAGGGCTTGGACTTTTTCTATTGTGTTTACTGTTGTATCCTCAATACCTAAAACAGTACCTTTTACCTAAGAAGTACTCAATAAATATTTGTTCAATGAATGAATGAATGAATGAATGGAAATGGTTAATATTAAACTACTATGAACAAATGAAAATTATGTGGTAAGCTCTGATCAAAAGAGAAGGGGGGGGGACTTTGAAGCAATATCCTTTAAAAGAATGATTTGCTTTTATTGTTTTGTTTTGTTTTTGTTGTTCTTGACCAGGCTGGAGTACAGTGGTACGATCTTGGCTCACAGCAACCTCCTCCTCCTGGGTTCAAATGATTCTCCTGCCTCAGCCTCCCAAGTAGCTGGGATTACAGGCACGTGCCACCATGCCCAGCTAATTTTTGTATTTTTCAACATTGTTTCACCATATTGGCCAGGCTGGTCTTGAACTCCTGACCTCAAGTGATCCGCCCATCTCGGCCTCCCAAAGTGCTAGGATTTATAGGTGTGAGCCCCTGCACCCAGCAAGAAAGAATTTTGGGGGGTAAGTAAAGATTGTTTTTCTTATTCTGGTGGTGGGGGGTGGGAGGGAGTAAGAAGGGAATCATGCCAGGGACAAAAGTCTTAAATGTCTACATTTCCCTTTTCTTCTTTCTGCTTACCCAGTTAGAAGCCAAGGAAAATCTTTGGAGAAGAGAAAGCTAAAATGTAGAAGTATAACTCAGTAGCAAAATACTGAGTAAAATAGTCAGTGTAAAGTAGTCAGTCATTGGAATTATTCCACAAACTGGTGCAGCTCTACATACATCTAGAAGGGCATTTGATTTTAAAGTGGTATTTGATTTTTAAAGAGAGCAGTTTAATATCTATTCTGAAAGATTTTTGTACTCTGAGGAGAATTGAGGGTTTGTTAGGAGAGAGTTTCTTAGGTCTGAAGGAATTCATGGTGGAGTGGGGAAGAGGATATAGGAATTAAAAGAAACTAGGGATGATATTTACCAATGAGAGAGAAAAATAACAATTTTGCTTTTCATGTTATTGACTAGTTTGTGATTATTATTATCAGTTTATATTCCTGTTGTTTTAATAAAGGAGTCTAATTTTAAAAGCATAATATATTGGGAAATTGTGCTAATCTCTCGGCAAAACATATCTGAGAAGTCTGGCTATTCGAATCCTGAAGATGTAACAAATATAACAGAAGATTGCATAGAAAATTTTGGCCTCAGCATTCCAATGCAATAGATGTGACATTTCTCAGTAAAGTACCAGACTAATAAGCAGCAATTTCAAAACAAGTTTCCACTAGTTAGAAGGTTTTGAAAAACCACAAATGTCAGACAGTAAAATTGAGACTGCTTTTTGTCAGAGGTGTTCTTTAGAGAAAGCCATGCTTTACATCCTATGTCCCTCTCACTAGGGTGAAGGAGAGGAGGGTGCCTGCTTCTCCACCTCAAGCCTAGTGAGCAGGGCTTCTTACAGAACTGTTCAAAGAAGTGTAATGGGAAGATTGGGATGATGTCTGACTCCTTCCTCCTGGAAAAATCTAGAGGGCCAGAAAGAGAATGCCTGGCAGGTTCTTCATTATTGGAGAGGATATATCCAGTTGCATTATGACCAACCAGCTCACTCAGAGTTTCTCAACACAAATGATGCATAATGCTTCCCATGGACCAGATGTGGGCCACACAAGGGATAAAGAGCCAGGCTGGAGCTCTTTGTGACTACTGCACAAGGCAACTGCCTGAGATGTCAGTTGGGGTCTAACAGAAAACAACAACATGGTGTAGAGTTCTAAAAAATATCTGAGACTAGGGAGAAGTGGCAGCAAGAGGAATAGAATACACAGCCTGTATCACAGAAGGTGGAGGAGTTGTAGCTTGACTGACCAAGCATGTGAGTCTCTGAGGAACTCACAAAAGTGCCTGTAAGCCAAAGATTAGCTTTAAATATCTGCTCGTTTAAAGCTAACATATGAGAGAGTACAAAGCCACCTTACTACAGCTTCAGTCAATGAACACCTTTCTGCTCCCTTTTCCCTTATTCTCTCCCTGCACTTAAACCCAGAGAGTCACTGACCACAGCCATTGAGTAGGTGAGAATACGAACAGGAAAGACAGAAGAGCTGAACACGTTTCTTTTCTCAGAAGCCTCCCTTTCAAATGAGGCTGAATTTTGTGATTTAAAAAATTTAAGACCTTATGATTTCTAAAAGTGGGCAGGAAAGTCATGAGACTTGCTGGAATTTTCATCTTTGTGGCAGGGGAAAAAACTAACCCCACTGAGTTAGTTTTAAGAGAATAGTTATGTTTTGATTATATTTTACAAGTCACACCAGCTCAATGCAATGAATATACAGATTTTCTGCTACACAGTTGGTGGAAACCTTTCAGAACCTGCAGGTACACGTCTTAAGAGGAAAAGAGCATTGCAAGCTCAAATTTGTAAAATAAAAAATTTGACAATTCCTATATTAGGTTCATTCACCAATCACTACACTAAGTCCCGAAGTGAATAAAATGTATGTATTCAAAATTTGTGAAAGAAATAAATTAAAAATTTGAATGGGCCCGGTGCGGTGGCTCACGCCTGTAATCCCAACACTTTGGGAAGCCGAGGCGGGTGGATTACGAGGTCAGGAGATTGACACCATCCTGGCTAACATGGTGAAACCTGGTCTCTACTAAAGAATACAAAAAATTAGCTGGGCGTGGTGGCGAGCGCCTATAGTCACAGCTACTCGGGAGGCTGAGGCAGGAGAATGGCGTGAACCCGGGAGGCGGAGGTTGCCGAGATCGCGCCACTGTACTCCAGCCTGGGCGGCAGAGCGAGACTCTGTCTCAAAAAAAAAAAAAAAAAAAAAAAAAATTTTGAATGACAAAAAATTCAGTCTTCTGGCCAGGTGCCGTAACTCAGGCCTATAATCCCAGAACTTTCGGAGGCCAAGGCAGGCGGATCACTTGAGGTCAGGAATTTGAGACCAGCCTGGCCAACATTGTGAAACCCCATCTCTACTAAAAACACAAAAATTAGCTGGGCATGGTGACGCACGCCTGTAATCTCAGCTACTCTGGAGGCTGAGGCTGGAGACTTGCTTGAAGCCGGGAGGCAGAGGTTGCAGTGAGCCAAGATCACGCCACTCTGCATTCCAGCCTGGGTGACAGAGTGAGACTCCCATCTCAAAAAAAAAAAATTCAGTCTTTTTTTTTTTTTTTTTTTTTTGAGACGGAGTCTCGCTCTGTCGCCCAGGATGGAGAGCAGTGGCCGGATCTCGGCTCACTGCAAGTGCCGCCTCCCGGGTTCACGCCATTCTCCTGCCTCAGCCTCCCGAGTAGCTGGGACTACAGGCGCCCGCCACCTCGCCCGGCTAGTTTTTTGTATTTTTTAGTAGAGATGGGGTTTCATCCTGTTAGCCAGGATGGTCTCGATCTCCTGACCTGGTGATCCACCCGTCTCGGCCTCCCAAAGTGCTGGGATTACAGGCTTGAGCCACCGCGCCCGGCCTCAGTCTTTCTAAGACAGGGAAATATGCAGTGTACTTTCAGTAGAATGATTTTCAAACCACAGAGGACTTAAAAAACAACAACAACAACCCTTTAGTCATGGTTATTAAGATGAAATAATTACTGAAATTCTTATCTAAATTTCCTATATCAGCTATTCTTCTAGATATGAGGTATCTAAGTGAATAATTTCAATTTTAAAGGAATTATTATTATTGTTATTATTATTTTTAGAGACATGGTCTTCCCTTATCACCCAGGCTGGACCACAGTGGTGCTATCATAGCTTACTATAACCTCAAACTCTTGGGCTCAAGTGATCCTCCTGCTCTAGCCTTCATAGTAGCTGGGACTACAGGCGTGTGCCACCATGTCTGGTAAAAAATTTTTTTTTTGTAGAGATGGGGTCTTGCTATGTTGCCCAGGCTTGTCTCAAACTCCTGGCTTGAAGTGATCCTCTTGCTTTGGCCTCCCAAAGTGCTGGGATTCAAGGCGCGAGTCACCATGCCTGACTAGGAATTTTTATTTGTTTTTTGAGATAGGGTCTCACTCTGTTGCCCAGGCTGGAGTACAGTGGCAGGATCTCTGCTCACTGCAGCCTCCACCTCTCTGACTCAACCAGTCCTTCCACTTCAGCCCTCCAAGCAGCTGGGACTACTAGCAGGCGCCACCACACCCAGATAATTTTTGTATTTTTTGTAGAGATGGGATTTTGCCATGTTGCCCAGGCTGGTCTTGAACTCCTGAGCTCTAGTGATCCACCCGCCTCAACCTCCCAAAGTGCCAGAATTATATTTTTCTGAAATTATTTTAATAATTCCGTAAATTATAAATTATAATCTATTCAGAAGTCATGTGAATCAATTAAAAAGGAATATGACCCTAAGATAAGGTTTAAGAGTAAAAACAGTAGTTAGAATTAAGTTCAGTTGCAAGTGAGTAAAGCTACAAATAATAAATAATGGATTAAACACACAAGGTTTCATTCTCTGTAAGTTTGGACATTGACATTTCAGGTGGGATTTCAGGTGGGATAGAGGTTCCACAAAGTCCTCACGGACATAATCTCCTTCTGGTTCGTCACTCCACCATACCTAGGGTGGTCCTCATCCTCCGGCTGAAGATGGTTGCTAGATTCAACCATCACATCTATGTTCCAGGTAGTAGGAGGGAAGAAAGGGAAAAGAAGAGCCCAGTCTCTCTCTTGGGAGAAAATTTCACAGTTATTTTTCTCATTTGCCAGAATATGTGGCTGCAAAGGAAGCCAAGAATTATAGTCTTTTATCTGTGAATAGTTTAATATTGAATAAATTTGGGGTTCTTTTACTAAGATGGAAGGAGAAAAATGGATGTTGAGGCAAACAGCTAGGAGTCTGTGGCATACAGACTTAAATATATTTCTTTTAATAAGATGGTTAGGTCTGACGTTAATTACTAACAAGTTAGAATTATTGGTAAAGATCTTTAATTGTACTGTAGATTCGGTGTTCTTTAAATGCTTGCTTTCTCTATGTAGAGAACATTTCTGTCACTTGCAACCAAAGAAAGATTAATTCATGGTCAGTAATCAGGGATTTGTTCTATTATTTAAGCTCTCTGTTTCACTAAGAGAAGCATCTCAGCAAATTCTAACACAAATTTGTAAATACATTCATTCAATTATTCATACAATAAACATACTGAATGCCTAGGTACTAGGAAAAAAACATAATTTTTTACTTCAAAGTGTTCACAGTCTAGTAGAAAAAGACAGTGATAAAAAATTTTAAATGTATAAAAGTGTTATAGGTGCAATAAAAATGTATGTATCTGGTGTTGTGGGGTATAGTACAGTGAGATATCAATTCTACAAAAATGAGATTAAAGGGTATGCATCCAAAGTAAGGCATACATTGATGGTGGAATTCAATTAAAAATGATTACATAATTTAAAATACATCAAAAGGTACAGAGAATAAGACAATGGCTATCAATTTATGCACATCTACCTATGAAACAAGATATTTTGAATATAATTACAAGATACAATTCTGATTTTCACATGCAGTTTGAAATTATTAGTAATGATGTATGTAGGTATGTCAAAAACTAAAAATCTTCCACGAAGAGGTTATTGTCACCGTCACCAAATCAGAGAATTAAATAGTAAGAATTTTCCTGAAATTGAGAGTGTCAGACAAAGTGTTAGGAATATTTTAATATATTCTAAAGCAATGGCATTTTCATTTTATAATTCCCATTTACTCTTGTATTAGAGAGTCTCTTAGAATTAGACATAATCTTTTTACAAATTTGCAGCTTATTTTTTATGTGGCAAAGGGAAAAGGACTAAAAAAATGTCCTGGAGAGAGGGTTAGGGTGTGGTGGAGAGGGCGTGAACTTCCCTTGACTCAGAAGAGGAAAGTGGTAATTTTCCTCCCTTTACCATTAAAGTATTTGTAATTTTTGTTTTTTTTTTTTGTTTTTTTTTTTTTGGGACGGAGTCTGGCTCTGTCACCCAGGCTGGAGTGCAGTGGCGCGATCTCGGCTCACTGCAAGCTCCGCCTCCCGGGTTTACGCCATTCTCCTGCCTCAGCCTCCCGAGCAGCTGGGACTACAGGCGCCCGCCACCTCGCCCGGCTAGTTTTTTGTATTTTTAGTAGAGACGGGGTTTCACCGTGTTAGCCAGGATGATCTCGATCTCCTGACCTCGTGATCCGCCCGTCTCGGCCTCCCAAAGTGCTGGGATTACAGGCTTGAGCCACCGCGCCCGGCCAGTATTTGTAATTTTTGAAGTAACTTTTTCTACAAAACATATGTATTTAAGGAATATTTCTTATATGTTCAAAACCTGCAATTTATTTGGTCTATGGTAAGTACTTCAAGGGAACTTGGAGTTTCTTGCCAAAGCTCTGTTTGGAAAAGCTTGTGCAGGGAAAGCATCAGGAAGGAAGACACCACATCTATAGAAAGGCAGGCTCCCTCTTTGTATAGTTTCTTTACATTGTTAAAAAATTAATATAATTCAGACTAATATGGCTAGCTAGACTGACAAGGGAAGACTCCGTACCTTTACAAAAATATACGAATGCTGGAAAATAACTTTAAAAATTGAAAAAATATATTTTGCCAAGCTTGAAAGCAAGAAAGGAAAATCAGCTAGGTATGGTGGCTATAATACCAGCACTTTGGGAGGCTGAGGCAGGAGGACTACTTGAGCCCAAGAGTTTAAGATAAGCCTGGGCAACATAGAGATGTCCCATTTCTACCAAAAATTAAAAAATAATGCAGGCATGGTGGCGTGAACCTGAGGTCCCAGCTACTCGGGAGGCTGAGGTGAAAGGATCACTTGAGCCCAGGGGATTGAGGCTGCAGTGAGCTGTGATCATGCCACTTCCACTCTGGCCTGGGTGACATAGTAAAACTCTGTCTCAAAGAAATTTTTTTTGAGCCATCGAAATAACAGCAACAACAACAACAACAACAACAAAGGAAATCACTAGCTTTTAGAAAAAGGAAAACAAAAAACGAGAGCATTACAGGATGCTGAAGGCAAGCATATACTGAAGCCCAATGGCTCACATGAGTACTGGAACTTGATACATGCTGTGAGACTCAAAGACTTAGAAGGAATAGACTACTGACAAGTGCAAAAACATGAATGAATCCTGAAATGATTATACTGAGTGAAAAAAGTAACACAAAGGAAGAATACACACTATATGATTTCATTTATAGAAAATTCCAGAAAATGCAAACAAATCTCTAGTGACATCAGATCAGTGACAGCCTCAGGACATGGAGGGGGATGAGTCAGAATAAGAGGGAGAGATTACAAAGGGGCATGATGGATATGTTTACTCTCTTGATTGTGGTGATGGTTTCACAGTTGTGTACATATATCAAAACTTGTCAAATTGTACACTTTAAATATGAATAGCTTATTGTATGTCAGTTATATCTCATGAAGATGTTAAAAAGGACAAACAAAATCAACATCCAAGCAAGTTCAACAGGTCCTTCTTCTCACTTATATGTGTGCAATTTACTTGCTGAAGAAACTTGGTGGTATGTCCTATAGAGTTTCTCACATTCTGGATTTTATTGATTGCAAAAAGGAATCCTTATCTTTTTTTTTTTTTTTTTGAGACAGGGTATTGTTTTGTCACCCAGGCTGAAGTGCAACTGGCACCGCTGTCACCCAGGCTGAAGTGCAACTGGCACCATCATGGCTTACTGCAGCCTTGACCTCCCAGCCTCAAGCGGTCTTCCTACCTCAACCTCCCAAGTAGCTGGGACCACAGGTGCATGCCATCACCCCTGGCTGGTCTCAAACTCCTGGGCTCAAGCAATCCTCCTGCCTTGGTCTCCCAAAGTGCTGGGATTACAGGCCTGAGCCATCATGCCTGGTCAAGAATTCTTGTCTTTTAGAGCTTTATACGATGAAGTATTTATGGGTGATATCCATGTGAGGGGTGGGGAAGGAGATTGGCCATATGTTGATAATTGTTCAAGTTGAATGACTGACTCATGAAGGGTCATTATACTCTCCTCTCTACTTTTTATGTGCTTAAACATTTTTTATAAGAAAAAGTTGAAACAAGTCCTGGGGCCTATCTTAGAGGTACTGAATTTCTTGGGGGTTGAGCATAGAGGTATGCATTTTTATAAACTCCCAAGTATAACAAGATTTAGCTATACACTATAGAGGATCACTGCCCCACATAAAAGAAAAGGACTCCTATGATGAGGTGAATTTCAGACACCTACCACAAGGCATGGGAAAAACCATTTTTGGTAGGTGTCCTTTACATTCAGTATCAAATTCTAAAAGTAGTAGGGGCTGGGCACGGTGGCTGTGGCAAAAGAGAGAATGCACGTCCTGCAGCTGATTGTTGTCATGTAAGAATGTAAGCTCACTCTTACCAAATCTTCCACTTTTTAAAGAGAAGCCCAAAATGCATGTATAATCTTCTGGTTTATAACTTTGGATATAGATTTTTTTAAGTACCATGTATGCAAAAAAAAAAACATGTTTGTGGATTTGATTTGTACCTGGACCACCAGTTGTCATGTTATGAACCATGCTGGAGTATTTTATAACACCGTCTCTCAAAGTGACAGTTTCAGTCCTTTCATGGACCAGGGCTGCTAGGACATGCTTAATGCAAATGAAGCCACAGTGGAAAGAGAAGTGAGCAGTACATACCGCATGAAGAATGCTTTCTTTTAGTTTCTCGAGTAAAAGATTGAAGACCTGTTAATAATTTTTTTGGCATGTGCTTACAATTGTTTTTCTGGTGGTAGGGATGATGAGTTTGCACCAGATCACCTTAATTGTCTTTTATCTAGGTTCTCTCGTGACTTGTCTCTTATCTATGTTGTACTGTGAGGAAAAGTTCAGTTCTACAGAATGACCCCTGTTGATGAGAGGTGTTACATGTGGCCATGGGACAGGATTTTTCTTTTCCTTGTAGTAAGCTGGCACATGAAGATATCATGCTCCACTTAAATAGAAGAATTACCTCGCCAGTGGTGGCCACTATAGCTTTCAAAGACATATGGAATTGAGTTTGGGGAACACTGAACTTGTTTTGGACTTGCCATTTTTTTTTTTAATTCTTTTTTTGGCTAAGTTACCTATTGAATGCTCATAATTACCATATCTATTGTCCTTTTTTGTCAAAAAGCTTCACTCCAATTAGAAGATACCTGAAGGCAGAAACTATGGCTTTGTCAGCTGTTGACTTCCTCATGGTGCGCAGTGTAAATATACTACTACTTTATTTAGTAGATTCTTAGTACTTGTTGGCAGATTTACTAATAGTTCCTGTACATCTCAGCAAATCAACAGATGATTTAGGTTATTCTAACCCTATCTTTATTTAATATAATAAAAACTTTCAGCATTTATTGTTAGGCCCAGGGCTAGGTAGGCTCCTGAGATAGAGAAGTTCATAAGGGAAGGAGCCCAGAAGGTAGGGGAAACAAAAAAATAGTTACAACACTCTTGATATGTCGCAGCATATATAGACATTAACATCAGGAAAAGCTGAGGGGTGGGGGGAAGGAATTTGTGAGGGAGGGCCCTTTGGACAAATGTCACGTTTCTCAGAGTAGCTTTTAGATATGGGTGGGAAAATGAGGGCAGGGCAATTGAAGTGGGATAGAAGGGAGATACTTAAACTAAAGTAATTCTAGGGCTCCAATCACTGACACAGGTAACTCTTCCTACACTATATTCATTTATCCATGCAATCACATTCATTGAGTGCTTCCTATGAGTTAGGCAGGGTGCACTGTGTAAGATACAAATGAATGAAGCAGGTCCACAGCGGTTGTCTAGGGGGATAAAATGCTGCACAGGGCAACCTGGATAAGCCTGACACGTTAGGTGCCACAAAGCTACAGAAACAAAGTGCTAAGGAGATTCGGAAAATTTACAGGTCATTTCTGGATGCAGGATCTGGGAAGAAGGATGTCCACAGTTCAAAGATCAGTACAATCTTCGTAGCGAAAAAGCGTTGGTTTATTCTACCTCTACCTAGTTTGTGCCTCAACATCTTTGACCCCAAAGGATAAAAAGGTGCAAATAAGGGCACATTTTCTTCATAGAATACGTAATGGTGTTTATTTAATGCTTTCCTCTTCATTCCCCGCAGTGATTTCCCTCTTCACTCTCCCCCGAGTCTCACAGAAGGAACTAACAAGGGAGCGCTTCACAAGCACAGACACCTTTAAAGAGGCGCAGAAAAGAGTACTTGGTGAAAAAGTTAGTATTCTTTCAGGTGACTTTCCTTAAGATTACTGGTCATTAAGAATGAAAATATGTAAACCAGGTTTACGAGCAAGAAAACAAACTCTCCACATTCAGAGTTAATCTTCGAACTCAGCAACCGTCAGCAGAACTCACCCCCATCGAGGCGGGCTCGCGGGCGCGGTCCCACCCACAGGCCCCTCCCCCGCGGAGGTTCTCCAGCGCCGCCCATACTGCCGCCCTTCGCGCGTCCCTGCTTTAACAGCTCTGGTTCTGTCAGGACCTCACTCCTCCGCCCCCGGCGCAACCGCGGCCAGGCAGCGACGTGCACCCGCGTGTGCGCCGCCGCCGCCCGGCAGAGTGGGCGCCTCCGACATCAGGAGCGCGCACGCCGTGCCGAGGGGCCTGGACGAGCGCGCTCCCGACCCACCGCCTCCTCCTCCTCCCCCTCCTACTCGGCCCGCCCCCTCCCTCGCCTCTTCCTGCCAGGCCGTCCTTCTCCCCTCCCCTCTCCGTTCCCTCCCCCCTCCCCGGGCTCCAGTGGCGGCGGAGTGAACGGGACCGGCCCGGCCTCAGAGCGCGAGGTGGCGGGTGGGACGCGGGCGCCTGAAGGAGTTGTTGTTTCGGCAGCGCCCGCGGAGACGTGAAGAGGTGAGGCGAGGGCGGCCTCCTCGGGACACGAGGGCGGCCCGGCGGCCCGGATCCACGGGCCGAGGCTGCTTGGGTGTGTTGGCGTCGGGCTGAGCCTGGGGAGGGTCGAGATGGGGCCCCGGCCCGGGACGGGGATGCGGGAGGACCGTGGGAAGGCAGGCACCGGGCGGGTTCAGGACTGTCGGCCGCTTCCCGGACGCCGCGGTTCTCCCAGGTGGCCGCCCCTGGCAGCTAGGGCGGGCGGGGTCTGCGCCCTTACCTGGGGGCGGGGTAGTGGCTTCTGCGGCCGCCGCCTCCAGCTGTGCCCTCCTGACATTGCTGCCTGGGCGGCTGCCGCCCGCTGCTACGCTGTGGCTGCTGCTGGATTCGCAGTCCCAGCAGCCCTGCGTCCGGTGGGCGAGTGGTTAGAGTATTTTCTTACCCACACGCAGGCTTCTGTGCTCGACCGTTTCTCTCCCTCGCCCTTCCTCTTCCTCCCCCGAGCACTTTGCTCGGCTCCTGCTGTTGATGCTTGTGGTTTTGTAGTTTGGGATGGGCTGCGTTCCGGGCAGATCCCTACCTGCAGGGAATGCCCCGCTTCAGAGTTGACCTCCTGAGCCATGACAAACACCTCCCCCCAGCCCCCACCCAGCTTCTGGGTGCTCAGTGTCCTGATAACTGAGTCAAAGTTTCTGAGACTGGGCTGGTACTTTGCACTGGTCGCCAACGGTACAGGGCTGGGCAGTGCGTCAGCATGTGGAAAGGGGCCACCGGCTAGCGGGATATGGCCGGGTGCATGGGAGCTGAACTGACGGGTTTCACATACTGGGCAGTGTGTCCAGGTCCTTGGATCTCTCAG
The DNA here is from genome assembly GCF_043159975.1 of Macaca nemestrina. NCBI lineage: Eukaryota > Metazoa > Chordata > Mammalia > Primates > Cercopithecidae > Macaca > Macaca nemestrina. The sequence continues at coordinate 32,010,516 of NC_092125.1, forward strand.
ATACGGTTATATTAGAATATGTGCCAAAACTTAGGTGGTCACTTGCAAAATTGGTTTCATGCAAGTAAACTGAAATGCCAGCCTTATTACACTAATGGTAAGGAGAACTTTTGCTTGCCGGACAGATTTCAGCGCAGTTTGGAAAATGATTTTAAGGCCTTTATTTTTGACACTGGAGGGGTTTAGGGATTTTTAATACATTTAAATTTCCTTGTGCATAGTGGGAGGTAAGTAGTTGCTTGTTAAAATTCTGAAAACACAGTTTCATGAAAACCTTCTGACTTTTCTTACAGTAGTGTTTATGTTTGACATCTTCTGTAGAATATCCATTAGATATGATGTCAGAAGATACGGATGTGAAGTTTGCTTGTGGTCACATTGGAAGTTGATTTTGTTCATGGAAAATACTGGTTCACAAGCTCCTAGTACTAGAAAACTGGCCTGTGATTCATTTTCTCAGTATAGCGTCCATTATAAAATTGACAATGAGATTTCCAAGGAGAAAGACTAGTTGAACTTTATGTATACATTATCATCAAATTGTATTAAATGTACACCTGCTTCAGGGGTTAGCTCTAGACTTTGAGTTACACTGGTGTCTATACTAAATCAGTTCAATAAATGAGCTGATATTATGTTTTGTTCATTTGGAGAGAAGTAGATAAAGCAGGGCAGAATTTATATATTAGCATATTATATAGCCTACATTTGCTCTGATGTGTATTATTATTATTATTATTATTATTATTTGGGACGGAGTTTCGCTCTTGATGTCCAGGCTGGAGTGCAATAGCGCCATCTCGGCTCACCGCAACCTCCGCCTCCCGGGTTCAAGCGATTTTCCTGCCTCAGCCTTATGTGTAGCTGGGACTACAGGCATGCTCCGCCACGCCTGGCTAATTTTGTATTTTTAGTGGAGACGGGGTTTCTCCACGTTGGTCAGGCTGGTCAAACTCCTGACCTCAGGTGATCTGCCCGCCTCAGCCTCCCAAAGTGCTGGGATTACAGGCATGAGCCCCGTGCCCGGCCTCTGATGTGTATTATTAAGTCATCTGGGGAGAAGTAGATGAAGTAGGGCAGAGCTTATATGTGAACATATTATATAATCTACATTGTCCTCTAGAAAGCTGGAAACAAGTTAGTAAGTCTCAGTACGATTGGGGCATATGGTGAATATACAAACCAACTTTAAAAAGTGTGACTGTAAATGTACGAAGTTTGTTTGTTTGTTTGTTTTAAAGAGACAAGGTCTCGCTCTGGCGCCCAGGCTGGAGTACAATGGCTCAATCCTAGCTCACTGCAGCCACAAAGTTCTCCTCACAAGAGATCCTCCCACCTCAGCCTCCTGAGTAGCTGGGAGTACATGCACATGCCACCGCACCTGGCTAATTTTTTGTTTTAGTTTTGTAGAGTCAGGGGTCTCATCATGTTGCCCAGGCTAGTCTCCAACTCCTGGCCTCAGGCAGTTCTTCTGCCTTGGCCTCCCAAAGTGCTGGGATTACAGGCCTGAGCCAACCATGCTTGGCCCCCTTTTTTTTTCCACCTGAGTTATTTGATGGGAATTTCTATATGTTACAGTTGTGATATTCTGAGAATTTTTGTTTCTTTGATAATTGTTTCATGATTTAGATATTTTCTTTTTATCCTAGTAGTTATGATTTTTTTCCTTTGAATGAAATAATTTTATTAGGCATGTGAAACAGTAGTTTTCATGTAATCAGCTCACCAGTTCTAAATTTGTGACTTTTAAAAAACTTGAATTTTTTTCTTTGCCTTAACCCAAACTTGAATTTGCTCAGCCGCTGTATATTTATTTGAACTCTCAGATGATACAGCATTGAAGCGGAAAGTCCTTTTATCCATTCTTTTGGAGTAATCAAAAGAAGGAATTCTGTTGTGCCAAGTAAAAATATGTGTAGGAGATAGCTAGGCTTCAAGACATTGACTTTGAAGAGAGTAGCAGCGAAGTAGCAAAAATTTTCTTTTTTTTTTTTTTTTGTTTGAGACGGAGTCTTGCTCTGTCCCCCAGGCTGGAGTGCAGTGGCGCGATCTCGGCTCACTGCAAGCTCCGCCTCCTGGGTTTACGCCATTCTCCTGCCTCAGCCTCCCAAGTAGCTGGGACTACAGGCGCCTGCCACCTCGCCTGGCTAGTTTTTTTTGTGTTTTTAGTAGAGACAGGGTTTCACCGTGTTAGCCAGGATGGTCTCGATCTCCTGACCTTGTGATCTGCCCGCCTTGGCCTCCCAAAGTGCTGGGATTACAGGCTTGAGCCACCGCACCCGGCCGCAAAAATTTTCTGTATTGAGGGTGTAGAACTGGGGCTGCATTCCAACCTACCATTGTCTTCAAGTGGGGTATGGATCGTTATGACTGGTTAGAGGAGGTTTGGAGAATGAAGTTGATGCTGTAATGCTATGGGATTCCCAGGCGCAGAGCTTGCCTATGTCTTAATTTTAATGAGTTCTATATTTTTGTAACTCTTGACTTATAGAAATGGGTCAGCCATTGAGTCTGAGGATGACCAGCAGCCCAAGGCTATTCCAGGTGCTGGTATTTCAAAGATGGCTCAGGGATTTCTTGTGGAGATGATCTGATGAGCATTTTGCTATTACAAACAGTGGAGGCTGAGAAAGTATGGACTTGAGCCTGAGGTATGGTAAAAGATACTCGTTTTTAAAGGAGAGTTTTAATGTTGATATTATAGAGAAATACGTTGTTTGACTCCTAGACTTTCAGAATGGGAAATAATTTTGACTTTATAGTCAGTATTTGAATTGAGTATAAGTTTGTGAATTTCAGTGGACCCTAATAAGGAAGAGTTAATGAATTAAGCAGAGCTTTCATCTCTGAACATCTCCTTTTTCTACTTCATTTGCTTCCCATATTGCTCTTATTCAACAAATGGGATGGCATAATTGAGTATAGCAAGTTTATGCGCATGCTAAGTCTTTTTTGTTATCTTTTGGTGTTTTTTGGTGTACTTTTGGGGATTTTCCTGGGAAAGTTCTAGGCATATATTCAGTTGATTTAGAGTTAGATTTGGGCTAAGATTATTAGTATACTTGAAATTCTGAGCATTCTTATTTTCTAAATAGCTTTTAAAATAGAAAACATTTTGCCATTGCTGTTGGGCTTCAAAAAAACAAAACCCAACAACACAATTCTTTATAAATACTCATGAAAAATCAGGTTACAGGCTGTGTTGTGATAGACATTGTACAGCCAAAAATATATTTAAGAAAATTCTCACCCAGTTTAGTAAGCTTAAATAAGAAGAAAATAAGACTTTTTTTAAAAAAATAAAAGCCTGATTTTCCCAGAATATGAAGCCTAACTACTGTTTGCTGTGTTATTTTCCCTCTTGCCTATTCTAAATTCAGCAAGAACTATGCATCCCTAGTCCATGGTAAAAGCTTAGTTCTCGTAGGGGATTCTTAGTAACGGAGGTCTCATTGAGGGATGCAAGGGATTTTGATTGGGAAACATCAGGCATGGAACATTTCCTTTTTACTGCTCTAATTTTCTCTGTACCTGGCTATGCAGTGGGATGGGAACAGGAGCACAAATACTAGAATTATCTGGATTTTTTTTTTTATACTATGGATTTCCTATTCTTACCCCCTACCTGCCCTCCAACCCATTGCTAAGTGAGCCATTGATAGTAGGAGTGTGTTATATCCTTTAGGTATGTAGGGCTGAACAAATGCTAGGAACCTTGGCACTTGGCTGATATTCCATAAACCAAATTCCTGCTCTGTGTAATTTGCCTTCTGGTGATATCAGGAGATATTTGTTAATCCCATTTTTGAAGAAAAATATGAATTGTGGTGAAGAGACATCTGTAACCAAGAGTAAGATTTATCAAATTAGGTAGTATACCTAAAGACATCAGGAGGTTGTTTATCTGAACATTTATTAAACTCTTTTGACTGTGACCTACAATAAAAAATACATTTTACTTCTTGATTCAGCAAGTGCACACACACACAAAGTTGACAGTTTGGTGAAATAATATTTATCTTTTCAGGGCCCTGTTGAGTTGGCTATAATGGCTTGCAAGACCAGTTGTGCATATCTCTTCCTATCTAGCTCTATGTCCAGTGACATCATGTTGGTAGCTCAAAATTGGTCATGGTGGGAATATTGACACCAGGAAATTCAGCAAATGGTATTCTCAGGGCTTCCCTCTTCTTAGGTAGTTGTTAAACATTTATAGCACCCCATTGTTTATAACACACATAGATACATTCTGTTATTTCATTTCATTTTTAAAATGCTGGGTTTTGACTTCCAAATTAATTTTACACCCAGATAATGGATTATGGCCTACAGTTAACAACAAATACAACTAGTTTAGCCTACCCTCTTAACTTTGTAAGTGAAGGAACATACTAAAAGCCTCAAGTCCAAGGTTAGATAGTGAGTGAGTTATTAGCAAAGCCAGGGCCCTGGACTCAATCTGGAGTTGTTTCTGGTGGGCTTCTTTCCTAACCTCACTTAGTATGTATAAGGGATTGTGTTAATCAGTTTGAATAAAGATGGACCTTGACCCTGAGGACTTTATGCTTAGGTGGGGGATTAAATATGGAAACAGCAATGATAATGAAAGGCAGAAAGTAATGGGTGGTAAAAAGATAAAGATAAGGAACTGTAAGAGTTGGAAGAGGGAGAGATTACTTTTAGTTAAAGTAATGGGTGGTAAAAAGATAAGGAACTATAAGAGTTTGGAGAGGAGGGAGAGATTACTTTTAGTTGTTGTTGTTTTTTGACCCAGGCTGGAGTGCAGTGGTACAATTTCGGCTCACTGCAACCTCCGCCTCCCAGTTTCAAGCAATTCTCCTGCCTCAGCCTCCCTGAGTAGCTGGGATTATAGGCACTCGCTGCCACGCCCGGCTAATTTTTGTATTTTTAGTACAGATGGGGTTTTGCCATGTTGGCCCGGCTGGTTTTGAATTTCTGACCTCAGGTGATCCACCCGCCTCAGCCTCCCAAAGTGCTGGGATTACAGGCGTGAGCCACCATGCCTGGCCTGCTTCTAGTTTTAAGGATAAGAGAAGAGGTGACATTTGAACTATGTTTTTTTTTTTTTTTTTTTTTTGCGATAGCATCTCACTCTGTGACTCAAACTGAGTGCTGTGGTGCCATCACAGCTCACTGCAGCCTTGATTTCCTGGCCTCTCGCAGTTCTTCTGCCTCAGCCCCCAAGTGGCTGGGACTATAGGCACACACCAACATGCTTGGCTAATTTTTGATTATTTGTAGAGATGGGGTCTCATGATGTTGCCCAGGCTGTTCTTGAACTCCTGGACTGAAGCTGTCCTCCTGCCTTGGCCTCCCAAAGTGCTGGGATTACAGTTTTGAGGCACCATGCCTGGCCCCTGAACTATGTTTTGAAGAATGGGTAGGATTTGGACGTGTGGAAATAGGACAACTCGTATCACCCTGGGCCAAGGGCCAGGGTGATCAAAGGCATACAAGCATGGACAGGGAAAAATGAATAGTGAAAGAGCTAGGCAAGAAGGAGTCAGTTAGCACCAGATGGTTAAGAGCCTAGAATGCCAGTTTTCCTTTCTGCTTTTTGGTTTATCTTTCATTTTTGACTCTGGAGCAATCTAGTACTTCTTAACATTTCAAGATTTATTTATTGTGATTAAAATATGATCCAGAGAGCACCTAAGTATCCTTAGAGTAGAAGCTGAAGGGAAAAATTATTAGTTTTAGAGAAGCAACCTTGAGTTTACCAATTCTAAAAGTGTTGGAAAGTAAAAAATATTTTATTTGTAAGGAGATACAGTGTTTTTTTTTTGTTTTTTTTTTTTAAGTTCACCAAATAGCATCACATTGGCTGGAGCAGAACAGGAAGCAGTTTTGAAAGTCTTTACAAGGGCCTTCTAAAATGTGATTTCTAAATGACTGGATCTTAATTTTTGGAGGCAGGTTTAGTTCAGGCAGAAGGGTAGTTTATACAGATCCGCAGCTGAGCTGAGTAGCTTTTAGAATTTAGGGCAGCAAAGCAGGGTATTTTACGCAAAATTCATTTGTAAGGGATTGATGGCTTCTTTACTCCAAGAATTTTCTTAGATTTCAGTATTTATGTCTTTAACAGCCGGTGTGACTGAAGATGTTTTGAAGTCTTGGATGGAACTTGCCTTATTTCACAGGTGAATTGGGTGGCTAGAAATGAAGGTAAATGCCAGTAAGTTGTGTCTGTTAATCAAATTGAAGTACTGGTGGCAGTTCTCAAGATTTTCTGTCTGCTGATGATTTCACACTTACTGCTTCTAATTACATGGTGTATAGTCGATTTGAAGAAGCCTTGGTTCTCTTTGACCCACCAGTTCTGTAAAGGTAAAAGCCTTCTTAGAGTGTTGCCCAGGTAACAGCACATACAGAGACTGTTTAGTAGCTTGTCACAGAAGTGTGTGGAAAATTTTGGAAATGTTGGTAAAGAAGTTGCTATAGTAAATAACTGGTTGGTAAAAAGCTGGGCTACTTCTGCATAGTTGATAAAGAGTTTTTGAGATGAGCCTTGGTTCTAAAATAAATATGAATTGTGTCATTGCCATACTATTTTCTTCGGTTAAATAAGCTCCTAATATGTAAATGTTGTTGTCCTATCATTTTAGAAGGTTTCAGCAGTTTCATATGAACTGTTCCACAACATAGCACGCCCCAAACACCACGATAAGAGTTCAAATACGGCATGGCCCAGATGCCTCACACCAGTTAAATGATAAAGTTAATCATGTCAGCACAGTGTTTTTTAAAAGTTTTTTCCCCCTCTTTTTTGAGGCATGTTAGTTTTCACAAATTGAGGTTATTAGAATCTTTCCAGATTTTCTACCACCATTTTTTTTGTGTGTGTGTGTGGTAAAAAGTACAATGATGGTGTCCTTAAACTATGTAAACATTTGTAAAGATATACACACATACACATAGTGTGTGTATATGTATGTGTAGACATACATACATATATATTTACATATCATTAGTTGTTGGAATTTGTGGTGAAAATACACCCACCCACGGCAAATGACTGAAAACAAGTGTTCTGGCTCTTTGAAGACTACCATGTGAAGTATTCACAAATATGAAAGTAATGCAAACCCAAAGGGAGTTTTTGTATGCCTGATTTCAAGAAAGGAGCATTTTAAGAGGCAAGTATGGAATTCATTCATATACCAGTGAGGAATTTCTCAACTTCTCCTTTACCCAGCACATACACCCATTTACCATCCTCATTATTAGCAGTAAGCAAAATTATGGAACTTTGAATCAGACTTCTACTACAAGCGATGCAAATAAATATTATTTTTAGAAAAAATACAAACTTGTGGTTTTGAGTTACAAAGGTTTAAGAGACACATATCACTAGTTTTTAAATAAACTACATGGAGTGTTTTCTGTGCTTCAAGATGTTTTAATTGTCATTGTGAGGCCTTTTGCTGAGAGCATTGTATAAAGGCATAGTTGTTAAAATGGTTATTAGGTGTTCTTTGAATAGTTTATTTTTCTGTAGTCAATTTGTCTTGCATACACTGATGGCCGGGCGTGGTGGCCCACACCTGTAATCCCAGCACTTTAGGAGGCCAAGGCAGGCAGATTGCTTGAGGCTAGGAGTTTAAGCCTAGTCTGGTCAAGATGGTGAAACCCCGTCTCTGATAAAAATAAAAAATTAGTGTGGTGCGTACCCATAGTCCAAGCTACTTGGGAGGCTGAGGCACAAGAATCTCTTGAACCTGGAAGACGAAAGTTGCAGTGAGCCGAGATCGTGCCATTGCACTCCAGCCTGAGCTGCAGAGTAAGACTCGGTCTCAAAAAAAAAAAAAAGAATATAGAGTATACTACTTCACTGAAAAATCAACCATTGAAGGGAGGTTATATATATATATTGGCAGACAGTAGGGTTTCTGCTGTTGTTTTAGAGTAATTTTGTTATTCAGCAGCTGTTTATCCCCAGACCTCATTCATTTATTACTGCTTTTTCCATTTCTTTTTAATCTCATGAACTGTATTCTTTCATTTTAAATCTCTCATATTTGCCCTGCAGTCAGTGGTCATATTTGTACTAATGTTTTGATTTGCCATTGCCTGTGCAAAGATCTATTACCAAGTTGCATTATGAAGTTGGTATTGAATGGTAATTCAGTTAATGTCCTCTTCTCTCCATTCTTTTTTTCCTTCCGTATTCTAGAAGTTACCCTAACACTAGTGTTAGATTCCTGGCAAAGTTAATGGGAAAATGAAATTAAATATTACTGTTATTCAAATCCTAGGATGACCTTTTTGCCAGTACTAATGAACATACAAAATTCTTTAGCATGAATTACACAGCTTAAATTTTCACTGAGGCTAGGCCTCTTAAGTTTAAAAAATTAAAAGTTAAAAAAATATTTATGGGGTACAAGTGCAGATTTCTTACATGTGTAGATTCTTACATGTATAGATGTGGTGAAGTCTAGACTTTTAGTGCACCTATTACCTGAATATCCACCATTCTGTATGTCCATGTGTACCCATTGTTTAGCTCTCACATACAAGTGAAAACATGCGGCATTTGACTTTCTGTTTCTGAGTTATTTTACATATGATAATGTAGGCCTGTTAAGGTAAAAACCATTCTGACATGCATTTTATAGTTCTTTTCAACGTTATCAATAGCTTTGCTAGATGAAACAGGTTTCTTCTGTTGCACTTGGTATCACAAACAATAAATTAGCTATCCCTACCATTTGAAAATATAAGATAAAGGTTTTTTTTTTTTTTTTTTTTTTAAACACAGAGTCTTGCTCTGTCTCCCAGGCTGCAGTACAGTGGCGTGATCTCAGCTCACTGCAACCTCTGACCTATGCCTCCCGGGTTCAAGCAATTCTCCTGCCTCAGCCTCCTGAGTAGCTGGGACCACAGGCATGTGCCATCATGCCTGGCTAATTGTATTTTTAGAAGTACTTTCACTGTGTTGGCCAGGCTGGTCTCGAACTCTTGAACTCATGATCCGCCAGCCTTGGCCTCCCAAAGTGCTGGGATTACAGGCGTGAGTGACCGTGCCTGGCCCAGATAAAGTTTTTTTTTAAAAGATAATCTAGTAATAGTAGGAAAGAGAAACCACTTTATCAGTTAATCTACTACTTCCCATTTTGAATATAAATTTCATTGTGTTGCATGCTAACTTCATTATGTTCTACTGAGTATTTACTTTTCTAAAGACAGAGCTTTAACAATTTTTCTTTTTTTATCGTGTTTTGGAGACAGGTATCTCTCTGTTGCCCCAGCTGAAGTGCAGTAGCACGGTCATAGCTCATTGCAGCCTGGAACTCCTGGGTTCAAAGTGATTCTCCAACCTTCATCTCTGGAGTAGTTGATGGGACTATAGAACTGCACCACCACACTCTGCTAATTTTTTAAATGGGAGTCTCCCTGTGTTGCCCAGGCTGGTCTCAGACTCCTGGGTTCAAGCAATCCTCCTGCCTCAGCCCCTTCCAAAGCATTGGGATTACAGATGTGAGCCACTAAACCCTGCGCAATTTTTCACCTTTTGAGAATTTCACTTAGAGGAGGATCATAGTAGCTTTTAGACATTTTTATCAGTTGTCCAAGGGTGGAAAAAAGTAGTTAAGATGCAAGTAACTATAAACATTTTTGGTTTTGTGGGAGACAGTGTAGGTAGAACATAGGACCTTAATTCTTGATCTGCTGCTGTGAGATTCAGAGAGAATAAGTGATTTAGACACAACTTTTTTCTCCTCTTTGCACACTAACCGTGAGCTAACATTGAGTGTTTACATGGGGTATTTATTACATAAGAAAATGTACATTATCTAGCTAACCTTCACAGTAACCATATGAGGTAGGAATGATTATAATATCATTTCCAGTTTGCAGGTGAAGGAAACAGGATTAGAGAACTTCAGTAACTTACTTAAGATCACATAGCTTGGCTGGGCACGGTGGCTCACACCTGTAATCCCAGCACTTTGGGAGGCCGAGGCGGGCAGATCACGAGGTCAGGAGATAGAGACCATCCTGGCCAACATGGTGAAACCCCAGCTCTACTAAAAATACAAAAATTAACTAGGCATGGTGGCATGTGCCTGTAATCCCAGCTACTCAGGAGGCTGAGGCAGGAGAATCACTTGAACCAGGGAGGCTGAGGTTGCGGCACTGCACTCCAGCCTGGTGACAGAGCGAGACGCCATTTCAAAAAAAAGAAAAAATCACGTAGCTTGTGAGAGGCAGTTATTTCTTGCTTCTAAATCTGTCTCACAGTGCCTCTCTACTACTACTCTGTATTGACAATCTTTAAATGGGATGATACTTGCTTTGCACATTTCATAGGGTGGTTATGAGAATCAAAAAAGATAAGATGTACAAAAGAACACACGGATGTCTCTGGTATATTAATTTTATTGGATAATATTTGAGACACCAAAGAAATCTTTGAAATCTTGTATACATATATTAGTTTGTAATCAGTAATGCTATAAAATAAGTTTAACAGATGAATATTTGAAAAGTTATCTATAAAGACATATTTTGTGTGCATTCAAGGGATCTGTGAGTGAAAGGTAGAGGAAGGCAGAAATGTAGGGATGTATTGAATAAAAAGTGGATCATATGATCTCTAGCAGCCTGAATTCTTTCTGCAGTGAGGAGTATATGTAAGTAACAGGTGACCTATAAGATCCCTCCAACATCAATAATCTATGAGTCTTTGTTATGGGTTACTTTTTTTCTGTTAGAATATCCTCAAATTAGCTAGATGTGCCCAAAAGAGCTTTTTAATTTTATTTTAGCTTAGATCATCAATAATCACCATTCTTTGTCCTTTTCTAAAATTGTATATATTTAAGGTATACCACATGATGTTTTGCTATACATATACAAAACATATATAGATACAAAATCATGAAATGATTTGTATGTTTTGATATACAGATACAAAATCATGAGATGATTACTACAGTTAAACAAATTAACCTATCCGTCTCCTTCCACAATTTTTAAAATTGTCTGGTATGAGCATCTAAAATCTGTCTTAGCACATTTTATATATACTATACAATATTAATAATTATAGACATGCTGTGCATTAGCTCTCCAGACTTATTCATCCTACATAACTGTGAGTTTGTACCCTTTGACCTACTTATTCCCATTTACTCTTGTTTCTATGTATTCCGCTTTAAAAAAAAAAAAAAAAAAAGGATTTCTCCGGGTGTGGTGGCCCACGCCTGTAATCCCAGCACTTTGGGTGGCCGAGGCAGGCAGATCACGAGGTCAGGAGTTCGAGACCAGCCTGACCAACATGATGAAAACCCGTCTCTACTAAAAGTACAAAAATTAGCCAGGCATGGTGGCATGTGCCTGTAATCCCAGCTACTTAGGAGGCTGAGGCAGGAGAATCGCTTGAACCCAGGAGGCAGAGGTTGCAGTGAGCTGAGATCATGCCACTGCACTCCAGCCTAGGCGACAGAGTGAAACTCCATCTCAAGGCCGGGCGCGGTGGCTCAAGCCTGTAATCCCAGCACTTTGGGAGGCCGAGACGGGTGGATCACGAGGTCAGGAGATCGAGACCATCCTGGTGAACACAGTGAAACCCCGTCTCTACTAAAACTACAAAAAACTAGCCCGGCGAGGTGGCGGGCGCCTGTAGTCCCAGCTACCCGGGAGGCTGAGGCAGGAGAATGGCGTGAACCTGGGAGGCGGAGCTTGCAGTGAGCTGAGATCAGGCCACTGCACTCCAGCCTGGGCGACAGAGCGAGACTCCGTCTCAAAAAAAAAAAAAAAAAAAAAAAAGAAACTCCATCTCAAAAATAAATAAATAACACTTTGGGAGGCCGAGGCCGGCGGATCACGAGGTCAGGAGATTGAGACCATCCTGGCTAACCCGGTGAAACCCCGTCTCTACTAAAAAATACAAAAAACTAGCCGGGCGAGGTGGCGGGCGACTGTAGCCCCAGCTACTCCGGAGGCTGAGGCAGGAGAATGATGTAAACCCAGGAGGCGGAGCTTGCAGTGAGCTGAGATCTGGCCGCTGTACTTCAGCCTGGGTGACAGAGCGAGACTCCGTCTCAAAAATAAATAACACTTTGGGAGGCCGAGGCCGGCGGATCACGAGGTCAGGAGATCGAGACCATCCTGGCTAACCCGGTGAAACCCCGTCTCTACTAAAAAATACAAAAAACTAGCTGGGCGAGGTGGCGGGCGACTGTAGTCCCAGCTACTCGGGAGGCAGAGGCACGAGAATGATGTAAACCCGGGAGGCGGAGCTTGCAGTGAGCCGAGATGGCGCCACTGCACTCCAGCCTGGGCGACAGAGCGAGACTCTGTCTCAAAAAAAAAAAAAATAAATAAATAAATAAATAAATAAAAGAATAAAAAAATAAAAAAAGGATTTCATATATAAGTGAGATCATGTTGTATTTTTCTTTTTGTGTCTGGCTTATTTCATTTAACATAATGTCCTCCAGGTTCATCTGTTGTTTCAAATGACAGTATCTCTTTTTTTTTAAGGCTGAATAATATTCCCGTGTGTGTGTGTGTGTGTGTGTGTATGTATATATATATGCCACAAATTCTTTATCTGTTCACCTTAGGAGAGACACTTAGATTGTTTTCATAATCTAGGCTATTGTGAATAATGCTGCAATGAATATGTGCAGGCATGTATCTCTGTGAGATGCTGATTTCAGTTTCTTTGGGTGTATACCCAGCAGAGGGATTTCTGGATCATAGGCAGTTCTATTTTTAATGTTTTGAGGAACTTCTGTACCATATTCCATAATATTTGTGTAGCAATTTACATTTTCTTTTTTTTTTTTTTTTGAGACGGAGTCTCACTCTGTCGCCCAGGCTGGAGTGCAGTGGCCCGATCTCAGCTCACTGCAAGCTCCGCCTCCCGGGTTCACGCCATTCTCCTGGCTCAGCCTCCCGAGTAGCTGGGACCACAGGCGCCCGCCAGCTCGCCCGGCTAGTTTTTTGTATTTTTTAGTAGAGACGGGGTTTCACTGTGTTAGCCAGGATGGTCTCGATCTCCTGACCTTGTGATCCACCCGTCTCGGCCTCCCAAAGTGCTGGGATTACAGGCTTGAGCTACCGCGCCTGGCCGCAATTTACATTTTCAACAACAGTGTACAAGAGTTTCCTTTTCCCAACACTTTGGCCAACACTTTTCGTCTCTTGTCTTTTTGATAATAGCCATCCAAACAGGTGTGAGGTGATAGCTCATTGTGGTTTTGATTTGCTTTTCCCTGATAATTAGTGACGTTTTCAGTGCTTTTTCATATACCTGTTGGCCCTTTGTATGTCTTCTTTGGAAAAGTGTCTCTTCAGGTTCTTTGCCCATTTTTTAATTGGGTTTTTTTTTTTTTTTTGCTGTTGAGTTGTGAGAGTTCCTTATGTATTTTGGATATTAACCTTTTACCAGATATATAGTTTGCAAATATTTTCTCCCAGTCCATAGACTGCCTTTTCATTTTGTTGTTTGTTTTGGAGAAGCTTTTTAGTTTGATGTAGTCCTACTTATTTATTTTTGCTTTCGTTGTTTGAGCTTTTGGTGTAGTATCCACCAATATCATTGCCAACTTCAAACAATATCAGGGAGCTTTCCCCCTGTGTTTTCTTCTAGGGGTTTAAAGGTTTTATTATAGATATTAATGTTTACTTCTTGAAACTATTTTAGCAAACATCATTCTTTAAATGTCAGTTGCACTTAGATTGAATACAAATATATAATTGTCTGAGTAAGATGCAGCTATGGTGTTTTGCTTTTTCCCCCCCAAGTTAAAAAGATCTTTTTTTTTTTTTTTTTTCTTGTTGCCCAGGCTGGAGTGCAATGGCATGGTCTCAGTTCACCACAGCCTCTGCCTCCTGGATTCTAGTGATTCTCCTGCCTCAGTCTCCCTAGTAGACTGGGATTACAGGCGTGCGTCACCACACCCGGCTAATTTTGTATTTTTAGTGGATTGGGGTTTCTCCATGTTGGTCAGACTGGTCTCAAACTACCGACCTCAGATGCTCTGCCCGCCTCAGTGTCCCAAAGTGCTGAGATTACAGGCGTGAGCCACTGCGCCCGGCCATTAAAAAGATTTTTCTGAGGATGGGGTGGGTGAAATGGCTTCCTATTACATTATTACATACTTGGTTCTTAATGCATTTCTTATGACTTCCTCTTAAATTTGGATTTCCTGAGTGTGCATTTTGAGAAGAACCTTAATATCATTATGTATATGAAAGGTCATTTTAATTTTATGTAGTGTTATAAGTTTATGGCTTTTTATACAGTTGGTTTCATTCTCCGTCATTGTTTTTTTCAACAAGCATTTATTTGTCAAGTAGAATGTGGGTTTTTTGCTGGAGAAGCAGAGATGAGAGATTGTTGAAGAGCTGACAGTCTTATTGGGGAAACAGATAAATAGAGTAGAGAGTAGCAAAGAGGGGGCACCACAAGATGTGTCTTCCGAAGGATATCTAAGCTGATCTGGGTGTCAAGTAAGGCTGTCTGGAATATCTGAGTTGATAGAAAGCAAGAGGGATATTTTAGATATAGTATGAAACTTTGACATAGTAAGTCTTTACCTATCTAGACCCAGTGTCAGTACCTCATCTCTCTGAAATATTACAAAAGACCCCAATAGTTGTCAATTTAATAAGAAATTCTTTATAAATAAAGCTCTTTAGGCTGTCACTGAGAGTTCATTTTTACTTTATATGTGATACTTAGGGTTTCTAAGGTTGTAGTAGATTAAGGAGGAATAATTTACAAGCAGCAAGGTGCTGCCATGAACATATTGATAACGAGACAGATTTCTGACAACATGGTAGCAGTGAAGAAATTGGAAAAAAAAATACACACACACACACACACACACACACAACCGGATAAGTCATAGATAATACAAGGAAAACATCCTTGGACAACTAAATTCGCTTTAAGGGTATCAAATGTATTTATAATACTATAGAATAATAATGAAAGTTTGCTGTGCTCTCTGTTATCAAGAAAATATGAAATATATGTTCTGTATAGTATATATATTAGTCAGGATTCTTCAGGGAAACAGAACCAATAGGATAGCTAGGTGTAGATACAGATGTGTTGGAATTGGCTTACACAATTATGGAGGCTGAGAAATCCTGTGTTAGGCTGTCTGCAAACTAGGGAACCAGGGAAACCAGTAGCTCAATTCAAGTCCAAAGGCCTAAGAACCAGCAGAACCAACATTGTATTAGGTTGGTGCAAAAGTGATTGAGGTTTTTGCAAAATAACTCTCAATTTGAGACTGAAGGCTGAAAAACGAGGGGGCTGCTGATGCAAGTCCTGGAGTCCAAAGGCTGGAGAACTTGGAGTTCTGAGGTCGGAGGGCAAGAGAGACAAATGTCTGAGCTCCAGAACAGGGAGCAAGAGAGTGAATTTGCCCTTCTTCTGCCTTTTTGTTTTATCTTATCCCCCAGCAGATTGGATGGTGCCTGCCTACGCTGGGTAAGGGTGGATCTTTCTTACTCAGTCTGTTGATTCAAATGGCAGTCTCTTTAGGAAACACCCTCATAGGCATATGCGGAAATGATGCTTTTACTAGCTATCTGGGTATCCTCTCGTTTAGTCAAGTTGACAACTAAAACTAGCTATCACAGTAAATCTATGATGGTATTAAAGTATTTATATTACTAAGATTTTTAAAATATGAACTAGGATGAAAACCAGGGAGTAAACTTAGTACAGTTATCAAATTGTTTTTTTCAGTATGATTGATTTCTAAAAGGCTTTGAATAACCATAGATTTAATTTTCTTATATGTATATGATGTAGACCTGCAGATTATGGAATACTAGACATTGTTCAGTACAATATTATATAACTGTAGCTAAGAAATTCCTTATATAAGATACCGGAGTTATGGTTCTTAACCACTTGGGTACCAAGAATTTTTAGAGAGCGTGAACCATGTCATCTTTTTGCTCCAGATGTCATGAAGTTGGGGTCTAAGCATAGATATCATCTTAAAAAGCCTTTCTTGAGACTGTGGTCTCTGTTAGAAACCTCTTATTTGTGCTTTTAAAGCATTCCTATTTTCCTCTTTGTTGTCATGCTAATCACATTGTATTGCAACTTGCCTGTTTCTGCATTAGACTACAGGCTTTTTGGCTTTTTTTTTTTTTTTTTTTGGGGACAGAGTCTCATGATCTTGGCTCACTGTAACCTCCGCCTGCCGGGCTCAAGCAATTCTCCTACCTCAACCTCCTGAATAGGGACTACAGGCACATGCCACCACGCTCTGCTAATTTTTTTTTCTTTTTCTTTTTTTTCTTTTTGAGACAGAGTGTTGCTCAGTTGCCCAGGCTGGAGTGCAGTGGTGCGATCTCAGCTCACTGCAACCTCTGCCTCCCAGGATCAAGCGATTCTCCCACCTCAGCCTCGCGAGTAGCTGGCATTACAGGCACCCGCCATTGTGCCTGGCTACATTTTGTATTTTTGTAGAAATGGAGTTTCACTATGTTGGCCAGGCTGGTCTTGAACTCCTGACCTCAAATGATCTGCCTGCCTTGGCCTCGCAGAGTGCTGGGATTAGAGACATGAGCCACTATGCCCAGCCAGGATTGCTTAATTCTTATAATAGTCCTGTATTACTAACAGTTTAGCAAGAAGACAGCATTGTTTTAGATTTTGCAAACCTCTGTAATGTCTGGCTTCACAGAAGACATACAAATTCTCATATTTGTTACAGCATTCACCCTATTGCAGTATGCTGTTTGGGTTGAAGTATCCAAAGAAAAGCTGACCTCATATGTAGCTTGTAAAGGGAGGAGTATTTTAATAGTCTTTTAAGATAATGTCAATATTTTTCTTTTATATCATACCACAATTCTACAGTTGGTAGTTTTATATTAATGGTTAGTTGCCATGTGAAATATTATATCACGTTAATGAACCTTTTGTAACCTGTTACATTTAAAATACACTGATCTGTCTTGCAGTTTGAATGGATCTTTTATCTATGCATAATTTTGTAACCGGTCATTTGTAAGGCATTGGTTCACTGATTAATGCAGATCTTTACAATATTGGCACATCTTATACCATATAAAGAAGTCAAGTTGGGCATGGTGGCTCACACCTGTAATCCTAGCACTTTGGGAGGCCGAGGCGAATTGCTGGAGCTCAGGAGTTTGAGATGAGCCTGGGCAACATGGTGAAATGCTTTCTCTACCAAAAATACAAAAAACTTAGCCAGGCGTGGTTGCACATGCCTGTAGTCCCAACTACTTGGGAGGCTAAGATGGGAGTATCATTTGAGCCTAGGAGACGGAGGTTGCAGTGAGCTGACATGGCACCACTGTACTCCAGCATGGGCAACAGAGGGAGACCCTTTTTCAGGGGAAAGAAAAAAAAAGTTGGTATTTGTTAATACCGCCATCAATGTCATCAGAAAAGTCTTCTAAGGGCTGGGCATTTTGTAATCCCAACACTTTGAGATGCTGAGGCAGGCAGATCATTTGAGTCAGAAGTTTGGGACCAGTCTGACTAACATGGTGAAAACCTTTACTAAAAATACAAAAAAATTAGCTGGTCACGGCGATGGGCACCTGTAATTCAAGCTACTCGGAAGACTGAAGAAGGAGAATTGCTTGAACCCAGGAGGTGGAGGTTGCAGTGAGCTGAGATAACACCACTGCACTCCAGCCTGGTCGACAGAGTGAGACCTTCTCTCAGAACAAAACAAAACCAACAGTGTAAAAGCATTCCTATTTCTCCACAGCCTTGCCAGCATCTGTTGGTTCCTGACTTTTTAATAATCACCATTCTAACTGGCATGAAATGGTATCTCATTGTGGTTGTGATTTGCATTTCTGTAATGACCAGTGATGATGAGCTTTTTTTCTTATGTTTGTTGGCTGCATAAATGTCTTCTTTTGAGAAATGTCTGTTCATATCCTTTGCCTACTTTTGATGGGGTTGTTTGTTTTTTTCTTGTAAATTTGTTTAAGTTCTTTGTAGATTCTGGATATTAGACCATAGTCAGATGGGTAGATTGCAAAAATTATCTCCCATTCTGTAGGTTGCCTGCTCACTCTGATGATAGTTTCTTTTGCTGTGCAGAAGCTCTTTAATTAGATTCCATTTGTCAGTTTTGGGTTTTGTTACAGTTGCTTTTGATGTTTTAGTCATGAAGCCTTTGCCCATGCCTGTGTCCTGAATGGCATTGCCTAGGTTTTCTCCTAGGGTTTTTATGATTTTGGGTTTTACATTTAATTTTTGTATAAGGTGTAAGGAAGGGGTCCAGTTTCAGTTTTCTGCATATGGCTAGCCAGTTTCCCCAACGCCATTTATTAAGTAGGGAATTCTTTCCCCGTTGCTTGTTTTTGTCAGGTTTGTCGAAGATCAGATGGTTGTGGATGTATGGTGTTATTTTTCTGAGGTCTCTGTTCTGTTCCATTGATGTGTATATCTGTTTTGGTACCAATACCACGCTGTTTTGATTACTATAGCCTTGTAGTATAGTTTGAAGTCAGGTAGCATGATGCCTTCAGCTTTGTTCTTTTTGCTTAGGGTTGTCTTGGCTATATGGATTCTTTTTTGGTTCCATATGAAATTTAAAGTAGTTTTTTCTAATTCTGCAAAGAAAGTCAATGGTATCTTGATGGGAATAGTATTGAATCTATAAATTACTTTGGGCATATGGCCATTTTCACAATATTGATTCTTCCTATCCATAAGTATGGACTATTTTTCCATTTGTTTGTGTCCTCCCTTATTTCCTTGAGCAGTGGTTTGTAGTTCTCCTTGAAGAAGTTCTTTATGTCTCTTATAAGTTGTATTTCTAGTTATTTTATTCTCTTTGTAGCAATTGTGAATGGCCTAATTTGGCTGTCTGCTTGTCTATTGTTGGTGTCTAGGAATGCCTGTGGTTTTTGCACATTGATTTTGTATCCTGAGACTTTGCTGAAGTTGCTTATCAGCTTAAGGAGTTTTTGGGCTGAGATGGTTGGTGGCAGTATAAATTAGTTCAGCCATTGTGGAAGACAGTGTAGCAATTCCTGAGGGATCTGGAACCAGAAATGCCATTTGACCCAGCAATCCCATTACTGGGTATATACCCAAAGGATTATAAATCATTATGACATAAAGACAAATGCACACGTATGTTTATTGCAGCACTATTCACAATAGCAAAGACTTGGAACAAACCGAAATGCCCATCA
Organism: Macaca nemestrina; assembly: GCF_043159975.1. Taxonomy (NCBI): domain Eukaryota; kingdom Metazoa; phylum Chordata; class Mammalia; order Primates; family Cercopithecidae; genus Macaca; species Macaca nemestrina. The sequence goes on from NC_092125.1 coordinate 32,029,716, forward strand.
GTGATAGACTGGATAAAGAAAATATGGTACATATACACCATGGAATACTATGCAGCCATAAAAAAGAATGAGTTCATGCCCTTTGCAGGGACGTGGATGAAGCTGGAAGCCATCATTCTCAGCAAACTAACACAGGAACGGAAAACCAAACACCACATATTCTCACTCATAAGTGGGAGTTGAACAATGAGAACACATGGACCCAGGGAGGGGAATATCACATACTGGGGCCTGTTGGGGGCTGGGGGGCAAGGGAAGGGAGAGCATTAGGACAAATAAGTAATGCATGCAGGGCTTAAAACCTAGGTGATGGGTTGATAGGTGCTGCAAACCACCATGGCACATTTATACCTATGTAACCTGCACATTCTGCACATGTATCCCAAAAGTAAAACAAACAAACAACAAAACAAAACAAAACAAAAAAATCCCAGAAAAGTCTTTTAAGTAGTGTGAGGCTGTTAAGCTAATTTTTTTTTTTAAAGAGACAGGGTCTTGCTGTGTTGCCCGGCCTGTACTCAAACTCCTGGGCTCAAGTGATTCTCTTGCCTCAGCCTAAGCTGATTTTTGCTTGAAGCTAAAATTTTGTCATTGGCAACAAATACTGTCAGTTGTTTTCTTCGAAGTGACTGTCTTACCTTGTTCTATTTGGAGAAAATGTCTTCCAGATACCTGAGTCCTTACAACTATAGTTTGTCAGTTCGTTCTTCTTTAAAGTAAAAATGGTATTCTATGAAGAAAGTGGTTACTTTAACTTGCTACTGAAACAATTACACAAGTGCATTTTCTTCTGAAAACTATTATACTTCGGTGTGCAGCAGAAATACTTTGTGTATTTCCTACTTTGTCACATAGAATGTTAGAAAGATGTGTGCTCAAAAGGTTGGAGACAATAATTTTTGCTGTTTCATTGAAGACAGTTTTAAGCAGCACACACACACACATTTTTTAACTGAGCACATATGGTTGTACGGTGACTACCAGTTTACTTTGGTGCTGCTGTTTCATTTGTGTTAAGACACCAGCAGTCTCACTCACCATTGCTTTTGCACCATCACATTAGCGCAGTGAAAAAAGCAAATAATGTCTTAGTATTATTAGGAAAATTGCTTTGACCTTATGAACTCTCTGAAAGGGTCTTAGGGGACTTCTGGGGTCCATGGACCACACTTTGGAAATAGCTGGAATAGAGCAAGCCCTGTATAAGCCCAGCAATTTGTTGTTCAGTGTTACTTTTTCATCTTATGTATGCATTTAATGTAGAAAATAATACGTTAGTATTATTCAATAATTTGGATATTTGTTAAAGTCTCAGAATACATTCCTTGGAGATAGCAAGAGTATGCTGGAGCAAACATTTTTTTTTTTTTTTTTTTTTTTTTGAGACGGAGTCTCGCTGTGTCTCCCAGGCTGGAGTGCAGTGGCGTGATCTCGGCTCACTGCAAGCTCCGCCTCCCGGGTTCACGCCATTCTCCCGCCTCAGCCTCCCAAGTAGCTGAGACTACAGGCGCCCGCCACCACGCCCGGCTAGTTTTTTGTATTTTTAGTAGAGACGGGGTTTCACCATGTTAGCCAGGATAGTCTCGATCTCCTGACCTCGTGATCCACCCGTCTCGGCCTCCCAAAGTGCTGGGATTACAGGCTTGAGCCACCGCGCCCGGCCTGGAGCAAACATTTTTAAAATAACTTTATTGAAACATGTTTTATAATGCATATTCTTAAGACTCTTCTTCCTAAAAGGAATAAAGAATTAGTTGAGATTTCCATAAGGGATACCTTTATATCAGTTGCTAAGTTCAGGGTACTGATCCTGTATAAGAATAGATTCCAATTCAGATCTATAAAGAACAAAATAGTTTAGTGAAAACATACACACAGGATTTGGAGGTAGTAGAGAACAGTTGTTCTAGAGCCAGACAGACCTGGTTTGAACCCTGACTCCATTGTTTTAACCTTGGGCAAGTTGATGTGACTACACTGTCATTTCTTAGCACCCTTTACTGCTGCTTTATATGTTCTCGAGGTCTTTCATTAGTACTAGAATAATGATACAATGATAGTGATGCCTGTAATTATGACAAGTGGAAACTTGCTATTTCCTCCATTAACTAAAATTTGAAAACCATAATTGATAAACTTTGCTTAAGTTGTACGTTTTTTTGAGAGGAGGCCTCATTCTGTCATCTACCTTGGAGTGCAACAATGTGATCATAGCTCACTGCATCCTTGAACTCCTAGGCTCAAGGGATCTTCCTCCCTTAGCCTCCCAAGTAGCTGGGACTGAAGGCACATGCCACCATGCCTGGCTAATTTTTTATATTTTTTGTAGAGACAGAATCTCGCTTTGTTGTCCAAGCTGGTATCAAACTCCTGGGCTTCAGTTATCCTCCTGCCTTGGCCTCCCAAAGTGCTAGGATTATAGGCATGAACCACCGCACCTGGCCAAGTTTTACTTTCATTTTGTGAAAATGGTACCCGGTAGCCTCTGAATAATATATATTTCTTGTTGTGTTTTAAAATTTGGCTTGTGTTCGTGTATTCAGTCTTGATAATTTAATAATTCTTAAAATACTTACTCTGTGCCTGGTACTTGTTTCATGCTTTACCTGCATTATTTCATTTAAGATCAATATGTGAAGTGGGTACTTTTCTTACATTTAATTCACATGAGAAAAGAGGGATACAGGGAGATTGAGTAACTTGTCCTATATAATATGGTTTATAAGTGGCAGAACTGAGATGTAAACTTTTCTATTAGGTTCTTTTTTGCTTCAGTTAACACCAGAAAAGTAGCTTAAACTTAGGATGTACATAGGTTATATGCCAGTACTAAGCCATATTATTTTATTTTGATTTATTTTTTAAGAGATGAAGTCTTGCTGTATTGTCCAAGTTGGTCTTGAATTCCTATGCTCAAGTGATTGTCTCACTTTGGCCTCCCGAGTAGCTGGAATTATGTGCATGTGCCACTGTGCCCAGTTACTAATCATTTTATATAAGGGTTTTTTTTTTTTTTTGAGACGGAGTCTCGCTCTGTCACCCAGGCTGGAGTGCAGTGGCGCAATCTCGGGCCCACTGCAAGCTCCGCCTCCCAGGTTCACGCCATTCTCCTGCCTCAGCCTCCTGAGTAGCTAGGACTACAGGCGCCTGCCACCACGCCCGGCTAATTTTTTGTATTTTTAGTAGAGACAGGGTTTCACCGTGTTAGCCAGGATGGTCTCAATCTCCTGACCTCATGATCCGCCCGCCTCGGCCTCCCAAAGTGCTGGGATTACAGGTGTGAGCCACCGTGCCCAGCCTATACAAGGGTCTTGAGCATCATCTGTGGATTTTGGTATTCATGGGGATCCTGGAATCAAGCCCCCACAGATACCAAGGGACTGTAACCACCATTACTAGTAGGGCTGTGAAGAGAGAGTATGTGTGTGTAAGGTTACTGAGCATATGCCAGTAAGGGAGACAAACAAATTAAGGGCTTTGCCAATAGAAAGAAGGGAGATGGGTAGGAATGATTATTTACATAGGTAGCAAAGGGTGTCTGCTACTTTGTGTCTTTTAACCACTACTATACTGTACTCCCTCCCTAATTTAAGAAGATATTTTAAAATAAAAAGCATAAATGAGGGAGAAATATAAATGGTAATAAATTTCAGGATAGAAGAAATCCTATGAAGATTTGACAGTTACGGTGGTTAGGTAGTCTAAGTTCTGATGCAGATGGGTAAGTAATACAGATCATGTTAAAAAGCAACTTTGGGGTGAATTAATATAACTGTGTCCTCGGTGGACTGATTAGTAACCACTTGCTTTACTTAACCCTAATTCGCTTCGTGTTAAATAATTTGGTTTAGCTGTGTATTTTCAGGGCTATGGGAAGAAACTGAGGAGATTCAGGGAAAGAAAATGAAATATGCATTAAGGAGATGAAGCATAGGCTGTCTAAGCTAATTACCAGAATTAGTGGAATTTGTCTGTATGTTAGTAGAGAGAAAATAAGTGACTTTAATAGTTTTCAAGCTTATAAAATTTCGAAGTTGAAATGGCTCCTGTCTCTCCCACCCCTTCAATTCCTAGAAGAGGAAATTGAGATTATAATAAAATACTTTGGTTAGAGGTAAAGAACAGCTTTCCGACTGTAGAGGTTATTAAACACTGGATCTTAGGGGAAGAGGGCCAGCTGTAGGTTTCAGTCAAAAGATGAAGTGAAAAGGCAAGACCCATAAATCGTAAGTTATAGTTTAAGCAGTGAAATTACAGTTTAAGCCATTTTTGAAGCTGTCGGGACATAATTCTGAGTCTGAATATTTCCACAGTCAAGCTCCTGAAGGTCCTGCCTCCCATCCTATCCTCTCTCCCCACTTGAATGAATCTTTGTTAGCGTTTAAGACTTTTAGTTCCCCCGTGTAAACAGTTCTACAACAGTGTAGAATTTAAAAAATTAGAACTGCAAATATGTGTTGCCCTAAGAAATACATCAACTATTTTGATTTTTTTTCATGTTGCCTTTCTCAGTATGGCTATTTAAAGTTTCTTAAGACATTTTTTTCCCACTAAGTTATTTATGTTTATTATGGAAAACCAGAAATAACTTTTGTGAGCATGTTATAATTTTCTAAAGCTTTTTCTTTATATGCATGTGTTTCAGAGTTGTGTGACTCTATAGTTTCATAACAGCATGCATAATAACACTGAGTTATAATAGTTCCCTTATTATCTCTTTCCTATTAGACCATGAGCCCCTTTAAGGCATATATTATTGTGTTCATCTTTATATACCTTGCAAAATCGATGTACTTCACATAAAGATGAGGTGAGAGTTGTAGATAACAATTTGTATATTTTCTTGATCTATCACTAGCATTTTCTTCCATATTTTATTAAAATGGATGCCAATAAAAACAGATAAATTATTCAACTCACTCTGTTGTCCAGGCCCTGCAGTGGTGAAGATCACGGCTCAGGGGGTGTTGCTTTGTTGCCTAGGCTGATCTCGAACTTCTGGGCTTAAGTGGTACTCCTGCCTTGGCCTCCCAAAGTCTTGGGATTACAGGTGTGAGCCACCGTGTGAGCCACCAAAACCGGCCTAAAGATATACTTTATTTTTTAAAGCAGAAAGTACAGAGAGTTCCTGCATATCCCCTGCCCCTACACGACATGCACAACCTTCCCCACTATTGGCATTCATACATCAGGGTAGTAAATTTATTACAACTGATGAACCTACTTGACACATCATTTCTTCACCTTAAGTCTGCAGTTTACATTAGGTTTCACTATTGATGTTATACATTCTGTGGGTTTTGACAAATGTATAATGAATGACATGTGTCCACCATTATTAGTATCATATGGAATAGTTTCACTGCTCTAAAAATCCTGTATTCAGCCTATTCCTCCCTCCCTGGACCCTAATTTGTCTTGCCTCAATACTTTTGCCTTTTCCAGAGTGTCATGTAGTTGGAGTCATAGAGTATACAGCCATTTCAGATTGGCTTCTTTCACCTAGTAAAATGTAGTTACTGTTCCTTTGTGTGTTTTCATGGCTTCATAGCTCATTTCTTCTTAGCATGGAATAGTATTGCATTTTGTCTGGATGTACCATGGTCTATCTGTTCATCTACTGAAGGACATCTTGGCTGCTTCCAAGGTTTGACAGTTATGAATAAAGCTGCTGTAAATATCCATGTGCAGGTTTTTGTATGAATATGTTTTCAACTCATTTGAGTAAATACCAAGTAGTGCAATTGTGGGGTCATATGGTAAGACTGTGTTTAGTTTTGTAAGAAACTGTCAGACTGTCTTCCAAAGTAGCTGTATTATTTTCTATCTCCACTAACAGTGAATGAAATGACATCATAAATTTAAATTCACTTAAAATGTCCAAAATGAAATCTGTCAGCATTTTTTTTTTTTTAATAAATTAAAACAAAAACAAAACACTTTTAAGCTCAGGAAATTAACCTCCAGAGTACTTTCAGAATATCCCAGACAAACTGGGGCTTCTCAGATTAATCTTTGCAGGTTGATCTTTGCCTGGGATCTTCCATATAAAATTTAAAAATGAAGTCTTATGGTAGCTGTTCTTGCCTAGAGTCTCTGCTAATAGAGAAGTTTCATGAAACTCTACAATGTTAATCCCTTATAAACTATGGATTTAGAAACTCATATTCCCAGACTAAGACCTAGTCTCTTTATTTATTTCTTCAATTCATAGTAGCCAAAGGTAATTAGATTTTACTTTTGGCAGGTGTATGCTAGCAATGTCTACTTTAGTTAAGAAGATGCCCAACCTCTAAGTGGTGTGGGAGGTGTTCCTAAAGGTCACTCAAGGTTGGGGTACAGTTGTGGTGGCAACCCTTCCCTGCTTAACTTGGTATTTGCTCTGTAGGGCAATGATTCTTAACCTCTTTGGGTTATAGATTTCAATGAAGTGTTTCTAGGGATAGGAGGAGCCTGGGAGGGATCTGTCAGTGCTCTCTGCTATCCTTTTGTTTCTAGTGACAGTATCTGCGAAATATGGGGAGACCTTAAGAAGTCTTATAATCTTTTAGATCTATTAGGTTGGTGCAAAAGTGATTGCGGTTAATAACTTCAAAATCTACTGGCTAGGGATCATTCAGTAAGCAAGTAAATATACCAGCTGAGATGGAGAAAAGCGTAGGCAGCTTGCTTTGAGAATTTTAGAGCTAAAGTACAGTGAAGGGTAATTTTAAATTTTATTTCTTTTAGAAGGTTTTATTTATAGTTAAAATGACTTTTTGGTTTTATTTAAATAAATATAAAATTATACATTCAAATATTTCAAGAAATTTATTTCTTGAAATTTTCTCCTTTATTTTAAAATGCTGGTTAGTATGTGATAGTTGTAGCACATTTAAAGAAGAATGCAAGTAAAAAGTACAATTCTACTTCTCCCTATACATTGTTTAATAAGCATATGCCTTTTAAAAAATGAGTTTATAATGGACTGAGTATATTTTGGATATTTTTCTGTGGCAACATAATACCACATAATTAACTGTCTCCTTATTGTTAAATGTTTAGAATCCCTCCTCCCCGCACCCCCTTTGAAAGAAATCCTGACATGTGTGTCCTTGTAATTGTACTTTCATATATTGGCAAGTAGTTTCCTGGGACAGAATTTTGCAGATGGATCCTGGATCATTGTGTACATTTACTTTAAAATTTGCTTAAAGGCCGGGTGCGGTGGCTCACGCCTGTAATCCCAGCACTTTGGGAGCCCAAGGTGGGCAGATCACCTGAGGTCAGGAGTTCGAGACCAACATGGAGAAACCCTGTCTCTACTAAAAATACAAAATTAGCCAGGTGTGGTGGCACATGCTTATGTTCTCAGCTACTTGGGAAGGGTGAGGCAGGAGAATCGCTTTAACCCAGGAGGTGGAGGTTGCGGTGAGCCAAGATCCCGCCATTGCACTCCAGCCCAGGCAACAAGAGCGAAACTCTGTCTCAAAAAAAAGAGAAAATTTGCTTAAAAATTTTCTTTTAATTCTAACAGAGTTTTATGTTGACTTTTAGTGCTTTTTGGGCGCTGATGCTCAAACTTATTTTGATAAAGATGAAAGATGTTTACCAAATAGAATATTGGACGTAGAAACTCCCAAGGAAATTCTCTACGTAGCTGAATTACAGGTAGATGGTAAAGATGCAAGGATAATCTCACAAAGTTATAGCTAATAATCACTAATTCTGAGTGATTTGGCAATGTGTGGGCAAGTAGTTATGTTATGTTATGTTATGTTATTTTATTTTATTTTATTTTTTTTGAGACAGAGTCTCGCTGTGTTGCCAGGCTAGAGTGTAGTGGCGCAATCTCGGCTCACTGCAACCTCTGCCTCCCGGGTTCAAGCGATTCTCCTGCCTCAGCCTTCCAAGTAGCTGGGACTACAGGCGCTTGCCACCACACCCAGATAATTTTTGTATTTTTAGTAGAGGCGAGGTTTCACCATGTTAGCCAGGATGTTCTCGATCTCTTGACCTCGTGATCCGCCCGCCTTGGCCTCCCAAGATGCTGGGATTACAGAGTTACGTTATTTTAAACTGCTTTCTAGTAAGAAATATAAAGTCAATGCTTTGATTTAAAAAGAATGCATGTGGTTAAAATTTAAACAGTTCAGAATGTTATCTGTCTACTGTGTAGATCCCTGCTCCCCTTCCACACCAACCTGTAGAAAAACTAGTCAGCTCAGTTATTCAGAGGCTGATTTACCAGTTTGTTATTATCTGTGTACTTTTATTCTCCATATTTGACCTTTTACTACTCAGTTCTACATCAACTAGTATGGACATGTAAAAGGAAAGGGAGAGAATGTGATCATATCTAGTAAATGATGGGTTAATTGAAAAAGTTGTTTAAAGTCAGGAATCATAAAAACATAACATACATACACTTTAAACATTTTACTTTAACTTGAAATCGATGTATACATTTATTTACCAAGATTTTGATGTTGGGCCAAGGCCTTCTGGCATTCTATATCTTGGTCTTTCTTTCATGCACTTCCCCTATGCTTCATTGTAGATTTTTCAGTGTATTTAAAACTTTAAATCCTTAAATGTGGTACAAGACTGTACATTATGTGGCTCTTTGCCAGTTCTTTTGAAATCTACTTATCCTCAGGTTTTCTGTGATAAGTTTTACTGGCTTTTCAGTTTCTTAAACTTGCCTCAGGGCCTTTCCACATAATGTTCCCATAACCTGGAATGATAATTTCTTTAAATCATTGGCTGGCCCAGATCTTTTGAGGTCTCATCTCAAATGCCCTCAGAAAGTCTTGTAAATATTAGATAATATTCTAGTATAAAGTAGGATAACCCCAACCTCCCCACAAGCCCACTAATATCACCCTTTTCTCTTCCTTCACTCTACCTGCCACACTTGGCAGGAAGTGAACAGAGTGATTTTCTTTTTCCAAGACTGAAGACTCTGTGAAGGCAAGGGCCATATATGTTGGGTTTACCATAGTGTAATAGCCTTTGCTTAGAGTAGTGTCTGTTATATAATAAGAAGCTTAAATATTTGTAGACTTAATCAAATGTTTATTATTTGTATATAATATGTCAGGTACTGTGGGGGGCATTACTTAGTAAAATGCCACTTAGTCACCTCATTGATAGCCTATAGTGCATTTTAAAATGGAAATGTGTACATCCAAGTGTGCATTTAATGAAATATGGGACATTTAAAAAGTTCTCAGATGCTAATACTGGAGAGAATAATACAAATTTACTAAAATAATTAGGACCCTTTTTAAAACATGGGGGCAATGTTGCTTATCTTTTTAAAAATAGTCATTTATTTTTCATTCACTACCTTGAGAATTCTGATCATCTTGTAGGAAACTTAGAAAAACTGGGAACGTCATAGGAACTATTATTAATAATTATAGAATTGTTTTCCTCTAAATTAGAGTTTTCTTTGTGACCCTGCATAATGTAATGATACTTGCTCTCTGGAGAGCCAAATGGGCTTGAAGTATAGAAACAGAACTGGAGCCTAGGTAATTAAAACTAAACTAATATACTATAATTCTGATTGTTATATCTTAAGATCTGTTGGCCTTAATAAGGTGTGCTGGGATAAACAAAAAGGAAGGCATCATTTGTAAAGATTTCCTCCTGTAATCCCACTTTTGTTTTTGTATAACCAGAAATTCTCTGATATGGCAGGGTACTCTTTATATAAAGACTATGGGCGGTAAGTGTTTAGTGTTTGTCTTTATATTAGGTCTGTGGAGTGTGGTTTCTTGATTATGGGTGAGGAAATTAGCCTTTCAAATTCCATTTGCTGTAAAGTGAATTTGGATTTGGTATTTGTATTAGTTGGCTAATTTAATTCAAATCTTTTGAAATTTTCTGTGCTGAAATGATCTTAGAAAGATCAAAATGTCTCTAATAGAAATTATTTTGGTCTTTGAAGTGTATAAATTTAACCTATTCATAAAACAAGTGTTATCAGCTGGTATGTTTCTTATACTTTTCTGGGAATATAAAAATGAATAAGGCATGGTTGTTGTCTTAGAGGAAATAATTGTAATTGATGAGATACATATAAATAATATGATACGATAAATGCTAGAGTAGGAATATAAATTATGTAAAGTGTTGTATAAGCACTGTAGAGGGAGTGATTGACTCTTTGAGAGAGTTGGAGAAAGTTTACAGATTTGTTAATCCAGACATGTCTAATTATTAGGATTTTTAACACTTTTGTGTCTTCTCTTTTTCCTGTTTAGCTTTGTACCTTGCCATTAGAACTGTTGAGTGACCACGTGCATTGTAAATGAGCAATAATATTTTGAAATAAATCTTTTTTCCTGAGCAGCGGGTCTTAAAATACTCAGTAAACAGTGCTCTACACAGATGTGCTGTCATCTAGGCTTTGTTGTTCCATTTTTACAGCACAGGCAGAGTAGATATTGCATAATTTTTAAGGGCCCTGTGATTTTTGCAATGGGATGTGAGCATTGGATTCAACTTAAAGTCACCAGCTGCATTAGCCTCTAACAAGAGAGTCAGCATGTCCTTCGAAGATTTGAAGCCAGGCATTGACTTCTCTCTAGCAATGAAAGTCTTAGATAGCATTTATCTATCTATCTATCTATCTATCTATCTATCTATCTATCTATCTATCTATCTGTCTGTCTGTCTATTTATTGAGACGGAGCCTCTCTCTGTCTCCCAGGCTGGAGTGCAGTGGCCTGATCTTGGCTCACTGCAAGCTCCGCCTCCCGGGTTCACACCATTCTCCCACCTCAGCCTCCCGAGTAGCTGGGACTACAGGCAACCGCCAGCACGCCTGACTAATTTTTTATGTTTTTGGTAGAGACGGGGTTTCACTGTGTTAGCCAGGATGGTCTCGATCTCCTGACTTAGTGATCTGCCCGCCTCTGCCTCCCAAAGCGCTAGGATTACAGGCATGAGCCACCACACCCGGCAGATAGCATTTCTTTCAGTAGAAGATTGTTTACATTGAAAATCTGTTGTTTAATGAAGCCACATTCATCAGTTATCTTAGCCAGATCTTCTGGATAACTTACTGCAGCTTCTATTACTGTATTAGTACTTACTGCTTCACTTTATAGTGTGTTATGGAGATGGCTTTTTTTTTAAACCTTGCTTATTGTTTGAATATTTGTCCCCTCTAAAACTTCTGTTGATATTTAATTTCCATTGTGGCAATATTGAGAAGTGTGATTTTCAGAGGTGATTGCGTCGTGAGGGCTCTGCTTTCATGAATTCATTCATGGATTAATGTATTAATGGATTATCATGGGAGTGAGACTGACTAAGAAGAGAAGGGGGCTGGATGCAGTAGCTCACACCTGTAATCCTTGTACTTTGGGAAGCCAAGGCAGGAGGATTGCTTGATCCCAGGAGTTTGAGACCAGCCTGGGCAACATAGTGAGACTCTGCCTCTACAAAAAATAAAAAAATAACTAGCTGGATGTGGTTGTGTGTGCCTGTAGTGCCAGCTGTAGTCCCGGGCTGGGTGACAGAATGAGACTCTGTCTCCAAAAAAAAAAAGGAAGGGAGACCTGAGTTAGCATATTCAGCCTCTTTGCCATGTGGTTCCCTGTTCTGCTGTTCTGCTCCGACTCTGCAGAGAGTCCCCACCTGAAAGAAGGCCCTCGGCCGGGCGCAGTGGCTAACACCTGTAATCCCAGCACTTTGGAAGGCCAAGGTGGGTGGATCATGAGGTCAGGAGATTAAGACCATCCTGGCCAACATGGTGAAACCCCGTCTCTACTAAAAATACAAAAATTAGCTGGGCATGGTGGCATGCGCCTGTAGTCCCAGCTACTTGCGAGGCTGAGGCAGGAGAATCGCTTGAACCCAGGAGGTGGAGGTTGCAGTGAGCCGAGAGTACACTACTGCACTCCACCCTGGTGACAGAGTGAGACTCTGTCTCAGAAAAAAAATAAAAATAAAAAAGAAAGAAGGCCCTCACCAGATGCTGCCCATTTACCTTGGGCTTCTCAGCATCCATAACTGTAAGAAATCATTTTCTTTATAAATTACCAAGTCTCAGGTATTTTTTATAAGCAGTAGAAAACAGACTAAGATAAATGATGTGAACCAGCATCTGCTACTTTCAGACTTTTCTTCTGCGGTTTCCTTACGCTTTTCATCCTTGCTTAAAATTGAAGAGTTAGAGCCTAGCTCTGGATTGGGATTTGGCTTAAGACAATGGTTGGTTTGATGTTCTCTCCAAAGTACTAACACTTTCCACTCAGCAGCAATAAGGCTGTTTCACTTTCTTACCATTTGTGTGTTCAGTGGACTAGCACTTTAAATTTTTTAAAAACACTTTACCTTTGCATTCAAACTTCACTGACTGGTACAAGAGGCCCAGCTTTTGGTCTGTCTCTGCATTCAACATGTTGCCTTCCTCAGTAAGCTTAATAATTTCTAGCTTTTGATTTAAAGTGAGAGACTTGCAACTCTTCCTTTCATTTGAACACTTAGAAGCTATTGTAGCATTGTTAATTGGCCTATTTTAAATATTGTTGTGTTTCAGGAATAGGGAAGCCCAAGGAGAGGGAAGGAGATGGAAGAATGGCTGTTGGTGGAGCAGGCAGAACACACACAGCCTTTAAACTGTGAAGTTCGCTGTCTTAGATAGGTGCAGTTGTGGCGCCTGTCAACTATTGCAGTAGTAAAGATCACTGATCACGGATCACCAGAACAGATAGAAAAATAATGAAAAAGCATGATAAAGTAAAGCACAATAAAATGAGGTATGCCTGTACCTTATAATGGCTTGAAAATTTCTTAAATTCTGTGTTTTATCTCAGGAATGTGTGTGAATTTTGCATTTCATTGCATACTGTTAATATAAATATACAAATATTTGAATTACTGCCAGGAAAATTAAAACAAAAATCATTTCCTTTTTGTCTATTAATTTGTGAAAACTGGCATGAATGAAGAGAGCTGACACTACATACCAGGTTTAGCACTTACTTTCTTTTTCTTAGTATATCCCTGGTATGTTTCAGTTTATACCTGAAGATGTATGTCACCAGTTTGAGAAAAAAAGATTGGTCAGTCAGATCATGAAACATTGCATTCTTTTTCTCCCTCTTATATATAGTATAGTCTTGGGGAAAATTACTTAATTTGAGTCTTCTACCCTCTTAAATTGGGCCAATAATGTGTACCCATACTTTTTTTTGGAGGGGATCATATAGTAACTGCTAATTAAACATTTATTAGCTGCTTCTTCCTTTTCTTCCCACATTCCTGTTGCTTTCTTCTTGGCTTTAACCCAGGTCTTATAACTGCTTGGTATGCTTTAATCAGCTTGCTTACTGCCTTGCTGGTTTTTATTAGCCAGTGCGTAGAGAATAATGTGAGAAGATGCTTGGGGCATAAGCTGAGACATTCCTGGAATGATAGAGACACACTGACTCAGGAGCAGTCAGTGCACAGGGAAGTGTTCAAATTTAGCTCATCAGAATAAGCAAAGGTCTAGAAAGACATCTACATTAATCAATGGAAACAGGGGCCAGACTAAAAATTGGAATTAGAATGTAGGACTGAATGCATTTATACGTAGAGTCTGCTTTCTGTGCCGCAGTAAAAGCAGGTGGTATTGACTTAGGTTTTTTCAAAGTGGTTAAAGTATTAGACTGAATGGTCTAAAAATTTCCTAGATTGAAGTAAAGGTATGTTCAAGAATAGACTATCTCTGAAATGTTACAATTGAACATAGAACATTTATGTTAGTGGTTTTATTCTGTAAATGATAATATTAATCCCTGTAGTTCTCTTTATGTTGTCAGTGTGTTACATTAACTGTATCTGCTTGATCTCAAACCTTGATTATTTCTCTAACTGCATAAAAGTCACTTATCCACCTCTCAGGTTTTTTTTTTGTTGTTGTTGTTGTTGTTGTTTTTTCTTTTCTTTGAGACGGAGTCTCACTCTGCTGCCTAGGCTGGAATGCAGTGGTGCGATCTTGGCTCACTGCAACCTTCACCTACCAAGTTCAAGTGATTCTCGTGCCTCAGCGTCCTGAGTAGTTGGGATTATAGGCACATACCACCATGCCGAGATAAATTTTGTGTTTTTAGTGGAGACAGGGTTTCACCATGTTGGCCAGACTCGTCTCGAACTTCCAACCTCAGGTGATCCACCTGCCTCGGCCTCCTAAAGTGCTGGGATTACACGCGTGAGCCACTGCACCCAGCCTTAGAGTTTTTTTTTTTTTTTTTTTTTTTTTGAGACAGAGTCTTGTTCTGTCCCCCAGGCTGGAGTGCAGTGGCACGATCTCGGCTCACTGCAAGCTCCGTCTCCTGGGTTCAGGCCATTCTCCTGCCTCAGCCTCCCGAGTAGCTGGGACTACAGGCGCCTGCCACCGCACCCGGCTAATTTTTTGTATTTTTAGTAGAGACGGGGTTTCACTGTGGTCTCGATCTCCTGACCTTGTGATCCGCCCGCCTCAGCCTCCCAAAGTGCTGGGATTACAGGCGTGAGCCACCGCGCCCGGCAGCCTCGGAGTTCTTTACAGAGAAGAGAAACAATAAGTCTAATGTGGATCAAAATGAAGTATTGAGCTTCATTACTGGTAAAGGTGAGTTGGAAAATGTGGTGAATATTACAGTATTGCACTCCTAGTGAAAAGTGAAAGCTCCCACATGAAAATAGGAGAACAGAGGAATAGGTTTTTCTTTTCAGTGTAATGAGATCTGGCATTGCCAGAGTCCCTTCAGATAAACACTTTGGGCAGGAAACTAGGCAGGCATATCACCATTGGGCTTCAGATGGGCACCTAACAATGCTGTCGTTACTTTAGGAGACAGATCACCACAAAGTGAGATCGATTTGGTTGCTTCAGATCTGGACTGAATATTGTATTTTAATTAGCTATATTAAATAAAACAAATTAACTCTTTTGAATGTATTGCTTCATTTGTAAGGTGGGATTACAGTTATTTGAGTGATGATTACAAACATAAACATGACTAAAATGCCCAGTACTTTCTGGTTTATAGTAGTGGTTTCTGGTTTAGTAAATAGTAATAAAAGGATAACTGTTAACAGTCAACAAGTCAAACCTTGAAAATGTTTGCATCTTTAAAAATTATAACTGCCACATTTGTTACATTTTAAATTGTGCTGTTAAAAGTAGAAAACTTGGCTGGGCGCAGTGGCTCACATCTGTAATCCCAGCACTTTGGGAGGCCCAGGCGGGCAGGTCATCTGAGGTCAGGAGTTCCAGACCAATCTTGCTAACATGACAAAACCCTGTCTCTACTAAAAATACAAAAATTAGCTGGATGTGGTGGCAAACGCCTGTAATCCCAGCTACTCGGGAGACTGAGGCATGAGAATTGCTTGAACTTGGGAGGTGGAGGTTGCAGTGAGCCGAGATCGTGCCACTGCACTCCAGCCTGGGTGACAGAGCCAGACTCTGTCTCAAAAAAAACCCCCAAAATTGAAAACCTGTCTCCTTAAACTAATATTGTTTCTCTGACCTACTCATTTCAGGAAACAAAAGGCTACAATTGCCTTTATGCTGATATGCCCTTATATTGAAGACTTGACCATATATAGGAACATTACCCAGAATGCCGGGTATAGGTTTTGATTTTCTTGTCAAAATAAAATGTCAGACATATTCTCCATGTGTTTTGGAGAAGGTAGTATTATATGGGTCAACTGTACATTAGTGAAGACCTGTCATTTGAAATAGGAGCTTTTAAAATTGTATATATTTAAGGTGTAAAACATGATGTTTTGATATACATATACATAGTTAAATGATTACTACAGTAATAGGAGCAATAATTTCAATTTGAGCCAATGTGTTGATATTGTGGAAAAAGTGTTATTTTAGGGCACAGGAAAACATACAGAATATACTGACCTGACTTAAACTTTCTTTTTTTTTTTTTTTTTTTTTTTTTTTTTTGAGACGGAGTCTCGCTCTGTAGCCCAGGCTGGAGTGCAGTGGCCGGATCTCAGCTCACTGCAAGCTCCGCCTCCCGGGTTCACGCCATTCTCCGCCTCAGCCTCCCGAGTAGCTGGGACTACAGGCGCTGCCACCTCGCCCGGCTATTTTTTGTATTTCTTAGTAGAGACGGGGTTTCACCGTGTTAGCCAGGATGGTCTCGATCTCCTGACCTCGTGATCCGCCCATCTCGGCCTCCCAAAGGGCTGGGATTACAGGCTTGAGCCACCGCGCCCGGCCCTGACTTAAACTTTCTATAGGATAACTTGCACATAAGTATTGTTTAGTAAATATTTGTTGACTGGCCTCTTGCTGTATATTCATTTAGTCAGATACATTAATGAAGATCCTAAGGTACTTCATTAAAATTTGAATATGTGTAACAGGATACTCCTTTATCGATGGAATAAAGTGAGGCTAAAACATACATTTAGTTGTGTTCAGTCTGTTTGACGCTAGAAGTTGTAACAAGGGGCTGGGATTTCTGGTACTAAATAATATTGTTCTTTGGGGAGAGAATTCTGGAGCTTTTCTTGGACCAGTTACTGTTTACTGATTTAGTTTTAAAAATGTATATGAAGAAAGTCATTTAAGTATGTGCTGTGTCCTACGTTGTCTGCATCAAGCCTCCAGCTGTTTAACCATTCTCTTGATAGAGCAAATTGAAATGTTTTTGGCTTATAGAAGTTTGATATATTTTGACAAGATTATGGCAAGTTTGAAAGATCTTATCCTTTTATTTTTTAAAAAACTTTTATCTTATACTGATTTGCCATAGCATCAAGTGTTACTGAAGTTGTGTGCTAGGGCTTTTATGAAAGGCTGATAATATTTAGCATATTATGTACAAATTGCTTAAATAACCCTGTAAATAAATAAATAATAATAATTTTAAGGTGCTGAGGGAGGTTTTGACTATTGGGAGGAAAGTTACTTGGTGATGTTTTTTTTTAAATGTGAAGTTCAGATGTAGAGTTAACTACTCTGGTTTCTGTGTTGATTATCTTGCTAACAATTTCCCATTTGTTCACTTGCTAAGGCCATTAAAAAAAATTTCCCTGCCGGGTGCGGGAAAATCCTGTAATCTCTGCACTTTGGGAGGCTGAGAAGGGAAGATTGCTTGAGGCCAGGAGTTTGGGACCAGCCTGGGCAACACAATGAGACCCTGTCTTTAACTCCCCCCGCCAAAAAAAAATAGCCGGGTACTGGGGGATGGTGGCATGCACCTGTGTTGGCTGAGATGGGAGGATCACTTGAGCCCTGGAGTTACAGGCTGCCATGAGCTATGATGGCACCACTGTACTCCAGCCTGGGCAACAGGGCAAGACCCTGTCTCTTAAAAAAGGAAAAAAAATCTCATATGCAAAACATAGTTCAAAAGTGGTAATTTTCTTATAAAATTTTCTTATAAAATATTGTTTTTAATCTGAATTTCTTTGTTCAGAAGCAGGAGAGGATCCATGTCTTATTTTTTGCGTTTAGGAGAAACAAATAACATTTAGTTGTGTGTTAAAAAGATAACTGGGGAATTTAGTTGAGGGGGAGGAACCTTTGACTTTTTACATTGTTCTTGGGTATTGGTTTACTATTGTAAAATTCCCAAGTGTAAACTTTGTGAATCAAGAAGGGATTGTTTATATAAGGGAGCATTACTATGTTTATACCTGTATACTTACTGTCTGGCCCTATTCATAGCTATTAGGAATAGTCAATTTTTATTTTGTATTTATAACCTTTTTGAGATAGGGTCTCATTCTGTCTCCCAGGCTGGAGTGCATTGGCACATTCATGGCTCACTGCAGCCTCAATTTCCTGATTCTCCCACCTCAGCCTCCTAAATAGCTGGGACAACAGGTGTGCACCACCATACCTGGCTAATTTATTTTTATTTATTTTTATTTTTTTGTAGAGAAGAGGCCTTGCTATGTTACCCAGGCTGGTCTCAAACTCCTGAGCTCATGCGATCCTCCTGCCTCAGCCTCCCAAAGTGCTGGGATGAGGTGTGAGCCACTGTGTCTCGCCTATTCTGTGTTTTTTTATGGTAGAAATAATTGTTTGTTTCACAATCATCTCAGTATAATTTAACTAGATTAAAAGAAAATGCCTCTGGTTAAATAAACTAAACTTCAAATCTTCCAGCAATACAGTAATATAAAAACAGCTTCGGAAAACCAGAATTCATCTTCCCAGCTTACCTAGATAAATGAGGCTATGATGTAAGAGGCTCTTTACCAGTCTTAAACTTACTGATAGAGTTAGACAGACCATTTTATGTATTTGTACTGCTTGGAGCTTTTAGACTGTTGGGATTTTTTTCTTTTTTTAATTTCAAGTTTTGACTGTGTCTTTAAAATGTAATAATAGTTAGATTTGGGATCCAAGTAGATCACTTTACTCAAAAAATTTGTAATTCTTAGTGGGATTTGGTTTCAGGATAAAAATATAGCTCAGTATAACTCTCTGGAGCTTTTTTTTTTATATGTCTGTCTTTCATCCTGTGTTTATAAAAATCAATAAAGTACAGAGTTGAAAAGTGTTATTTTGCTGACTGAAGTTATAAAAGCCTTGAGTATTTGAGTTCAGTTAAGACTGATTTCAGTGATAGATATTTTCTTTTTTTCTTCTTAACGGTATCAGACTATGAGGGCTCTTCCCTGAGACTTTGACTGTCATTATTATTGACTAAATTGGTAGGTGAAAATTAAAAATAAACTTCTCAAATAAAATAATGAGTTCTCATTTGTTGACTTTATTTTCTTTTTTGTTTGTTTTGTGTGTATAGAAGCTGCATGCTTTGTGACTTGCAGTGCAACTTAAGGAACCCAAAATAAGGATTCTGTCCAACCTCCTTCATATGGGTACCTTTTTTTTTTTGAGACAGGATCTCACTGTCATCCAGTTAGGAGTGGAGTGGTGCGATCATAACTCGCTGCAGACTTGACCTCGTGGGCTCAGGTGATCCTCCCACCTCATCTTCTCAAGTAGCTGGGACTATAGGTGCATGCCACTATGTATGGCTAATATTTTCTATTTTTTGTAGAGAGAGAGTTTTGCCATGTTGCTGGTCTTGAACTCCTGGGCTTAAGTTAACTACCTGCCTTGGCCTTCCAAAGTTCTGGGATTATAGGTGTGAGCCACCATGCCCGGTCAGATTGATACTTGCATTTGTGGACTTAACACATGTAACTAGTGCTGTTCCTTTAATTCTTATGTTTTGGGATATTCTCATTTTTATTTTGTATTCAGGATCAGGAACCTATAAGACAACTGGTTTGCTTTAAGAGACTAAACTTTATTTTGGGGGAGTTGGGAAGAATTGTTTGGAAGTGCTGAAATTTTTGTTTTCCTTTATGTTTAAAGAGGTCAAATAATCCACAAGGTGTATGTGGTGATTTGAGAAGCTGCAGGGACACTCCATTGTTGTAGGTATTAGGGGCCTGAGGAAGCCACAACTTTAATTCATCTCTAAATTCTCAGCTTGTTGTGTTAAGTACATTGTAGACTTCCAGTTAGTGTTTGAATGAATGAATTCATGGTAGGCACATTAAATATTTGGCATATTTTGGGTAAGTATTTAATTATTTTTCTTCTATTTTTGGGTCATCTTTAGAAATTATGATACATCATAGTTGCTCCATTTTCTTAAAGTTAGGCTGATGTGACTAGCCATTTATATGGTTTGTTTTCTGAGTTCTGCTCTCCTGGAAAATTATATGTCTCTGTTTGTCAGACTTTTTATGCGCTTCAGTAAAATTTACTAGTATTCTTTGTATGTTCTGTATATATCATAATTTTATTGTTACATACCTGTTTTATTGATATTTTATCATAAATAGGTTTCTGTCACCCCTGTTTGGAGGAGGGTAATGAGATACAGCTGGTCTGAAAGAAAATTGCTGAATTAGTATGTTTTCTATCTGGCAGGTTTGCTTAATAAAATTTATATTATTAATTGATTTATTATAAATTGATTAATTTATTAATAAAATAGGAGATAATACTGATTATCTCCTATCTTCATAAGAAATGTATTTTAAAAAATTTTTAGATATGTCTAAAAGTAAGATTTACATTGCAGGGTGGGGGGGTTCTGTATTCTATTCATAGATAGCTAAGTAAAGTATGAAATTCCTAGAAAACAGATATTGTTTTTAGGCGAAGGTTAATTATGAGCTGGTTGAGATTATTTCTACAGTTTCAGGGGCCCTGGGGAGGAATTCCAGTCACTTTCTTATTGTCTTGCTAGCCTGAAAGTCTTTGGATGGGACCACATATCTGTCCTGGTAGTGGTGAAGATAGGGATTTTACTTAATGGTCATGACTGCAGAGGAGACCTTGCCTTTTTTCTCTGGGCAGATAATGTCACTATAAAAAAAGAGGAAATAATATTTGTCCCATGGGTATAAATAATTGCATGTGGTATAAGAAAGGCAAGTTAAGAGAGTTACGTATTTATAAAACATGAAACTATGAAATGTTTTTTATTATAATTAAACATATTTATAAATATATTTATTATAAAAACATAATAAAATGACTAGCACTATTTTGTATACTTAATATGTCCTAAGAGTTCTGTTATTTTTCTGAAATCGTTTATTAGTTTTAATTGTTTTTCAGTTGATACTTTCAGATTCTAGTGGCAATTTGCACAGTAATAGTACTATAATGGTACAAAACCAGCAATGTTTTGATATATATAGTATTTTCATTTTTATAATTTAAGCAGCTTGTGATTATACTTTTGATGTCTTTATTGCCACCAAGTGTATAGTGCTTTTTAATTTCATTCAGCACATATTTATTTTAATATGTGTCAGGCACTTGTTTAGGTGCTGAGGATGCAGCAGTGCATGAAACAGATCTTATGTTCTACTCAAAGCTGGGGAATGTTGAACAATAAGTGAGCAATTACAATCCCCTCTAATTGATATAAACTGTAATCGATACTTAGTTTTATTATATTTTAGTGAGGAAATATATCCTAAGCAATCTCTATGAAAATTATTAAAAGTTTTTTTTTGTTGTTGTTGCTATTATTTTTTGTGGCTGAGGGTATGATCTCTTTTGAAAATGAACCTTTGTGTTTGTTTAAAGTAATAGCTCAATATTTAGGTATATACCAGTTAACCATAAAAATTAAATGGCACTTTATATATCCTAATTTCTTATGCATTTGATTTGTCAGTGACTAATTTTTCTTCTGCTTGAATTGTGTTATCTGTCAATTTTTTATTGTTTTTGAACAGTTTTTGCTGTATGTATTTGATGTTATGCTATTTGGTATATAAAGGCTTTTGACTAAGAGAGTTTCAGTTTGGCTTGTATTACTTATCAATATAAAAAGACCTGTTTGTTCTATTTAATGCTTTTGGCCAGAATCACCCTCTGATACTGAATCTGCCAATTTCAGTATCTTTTTTGTTTAATTTGCCCGATAGTGATTTATACTTTAAAAAAACTTGGCATGTACGTTTGTTTTAGGTATGACTCTTAGGAGCAGTGTATATTAGGTTGAACCACGTGAAATTGTCATTTAAAAATTTTATTCTTTAATTGACTTATAATTGTACATATTTATGGGGTATGTAGTGAGATATGATACATATAATGTATAATGATCAGATCAGGTAATTAGCATATCCATCATCTCAAACGTTTATCCATTTCTGTAGGTCAGAAAATTTCATATACTGGCAATTTCATATGGTTCAACCTATGGATAGTCATCATTTTTTTCTAGTCATCATTTTGACTACATGTGAGAATCTTTTAATAGGCAGTATAGATATCAGTAATAATTAGCGTTTATTGAGTACTTATGTGTGCTGTTCTAAGCACTTATGGTAACTCATTTTATGTTAACAACAATCCTGTGAGATAGGAATATTTATCTTCCATCTGAAAAAAATTAAGGCATAGAGAGATCAAGTTACGTGTTCAGGGTAATTAAACTGATCCATGTAGAAGCCATGATTCAAAACCAGGCATTCTTAGTGCCCAGCTTGGGGTCAACACTGACCTGCTTGGCTTTGGTACCTCTTTACTTGGATTTGTACTAAGCACTCAGTCAGTAGTAACCATTCTCTTCTCCCTTGTGGTAATTAATGGTGGTGGTGGTAGAGAGTCTACAGGATTAGGCTTCAGTTAATTCTTTTCTTTTCTTTTTTGGAGATGGAGTCTCACCCTGTCGCCCAGGCTAGAGTGCAATGGCATGATCTCAGGTCACTGAAACCTCCGCCTCCTGGGTTCAAGCGATTCTCCTGCCCCAGCCTCCCAAGTAGCTGGGATTACAGGTGTGAGCCACCACACCCGGCTAATTTTTTGTATCTTTAGTAGAGACGGGGTTTCACCATGTTGGCCATGCTGGTCTCAAACTCCTGACCTCATGATCTGCCCACCTTGGCCTCCCCAAGTGCTGGGATTACAGGCATGAGCCACTGCGCCCAGCTGGCTTAAGTTAATTCTAAAGCCTGGGACTGTCAGTAGGATTTTAAATCTTAGAGACCAGTTCTGAGAAAGTGACCTGTTGGCTCTGTATTGCCCCCAGGAAAAGTGTTAAGATTGTTATCAGTTACCTGACACCTGGTGGGCCGGCATGCCTTAGCCACAATCTCTTGAATAGTCAGGAATGTCTAAAAAGTTGTAAGAAGAAAAAGCAACAGGAAGAGACAGACAACAGACAGGTGGTTGCCAGGAGCCGGGGTAAGGGGGGAATGGGTAGTGACTGATGGTGGGCACAGGGTTTGCTTTGAAATTAGATTGACACAAATTATTATTTTCCAGTGTATAAAATCAGGTTTTTCAGGAAGTCTTTACATTGAATCACGAGTGATTTCACCCTAGTGTGGTGTAATTGATTTTATTGTTCACTTTTAGTTCTTTATAGACTAATTTCCCCCTCCTTGAGTGTTTGTTTTAAAATTTTGGCTCTTTCTTGGTAACCTGGAATATATATTTGGATAATTATTTTCAGGAAGAGTATATAATATGAGTGATCTCTTTTCTGAGTTCTTGTCCAGTTGAGAAGGACTTGATTATGTACCTGTGCAGGTATGGGATTCTCAGATTTTGATCTTTATGTTTCTGCCTGGGAAAGTTTAAGGGTTGTTATAATCTGGCTTTTAGTTTTCCAGAGGAAAGGGCTAAGTCTGAGATTAACTTGATTCCCCTTGGCCCTTCCTCTCCATTTCTCCTTTTTTCCTCTTTGTAGGTAATCTTTTTTGATTTCTTGTTTTTTGGTAGGATTATAACATGTTTTTACTAGGCTATATTTAGATATTGGCATGTTTTAATTAATTTTTCCCTATATACTCAAACTCTGTACATGTCTGATTCAGATTTTTCTTCAGTTTAGAAAAAATTCCTTCTAGTATTGTTTTTGAGAGTGTAATATGTTTAAGACCACAGACTGAGGAGCCAGACTGCTTGATTTCCAATTCCTGTTATACTAGTGACTGGGTAGGGTTCTTAAGTTTTCTTTCTTTTTTTTTTCTTTTGAGACAGTCCCGCTCTATCGTACAGGCTGGAGTGCAGTGGCGTCATCTCGGCTCACTGCAACCTCCGCCTCCTGGGATCGAGTGATTCTCCTGCCTCAGTCTCCTGAGTAGCTGGGATTACAGGTGCACACCACCATGCCTGGCTAATTTTTTTGTATTTTTAGTAGAGACGAGGTTTCACCGTGTTAGCCAGGATGATCTTGATCTCCTGACCTCGTGATCCGCCCGCCTCGGCTTCCTGAAGTGCTGGGATTACAGGCGTGAGCCACTGCGCCTGGCCTGTAGTTCTTTTTATTTTCTGATTGTGGAATTATTTTATTTAGATTGCCTCTTTTGGATATGATCTCTGTGTTTTTCTTTCCTCAGCATTTATATTTCTTAATCCTTTTATTCTTTCTGGGAAAATTTTTTGAGTTTTTAATCTTTTTTCTTTTTTTCTTTTTTTTCTGTTTACTGAAATACCTAATCTGCTGGCCAGTTCTGCTGTTGTTGTCATATTATTTTTTATCTGCAGTTTCTCCAAATCTTAGGTTGTTCCCCATCATAACTTCCTGCTCTAGTTTCTTGTTTGTAATCTTCTCTTGGATTGTCCTGAGAACATCAGTTGGAAATTTTATAAACATGTTTTCCTGTATCTCATAGTAAATCTGTTTCTGAAGAAATTTGCATTCATTGTTTAGGCTAGTATCCATAATTTGAATTAATGGTATTTTTTTTGGACATCAATTTTGTCTTCTGCTCATTTTTATAGTGGAAGGTCTCTGCTAGCTTGGTATTAGTCTTAGCATATGGTAGAATTTGAGATGTTTTATAAGAAAGATAGATGTAGATCATATTAAATTTTTGATTTAAGAAAAATGAAAGGTGGCAATATTTCTTGAAGCCCCAGGAATGACTGATCTGGGATTCATAATATCATAAAAGAGAACGATAAGTGATAAACATTAATATTTATTTAGCTTTTTAAAATGTGCCAGGCACTGTGCCCAGTGCTTTACATATGAATTATATCCTTTACTCTTTCTCAACAACTCTATGGTAGATACTATTTTTCCTGTAAACTTAACGAAGTTGAAGTTTAGAGATTTACTCACTTAAGGTCAGGATTAAACCCAGGTGTGTCTGACTCAGGCCGTTGACTGTCAAATAGTTAGGTTTTAATGGCGTCTTGTCGGTATCCCAAAGGGCTTGAACCCTTGTAAGTAGGTTCAGTTCCAAAATGATACACTGCCCAATCTTAATTCATGATGGTCAGTAGAAGATGTGTTTAGATCCCTCTTGGTGAAAGGAGCCCCCGAGTTTCCATGTAATACACTTGGAAAACCACAGAATTTGTTTCCTTAATTTTGCTCATTCACAACCCCTCTGTCACACTGCTTGATTCTTCTCTGTTTCTTAAGCGTTGCACAATACATCTGATCTCTTGTTTTTAAAAAGTCTCTTCTGCCTGGCCAACATGATGAAACCCTGTGTCTACTAAAAATACAAAAGTTAGCCGGGTGTGGTTGCGGGGCGCCTGTAATCTCAGCCACTCAGGAGGCTGAGGCAGGAGAATTGCTTGAACCCGAGAGGTGGAGGTTGCAGTGAGCTGAGATTGCGCCATTGCACTCCAGCCTGGGTAATGAGAGCGAAACTTCATCTCAATTAAAAAAAAAAAAATCTGTTATGGTCTGTGTTATGTAGATATTCTTGGAGTTCTGGGCATGTAGCTGACACCTTTTCATGAAGTGCAGAAAAACCCATTTTATATGAATGTGTTTTCAGAGTCAACCATAGTTCCTATTACAGAAGATAGACCCATTAATTATTGGTTGTGTGAATGTTGTATAAATTAAATTAGATAAGGAGATTACATATCATACTCCTCTAAAATGGGCATATTTAAAGTAGTTGGGTATATGTATCATGATCAACTGGAAATCTTTTTCAAAATACAGATGTTTATTATGACTTAGAAACACTCTTCTAAGTTGATTATATTTAGAGACTGTAAAAGTAATTGAATAGTTTTTGGTCAATAATTGCTACTTTTCTTGATTTTTAAATATTCATGCTGTAATGATCAAAATGTCCAAATTCATAGCGTATATGGTTTAGATCTAGTTTATAATATACAGAGAAAGGCTGTCAGGAGTTTCTTGAGGTAATAAATACATTATTGTCTAGTTCATTTTGGAGTTATTTACTGTACTAAACCAGCCTTACAATGAATTTGCAGATTTTTGATATTACTCTTGGCTTGCAGAGAGAGAAGGATGCACAGTAAATAATCCCTAAATTCAGGGAGTTGACCTAATGAGAGTAAGTTGAGAATAGTTGAATTTTTAAGCTCTTTGGATTCTGGGCTAGTATTTTGATTTATTTGATTTAAGATGATTGTTGAGGTTACATGAAAATAAGTCTTTCCAAAATGAAAATATTTTTAGTAATCAAATGAGGATTTTCTGATCAGCAATAGGGTGCATTGGAAATGAGATTTTCTGATCCACAGCAGCATGGATTGCACCGTACTGGGGAATTGATGTAAAGTAATACTTAAAAGTTTATATTACTGGCCAGGCACCTTGGTCATCAAGAGTGAGTGAGTCCAATAACTAGTAGGTGTCTTGGCTTGTGAGGTGCCCCCTCCAGCATTAATGGGAAAAGAGATGAGGGCCAGGGCCGGGCACAGTGGCTCACTCCTGTAGTCCCAGCACTTTGGGAGACCAAGGCAGGTGGATCACCTGAGGGGGGAGTTCGAGACCAGCCTGACCAACATGGAGAAACCTTGTCTCTACTAAAAATACAAAATTAGCTGGGCGTGTGGTGCATACCTGT
Organism: Macaca nemestrina; assembly: GCF_043159975.1. Lineage (NCBI taxonomy): Eukaryota > Metazoa > Chordata > Mammalia > Primates > Cercopithecidae > Macaca > Macaca nemestrina. Next base: position 32,056,008 of record NC_092125.1, read on the forward strand.
AATCCCAGCTACTTGGGAGGCTGAGGCAGGAGAGTTGCTTGAACCTGGGAGGTGGAGGTTGCAGTGAGCCAATATTGCGCCATTGCACTCCAGCCTGTGCAACAAAAGCAAAACTCCGTCTCAAAAAAAGAAAAAGTTCTTATTACTGAGGAAAATTAAAAAATTCAGTGCCTTCAATATAAACACTTAAAATTATGGAATATGAAAATTATGGACATATCAGACCTGAATTTTATGTTATTTTACCCACTTGACCGGTAGGGTCTTGAGTCATATATTTTAGTGGAGGCAGTTTTATTCGTGTATTTTTTTTTTTATTTTTTAAGACAGGCTCATGCTCTGTTGCCCAGGCTAAAGTGCAGTGGTGCGGTCTCGACTCACTGCAACCTCTGCCTGCTGGATTCAAGCAATTCTCCTGCCTGAGCCTCCCGAGCAGCTAGGATTACAGGCGTACACTACCACACTCGGCTAATTTCTGTATTTTTAGTACGGACGGGATTTCACTGTGTTGGCCAGGCTGGTCTCAAACTCCTGACCGCAAGTTATCCGCCCACTTTGGCCTTCCAAAGTGCTGGGATTACAGGTGTGAGCTACCACACCCGGCCCATACATTGTTTTTCAATTCTAAAACATTCTGTTTTAAAAGATCAGTTATTTTGTTCATTATTTCCTTAATAGTGTATTCTTTCATGATTATGAGAGCCAATTCAATATCTCTAATGGTCTTTTGAAAATCTTAAATACGACAAATTTTATTCTGGGTTTCCATGACTCAAAAATCAGTGTTGATGGTTCTTGTCTCCCCTCCCTCATAATGTGGTTTGGCACAATGCTTCAGGGAAATAACAGTGAGGGTGATTGAGGGAAAATTGAAAAATCCATGAAGGAAGTAATAGCTATTCTTAGAATTATTGGCTCTGAAAAAATACTTTCTTAGGTTCTCTTTAGTCATGATTACTCATAGGAAACAAATATGAGGTTTATAGTTTTAAATCCAGGTATTTCTTTAAAGAGAAAGTAAATGTTAAAGAAGTCATATTCATTGTTTTCATTAAGATTTGAGATTTTTGTAACAAGTTAGAGTAAAAGGGAAGTAAAAATCAAATAAGCTAAAATAAGTACCTGAGATGTCTTTTTTTCCCATGTTAGACAGATAATGTACCAACGCTGTAGCAAGGTTTGAGGGAGGCACATCTCATATGTGTGTGGAAACCCAGTTATCACGCTTATGAACTACAAAAGGATCTATATAAGTTCTTGTGTAGGTGTTAGCTAACAATCTGGTGTTCCTAAAATGTGAAACGCATATATCTTACTCTTTGGCAAATTAGCAAAGTAAGCTGGCGTAACAGCTTCTATTCCTGACAGGAAAATTTTATACCTTTTTGTACTTGATTATTCCATTAGATTATTATCTACAGTTACCTGAATGTGAATTAAAAATTAAAAAGAAATCTATATATGAGGTAGATGGATGGCTCCCAGAAAACATGTACGTACAGATGTTTTTGCCATAAACCTATAGAATAATCATATTTAACTAGAGTAGATTTAATCACTTGGGGGCATTGTTGAAACTGCTTCCAGAGGTGGCACAAGTTATATTTTGAAGGTTACAAATTTTGTTATATTTAGTTTATGCCACTTTAATACTTCTAAGGTTTAAATTTTCTGTGCTTTTTTGTTTACTTGACATTTCTGGGATTGAGATCGTGTTTGTTTCCTGCTATATTTGTTTTCTAGTCACGTTGAACCTTGTTTTTCTAATAATTATGCTGCAATATTATTTGATACATAAAATTTTAGCTATGTTCTCTTGTCCCTGTTGATATTTTGCATTTATATAAATAACCTTTATAGGATAAAGTACAGTGTCTTTTATCTTGAAAAAAGATGAAAAACTTTTCCAGTGTGTCCCCATTTGGTTCCAGTTATCCACATTTGAAGTCACTGTGGCTTCGCCTGTTTAAACAAGTTTCTTTTCTTGTCCCTGCAGTAGCAACCACCAGGGCCATCGTTTTACATGTCAATTTCTTTCATTCAGAAAGAGGTGCTCACTTTGGTCATTAATTTTTGTTTTCGTCTGCTCCTCTCATTATGGTAGTTTATAGAAATTATTTTTTAATTTTAGTTTTATTTTTTCTTTTTTTGTAGAGACAGTCTCACTCTGTTGCTCAGGCTGGTCTTGAACTCTTAGCCTCAAGCAGTATTCCTGCCGCAGACTCCCAAAGTGTTGAAATTACAGGTGTGAGACACCACACCCAGCGTAGAGATGGCTTTTTTTTTTTTTTTTTTTTTTGACGGTCTCCTGCCTCAGCTTCCCGAGTAGCTGGGATTACAGGCACCCACCACCACACCCGGCTAATTTTTGTTTTAGTCGAGGTGGAGTTTCACCATGTTGGCTAGGCTAGTCTTGAACTCCTGAGCCCAGGTAATCCGCTGACCTTGACCTCCCAAGGGGCTGGGATTATAGGCGTGAGCCACTGCACCCGGCCTAGAAACTATTCTTTAGCTGTGATATGTACTTTATTCTATCATCATTTATTTTATTTAGATACCACACACTGTGCTAGATTCTAAAGGGAATGTATGCTTGTATTTTTCTTTTTTTTGTTAAGCTAACTTTTTCTCATGCTTTTATTACTTGGATTTTTTTTTTTTTTTGTTTTTTTGAGACAGAGTTTCACTCTTGTCACCCAGGCTGGAGTGTGATAGCGCAATCTCTGCTTACTGCAACCTCTGCCTCTTGGGTTCAAGCAGTTCTCCCACCTCAGCCTCCTGAGTAGCTGAGATTACAGGCGCCTGCCACCACGCCTGGCTAATTTTTGTATTTTTAGGAGAGACGGGATTTCACCATGTTGGCCAGGCTAGTCTCGAACTCTTGACCTCAAGTGATCCTCCCGCCTCAGTGTCCCAAAGTGATGGGATTACAGATGGGAACCACCGTGTCCGGCCTTACTTGGCTTTTTTATTCTTTTTATTTTGGCAAATTTGAAGCATATACAAAACCAGGGAGACTAATATAAATATTCCTGTCACCTTTTGCCAACTTTAGCAATTACCAAATAAGGAGCAATCTTATTTCCTCTATGCCTCTATGCCTCCCAGTTCTACCTTAGATTATATGAAGCAAATCCCAGACAGTCACATCATTTAATATGTAAATATTTCAGTATGTACTGCTGCAAGGACACCTTCATAACCATATCACCATCCTCACACTCTTAAAAATGTCAGCAGTAATTTCTTAAAATCATTATCTAGTCTGTGTTCTTTGTTTTTCTTGCATAGATGGGAAATTTGGAGAGGAAATCTCAACATTTTAATTTACTCTTCCTTCTTTTAAAAATTATCTTTTAGTGTCTCGTATCATAAACCTTCAGAAGTTCAAGTGTGTACTGGTGAGTTAGTCAGTTGAAAGAAACCCATCAGTGTACTTATAGTGTTCCCTCAATGGCACAGTCCTGATCGGACTGTGGAGTACTGGGTGGCTCCTGGAGTTTCAGAAACTTTTAATTTACTCATCTTGGAATTTATTTGTGCAGCAAATATTCAACTGTCTGCTCTATGCCAGGTGTACTTCTAGGTGCTTGGGTTACATCAATGAATAAAACAAAAATCTTTGCCTTTAACAATGTTGTATTCTAGTGACAGACAGTAAACAGTTAATATACTACAAAAATAAATTATTTGTTAGTAAGTAAGTGCTCTGGCAAGCAGGAGTAAGTAGAACAGAATAAAGGGGGAAATTGGAATTTGATGGTGGTGGGAAGCAGTATTAAATAAGGTGAGCATGATAGGTCTCTCAAGAGGATGAGATTTGAGCAAAGGTGTGAATAGGAAACTAAGGATGGTAGTCAGGCAGTTATCTGGGAGAAGTGTGGGTTGTGATGGAACAGCCAGAGCAAGTAAGCCAGGGTTGTTTGAGGGAAAGCAAGGAGATCCTTTAAATGGAGTTGAGTAAACAAGGGGGATAATTGTAGAAGATAGGTTACAGAGGTGAGGTAAAGTGGAGTCAGGAGAGTAGTGAGGTGGGGTAGTTTGTAGTACCAGGTGTGTAATGCTTTTGAAGGTCATTTGGCTTTTATTCTGAGTGAAATGGGAGAGTCATTGGATGGTTTTGATCAGAGCAATGACAGGAACTAAATTAAAAAGATCACTCTGACTACTTTTTGGAAAATAGGCCATAGGAGAGCAAGTAAAGAAACAAGAAGGCTGGTTAAGGATGCTTTTAAAATAATCCAAGTAAGAGACAGTGACTGGGACTGGGTAGTGGCAGTGGAGATGGTGAGAAATAGATGATTTCTGGATATAATTTGAAGGTAGAGCCAAAGGAATTTGCTGAATATAGATATAAAGGGTGTATGTGTGTGTTTAAGGAAGGACAGAAAGAGAGGAGTAGCATGACTCTTAAGTTTTTTGGCCAGAGTAGCTGCAGGGAGGCAATTGCCATAAATTGAGATGAGAAAGCCTGCAGGAGGTTGGTGTCAGGTTAGGGGTAGGTTGGAGGTAGAAAGAAAGGTTAGATTTTTGAGTGTGTTGAGTTTGAAATGTCTTTTAGATGTCTAATTTGAGAAGACTGCCTTATAACTATGTCTGTTAAATAATAAATTTTTGACACCACCACCATCACCAACAAACTCTTGTTAAAAAAAATGAATTAACTGGATTCTGTGTGAACAGCAGTAGAGACTCCATGGCTGTAATATTTCAGTTTCTGCCCTCAGTAAGGCAGCAGGTGTCTTGTGGCTTGACCCAGGATTTAAAGGCATGACAGATGTCAAGATGGACATCAGGATGCAGATTTAGCAGCATGAGTGTTGAAGATTGGATAGGTGATGGTATTTTATAATGCCTTTCCTGTTTAAAACATCTGAAAGCAATGAAAAATATCCGTTAGGTGGACTATTCAATAGAAATGGTTATGAGGCTAGTTGATTCTGTTGAAAGCATGAATAATTTTCATTTCCAATTATGTAAAATACCTTTGGATTTTGTTTGCCTTGTGAGAATGAAAAATTGTAAAACCAAGTAGAACAATTCAGTACTAGAACAATTTTTCACTTTATTTTCCAAAGTAACAGTGACTCAGTTTTTGTATTAATAGTTTCAACTCAACAGGAACTGCTCTCTCTTGCTTTTCTAAACACATGGCATTATATTATTTCATAGAAAATACTTAAGAAATTTTAGGCATGTCATAGTATTTCCTAAATATTAGCTTCTTCAGACCATTCTTCTGTGTGTTTATATTTTTTGTTTGTCCTAATTGGTCATTGATTATCTTGTCCAAGCCAATTGTGACTTCTGCATCAGAGGTTGAAAATCCTTTTTTAAGGGTTTGAAAACTTTTCCCCTGACATTTCATAAGTTTCCTCATAAGTATCCTGCTGAATCATTTTACTGACAATATTAGGAAGTAGTCTCAAATGTAAACTCTTCTTTGTTATAAATTGTTATCAAATCAAAGGAAAATGCCTTTTCTTGAAATCTAGTTAATTTGAGAGGTTTTTATGAATTCTAATTCTTACATGAATCTCTTTTTTCAAATTTTTACTAATTCTGTAAAACTAGGCAGATATAAGTGCATACACATAAAAACATGCACACAGATATACACTATATGCCAAGAAGCCTTTGAGTACTGTGCATTTCAAATTCTTCTTCTAATAGCTTAGAAGGTATTAAGTCAGGCATATCTCAGAAATCCTCAGTGTTCTAGTAAACCCAGAAGGCTCTGTGCTTCAAACACAGAAATTGGATCCTTGCTTTTAGGCTTTAATGGGAAAGGAAAAATAGATAATTAAAAAAATAATTTGAGTTCTCTTCCTTAGTTGTGTTGGTACTATATCTTTGTGGGCAGTGACTGAGGCTCCCCTGACTGCTGATCTTATTTGGATCCGTTAGTTGAAGAGAATAACAGGGAAATTTCTTAGTGTTTTTCTTAGCTTCAGAAACCATGTTCGCTTGCCAAGTTAATGAATTCTTACTTTCTACCTTGAATCTTTCTGTGCCAGACCCAACAAATTGGGTAATGGCTTTTCTGTTAACTTAATGCCAGTTATGTAGGATATGCACAGTAAACATTAATTCACTTTCTTTCCTTCTTATTTCTGCTTGCTGTTGTACTTTGGTATACTTTTACAGAGTGCATTATGTGATGGCAGAAGAGATAGTCAACTGGAATGTTGACTATCCAGTTGAATGTTCAAGGCTAGTCTTGAACTCCTAGGCTTAAGTCATCCTCTCACCTCGGCCTCCCAAAGTATTGGGATTACAGGTGTGAGTCACGATACCTAACCTCAGCGTCTTTATCCATATTACATTTCTTCATATATAGATATATTCTGAAAATAAATAATTGATGTGTAGAATTTTTAGAGCTCAAAGATCTTGGATATAAACTAGCCCAACTCCTTATTTTTCTGTTAAAGAAAGTGTGTTCGTAGAGATGAGATGCGTTTTCCATGGACACATTGGGCTGGAAAGAAATGAAGTTTTTTTAAAAAAAACTTTTAGGTTCAGGGGTACATGTGCAGGATTATTATATAGGTAGACTCATGTCACAGGGGTTTGTTGTACAGATTATTTCTTCACACTGATACTAAGCCTAGTACCCAGTGGTTATTCTTCCTGCTCCTCTTCCTCTTCCCACCCACCACCCTCAAGTAGGCCCTAGTGCCTGTTGTTCCCCTCTTTGTGTCCGTGAGTTCTCATCATTTAGCTTTCTCTTATAAGTGAGAACATGTGGTATTTGGTTTTCTGTTTCTGTGTTAGTTTTTTAAGGATAATGACCTCCAGCTCCATTCATGTTCTGGAAGACATGACCTCATTCTTTTTTGTGGCTGCATAGTATGCCATGGTGTATATGTATCACATTTTCTTTATTCAGTCTGTCATTGATGGCCATTTAGGTTGATTTCATGTCTTTGCTGATATGAATAGTGTTGCAGTGAACATTCACATGCATTTGTCTTTATGGTAGAATGATTTATATTCCTCTGAGTATATATCCAGTAATAAGATTGCTGGATCGAGTGGTAGTTCTGTTTTTAGCTCTTGAGGAATCTCTCCACACTGCTTTTTGCAATGGTTGAACTAATTTACACTTCCACCAGCAGTATATAAGTGTTTTCTCTGCAACCTTGCCAGTATCTGTTACTCTTTGGCTTTTTAATAATAGCTTTCTGACTGGTATGAGATGGTATCTCGTGGTTTTGATTTGTATTTCTCTAATTATCAGTAATATTGAGCTTTTTTTCATGTGGTTGTTGGCCATGGGTATGTCTTCTTTTGAAAACTGTTCATGTCCTTTGCCCACTTTTTAATGGGGTTTTTTTTTTTTTTTCTCTTGTAAGTTTGTTAAAGTTCCTTATAGATGCTGGACAGTAGCCTTTGTCAGATGCATACTTTGAAAATATTTTCTCCCACTCTGTAGTTTATTGATAGTTTCTTTTGTTGTGCAGAAGCTCATGAATTTAGTTAGATCCCACTTGTCCTTTTTTTGCTTTATTGTGATTGCTTTGATGTCTTTGTCATGAAATCTTTGCTTGTTCCAGGATAGTATTTTTTAGGTTGTCTTACAGGATTTTTATAATTTTGGGTTTTACATTTAAATCTTTAATCCATCTTGAGTTAATTTTTGTATATGATGTAAGGAAATGGCCCACCTTCTGTGTGCTGCATATGGCTAGCCAGTTATCCTATCACCATTTATTGAATAGGGAGTCTTTTCCCCATTGCTTGTTTTTGTCAGCTTTGTCAAAGATCAGATGGTTATAGGTGTGTGGCCTTATTTCTGGGCTCTCTATTTTGTTCCATTGTTCTGTGTGCCTGTTTTTGTACCAGTACCATGCTGTTTTGGTTACTGTAGCCCTGTAGTATAGTTTGAAGTTGGGTAACGTGGTGCCTCCAGCTTTGTTATTTTTGCTTAGCATTTCTCTGGCTGTTCAGGTTCTTTTTTTGGTTCCATGTGAATTTTAAAATAGGTTTTTCCTAGTTCTGGGAAGAATGTTGTTTGTTGTTTGATAGGAATAGCATTGAATTTGTAAATTGCTTTAGGCAGTATGGCCATTTTAATGACTTTCTATCCATGAGCATGGATGTTTTTCCATTTATTTGTGTTGTTTCTGATTTCCTTGAGCAGTGTTTTGTAATTCTCAGTGTAGAGATGTTCTACCTCCTGGTTAGCTGTATTCTTAGGTATTTTGTTTTTTTGTGGCAATTTGGAATGGGATTGCCTTTCTGATTTGGCTCTTGTCTTAGCTGTTGTTGGTGTATAGGAATGCTAGTGATTTTTGTACATTGATTTTTTTTTTTTTTTTTTTTAAGACAGAATATTTATCTGTTGCCCAGACAGGAGTGCAGTGGCATGATCTCGGCTCACTGCAACCTCCACTTCCCAGGTTCAAGTGGTTCTTGTGTGTCAGCTTCCTGAATAGCTGGGATTTCAGGCGTGTGCCACCATGCCCAGCTAATTTTTGTACTTTTAGTAGAGACAGGATTTCACTATGTTGGCCAGGCTAGTCTCAAACTCCTGACCTCAAGTGATATACCCACCTCGGCCTCCCAAAGTGCTGGGATTATAGGCGGGAGTCACTGCGCCTGGCCTGTACATTGATTTTGTATCCTGAAACTTTGCTGAAGTTGTTTGTCAGTGAAGGAGCTTTTGGGCTGAGACTGGGGCTTTCTAGATACAGAATCATGTTGTCTGCAAACAGAGATAGTTTGACTTCTACTCTTTCTGTTTGAATGCTCTTTATTTCTTTCTCTTGCCTAATTGCTCTGGCTAGGACTTCTAATACTATTTTTAATAGGAGTAGTGAGAGGGGCATCCTTGTTTTGTGCTGGTTTTTACAGGGAATGCTTCTAGCTTTTGACCATTCAGTATAATGTTGGCTGTGGATTTGTCATAGATGGCTTATTATTTTGAGGTATATTCCTTCAGTACATAGTTTATTGAGAGTTTTTTTTAACATGAAGGGGTGTTGAATTTTACCAGTGGCCTTGATATGGTTTAGCTCTGTGTCCCCAACCACATCTCATATTGAATTGTAATCCCCAGTGTTGGCGGAGGGACCTGGTGGAAGGTGATTGGATCATGGGGGCGGATGTCTCCCTTGCTGTTCTCATGATACTGAGTAAGTTCTCACAAGATGTGGTTGTTCTCACGAGATCTGGAGTGTAGCACTTCCCCCTTCACACTCTCTCTCTTTCCTGCTCCTCCATAGTAAGATGTGCTTGCTTCCCCTTCACCTTCTGCCATGATTGTAAGTTTTCTGAGGCCTCCCAGCCAGGCTTTCTGTACAGCCTGTGGAGCTGTGAGTCAGTGAAACCTCCTTTCTTCATAAATTACCCAGTCTTAGGTAGCTCTTTCTAGCAATGTGAGAATAGACTAATAAAGGCCTTTTCTGCATCTGTTGAGATAATCACGTGGTTTTTGTCTTTAGTTCTGTTTATGTGATGAGTCACATTTATTGATTTGTGTATGTTCAATCAACTTTGCATCCTGGGGATGAAGCCTGCTTGATTGTGGTGGATTAGCTTTTTGATGTGTTGCTGGATTTGGTTTGCAAGTATTTTGTTGATAATTTTTGCATTGATGTTCATCTAGGATATGGGCCTGCAGTTTTCTTTTATTGTTGTGTCTGTCAGGATGATGCTGGCCTCATAGAATGAGTTGGGGAGGAATCCCTCTTCCTCAGTTTTTTGGAATAGTTTTTGTAGGAATGGTACCAGCTCTTCTCTGTAGATCTGGTAGAATTCAGCTGTGAATCCATCAGGTCCTGGGATTTTTTGGTTGGTAGGCATTTTATTACTGATTCAATTTTGGAGCTTGTTATTGGTCTCTCTGGGGAATCAGTCTCTTCTTGGTTCAGTCTTGGGAGGACATATGTGTCTAGGAATTTATCTGTCTCTTGTAGGTTTTCTAGTTTGTGTGCATAGAGGTGTTTGTAGTAGTTTCTGATGGTTATTTTTTATTTCTGTGGGGTCAGTGGTAACATTTCCTTTGTTATTTCTAATTAGGTTCTCTTCTTCTTTATTAGTCTAGCTAGTGGTCTGTCTATCTACTAATTTTTTTCAAAAAACCAACTCCTGGATTCATTGGTCTTTTAATTGTTTTTTCTTGTCTCCATTTACTTCAGTTCAGCTCTGATTTTGAATACTTCTTGTCTTCTGGTAGCTTTGGGGTTGATTTCTTCTTGCTTCTCTAATTCTGGAAACCCAATTCAAATTAATTTATGCAAAAATAATTTGTTGAAAGGAATATTTTATGGAAATAAAAGAATGGCAGATTTATTAAGACTGAGGATGGGGACAGTTGGAGCTAGGCCTCAGGAATGACTCAGAGGGACATGACTTGGTTAAGACTCTTTTTCTTGTCTCCGTCTAGGGTTTACTTTTCTCTCTCACTGCATATTGTCATTCTTCATTGAGGAAAAACATGGCTGGTCACTAGTCCAAAAATCTTAGAAATTGGATTAATTGATCCAGCTTTGATTTATTTATTTGGCTGTGGGTTGATATTTTTATAAAAGCTATGTAGTTTAAGTAGAGAGAGGGCTTATTCGCAGAATAAGATGTTTGAGAATTATTGTTGGGTGGATAAAAATAGGTATCCATTAAAGTAATGTGAATTAATAAAGTTTTTTTGTGCTGTTTTCAGGGCTAGAGACATACTTGTGTACATGCATACATATTGGTTTGGTTCTTGCTTGGGAACTAGAGTAGTGGATAGACTGTTTAGTAAACAAAAGTCATGGTAGTTTTTTCCTGGATTGGCTCAGTTTTTCAAAGCACAGAAGAATTTTGGTTGGCAAATGTTGTGCTATAAAGTATTTGTCCATTTTCTTAGTGTAAGTTAAGAATAGTTCCCTTTCTATTTTTGTAATGGATCTCCTACAGTCATTCTAATTCTTATGCCTAATAGTCTTTGCAGCCTATCGAATTTTGACTCACCCTTGTATTTTTAGGTTTCTATTTTAGCTCAGGAGCCACTTGAAAATGAGTAGGCACAAACACGTGATCTGAAAGCAAGAAGGAGGCTAACCACATTTGGCACTGAAGGAAATTAGATCACGTGCACTGTGATTGCATAGTGTCGAATATGTTCAGTTATTTTGGGAAGAAAATAGCTTTCAGTTAGACATTGCTGAATATTGTTGTACTATTTCTTGTATATGTGAAAATTGTAGTTTTAGGCGTCCAAGTGAGGTGTTAATTTAGATGTCATTATTTCTCGTTTAGCAAAAATGATGTGGCATCAAAGTAAGAATTATAAGCTATTTCACTTGGTAGAATTTTTGTAGTTGTGGGGGAGAAGTGTGTCTTTAAGTGATTTAATTTAATCTAAATATTTATTGAGCTCCTTTGACTTTAGAAGGGGATGGACAAAAGAAACCAAACACACATATGTACCAGATTTTCTATAATGCTGATAAGCTTCTGTTCCTTATTTCCATATATCTTTAAAATGCCCTGAAAATGAAAATATTTATGCTTATATTTCCATTATTTTTTGCGTCTGAAGAAACGTAAAAATCTTTTGTCAGATTTTATATTCTGATTTTTAGATTGCAACAGGACAATCTTTTAACTAAGTGCATTTTAAAGCAGTTTTGTGTTTGTACAGTGTTCTGTAGTACATGCTGCATTGAAATGGATGTATTAATCTGAAATTCACTAAAACAGTGAGCTTCATATTATTTAAAAGACCTCTGAGAATATTCCAGCTGTTGAAATAATAGCAGTTTGCCATACATAAAGACAAAGTTAACATTTTGTTATGGCACACTTCTGCGTAATAGTAGACTTAGTAAATTATATTTTGAAAGGACGTTTTGGAATGTAGGTCAGGAACTGACTGGATTCTTCTAGAAATCACATAGCGTGAGAATCTTGAGTCAAGTCAGTACTTGACTTTAGAACTCATGCAATCCAACTTCCTACCTGATGCTGGAGTCCATCTTGCTATCCCAAATAATTCATTTGGTTATTAAAGAAGTATTTATTGAGCCCATAGTGTGTGTAGACACTGTCCTGGAGATGTGTTGGCTAAAATAAAAATAGACTTGATCCCTGCCCATTTGCAGATGGGTCTTTTTTAGAAGGCTATTAATTATTGTTGATTCAATTTCTTTCAAAATATAGGGGTATTCAAGTTATCTGTGTTTCCTGGTGTGAATTTTGGTACTTTGTGTCTTTTAAGGAACGTGTCTCCTTCATCTCAGTGGCCAAATTTGTGGACAAAGAGTCTAACTTGTAGTTGAGTGTTCAGTGCTCAATCAGTCTCAGCAAGTTATTTTTTGAATCAAAGTACTTAAGTTGGGAAGAATTGACAATTTAACAACTTTGAATTTTCTAATCCATGAACACTGAATATCTCTACATTTATTAGATCTGCTTTAATTTCCTTCCTCAGTGTTTTTTAGATTTCTCCTTACAGACCCTATACATATTTTGTTAGATTTATACCTAAGTATTTCATTTTTCCGCTTGCTCTTGTAAATGATACTGCTTTTCTAACTTTCAAATTCCTGTTGTCCATTGTATGTAGGGAGAATAGTGACTTTTGTATATTTACCTTGTATCCTCCAACCTTACTATACTTGCTTATTAGTTCTGATGGTTTCTTTTTTCTCTTTTTGAATCTTTAGAGGTTTTCCACATTGACAATCATGTAATCTGTAAATAAAGACAGTTTGATTTCTTTCTCTCCAATCTGTATACGTTTTATTTCTTCCAATCTTAGGGTGAAAGTGTCTGGTTCATGATTATTAAGTGTGATGTTTTGTAAATTTCTTTATCAGAGGAAATTCCCCTCAATCGCTAGTTTACCGAGAGGTTTTTTTTCTTTTTTTTAAAAATTATGAATGGATGTTGGATTTTGTCAAATGCATTTCATTTGACAAGATTATGATTTTTCTTTAGCCTATTGATATGTATGATGACATTGATTGGTTTTTGAATGTTGAGCCAGTCTTTTGTACCTGGTATATAATTCTTTTAATACATTGTTGGATATGGTTTTCTAATATTTTGTTAAGAATTTTTGTGTTAATGTCATTATAGATATTGATGGATAGTTTTTTTTTTCTTGTAATCTGGTTTTGGTATTAGAGCAATGCTGGTCTCACAAAATGAGTTAGAAAGTGTAACCTCTGCTTCTATATTCTGGAGGATATTGTGGAAAATTGATGTTATTTCTTCTTTAAATGTTTGGTGGAGTTTACCAGTGAAGTCATCTTTGGTGTTTCCTTTAAAAATATAGGGCTATTCAGTTTATCAGCTTGGCCATAGTAGGATAGAACAGCAGTCCCCAACCTTTTTGGCACAAGGGACCAGTTTTGTGGAAGATGGTTGTCCACGGAATGGGGGTGGGAGATGAGATGGTTTCAGGATGAAAGTGTTGTACCTCAAATTATCAGGCATTAGTTAGATTCTTATAAGGAGCACTCAACTTGGATCCCTCACATGCGTGGTTCACAGTAGGGTTCACACTCCTGTGAGAATCTAATGCCACTGCTGATTGGACGTGAGGTAGAGCTTAGCCAATAATAATACTCACTCACGCACTGCTTACCTCCTGCTGTGTGGCCCGGTTCCTAACAGGCTTAGGACCAGTATCAGTCTGTGGCCTGGGGCTTGAGGATGAGGTAGAGCACAAAGTGGAGTCTTTGGGTCCCCATTTACAGGCCTTGGCTCTTAGATGATATTTCTGGACCTGCCCTGGACCAGAGGTGAGCCCTCTGCCCTGAGGAATGCGTTCCAGGCCAGCCAGCATTCACCAGAAACTGACTGAAGAGCCCTTGGGCCTTAAGGGAACATTGGCAGTAGCCTGGAAATATACCCAATGGGCCTGTGTTGTGGGTGGCCACGGGATAAGGCTCCTCTGCCTGTGGAAACGGTAGAGATGAGTGGGAAGAACTGTGTCTTGTGGTTTGAGTGCCAGCCCAGCTGTAGCATAGTAGAATACTAGGTAGACCTATAGGTTTTGCACCTCCAGTCCCTGGCTCCCAGATGACACCTCTGGACCCACCTGGGGCCTAGGGGAACTTGCTGCCCTGAGGGGAAGGACACAAACCTGGCTGGCTTTGCTACCTGTTGATTATAGAGCATCAGGGCTTTGAGCTGCTATAGGGGGTAGCCAGGTTGTACTTACAGCAGGCCTTTGGTGAGACACAGTGCTGTACTGACTTTAGGTTTGACTCAGTGCAGTCTCAGTGGTGGTGAAATAGGGGTCTTGTATCACTCTGTCCTCAGCCCCAGGTGGCACAGAACAGAGAGAGAGATTCCATTGGTTTGGGAGAAAGTAAGTAAAGAGAACAAGAGTCTCTGCCTGGTAATCAAGAGAATTCTCCCAGATCTCTTATCCAAGACCATCAAGGCTATACCTTTGTGAGTCTGCAAGAGCTACAGTGTTACTGTGTTTGGATGGAGTGCCCCCAATGCAGATACGGCTTAGATCACAACACCCAAGTCCTTTTGATTGCTAGGAAAGCCTTCCCAAGAAGGATGGGTACAAACAAGCCCAGACTGAGAAGACTACAATAGATACCTAACTCTTCAATGCCCAGACACACATGAACATCCATAAGCATCAATACAATCCAGGAAAACATGACCTGACCAAAGCAACTAAATAAGGCACCCGGGACTAATTCTGGAGAAACTGAGATACGTAATGTTTCAGACAGATAATTCAAAATAGCTGTTTTGAGGAAGTTCAAAGAAATTCAAGAAAACACAGAGAAGGAATTCAGAATTCTATCAGATATATTGAACACAGATTTAAATAATTAAAAAGAATCAAGCAGAAATTTTGGAATTGAAAAACTGTTGACACACTGAAGAATGTGTTGGAGGCTTTTAACAGCAGAATTGATCAAGCCAAAGGAAGAATTTGTGAACTTGAAGACAGGCCATTTGAAAATACACAGAGGAAGCCGGGCGTGTTGGCTCACGCCTGTAATCCCAGCACTTTGGGAGGCTGAGGTGCGTAGATCACCTGAGGTACGGTGTTCGAGACCAGCCTGGCCAACCTGGGGAAGCTCCATCTCTACTAAAAATACAAATATGAGCCGGGCTTGGTCGCGGGTACCTGTAATCCCAGCTACATGGGAGGCTGAGTAACACGAATCACTTGAACCCGTGAGGCAGACATTGTAGTGAGCCGAGATCATGCTACTGCACTCCTGCCTGGGTGACAAGAGTGAGACTCCATCTCAAAAAAAAAAAAAAAAAAAAAAAAAAAACTACGCAGAGGAGACAAAAGAAAAACAAAACAAAAACAATGAAGCATGCCTACTGGATCTAGAACATAGCCTCAGAAGGGCAAATTTAAGAGTTCTTGGCCTTAAAGAGGAGATAGAGAAAGATACGGGTAGAAAGTTGATTCAAAGGGGTAATAACAGAGAACTTACCAAATCTACAGAAAGGTATCAATATCCAAGTACAAGAAGGTTATAGAACACCAAGCAGATTTAAAGGAAGATGATGTCTGCCTCAAGACATTTAATAATCAAACTTCCAAAGGTCAAGGATAAAGAAAGGATCCTAAAAGCAGCAAGAGAGTTCCATTGTGTCTGGCAGCAGACTTTTCAGTGGAAACCTTATATACCAGAAGAGAGAAGCAGAACATGTTTAAAGTGCTGAAGGAAAAACTTTTCCTCTAGAATAGTATGTTTAGTGAAAATATCCTTTAAACATGAAGGAGAAATAAAGACTTTCTCAGACAAAGAAAAGCTGAGGGATTTCATGAACACCAGACCTGTCCTGTAAGAAATGCTAAAGGGAATACTTCAACCAGAAAGAAAAGAACATTAATGAGCAATAAGAAATTACCTGAAGGTACAAAACTCACTGGTAATAGTAAATTTACAGAAAAAGACAGAGTATGATAACAGTAACTGTGATGTGTAAACTACTCTTGTCCTAAGTTGAAAGAACAACTTTTCAAGACATAGATAATCCAAAAAGATATAAATAGAGACAAGAAAAGATTAAGCAGGGGATGAAGTTAGGGTGTAGTGTCTTTCTTAGTTTTCTTCTTGCTTGTTTGCTTGCTTATGCAAAGTGTTGTTATCAGCTTAAAATAATGGGTTACAAGATAGTATTTGCAAGCCTCATTGTAACTTTAAATCTAAAAACATACAATAAGCACAAAAAAAATGAAAAGCAAGAAATTAAATCATACCATCATAGAAAATCACATTGACTAAAAGGATGACAGAAAGGAAAGAAGGAAGCAAATACCATAAAACAACCAGAAAACAAGTAACAAAGTTGCAGGACTAAGTCCTTATTAGCACTAACAATGAATGTAAATGGACTAAACTCTCCAGTGAAAAGATACAGAGTAGTGACTGAATGTACAAAAAAAACCCAAGACCCACTGATGTGTTGCCTACATGAAACATATTTTACCTGTAAAGACACACATAGACTGAAAATAAAAGGATGGAAAAAGATATTCCATGCCAATGGAAACCAAAAAGGAGCAGGAATAGCTATACTTCTGTCTGACAAAATAGATTTTAAGACAAAAACTATTAGAAGAGACAAAGAAGATCACTATATAATGATTGAAAGGTCAGTTCAGCAAGAGGGTATAATGATTGTACATATATATGCACCTAACCCTGGAGCACCCAGATATATAAAGCAGATACTATTAGAGCTAAAGAGAGGGATAGACCCAAATACAA
Organism: Macaca nemestrina; assembly: GCF_043159975.1. Lineage (NCBI taxonomy): Eukaryota > Metazoa > Chordata > Mammalia > Primates > Cercopithecidae > Macaca > Macaca nemestrina. The sequence continues at coordinate 32,072,714 of NC_092125.1, forward strand.
TAACAGCTGGAAACTTTAACACGTCACTTTCAACATTGAACAGATCTTCCAGTCAAAAAATCAATAAAGAGTAATCCGACTTAATGTGTCTTATAGATCAAATGAACCTCATAGATGTTTATAGAACATTTAATCCAATGGCTGACGAATACATATTTTTTTCCTTAGTACATGGGTTATTCTCAAGGATAGACCATATCTTAGGTCACAAAACAAGTTTTAAAACATTAAAAAAATGAGATGATATCAAGCATTGTCTCTGACAACAACAGAATGAAACTATTAGGTTGGTGCAAAAGGAATTGCAGTCTTTGTCGTTAAAAAGGCAATTACATTTGCATCAACCTAATAGAAATCAGTAACGAGGAATTTTAGAAACTATACAAACACATGGAAATTAAATAACATGCTCCTGAACGACCAGTGCTTCAATGAAGAAATTAAGGAGGAAATTGAAAAATTAATTGAAACAAATGATAATGGAAACAGAAGATAGCAAAATATATACGATACAGCTAAAGCAGTACTAAGAGGGAAATTTATTACTATAAGTGCCTACATCAAAAAAGAAGAAAAACTTCAAGTAAGCAACCTAACAATACATCTTAAAGAACTAGAAAAGCAAGAGCAAACCAAACCCAAAATTAGTAGAAGAAAAGAAATAATAAAGATCAGGGCAGAAATAAATGAATTTGACACAAAGAAAGCAATATAATAGATCAACAAAACTAAAAGCTGGTGGTTTGAAAAGTTAATCAAAATTGACAAACCCTTAGCCAGACTAGGAGAAAAAGAGAGATCCAAATAAATAAAATCAGAGATGAAAAAGGAGGCATTACAGTTGATATTGCAGAAATTCAAAGGATCATTAGTGGTTACTATGAGCAACTATATGCCAATAAATGGGAGAACCTAGAAGAAATGGCTAAATGCCTAGACACATACAATCTGTTAAGATTGAACCATGAAGAAATCCAAAACCTCAACAGACCAATAAGTAATGAGATTGAAGCTGTAATGAAAAGTGTCCTAGCAAAAAAAGCCTGGAACCTGATGACTTCACTGGTGAACTTTCCCAAATGTTTAGAGAACTAATCAAATACATTTAAACTATTCCAGCCGGGCATGGTGGCTCACACCTGTAATCCCAGCACTTTGGGAGGCTGAGGTGGGTGGATGACCTGAGGTCAGGAGTTCAAGACCAGCTTGGCCAACATGGTGAAACCCTGTCTCTACTAAAAATACAAAAATTAACCAGACATGGTGGTGCATGCCTGTAGTTCCAGCTACTCTGTAGGCTGAGGCAGTATAATCACTTGAACCTGGGAGGTGGAGGTTGCAGTGAGCCGAGATTGTGCCACTGCACTCTAGCCTGAGCGACAGAGTAAGACTTATTCAAACTATTCTAAAAAATAGAGGAGAAGAGAATATTTTCAAAGTCATTCTAAGAGGCTAGTATTACGCTCATACCCAACCAAAGACACATCAAAAACAAACAAACAACTGTAGGCTAATATCTTTGATGAATATTGATGCAAAAATCCTCAAAAAAAGGTTTCCAAACAAAACACAGTAACACATTAGAAAGATCAAATTGATCACAATCAGCGGGATTTATCCCAGGGATGCAAGTATGCTTCAACAGACATGTATCAGTTGGTGTGATACATCATATCAACAGAATGAAGGATGAAAACCATATGATGATTTCAGTTGATGATACAAAAGCATTTGAAAACCTTCAACATCCCTTCATGATAAAAACCCTTAAAAACTGGGTAAGGAAGAAATATACTTCAACATAATAAAAGCCATATATGACAGACCCATCACTAATATCATACTGAAGGAGGAAAAGCTGAAAACCTTTTCTCTGATATTGATAACACAATAAGGATGCATACTTTCACTGCTTTTGTTTTCAGCATGTATTGGAAGTCCTAGCTAGAGCAATCAGACAAGAGAAAGCAATAAAGGACATACAAATTGGAATGGAAAATGTCAGATTATCCTTGTTTGCAGATGATATGGTCTTATATTTGTAAAAACCTAAAGACTCCACCAAAAAACTGTTAGAACTGATAAACAGATTTATTAAAGGTGCAGGATAAAAAATCAACATACAAAAGTCAGTAGCATTTCTATATGCCAACAGTGAAAAATATGAAATCGAAACCAAGAAAGTAATCCCATTTACAGTAGCTACAAATAAGATAAAATACCTGGGAATAAACCAAAGAAGTGAAAGACCTCCACAGTGAAAACCATAAAACATGGATGTAAGAAATCAGAGAAGACACAAAATTGGAAAGATATTTCATGTTCATGGGTTGGAAGAACCAATATTGTTAAAATGCCCATACTTACCCAAAGCAATCTACAGATTAAATGTAATCCATATCAAAATACCAATGACATTCTTCACAGAAATAGAAAAAACAGTCCTGAAACTTACATGAAACTACAAAAGACCCAGAATAGCCAAAGCTAGCCCAAGCAAAAGAACAAAACTGCATCTATCACATTATTTGCTTTTAAATTATGCTACATAGCTATAATAACCAAAACAGCAAAAAACAGTACTAGCAAGAAACACATAGACCAGTGGAACAGAGTAGGGAACCCAGAGATATATCTGTACATCTATGGTGAACTCAGTTTTGACTAAGCTGCTAAGAACATACACTGGGGAAAGCACAGTCTGTTCAGTAAATGGTGCTGGGAAAAATGAATATCCATATACAGAAGGATGAAACCGGACCCCTGTATTTCATCATATACAAAAACGAAATTAAAATACATTGAAGACTCCAATATAAGACCTCAAACTATGAAGCTACTAAGAGAAATTATTGGGAAACTCTCCAGGACGTTAGACTGGGCAAAGATTTATTGAGTGATACCCTAAAAGCGTAGGCAAAAAAAGCAAAAATGGACAAATGATATCACATCAAGTTAAAAAGATGTCTGCACAACAAAGAAAATAACAAAGTGAAGAGACAACCTACAGAATGGGAGAAAATATTTTCAAACTACCCATCTGACAAGGGATTAATAACCAGAATATACAAGGAGCTCAAACAACTCTATAAGGAAAAAGTCTAATCTAATTAAACATCTAATTTAGATTGGGCACAGTGGCTCATGCGTGTACTCCTAGCACTTTGGGAGGCCAAGGCGGGTAGATCACCTGGGGTCAGGAGTTTGAGACCAGCCTGGCCAACATAGTGAAACCTTGTCTCTACTAATAATACAAAAATTAGCTGGGTGTGGTGGTGCACACCTGTAATCCCAGCTACTCGGGAGGCTGAGGCAGGAGAATTGCGTGAACTGGGGAGGTGGAGGTTACAGTGAGCTGACATTGTGCCATTGTACTCCAGCCTGGGTGACAAGAGCGAAACTCCATCTCCAAAAAAAAAAATAATAATAATAATAAAATATAATTTAAAAATGGACAATAGCTTTGAATAGACATTTCTCAAAAGAAGATATACAGATGGCAGAAAGTCATATGAAAAGGTGCTTAGCAACATTGATCATCAGAGAAATGTAAATCAAAACTACAATGAGATATCATCTCATCCCAGGTAAATTGGTTTTTATTCAAAAGTCAGGCATTAACAAATGCTAGTGAGGATGTGGAGAAAAGGAAACCCTGGTACACTGTCGGTGGGAATATGAATTAGTACAGGCACTATGGAGAACAGTTTGGATGTTCCTTAGAAATCTAAAAATTGAGCTGTCACATGATTCAGCAATCCCACTGCTAGGTATATACTCCGAAGAAGAGATATCTGCACTCCCTTGTTTATTGCAGCACTACTCACAGCAGCCAAGATTTGGAAGCAACTTAAGTGTCCATGAACAGATAAATAAAGAAAATGTTGTGTACTATTCAGCCATAAGGAAGGAGATCCTGTCATTTTGCAGCAACATAGATGAAAGCAGATGTCATTATGTTAAGTGAAATAAGCCAGGCACAGAAAGACAAAGTTCATACGTTCTCACTTACTTCTGATTGCCAAAAAGTGGAATAATTGAACTCACATAGATAGAGAATAAAACAGTGATTACCAGAAGATGAGAAGGGTAGTGGGAAGGTGGGATGGGTAAGGGACATGGGGATGGTTAATAGGTATGAAAAAATAATTAGAAAGAATGAATAAAACTAGTATCTGCTAGCACAACAGGGTGAATGTGGTCAAAATTAATTTAATTGGACATTTAAAAATAAGAGAATAATTGAATTGTTTCTAACACAAAGGATAAATGCTTGAGGTGATGGATACGCCATTTACCCTGATGTGATTATTACGCATTTCATGCCTGTATAAAAATATGTCATATAACATATTAGTATATACACATGTACCCACAAAAATTAAAAATAAAGGAGTAAAAGAAATCGATTTTTAAATAATTTTATACTGCATATAACCCACGTACAAGTAGCGCCATTACCTTATAACAGGATATTTCCAATTCCTCTCTCTCCCTCCCTTTTTTTTTTTTTTTTGCCATTTCTGTCATGTTTTTTTATCCATGTGGTATAATCATCCAATATATTGTTAACCCTTCCTTTTATCACTAGATCCACGTTTTTGACCTATATAATTTTCTTTGTGTCTGAAGAACCACTTTTAATCTTTCTTTCAAGTCAGGTGTGCTGGCAGTGATTTTTCTTGGTTTTTGCTTGTGTTAGAACTTGCTGTGATTAAGGAATTATAATGAGAAAGTGATGGGGCAAGGGTGTATTGGGCCTTGTAAGTCTTGGGAAGAAGTCTGAATTTTATTTAAATTTTAGTGAAAAGGTTTTGGTCTGGAGTTTTCATATATTCTAATTTATTTTTCAATAAATAAATAAATAAATAAATAAATAAATAAATAGGTGGCTTTGTGAACAATGACATAGATTGAGGGAAGAAGACTGGAAGTAGAAGATGGGTTAGGAGGCTTTTATAGTAGATAAGAGCATTGTTTGGACTAGAGTGGTAGTAGTGGTAGACAGAAAAATGGATAGATGTGAGGCTTATTTTGGAAGTGGGTCTGACATGACTTGCTGATGTGAGGAGTAAAGAAGTGGAGGTGAAGATGATATCCAGGTTTCTTGTTCAAGTAACTTTGTAGAAGATGGTGCTGTTATTTACTGAAATGGTAAATCAGGACTGGAAACAATTTTGGAGGAGACATTAGGAATTCCATTTTGGTCATGTTTCATTTAAGATACTGATAAGACTTCCACGTGGAAATATCAAGTAGAGAGGTGGATTTCAGGGCAGGAATTTAGAGAAGACATTTGAGTTGGGGTAGAAGTTTGGAAGACTGTTAGCCTATAGATGGTATTTTCATCCATGACAATGAGAGACATTACTTAGAGTGTGTGAGAAGGGAAAAGGTCAGGATCTGAACTCAGGGAATTGCCAACATTTAGAAATCAGGTAGAGGAGCAGCAATCTGAGAAGGACTTGAAGGATTAACCAAAGAAAGACATCTGGAATATGTGGTGTTTTGGCAGTTAAGGATTCATTGTGCAGTCTGAAAGAGTAAAGACATGGCTTGTAACACATTCTGCATTTTTAGAAACATAATATACAAAGTGAGAAAAAACCTTTAGAGGACAGATGAATGTTGCTGGAAGGATTTTAAAAAGAAAGGGTGTTAACATGCATAACAGAAATAAATGATGGCTAGCTAATTACACTGGTCCAGGAGTATGGTTATTATTTTGATATTCTTAAATTTTTGATTTTTTGTAACGTTGGAACGTAATTACTTTTGAAAAGATACACATGTAACTTGAAGCTGGAATCAGTCTTTTTATTGCCAAGAGTAATGGTGTTAGTGTCACCTAATGGCCAAATGGAATATTGCAACTATATTTATAGGCTATAATGAAAAAGGTAACCTAATTAGAACTAGAAAAATAACATTTCTGGGAGGATTTTAGGCATGGATCAGTAGACTTACTATGGTTTACAAGGTCCTGTGTTCTTTAGCCCTAGCCTGCTTGTTCTGTCCCTCCATCACATTACTTACTTGGTCACTGAGCAGATTGTATAATAGGGTTCTTTTTTGTCTTTCAGTTTTAGGCTCAGATATTTTCCTCTCAGAGAGCTTTTTCCTACCACCTTAGTTTGTCCCTATACTTCCCACAGCTACTGTTTGTCACATTAACATGTGTATTTTTTGCATAGCCTTTAGAGTGACTTGGAATCACCATTTGCTCAGTTTCTTGTTTTCTCACTAGTATGTAAGCACCAGAAGTGCAGGCTACTTGTCTTCCTTATTCACTTTGTAACCTCAGGGCTGAGTTGTGTCTGTTATATAGTATATATCTTCAGTTGAACTTAGTTGTGTGAGTACATGAACTTCTGGGTATGATAGTGAGTGTTCTTTCTATGCTGTAGAGATCTGTCGAGAAAACAGAATTACACTGTCTTTGATTACTGAAACATTATTTGCTATGTGAATGCAATATAGAAGCTTTTTTCTTTTTCTTTTTGTTGTTAATAAGTGATAATGTGTCAGGAAAGAGAAGCTATATGTCTTAGGATGTTGAATTCTGTATTAGTCAACTTTAGTTACTCAGAAAAAATATTTGCAGGTACAATATTCGGTCTTGAGGAGATAAGTTTTTTTTTAAAGTATTTAGATTTAATTAGTATAGCAGTGTCAGTGAATATGGTTTTGTGTCTGTGCATGCATTTGTAGGTATTTCTAGTATCGTTTAATTATTTCCTCTATTAAAAAGAAAAGAAAACAGTATTTCTGAGAGAAATGAGAGAGTGTGTGTCAAGTAAACAGTGATAAATCTGGTTGAGATATGAACTGGTTGTGTAAATTTTTAGGTAACAATGTGACTCTATTAGTCTGGAAACTTAGGATGAAGAGCAAGTACATTTCCAAGTGGCTCAGTCCAAGAAGGTAGCTTTCCTAACTTTGAGATAATTATCTAGCCAGTAGGATTCTTCACATGAACCGTTTTTAAAGCTTTATTAGTTCATGTTTTTAATTAGTTCATGTTTTTAATCAGAAGGGTTTTTTTTTTTTAAATCCCTTTCGTTTTTCCAGGTGGATGTGGGAAGAGAAATTTGTAGAACTGAGATGGAGGTCAGAGCTTCATTACAGAAGGTTAGTGGATCATCTGATTCTGTGGCTACAATGAACAGTGAAGAATTTGTTTTGGTTCCTCAGTATGCAGATGATAATTCTACAAAACATGAAGAAAAACCTCAACTGAAGGTATTTTTTTCTTTTCTACATATGGTATAATTTTTAACTTATATATATATATAAAAACTTTTGGATTTCACACATCTCCTGAGGTAAGTTTCAAATATATATATTTATATATATGCTGACTTTAAGTCATATATATTTATATATATGCTGACTATAAGTGCTGACTTTCAGAATAAAATCAACGTTTGATTTATCCAGACCCTAATTATTTGGTTTGTATATTTTAAAAAGTTCTTGCTTTTGGTTATTTACCTTTTAATTTGGAATTTTAGGGGGAAGAATAAAAGAGGAAAAAGAAGAGAAAGGATTTTTTGCTGAATTAGACATAATGGTTAAAATTTACATTACTTTATCTGGATGTTTTTGTTTCTCTTACTGCTGGGTTTCAGAAGTTAATGAAATGTTTTGCTTTCATTTGAGAGACTTTTTTTTCTTCATGATTTTTATGTTTTAAATCAGCTGGTAATGTTCCATTGTGTGATTTAACAGTCGACTTGTCTGAATGTTTTTAAAGCATATTTTATATTTTTAGCTTTTGAGTTTTTATTTAGATATAGTCCCTTTTCTTTTTCACTTTTGTGTTACACTTTCTTTTTTTTTTTTTTTTTTTTGAGACAGAGTCTCGCTCTGTGGCCCAGGCTGGAGTGCAGTGGCTGGATCTCAGCTCACTGCAAGCTCTGCCTCCCAGGTTCACGCTGTTCTCCTGCCTCAGCCTCCCAAGTAGCTGGGCCTACAGGTGCCCGCCACCTCGCCCGGCTAGTTTTTTGTATTTTTTAGTAGAGACGGGGTTTCACCGTGTTAGCCAGGATGGTCTCGATCTCCTGACCTCGTGATCCACCCGTTTCGGCCTCCCAAAGTGCTGGGATTACAGGCTTGAGCCACCCTGCCCGGCCTTGTGTTACACTTTCTAAGTCAAAGAAAAGGAAGCAAACAAACTCAGTTATATAGGCTTGAAGATGGTATAACTATCCTCTAGAAACAGGAATAGGAAAAGTAGTTAAAAGTGCTATGTATTATTTATGACTTTTATTTACTGTTAACTATGGCATCAAAGGTGTATTAGTATATCAGTCTAATAAAATATATTCTGAAAATGAGATTACTAAATGTTTATGTTAAGAATATATTGTTTTATAATTTTATTTAACTAATCAATGACTTTATTTTTAGATACCTGTATTTTAGCATTGTTTAAGACATCATTTATTTGCTTAGGCTTTGTGTCTCACCTGCCTTTGAGAAAACTGTCAGTCAACTTAAGTGTAAGGAAATTAACAGGATTCATCTTGGGGGCTAGCAAACAATTGGTAAAGAAATAGAAATATGGTTATGCTATGCTAACAAGAAATATAACCTTTTAAATAATATTCATAATAGATTCTATTTAAATTTACCTATTTTTTCCTTTAGACATGTAAATTTAAGGTTATCTGATTTTTAGGATGTGTTCCTAAAAAAGAAAAAGAAAAAGAAGGGCCAGGCATAGTGGCTCATAGCCTGTACTCCCAGCATTTTGGGAGGCCAAGGTGGGCGGATTGCTTGAGGTAAGGAGTTCAAGACCAGCCTGGCCAATGTGGTGAAATCCTGTCTCTACAAAAAATACAAAAATTAGCTGGGTGTGGTTGTGCACACCTGTAGTCCCATCTACTTGAGAGGCTGATACATCAGAATCGCTTGAACCCAGGAGACGTAGTTTGCAGTGAGCCGAGATTGCACCACTGCATTCCAGCCTGGGTGACAGAGTGAGACTCTGTCTTTAAAAAGAAAGGGAAAAAAAGATAAATACATCTCTGTAAATAGGATCTTATATTATATAAAATGTAGTTGGAAACTGCCTTAAGTGTTTTATAAAGAATCCTTTTGTGAAACTAATAATCTTCCTCTAATTTCGTTTTATAATCTGGATTTTAATGTATTATATATGTGAAACAACTTCTTAGTGTTTTAGTAACCATATTTAAATATTTAGATTGTTTTAATTTCTTCTAGAAATGAAATATTTTCATAAAATTTAGCTTCAAAACTATAATAGAATTGAAATAGAATTATCTTGCTCTGTCTGTAGATAGTTTCTAATGGTGATGAACAATTGGAAAAAGCCATGGAAGAGATTTTGAGAGATTCCGAGAAAAGGCAAAGCGGTCTTCTTGTTGATTGTCAAAGTTCCAGTGAGATTTCAGACCATTCATTTGGAGATATTCCAGCCAACCAAACAAATAAGCCATCTCTTCAGTTAATTTTGGATCCGTCTAACACAGGTACTGTATTGAATTCTTAGAAACTATTGAAGAAATGGTATAAAGTAATGGTGAAAATTTTAAGATGAAAATCAGAAAAAATTATTAGCTTTTTTCAAGCTTTCAGTTCTCGTTGAGAGTTTCCACTTCGGTGGTCTTATGTTTCTGCCTGTATCTCTGCCTATAAAAACCAGGTCTTAATGTTCTTTGGGAATAAAGACTATGTCTGGGTCCTCATTTTACACTCAGTACTTCATGCATGGTAGGTCATTAACAAGATACTTATTGAACAAGTGAGTAAATACTTGGGCATCACAGAATAGTATAATGGAGATAGTCTTTCATATGATGTGCCTTCTTACTCAGTTTCACTAGACTTATTTAAAGTTATATTTAGTAAAACTCTAAGTAAAATATATCAATTCCAACAGTGTATTAAATAATACATATATCTATGAATAATTAGGATTTGTACTTTGAATACTAGCTAATAAGTCAAGATGCTTTTGGGTGCAAAAATAAATAAAACCAAAACCAGCTCCAACTTCAGCTGGCTTAAACACCACAGGTATAGTTTGATCTAGGCTCTGATGGTGTTTTTTGGTATACTACTCAGCTGTGATCTCTAGGTTACCTTTCTCCTTAGCTGGTTACAAAGTAGCTACCAGCAGAAACTGGTAGTTAAGGGAAACTGGTAGGTTAGGTGGCCTGTTTATGCCTGGTGGCAAACAGAAAGTCTTCATTCTTTTACTGATTTTTAAAATTTCTCTGGTGTCAGGGTCTCATTCTGTCATCCAGGCTGAAGTGCTGTGATGCCGTTCAGCCTCCTAAGTAGCTGCGATGGCAGGCATGTACCACCATGCCTAGCTAATTTTTTTTTTTTTTTTGTAGTGGTGGGGTTTTGCCATGTTGACCAGGCTGTTCTTGAACTCCTGGCTTCAGGCAATCTGCCCACCTCAGCCTCCCAAAGTGTTGGGATTATCGATGCAAGCCACTGCACCCATCCCTGGCCTATTTTACTGATTAAATAAAAGTTCTGAGTTTCACTCTGATTGGACCAGTGAAACCATTTTCTAGTGGTGAGGGAAATGACATGAACTGGTAGCCATAGGCCTGGGTTACATTCAAACCTCTAAATAAGTCACTGTGACAGAGGGGATGGGATTATCCTAATTGGCTTAGGGAACTCATGATTCATTTCTGAACCAAATGAACCTTGGTACAGGGTAAGTATAGGTGTAGCCAAACTGTTACACAATAGGGCTATGATGCATTTGTGTAGGGAATGTAATCACAGTGCTTTCCATGGCAAGGATGATAAAGCATTAGAAAAATCTTTCACTGTGGTTTACCACATAAAGTAGTGAAGAGCGAAAAAGTATCAATAGATAAAGAACAAGCACTGGATACAATTTAAAATCCATTTTATGTATATGCACATGTAAAGTTCTTGGAAAACTTAGAAGGAAACTTGCTTAACCAAGTATCTATCAAAGTCTTACGTTTTATGCTGAAATTTAAAATCCATTACCATCAAGATATATTGAAACAGGAACAGTTAGGGCATGATAGTTATCACCATAGCTCTTTGACATTGTATTAAAGAATCCAGACAATGCAAGATGACAGGAAAAAGAAATGAAGTGTCATTAGAAAAAAAGTGAAAAAATTCTCATGATTGGTAAAGTATTTAAGAAAGGGAATGGATAAGCTATTAGATTTAAAGACTTTTTGCCAGGCATGGTGGCTCACGCCTGTAATCCCAGCACTTTGGGAGGGTAAGGTGGGCAGATCACTTGAGGGTCAGGAGTTTGAGACCAGTCTGGTCAACATGGCAAAACCCCGTCTCTATTCAAAATACAAAAATGGCTGGGCGGGGTGGCTTAAGCCTGTAATCCCAGCACTTTGGTAGGCCAAGGTGGGCAGATCATGAGATCAGGAGTTAAAGACCAGTCTGGCCAAGACAGTGAAACCCCGTCTCTACTAAAAATACAAAAATTAGCTGGGTGTTGTGGCATGTGCCTGTAGTCCCAGTTACTCGGGAGGCTGAGGCGGAAGAATCGCTTGAACCTGGGAGGCGGAAGTGGCAGTGAGCTGAGACTGCACCATTGCACTCCAGCCTGGGTAACAGTGATACTCTGTCTAAAAAAAAAAGAAAAAATTAGCAGGGCGTGGTGGTGAACGCTTGAAATCCCAGCTGCTCAGGAGGCTGAGACAGGAAAATCACTTGAACCCAACAGGTGGAGGTTGCAGTGAACTGAGATCATGCCACTGCACTCCAACCTGGGCAACAGAGTGAGACTCCGTCTCAAAAAAAAAAAAGATTTAACGACTTTTAGGAAGGTTAGCAGCAACAGTAGAAAATAAAAATGCCATTCATAATACCAACAAAAATAACAGGTATCAAGGAAGAAACTAAAATTTATGTAAAATTTTAATAAAGAAAATTATAAAATATTATTGAAGGAAATGAACACCTGAATGAATGGGGAGAGATGCCATATTGATTGCTAGGAGTCAACCTTGAAAAGATGTAACTTATCTCTAAATTAGCCTGTAACTTGGGTGGGAATTTCAAATTTTCAGTTATTTTTATAAACTAATTCTGAAATATTATCTGGACAAGTAGAGGTACACAGGAAGAAAATTTTTAAAAAGAACGTTATGTATTAAGATAGACTACAGAGTTACAGTGATTAAACCAATGTGGTATTGCTTTGTTATAGAAGTAAATCACTAGAACAGGGTACCAGAAACAAACCTATGTATATAAAGGATTTCAGTACATGACAGAATCCGCTTCACATATCACTGGAGGAAATGGTAACTATGGAGGAAATGATAACTATGCAGTAAATGGTGTTAGGACAATTGCATCTTTGAGTGGAATAAAATAAAATTAATTTCCTTAGTTGTACATAAAAATTATTTTTAGTGAATAAAATATTTAAATGTGAAAAATAAGCCTGTAAGAAGGAAAAATGGAGTGTATTTTTGTGATTGTCAGGGTAGGAAAAGCCAAATCAGAAAAGGAAAAGATAGATGCATATCATTATAGAAAAATTTAAGTTTGGACTGGGCATGGTGGCTCACACCTGTAATACCAGCACTTTGGGAGGCCAGGGTGGGTGGATTACTTGAGGTCAGGAGTTCAAGACCAGCCTGGTCAACATGGTGAGACCCCTGTATCTACTAAAATACAAAAATTATCCAGGCATGGTGGTACCTGCATGCCTGTAATCCCAGTTACTTGGGAGGCTGAGGCAGGAGAATCGTTTGAACCCAGGAGGCAGAGGTTGCAGTGAGCTGAGATCATACCACTGCACTCCAGCCTGGTCAACAGAGTGAGACTCCATCTCAAAAAAAAAAAATTTAAATCTGAGTGCAAAAGACCATTCAGGTTATCTGTTTCTTCTTGAGTGTACTTTGGTGTTTTCATCTTTCAAGGAATTGGTCAATTTCACCTAAGTATGGGGAAAGAGTTGTTTCTCTGTTACAGAGTAATATTTTCTTATTATCCTTTTAATGTCTGCAGGATATGTATTAATATCCTCTCATTCCTGATACTGACATATGTATTACATTTACATACATTGAAAAACCTACCAGTCTAATATATTTTGCTTTCAACAGCCATACATATATTTCCTTGAGCACTTTAAAAATGCTTTTCCAATGTCTTCTCATCTCCATTGTTTCTGACAAGGAATCTGAAGTGATTTTAATCAGTGTTTTCCTATTTGTAATGTGTTATTTTTCTTTGCTTTTAGTACTTTTATTTCATCGTTTTCTTTTCAGCAGTTTGATTATCTGTGAGTGGTTTTCTTTGAGTTTATCTTTTTTTTTGGATCACTGAGATTCTTGAATCTGTAACTTTATATCTTTAACCAAATTTGGGAAGTTTTCACCCATTATTTGTTGGTAATTGTTTTGTTTCTACACGAATCTCTTTCTCTTCTGGAACTCAATAGACAAAAATGGTAGACATTTCCATACTGTTTTTACAATTCCTTGGCCCTTTTCATTGTTTTCCCTATGTTCAGGCTCACTGACTCTTTACTTTGTTAATCTCCATTCTGCTATTGAGATGTCTTCTGATGAATTTTTAATTTTAGATATTGTATTTTTCTGTTTTAAAATTTACATTGGTTTTTTAAAGTTTTTTTGTTTCTCTGTTGATAGTTTTAATATTTTTATTCATTACAAGTGTTTTCACGTTTATTTTATGGAGTATTATTATATCAATTTTAAAGTGTTTGATGATTTCAGCATTGGGACATCTTGGGATTGATCTGTGAATTATTTTTTCACTTGAGAATAGGTCACCCTTTTGTGTTTTTTTGTTTGTTAATTGGCTTGTTCCCCAGATTTTTTGAATATTATATTTTGAGACTATTTCTTGTTAAAATCCTCTGAAGAATGTTGACTTTTTTTTTTTTTTTAAAGCAGACATTCCACCTGGTTGTGTCCAGACTGCAAGATCTGTCTTGCTTTCTGGTTCCGAAGTATTTTCAATTCTCAAAACCTTTGCTGTGCTTCTTCAGTCTGTTCCACATGCATACACAGTTAGTTTACACACAGAATTAGGTGTAAACTTCTTCAGCTCTCTCCTCTCTGAGATTTCCCCACACTCCTTGGGCCCATTTTCCTTCTACCCCTCTGTAGAAAGACAGGTTTCTTTCTTAGAGTTTTTGCTGCTTTGTGCTGTTGTGCAGAATCTCATGTCTGGAGCTAACTTTAGGACAAAGTGGTGAGAGAAACGAGAGGAAAAAATAATAAGAGATTTTCTTTTCCATTTTTGGGTTATAGGGGCCTCTTTGCTTCAGTATTTCAGCCTTTGAGACACTTCTTTTCCTCCAGGTTGTAGATGCTTACAGTACTACCGCCACTACCAGCATTTCAGGTAGTTCTGTGGTTGGGGCTAGCGGTAGAACTGGGAGAGAAAACAAAACAGAAACAAGTCATGATTTCTCAGATACTCTCTAGTTTGCAGGGACTTCTTTTTCTGTTATTTGGCCAGAAAGATTGGATTTCTTTGTTTTGTTGCTCACTGCTGTTCTGCAACTCAGGCCACCCTTAGATCAAAGCTGGGAGGTGATGATGAGAAAAATGGAAAACTCACCACCGTAACAGAGGTTCAGGTTTTTACTTTCCTCTCCAATCTGGCTGTTCCTGTTTACTTTTTAAAAAGAGGCTGGATGTGGTGGCTCACGCCTATAATCCCAGCGCTTTGGGAAGCCAAAGTGGGCAGATCACTTGAGCTCAGGAGCTCAAGACCAGCCTGCGCAACATAGCAAAACCCCATCTCAATGAAAAAAGAAGGAAAGAGTCCTCAGGTAGTTGCTTTTTATATTCTGTCAAGAGTTTTCAGTTACAATCTGTGGGAGAGATAAATTATAACAGTGGGAGAGAGAAATTATAACAGATTATAACAGACTTATCACTTCAATTTGACTGGTCCAATTCAATCATCTTGAGTCTGATTTTGCTTCAGCTATTTTGAAGTTCTGCTATTAAGGGCACAGTCACTTAGAATTTTTGTGTTTTCTTAATGAATTGACCGTTTTAGCATTGTGAAATATCCCTTTTCTTTTTGTTAAAATTCCTTGTCCTGAAGTCTAGTTTTTCTTATGTTAATATAGCCACTTTTGGTTTCTTATAATTAGTGTTTACATGGTATATATTTTTGTTTTTCCTTTTTTTTTAAAAAATTTTCACCTATTTTTATCTTTAAAGAGTGTTTATCATAGATACCTTTTGAAAATCCAGTTTGATAATCTCTGTCTTTTAGTTGGGTTTAGACTAGGGTAAGTAAACTACTATCTGTGGGCCAAATTCCACTTCTTACTTGTTTATGGTGTGGTTTGCAAAGTAAAAATGGTTTTTACATGTTTAAATGGCTGAAATATATCAAAAGGAGAATAATACTGTGACATATGACACTTATATGAAATTCAAATTTTAGTATTCATAATTAAGTTTTAAATTTTGTTAAAAAATCTGTGGAGGGTTGTTTTCTCACTTGTATAAATACTTGCATAATATTGTAGATTTTGTCTCTTGGCCCACAAAACCTAAAATATTTATCATATGACCCTTTACAGAAAAAGCTGACCATTAACTTTTTTTTTTTTTTGAAATGGAGTTTCATTCTTGCTGCCTAGGCTGGAGTGCAATAGCACGATCTCAGCTCACTGCAACCTCCACCTCCTGGGTTCAAGCAGTTCTCCTGCCTCAGCCTCCCGAGTAGCTGGAACTACAGGTGCACGCCACCACACCCAGCTAATATATATATATATTTTTTTAGTAGAGATGGGGTTTCGCTATGTTGGCGAGGATGGTCTCGATCTCTTGACCTCATGATCTGCCCGCCTTGGCCTCCCAAAGTGCTGGGATTACAGGCATGCGCCACTGCGCCCAGCTGACCATTTACTTTTGTTGTAATTTTTAATATATTTGGATCTAAGTGTACTTACTGTCTTGCTGTTTGTTTTCTCTTTGTCTCTTCTGTTTTTGTTTTTCCCCCTCCTTTCCTGCCTTCTAGATTATTTTTAATGTTCTATTTTATCTCCATCATTGGCACATTAGCTATATAATTTTGTTTTATTATTTTAGTAGTTGCTCTGGAGTTTATAACCCAACTCTAACTCATGTACATTCTAATACTATCATAACACTTCATGTACATTGTAAGAATCTTTTGTTACCTTCTAGATTTTATGCTTCTGCTCTCATTCCTTTCACTAATACATAGGTTACAAATTCTACAAAATACTTGCATAGGTTGGAGTGCAATGGCAGGATCTCTGCTCACTGCAACCTCCACCTCCTGGGTGTTTTTCTTTTTGGCTTTAAATAGTCTGTTATATTTTGAAGAAATTAAAGAGCAAGGAATATGTCTTTTTCTCATATTTAACTTCTTGTGCTCTTCAGTTTTCTCTGTATCATTTTCCTGTAGCCCAAGGAACTTCCTTTAACATTCTTCTTCTGCAATTTAGAAACTGCTGTTATATCCACCTGGGGAATATTTTACTTCAGATCTTATATTTTTTCAGCTCTAGAATTTCTTTTGGTTCTTTTTTATGTCTTTCATTTTTCTTCTTATTTTGTTAGATGTTTATCTTTAAATCCTTGATCATATTTATAATAGTCGTTTTATAGGCCTTATCTGCCAATTCTATCATTTGTTATTTTTGGTTCAGTTTCTGTACCGTTTTATATTTGGGATTTATAGAGTCATGAATCTTGGTTTACACAGATTTGTAAAATACCTCTTCAAACAACTTCTTTTTGGCCTTCTCTTTTCTCTTTTTTTAAATATTATTTTTATTGTTTCTCTCTAGTTCCCATTCATCTTATATTTTTTATTTTTTTAAGACTCTAGTTACACGCTATGTTAGATCACTTGAACTACTTAATCACCCAGGCTCATCAGTCTTATTGTTGCTGCATAAGTGCTTGTTACATTAAGAAAAGTATGTAATAACCTACATGTATATAATAATCTAATACAAAATAATTTAAACATATTAAAATGTATTTGTAGGTTTTTATTTATCCCTTTTGAAATACATTGTAATGAACTGACTGAAACAGGAAGAGAAACATGTTTCAGTGGTTGAAGAATATGGTAGATGAAGTAGTTCATTTTGAATGGCTTTAGTTCCTTAACAAAAAAGTCAGTGGTGAAGTTGCATATTTTAGTATAATATTTAGGAGCTGCAGTGGGGGAATTTGAAATGACTTCTGTGAATTATTTATTAAAATCCTATCCTACAAGAGGAATCCTGGTAATGGCAGTCTGAAAATTCTGCAAGGACCTAGTTCAAGTGATACATTTATGCTTAATTTTGTGCAGCATGAATGTAGGTAACAAAGGGGAAGCCAAGCAGAATGTGGATTTTGGGTAGGGGCATGAAGGGAGAATGTTATACTACCTGGTATACGCAGATGGATGCTCTCTAACCACAATTGGACCTTGGCTGCCTGCTGTTGTTAGAATAAAATGAACAGTTTTTTTTTTTTTTTTTTTTTAAAGAATTTCATTATGATGGGGATGGAATTGGTTGAAGCAATCATAGATTCATTCTTCAAAAATAATTATTTTGAGAAAAAAAAAATTCCACTGGAACACTTAACATAGTTCATAGAAGCCAGCAAACCAGGAGTGAGGGAAGTAAGGAGCTTGACATTTGTTGTTGGTATGAGATGTAACATTTTAACATAGCTTTTTTTTTGCTTAGGAAGTTAGGCTGCTTAATAAATGTGGTGCAGTGAAGGATCTTTACAGTCAAGAGAAACTTTTAACTGATTTACTTTTGTTTAGTCCTCATTATTTTGGGGCTGATTCGCACTATCTTTAGTGTAGTTTTTTTCTCCTTATTGTTCTATATCACTTGTTAACCAAAAAGTGGCAGGTCTCAATCTGTAGAGGTTTACTTAGTCAAGGGTTTAGTATGTACCTGGGAAAAACATAGGTCACAGGAGTAACTGTGACCTGTGCTTTTCTAGAGGGGTTTTGGGAACTTCAGCGTTTAGAGGGGAAAGTGCAAGAACAAGTTAAAAAAGAGGGAAAGGTAGGCGGTAAGGCAAATGGTTGCTTTCTTATGAGGCTTTGACTAGCCTCAATAAATCTACATTTTACATGTGAAAAGAAGTAGAGGAAAAAGCCAGTTACACATTCATCTTAGTGTAAGTGAAGGGATGATTTCTGGTCTTGTCCTGTGTCTGTGAAGATAAGCTGATAATTGAAATTGTCAGGATGAGATTTGACAGAACTCAGCTTTAGAGCTAGTTTATAGGGAGGATACATATTTTAAAAGATTTAGGGGCTCACAAGGAATTTCCTTGTGAGTAATCTGTGAGGGAAGCCATCTGGGGAGATATGTGCCCTTCTATCGTTGTGGGAACCTGGCATATGGATGAGGCTATGACACAGGGTTGTGAATTTACAGCTATCTGGGAACAAAAAGAAGGCAGTATTGTGTGACTCGGTTCCCAAGCTTATCTTTTGCTTTGGCATAGTGAGTTTGGAGACCAGAGGTTCTGTTTTCTTTTACATACTTGTAGTCTATATTTTTGATTTTTTTAAATATAAAGCTTAAATTTTTTCTCTCATCTGAAGAACTTATAGCTAAGTAAGATAATATTTTGAGAGACTTGAAAGTATGAAATGGCTGACTCTGGAACTCTGACATAAGATTTAGGATTATAAAATCCTAGAATCCTAGATTTTAAATCCTAAAATGTTAAAATATAAAAGAAATGAAAATACAGAGAGACCTATATTTTATTTGAAATATTTCATTTCTTTTTGGGCATTGGCAAGATTATAATGATGGTGGAGTTTTGCATTGACTTTTGAGTGTTTCTTTTTTTGTTTCTTCAGAAATTTGTACACCCAGACCATCTTCTCCAGGTGGACTACCTGAAGAAGATAGTGTTTTATTTAATAAACTGACCTACTTAGGATGTATGAAGGTTTCTTCCCCACGTAATGAAGTAGAGGCTTTACGGGCAATGGCAACCATGAAATCTTCCAGTCAGTACCCCTTTCCTGTTACCCTGTATGTACCAAATGTTCCAGAAGGTTCTGTGAGGTAAGCTCTAATTTTTTTTTTTTTCCTCTAGACACGTATTAAGTCTTTTGGGTAGTGGCAAAAATGTTACAGCATCATCAGGTGTAGGACTTGCTGTGAACTCACTGTAGACATGCAAAGTAAACATGTTTAGGCTTAAGACTGTGTTCACTGTTTGAAAGGGGGCATTTGAACAATTGTATTAGTCTATTCTTGCACTGCAATAAAGAAATATCTGAGATTGGATAATTGATCAAGAGAAAAGGTTTAACTGGCTCTTGGTTCTGCAGGCTGTAAAGGAAACATGATGCTGGCCATCTGCTCAGCTTCTGGGAGGGAGGCCTCAGGAGGGGAGGCCTCAGGAAACTTACAATCATGGCAGAAGTCAAGGGGAAGCAGAATTGTCTTATATGGCAGGAGCAGGAGCAAGAGAGAGGGGGGAGGTGCCACACACTTTTAAACAACCAGGTTTCATGAGAACTCAACTATCATGAGAACAGCACTGAGGGGATGGCTAAACCATTCATAAGAAACTGCCCCCATGATCCAGTCACCTTTCACCAGGCACCACCTCCAACACTGGCGATTACAATTTGACATGAGATTTGGATGGGGCTGCAGATCCAAGCCCATATCAACAATTACGCTTAGAATATTATAAATAGAAATAAAACTGTAAAAATACTTGTAATGTGCATTTCTCTATCCTGAATGAGCATAAAAATCTGCCTTCAGCTTGTCAGGTAATAGTGGTTGAAAGAAACTGGAGTGAGCCATAGATTTTAAGTTACTTACATTAGACTGGAAAGAAGCAAAATGACTTTTTCCTCTTATGCTTAATTAGGAATAATACATTATGTCAGCTGAACCTTTAGTTTCTTTAAATGTAACTCAGGGCCGGGTGTGGTGGCTCATACCTGTAATCCCAGCACTTTGGGAGGCTGAGGCGGATGAATCACTTGAGGTCAGGAGTTCGAGACCAGCCTGGGCAAAATAATACAAAAATTCGCCAGGTGTGGTTGCGCATGCCTGTAATCCCAGCTAATTAGGAGGCTGAGGCAGGAGAATTCGCTCAAACTTGGGAGATGGAGGTTGCAGTGAGCGGAGATCACGCCACTGCACTCCAGCCTGGGTGACAGAGATCCCATCTCAATTAAAAAAAAAAAAGTCAGACAATGTTATTCTCCTACATTCAGTCTTTGCCTCAGTCACACTTGTGGTTATATTTGAAATCCTTATCATGGTTAGCCACTGTTGACCTATTGCTCCAACTTGTTCTTCCCTTCCTCCTCCTCCTTCCTTCCTTTCTTCTTAGCCTGTTTGTGCTGCTATAACAAACTGCCATAGACTGGTGGTTTACATACAACAGATAATTATTTTTCACAGTTCTTGTGGTTGGGAGTTCCTAGATCAAAGCTCCAGCATATTTGGTGTCTGGTGAGGGCCTGCTTCCTGGTTCATGTGTTCTCTCATGGTAGAAGAGAGTGTAAGAGCTCTCTGGGGTTTCTTTTATAAGGATACTAATCTTATTCAAGAGGACTCCCTTCTCTCTCACTCTCTGTCCTTCTGTCTCCCTCCTCCCTTCTCTCTCTTCATTCATCAAAAGAAGATGCAGATTTGTGTGTGTGTGTGTGTAAGATATGCAAGAATATGAAGATTTGTTTACTTGCAATGTTAGTACCACTTTCCTCTCCCTTTCTCTCTCTTCATTCACTACATTCCAGTTATCCTAGCCTCTCTGTTCATTCTCATAGGACTTATCAGTCGCACTTCCCGCCCCAGGACCTTGGCATATTATCTTTATTCTCCCTAAGTAAATCTTTCCCTGATTTTCCAATGTTTTTTGTTTCATCTTAGTAAACATTTTATCATAAGAAGACTTCCTTGGTTATATCATGTAACCCTCTTTCTTCATACTGGGCTTTTTTTTTAAATAGCACTTTTCTTTGAATAGATATTATATTTATTTGCTTATTAGTTTATTGGATATCTTCTTCACTAGATTATAAGCTTGTGAGAATAGCTTCTTTGTATTTTTCCCTGCTGTAGTGTCAGTGGCTAGGGAAGTAAGTGATTCATTGCAAGATTTTAGCAAATATTTGTTGAATGAACAAATAAGCAGACCAGGTCAAAGAGAGGAGGTTGAATTTGTCTTGAGCCTGGAATATTCTCTGAAAGTTGCTTTAATCTTTTTAAAACCCTGTCTAATTTGCCTCATTCTCTAAAGTTTAGAATGTGGGAAAACTTAGGTAAGTTCCGAGTACTAAAATAATAGCGATATAAATTTAGAAAATTTTGGTAAAAATGCTTGGAATTTTTCAGGAAGGGGTTTTGCATGTATATTGTTTGTATGTTGGCGTCTAAAAATGTCAAGATGTCTTTTTAAAGAAAAATTGTTTTCAAAATGTCTTCTATGTTATCTGTTTAGCTTCAATTTGCCAAACACACCTTGACAGAGATTTAGTGTTTTGACTTGCCTCTTTATTCCTGGGGTTGTCCCCTTACCCCTCAGTTTCTTAATTTCAGATCTTGAAGGGGTCTTGAATGTGTAGATCAGTCCAGGACTTAGGATTGTTTTTTGTTTTGTTTTCGTTTTTGTTTTTGAGACACAGTTTCACTCTGTCGCCCAGAGTGGAGTGCAGTGGCATGATCTCGGCGCACTGAAACCTATGCCTCGTGAGTTCAAGTGATTCTCATGCCTCAGCCTCCTGAATAGCTGGGAATACAGGTGCCCATCACCATGCCTGGCTGATTTTTGTGTTTATTAGTAGAGATGGGATTTTACCATGTTGGTCAGACTGGTCTCGAACTCCAGACCTCAAGTGATCCACCCATCTCGACTTCCTAAAGTGCTGGGATTACAGGCATGAGCCTCTGTGCCCAGCCAGGACTTAGGATTTGTGTAGGGAAAGTCAGAGAATTATTTGCTTCCAAATCCCACAGACTCCTTTCAGCTGTTGTATTCTGTTGTTGAATTCATCTTTGGAACCACCTGACCTTTTCTGTGGTAGAAAGGACCTCAGTTGAATAATGAACTGGGGCTTAGATAAACTAATAGGTGCTGCTGAGAATAGAAGTGGGCTCTTTAGGGATAGTCTATACTGTTCTAGACTGGCATTCCTTTTGTCATAACTGAAAAAGACTAGATTTTAGGGATGGGTGATATAGTTGTTACCAGGCATGTATACTTAGCTTTGGAGTAAATGAGTTGGATCATAGGAAACATAAGAGTGAAGAAATTGTCAGAAGATAATAAAGAATTTGTGTGTATGTGTGTGTGTGTTTGCATGTGTGTGTGTGTGTGTGTTATGAAAATGAAGATAATTTGTTCTCTCTTGCATTGTTAGTTCCAGTTTATTTTTGTGATTTTTAAGATACTTTTGATTGGCCGGGTGCAGTAGCTCATGCCTATAATCCTTGCACTTTGGGAGGCCAAGGCAGGGTGGATCACTTGTGGTCAGGAGTTCAAGACCAGCCTGGCCAACATGGCAAAACCCCGTCTCTACAAAAAATACAAAAATTAGCCCAATGTGATGGCGGGCACCTGTAATCCCAGTACTTGGGAGGCTGAAGCGGGAGAATCACTCAAACTCGGGAGGTGGAAGTTGCAATGAGCCAAGATTGGGCCACTTCACTCCAGCCTGGGGGAAAGAGCGAAACCGTGTTTCAAAAGAAAAAAACAAAGAAAGGGGAAAAAAGATAGTTATGTTTATATATCATATATTGTCATAGTAAAACTATTTGTTCTTTTTTTTTTTTAAACCTAACTGGAAATATATCTTTGTTCTTCGATAGTTAATATTTTATCTAACTTTTCATTACTGTTCTACAGAATCATAGACCAATCCAGCAATGTGGAGATAGCATCTTTTCCAATCTATAAGGTTTTATTCTGTGCACGTGGACATGACGGAACAACAGAGAGCAATTGCTTTGCATTTACAGAGAGTTCCCATGGTTCAGAAGAATTTCAGATACATGTTTTCTCCTGTGAAATTAAAGAGGCAGTAAGTATACTATAGTGTAGCAATTTGCTATAGAGATGAATTAGGGTAACCTTTTTGAGCTCTAATTTCACTGTTGTATAAATACATTACATAAATTTGGAGCATATTTCTAAAGACAAAATTAGTATTTGTAATGACATAGAACTGAATGTGGAAAGTCAAGTCCGGTATATCTGTGTAGGTAGGGCACTCTCACAGCTTAGCAATTGTCATAGAAAAATACAACTGGATGAGTTGCCTTTCTACCAAACCATGGTAGTGAATTACCTATGCTCAGAAGGGAGACTATTTTTGCAGTTCTCTTATTACTTTGCCCTAGTAGATTTTTCCATGTGATATAAAAAAGTGCCTATAATGATACCTGTTTCTCTGATGGGCTGGATAGTTGCATATTGCTTTCATTTAGATATTGCATTAATATTATTTTATTGATCTGTGTGGTTTTCACTGGTGATTATTTGTTTTGTGCTTTCTTGCTCAGAGGCTATATTTTGCTTCAGAGAATTGGCTTAATTAAAAATACAAATGCTCACATAGAGCGGGTATAACAACTTGTTGTCCTTTGAAAATGCCAGTAAGTTTTTTTTATAGCAATTATTAATTGGTAGATTATTGTTAGGAGAAATGGTTTAGATTAAATGCTGTTAAATGCATAGGGAAATCTTCTTTTCTACATCTATTGAATTATCCCCAATTTTAAAATGTTGCACTATTAAACTCTTAGTACTTGCAGCCATTTCAAAGGCATTCATAAATGTGTGTGGATGGCAACGTCTCAGGTATGTTTGCTTGTAAAAAAATAAATTATCAGCAGAAAGTGCTGAAAGCAATAGTTATTCTAGCTTGTATCATGAAACATGAATAAATCATTCTGTTAACAGGAGTTTTGGGTTTATTTCTGGCCACAAAATGGGAATTCATGGAAATGTAGATTTCTGTGAGTTTGATACAAAGCATGATGTGGTGTCAGTTCTTGTGCCCTGGTAATCAGTTTGCTTTACACTAAACTGAACTTGCACAGATGCATAAAATTTAGAGTGTAACTGTAGAAATTATCTGTCAGAACCCATGCCTTATGAAAGAAGTTGAAGTTTTGTGTTTTGTTTTTTAGACGGGGTTTTATCTATTTTTTTCCCCAGCACTTATATATCTATGTGTATACTGACTTCTTATTCAAAATGGTCTGATAGATAAGAGAGTGAATGCCTGTAAGTTTGCTGCTAGTGTGCCTGGCATATAGTAGTGAATATAAATATGCTGAAGGAATATGTATGTTTTTGTGAATGAGGGGGGCTATTTCTGATCCTTACGAACTCCACTACAGAGGTGGGGAAGCAGATGGTAGAATCCTGGCATTTCATGTTGGCAGCCATCATTTAACACACCTGTGTGATTTCTGAATCACTGGAACTCAACAGCAAGGAAATGAGCTTTGAAGACCTGGAGAACCTGCTGCTTGGAGAGAGAAATGCTGCTGCAGAAGGAAACTGAATTGCTGCAAGAGGTTTCCATAACTAATGGTATGAAACTGTCTTCTTTTGGATTATAGCATTCACTTGGGTTTAGAGTAGGGGAAATGTTTGTTATTTTTGAGAGCTTATCGTGGTAGGTAAACAGTGGGAAAAAACTATAGGAAATTCTTGGCCAGACCATTTTGGATATAGTATTAAATAAATGCTCTAGATTTCTAGAGAGCATATTTGTTCCATTGCACATTGTAAGCAAGTTATCTCCATCTATTATAAATTTTTTAGAGTGCATTTTAGAAAGTGTTACATTATGCAGGCATTAGTGGTAAAATATATTGTTTGAAGGAGAAATACATGACAGTGGTCATTAAACCTTCTTATGAAACATTATTTCTTTTTAAAAAAATTTAAAAATCCTCCTCCAGGTAATGAATGAGACATCAGTTCTAAATGAGGAATAACCCAGTATAAATAGAGAGCTTATGCCAGGCACTGTGCTAAGCATTCATTTGATACTCATAACAGCCCATGACCAGGTGGGTCTTATTAGACAAGTGACTTTATGTTTCTCTTTGCCTGGAGCAGTTCTACTTTATGCTTATTGTCCAGGTTATTACTAATACCCTCATTTTTATTCTCAAAAGTGTTGTGGTTTGGATGAGAAATTGTGTGATTACCCTTTGTTTATCCTGTGGCTAAGAGACTGGGTGAGAGAGCTGGGTTTTAAATTGAAGTCTTTGACTTTGAAGAGCCATACAGTTTTCAATAACAACTTTCCTGTTGCTTACATATTCTAAAACACAAATGTGGATTTTTGTATTTTAGTTATGTTTTATAAAGGGATTTATTGGCAACATAGCTTGCATTCCAGTTACTTTTTGTATTTTATCTGACCCTTTTACAGAAGCTGTCCAACATCTTCCTCTCTGCCCTAAAAAATAATTATGCTTTTAATTAATCTGAAGTCTTTTAGTTACATTTACTGGCCATCTGGTTGTCTAGTTCCCAGAAGTTTTCTGTTCTGTGATGAACACCTTTAGTCGTTAGTATTTCAGTCCCTCTTGATGGGCACAAACTGTTTGCAGATAGTTCAGGAACCAGGTGACAAACAAACATTCTTACTGCTTAAGTATGTACTGTCCAGTAATGCCACACATTTATTTATTTATTTATTTATTTATTTATTTATTTATTTTATTTTATTTTTTTACAGAGGTCATGGATGAGAGCTGAAGAGGTTTGTCGTTAAAGGAAGATTTCTGAAGCAGGAGTAGCAACATGGCTGCCACTACTGTCACTGTGATGCTTATTTCACTATAAAACCCCTCAAACTGCAGGCACCAACAGTGGTAGAAGGGAATCCCAGTGAGGGTGATGACTCTCTTGGACACCTGTGACACAAGGATTAGGAGGTCCCACAGAAGGGTTAGGACACATTTGACTTGCAACAAACACTTTGCTGTGCTTCTACAGGACCCTGCTGGAGTAGATTTCAGTAATCTATGGCAAAATGGTTGGACAATCCAACCAGAAGTATCTTGAGGTCAATGATCTCTGTATAAGGAGAATGATATGCTAGGCTTCTGCTGAAGAATTGCAGACCAAGCAAGGTATCAGAAAGTGTAGTAAAAAAAATACAAGGAGGCACCTGTTCTTGTTGCATCTTTGTGGATGTATTATATAAAACTTTTAATAAGATACTTTTAAAGTGTTGAGTCTTTTTAAGATTATGTTTCTACTAGCTAGTGTAACCATTCTATTCAAAGCAGATTTTGATGATATTTGTATGTTTTAGGATACTATTCAGTATTAGAAACTCTTGAGTGTTACATTATAGGAGCATGTTTTTTATCATCTGGTGTTAAAGGCATTCAGAGATATTTCTTGATAAATATCAAGGGCATCATTGGGAAGATATTTATTCTTATTGCATTGGGGTTGCAGATATGACACTGTATAAAATAAAACCTGTTCCTTGCATGGGAAAATTTATTTTTCTTTTTCTTCGAGATGAAATTTCACTCTTATTGCCCGGGCTAGAGTGCAATGGTGCAAACTTGGCTTGTTGCAACCTCCACCTCTCGGGATCAAGTGATTCTCCAGCCTCAGCCTCCCAAGTAGCTGGGATTACAAGCACGCACCATGATACCTGGATAATTTTGTATTTTTAGTAGAGACAGGGTTTCACCATGTTGGTCAGGCTGCTGTCAAACTCCTGACCTTAGGTGATCCACTTGCCTGGGCTTCCCAAAGTGTTGGCATTACAGGCGTGAGCCACCACACCCAATGGAAAATATCATTTCTAAACAAATATTTAATTGGTATGTTAGCTAAATGCCTCATTTTGGAACATAATTCAGAAGTTGTCTTGTCCATGTTTTCCTTAAATCAATTGATATTTATGATTTTTAAAAAGTTCCCTGGTAATGTGCCTCTTATTTTAGCTCCTTCCCATGAATAATGTATTTGAGCTAGTTGTTTTAAAAATTTTAATACATACCTTTCAAGGTATGTATTTTTCACATTTATTTCTTGGGTGAACTTTTTTTTTTTTTTTTTAAGTGGAGTCTCCTAGGCTGGAGTGCAGTGGCAAGATCTCAGCCCACTACGATCTCAACCTCCTGGGTTCAAACGATTCTTCTGCCTCAGCCTCCTGAGTAGCTGGGATTACAGGCACATGCTACCATGCCTGGCTAATTTTTACGTTTTTAGTAGAGATGGGGTTTCACCTTGTTGGCCAGGCTGGTCTTGAACTCCTGACCTCAAATGATCCACCTGCCTCAGCCTCCCAAAGTACTGGGATTACAGGCATGAGCCACCATGCCTGGCCTTGGGTGAACATTTTCTTGATATATGGTGTTTCTAAACGAGTGGGTTATCTTTCACCAATATTAATGAAAAGACTTCATCTTGGAGAAACTAGCTATGTTATTTATTTTAAATAAATACCTTTGTTACTTAATAACAGTGTTTTGGACTTTTAAGATGTAATACATATTTGAGAATTTGGAAAATACTGAAATAAAAAAGAAAATAAAAGGTGCTTAAAATTCCGCCACAGTTAAGATTTTGGTGTATCTCCATTCCGGATATCTACATGTGCTGTCCTCCCTGCCTCTTCAAAAATAACAACAACAAACTCAAACAGATATACTGTTTTGTGTTTAGTATTTTCTATAGATACTGTTTTCTGGAGTAAGATTGTATTATTTATCAATAAACCTTTTCCTTCTGCAAAGAAAATTCAAGACTATTGGTGTATGTGTTTTAATAGTGTGACATATATTGAAGTATTTGCCATGGAATGTGTTTTTAATTTTCTTTTCTTGATGTACAGTCAGCCCTCTATATTTGTGGATTCTACATGAATGGAGTCAACTAACCATGGCTTTAAAATATTTGATAAAAGTGTATGGTTTCATCTGTACTGAATATGTATAGCCTTTTTTCCTTGTCATTAGTCCCTAAATGATACAGTATAAAAACCATTCACATAGCATTTATATTCTATTAGGTATTATAAGTAATCTAGAGATTAAAGTATATGGAAAGATGTGTGTAGGCTCTATGGAATATTACCCAATTTTATATAAGGGACTTAAACATCTATGGATTTTGGTATCTGGGAGTTTTGGGGGGTCTTGGAAACAATTCCCCATGGATACCAAGGGACAACTGTAATTGGTTATCCAGTTTGTCCTAAGATACTGATAGTCGTTGTTTCTGAAGTTTATCTTGTTAATTCTTGGATTAGTGTTTCAGCTTATTCACAGACTCTAGAATTCACAATTTATTTTAACTCTTGGTAGAAGTGACAACTTGTAAGACGTAGTATTAAATGCAATTTGATTGCCGTTAATGCAGTTAATGTACTGTCATATTCTTTCTCCAAAAGAAAGAAAGATGGAGTCTGATTTTTTTTTTTCCTCCATCATTCTCTATCACTCTGGCTCAGCTCCATATACTTAACCTTTCTATAAAGAATTTCTTGAAGCCTTGCCATCTGTTTTAGAATTTGCCAAGTTCTTTGACTTTTTTTGATATGACCTTCTGATGTGACAAGCTGGCTGATCTGACATAAAGAATGTGAAAAAGAAGAGATGGGAAAAAAGAATAAATATGGCTGGGGTTTAACTCTACCAATGTATACAAAATTACATACAGGTGTTCCCCTGTTTTCACATACAGTGCTTTCTTAAAAATATACTTGTCTGGAAGTAGCCAGAAAGAGTCTTGGCCCAAAACCCCCTAACAGCAGTTATTGTGGCATCTCTACAGTGGGGAATGTTGTCGGAGTTATTAAGATATTATTTTAGGCATATAGAGAGGAAAAGGGGTCCTTGGGAAATTTTCATTTTTTAAAGCATCTCTGGAAAAGTTTCTTGTAAAGCCCCGGCTCTTAGAGCCAGGCCAGCAACCTATAATATGTAAATGCCAGCCGGTAGAAACTGGGTCCACCTGACATGGCAATTCCCATGGCCTTCTTGCCCTTGTCCCACATGTTCCTGGCAACATGGCTGCCCACACGGAGAGCATCATGGCACCCTGTATTTGCATATTAAAAGCTAGGGTGGGAGGGCTAGCTTTTTCCGCCTGCTACTTGAATGACATGCCTAGTCAAACCCATCCCCTGAGCCCTATGCAAATCAGGCATTGCCTCCTCCAGCCTCTGCATATATACCTGGTTAGTATCTGTGGCAGGTGGTGTTCTGTCTCTTGGCTTTGGAGCCCCTCTCCCTCTGTCTCTGTATAGGGGAGCTGCTGCTTTTTTTCTTTGCCCTTCTTTCTTGCCTGTTAAACTCCCCACTCCTTAAAACAAAACAAAACAAAAAATATGCTGAAGTTAAATGTATAAAAAGCAGACAGTAGATTTTATATTTCATTTAGGAATAGCAAGTGGAGAATACCCAGAGAACTAAAAGTAGTTTAAAGTCTCTGTTTATAGTTGACCTTGTAGGCATAGTCTTCAGTGACATGTTTCTAGCATATTCTTTGGTTCTGTTTTCCTCTATAAACATTTGAATTATTGGGCTAAATCCAGTAAGTATCCAGCTGAGGCTGAACCTTTCTGCTTTTAGCTTACCTAATGATTCCCTCTAATCCATCCCCAAGCACATTCAACTTACATTTGCTGAAGTATAGGCTGTATGTTCTCTCTTGTATTTTTGGTACCTAGACTAATACTTGGTATACAGAAGGTGCTCAAATAATATTTGTTGAATGAATGAGTTTATCATTGTCTTAATTGTATAAGATTTGAGGCCTACAGTTCTTATTAGCGTCAATCCTTTGCTGCTTTTGTTATTTTTACTCATACAAGATTAAAATGGGGATAGCATGGTAAAATACTGAAGAAATTTTAGGAACATTGTGATATAAATATGGTGCTACTGCAGAAGTTGAACTTTAGACTGGCAGGTAGGATTTCTGTAGAGTCGTTAAAAGTTAAACTATTAATTTGGCATTGGGAAGGCACTTTAGGGTAATCATTGATTAATGGGCATAAATGTGGCAATCGGAAGTTTTTGAATGTGTTAGACTGTGTGTGCTTGTACAAGAAAAAGTGGCAGAATATGT
Organism: Macaca nemestrina; assembly: GCF_043159975.1. NCBI lineage: Eukaryota > Metazoa > Chordata > Mammalia > Primates > Cercopithecidae > Macaca > Macaca nemestrina. Next base: position 32,102,824 of record NC_092125.1, read on the forward strand.
GAATAAAACAAAGGAAAACGAAAGACCTCATACATTAACAGACTCTTCTGTTATAGGGAGTATTCCTGTTTCAAGCAAGTTACAAATATTGTATTCCTAGACTAATACAGTTCAACAAGTACTTTGAATTCATTTTATCTAAAGTGAGGGATTTATTAATGTTCACAGCATTCTTCTTACCTATAATTTCCAGTGTGACATATTGAAAATATTTTTTTAACCCATCATATTTCACCTTGTTTTCATTGTCAACCTATGGGTGGGCTGAGAGATTTGGAGAATCTTTGGTGCTTCAGGCTCACAAGTTTGTGATGATCTGATGCATCTTTTGGAACCAAGAAGGAGAATAACTTCTAGAGAAGTGTTGGATTTAGAGTACTTCTTCACTTTGAGGAAAGAAGATGAGCTATACACACAAATATACACACATATGTATATCCATATATATGTATGTATGTATAAAAGTAGTCAGTAGAGTGGCCTAATACCAATAAAATAGATAAGAATAAGACCATTTCAGCATTCATTCTGGGAACCCAACACTTTTATAGCACAACAACATTGAGTAAAAATGCTGGTAGCTCTTTATATTACTGGCTTTAGCAATAAAGCCAGTATCTACTTTATGGTTCTGTATCTAGCCCCCAGAGGCTGAGGGAAGTGAAAAGAGAACTTGGGAGACTTGGGCTAAAACCTTGTTTGTGAGAGAGTGTTGGGAAGATTCAGATACTAATACCATTTTAGTAAATCATCTTAAGATACATTCAATTTCGTAGTATATTTTGAAGCCTAGAAATATCTATAAATATAGTTTATTTTGCGAACTTAAATTAGTTCAGTATGTTTATCACTGTATTTAAATGTCAGAGTTGAGAGAAGCAAGCAAATATTTGAAAGATAATTTTTTTTAAAGTAAAAGGTCCGTCCCTTCCTTCCTTCCTTCCTTCCTTCCTTCCTTCCTTCCTTCCTTCCTTCCTTCCTTCCTTCCTTCCTCCCTCCCTCCCTCCCTCCCTCCCTCCCTCCCTCCCTCCCTTCCCTCCCTTCCCTCCCTTCCCTCCCTTCCTTCCTTCCCTTCCTTCCCTTCCTTCCTTCCTTCCTTCCCTCCCTCCCTCCCTCCCTTCCTCCCTTTCTTTTCTTTTCTTTTCTTTTTTCTTGTCTTGTCTTTTCTTTTGTCTTTCTTCTCTTTCTTTCTCTCTGTTTTTTTGAGACAGAGTCGTACATTACCCAGGCTAGAGCAGTTACGCAATGGCTCACTGCAACCTCCGCCTGCCAGGTTCAAGCAATTCTCCTGCTTCAGCCTCCCGAGTAGCTAAGATTACAGGCATGCACCACCATGCACTGCTAATTTTTTGTATTTTTAGTAGAGATGGGGTTTCACCTTGCTGGCCAGGCTGGTCTTGAACTCCTGACCTCGTGATCTGCCCACCTTGGCCTCCCAAAGTGCTGGGATTACAGGCGTGGAGCCACCGTGCCCGGCCCTCTTGCCCTTCTTCATTCTCAAGATGCTCAGATTCTAGTTGCAGCTCCTAAATCATAGTTCTCTGCTGGTCTCCAGTATGTAAGCTGGTGGTGCTTACTGTTGAACTTTGTGTACATTTGAAAGCCCTCCTCAGATTTGAACTTAAGTTTCCATGAAGTGAAATGATACCCCATTATTAATTTCAAAGTAAAACATTCTGTTAATTTACTTTTTAAGCGATATTTCTGCAATATTTCCCTTCTTGGACTTCACATTGATGATATGTTTTAGGTTGTAATAATTTGGAGTTTGGATGGTCTACATTTACCACCAAAAGTTGTTCACCCCCTCTTTTTTTAAATACACAAGTGATGAAAATGTCATGTAATTCTAAACATCTGATAAATACTTGGACTATATATATAAATATATATATTCTGCTAAAGAAAATTCTGGTCATGGAAAATTATAGATTGAATAGTTCGGAGAGAAGGCTATCAGAATGCAATTAAAACCTTTGCCTAATGGTATTTCCTTTTTTATTCTTTTAGGTAAGCAGAATTTTGTATAGTTTCTGTACAGCATTCAAACGTTCTTCCAGACAAGTGTCTGATGTTAAAGACTCAGTTATTCCTACCCCTGACAGTGATGTGTTTACCTTCAGTGTCTCTTTGGAGGTAAAAGAAGACGATGGAAAAGGAAACTTTAGGTGAGGCATTTGGAAAGATTAAAAATTAGCATTGTGTTTGGAGTATAATATAGGCTCATACAAAGTTTTAAGAAACTATAAAATGTTGGCATAAAGCCTCAAACTGATAAATATTTGATTGGTGAATGAATATTTTTATTCTCGTGCTTGTCAGATATTTCTTTCCTTTTTTTTCTTTTTTTTTTTTTTTGAGATGGAGTTTCATTCTTGTCACCCAGGCAGGAGTATGCAATGGCACAATCTCGACTCATTGCTACCTCCGCCTCCTGGGTTCCAGTGATTCTCCTGCCTCGGCCTCCCAAGTAGCTGGGATTACAGGCGCCTGCCACCATGCCTGGCTAATTTTTGTATTTTTAGGAGAGACGGGGTTTCACCATGTTGGCCAGGCTTGTCTTGAACTCCTGACCTCAGGTGATCTGCCTGCCTTGGCCTCCCAAAGTGCTGGGATTATAGGTGTGATCCACCGCGCTGGGTCAGATACTTATTTTCTTCAAGATTTAAAAGATATTGATACTTGAGAAAATTTAGTAAAATAATAAAAGTAGAATAAAAACTATGATCTTGTCAGCCACAGTCACTTTTAACTTTGGTCTGTTCCCTTTGTTTATTTCTAGGGGAATTTTTACACAATTGTATATGTAAAAAAAATTGTAACCTTTTTTTCTTTATGTTAAGTGTGCTAATCAAAATTGTTTTTAACAGTAACTGATAATATATATGGTTTGATCACCACTTAATTAACCATTTCTTTCTTTTGTATGTTTAGAATGTTTTCCTCCAGTTCAGATATAGACAGTTAATAGGAAAGTTACATTATTTAATGCTCAACTTTGTTCCTTAGCTGTGCCTTTAATTCTAAGAGTAGTTGCTAGCTAGGTATTTTATCTGTAGCTTTACAGACATAGAAATTGAGGTCATGTCAAAGTTGCTCAAGATATTTTTTCTTTTCAGATAAGACAACCCATATTTTATACATTGATTGTTTTAATTAATTAATTTGTAAGAATGGTCTAGCCTAGGCTAGAATTTGATTAACTTGTCCCTGTTATGTATCTTTGTCCATTTTTTATTTATATATTCATGGATACATCACAGTCATCTCAAATTCTATGTGTCTAAAAGTATGCTTTTCTCACTTCCTTTGCTTTGGATTTTACTGTTTTACAGGCACTTATGATCACCCAACCAGCTAAACCAGACATGTGACAGTCTTAACAATTTTAAGTAAACATTATTCCTAAATTTGTTTTAAAACTGAAATTTATCATGTTCTCTCTCTGTTTTTTTTTTTTTTTTTTTTTTTTTGAGATAGAGTCTTGCTCTGTAGCCCAGGCAGGAGTGCAGCGGTGCGATCTTGGCTCACTGCAACCTCTGCCTCTTGGGTTCAACCAATTCTCCTGCCTCAGTCTCCCGAGTAGCTGGGACTGCAAGCGTGCACCACCACTCAGCTAGTTTTTGTATTTTTAGTAGAAATGGGGTTTCACCATGTTGGCTAGGCTGGCCTCAAACTCTTGATCTCAAGTGATCTGCCTGCCTTGGCCTCGCAAAGTGCTGGGATTGCAGGTGTAAGCCACTGCGCTTGGCCATGTTGTCATTTTTAAGATCTTGCTTTTAACCTTAGTTAGCAGACAAAATATAAGGCTCTTATAAACTCAATTTAAAAACTAATAATGGCTGTGTTGCTGACTATAAAATTTATAGTTTGCTGCCTGTGGCAAGATGAGAGTTTAGTATATCTTAAGAATAAGATTGTTGTTGCTTAAATACTTTGTTGTTTTGTTCTAACCTTGGAATAGGTATTTTATCATTTTATTAGATTATTGGTAATTCCTTTTCCTTTTTAATATTTCAGCCCTGTGCCTAAGGATAGAGATAAATTTTATTTCAAATTAAAGCAAGGAATAGAGAAGAAGGTTGTGATTACAGTGCAGCAACTTTCTAACAAAGAATTAGCTATTGAAAGGTAAGCAGCTTGCTCCTGAATGCTACCAAAAACTTGTATTGACATTGTTACTGTCTCAGATGCATTGCTCAGTGTGGCTTTTCACTGTGCTTCATTTTCTCCAATTAAAAATGAGAATAATTAATAATACTTTCTCTACTTTAAGTTAGATGTAACTGGTTCATTGAAAATCTCAATTCTTGGGGTAAGTAAACATGAAATGGCTTTAGTTTTTCAGTCATAACTGTTACAACTGGGTTTGTTCACATCCCTTTTTCTTGTTCCTTATTTACCTACAGCATAAATACTTTAACTTTTCAGTTACTTTCGATTACTCTGCCACTTAGCTGCTGGAATTTCAGAAACTTTAAAAGACACATATTTTTAAAATATATAAATACATACACATATACTTGTGTGTCAATTCACAGGAAAGCCATTCAGAAAACAAAGGAATGGTAGGATAAAAGATAGAAATAAAGTCAATAAGAAATGATAGTTCTGGGAAAAAATTTGAAATATAGATGATAGAGGAAAAGTTAATGTCTACAATATACATAAATTTCTTAACAATTGGCAGAAAGCAGAGGAGAAAAACAGGTCAGAGTATAAATAGATGACAGGAAAGCTATTGGATGGCTAATAAACATATGTAAAGAGGTCCTGATTCACAAAAATATAGGGAAATATGAATTATAGTAACCTTAAGATATCAGATTGCAAAAATACGTAGTGATGGTGGGGGTTTGGGGAAAAGGAATTCTCATACTGTTAATGGAAATGTAAAATGTATGTATGTCCTTTTTGAAAATCAGTTAGGCAACATATATAAAGATTTCAAAAATACCTATAATTGGACACATAAGTCTTATTTTAGGAAATCTGTGCTATTTGAAATAAAAGTATCACTATTTAAGGACATATCTGTAAGGATGTTTGTTAATAAACCTAATTCAAAGTTAATTCAATACCTAGTACTTCTTTGTCTTTGTTGCTACATATTTGTTAAATTGAAAGTTGCTTTATTATGCCAAAAAGGAAGTGCTGAAAAAAATGATGGGGGCATATCATAAAAATAGGGTTTGAAGGGGCTCCAACTGGTTACTTCTCGGGCAATCTGAACAGTAAAATAATTAGGTACTTCAGTCAATTATCGGTAAGTACTGAAGTCAATCTGTACTTCAGTCAAACAACAAAGGATGTTTATTTAACTTTGAAGTATTATTTGTAGTGGCAAAAACTGGAAATACAGATACCTATTTAGCTTCAAGGAGCAAAGGAAGTTGGTGATGCTGAAGAGAAATAAAAGCCTCTTCATCAAGACTGCTGTATACTATGACACTTCCCTCTGTCTTCCCTCCATAGTCTCTAGACTGGGATGAGAGTGGGAGGCAATTCAGGCGCTGGCTGATGACATCATGGCCACTTCTGTTGCTCTTAAATCTAGGAGAAGATATCTGGCCCCCAAATTATCTGCAGTTTTTTTTTTAGAAGGTAGGCTGTCTAGCTCCACTTTGTTCCCATCTTTGAATCCTGCCAGGCAACAGGAAAAGTTTTATTCAGCATCTTGGTACAGTGATGCATGCATGTGTTTTTAATTGCTTGCAAAGTTTGGCCATATGTAAAAACCATCTTTTATCAATTTTAAGATGCATGTGTTTTCATATTGAATATCTCTGAAATTGTAGTTTGTCTTATAATTGATGGCATTTTAAAAAAATACTTTTTAAGTTCTGAGATACATGTGCAGAACATGCAGGTTTGTTACATAGGTATATTGTGCCATGGTGGTTTACTACATCCATCAACCTGTCATCTAGATTTTAAGCCCCACATACATTGCTTATTTGTCCTAATGCTCTCCCTTCCCTTGCCCCCAAACCCTGTCAGGCACTGGTGTGTGATGTTCCCCTCCCTGTGTCCATGTGTTCTCATTGTTCAACTCCTACTTATGAGTGAGAACATGTGGTATTTGGTTTTCTGTTCCTGTGTTAGTTTGCTGAGAATGATGGTTTCCAGCTTCATCTGTGTCCCTGCAAAGAACATGAACTCAGGCTTTTTTATGGCTGCATAGTATTCCATGGTGTATATGTGCCACATTTTCTTTATTTAGTCTGTCATTGATGGGCATTTGGGTTGATTCCAAGTCTTTGCTATTGTGAATAGTGCTGCAATAAACATACATGTACATGTGTCTTTATAGTAGAATGATTTATAATCCTTTGGGTATATACCCAGTAATGGGATTGCTGGGTCACATGGTATTTCTGGTTCCAGATCTTTGAGGAATCGCCACCCTGTCTTCCACAATGGTTGAACTGATTTACACTCCTGCCAGCAGTGTAAAAGCATTTCTATTTCTCCACATCCTCTCCAGCATCTGTTGTTTCTTGACTTTTTAATGATTGCCATTCTAACTGACGTGAGATGGTATCTTATTGTGGTTTTGATTTGCATTTCTCTAATGGCCAGTGGTTATGAGCTTTTTTTCATATGTTTGTTGGCCACATAAATGTCTTCTTTTGAGAGGCATCTTATAATTATAGTTGTCACTTTTTTTTTCATGAGATATAAAAAATAATGATGAGTCTTAAAATTGATGACTTTCTTAAAATCGATGAAAAAGAGTTGAAGATAAAGTATTTTTGATGTTGAATATTATGGTTCCAAAATAATACGGTTACATTTTACATATAGGAACCTTTTAGTTTTTAGGGGTAAGCATTATATATAGCAATGTTTTAAACTTTTTATTTGGAAGTAATTTCAAACTTACAGAAGAGTTAAAAACAATCAAACTAGTAGAGAGAAGACCTGTATACTCTTTACCAAGATTGTTACCAATATCTCAGTGTTACCAATGTTACTAAAATCTCATCTATTGGAGACATTTTACCTAATTTGCTTTGCATTCTCTTTCTTTTTTTTTGAGACAAAGTCTTGCCCTGTCAGCCCGCCTGGAGTGCCATGGCCTGATCTTGGCTCACTGCAACCTCCACCACCTGGGTTCCAGCTATTCTCCTGCCTCAGCCTCCTGTGTAGCTGAGATTACAGGTGTGCTCTACTACATCTGGCTAATTTTGTATATTTTTAGTAGTGACGGGGTTTCACCATGTTGGTCAGGCTGGTCTCGAACTCCTGACCTCAAATGATCTGCCTGCCTCAGCCTCTGAAAGTGCTGGGATTACAGGCATGAGCCACTGCGCCCAGCTTGCATTCTCTTTCTCTTCTCCCTGCTACTCCCCATACACATACAATTGTTTTCCTGAACACTTTTAAGAGTGAGTTAAATACATCATGGCCCTTTTCTCCTAAGTGCTTTGGTGTATATTTTACAAGAATAGGGATATCGCTTACATCACCACAGTATACTCATCAACCTACGTGAATTTAGCATTCATACACTATTAATCTAACCTGCCATTTACCTTCCTATTTTGCCAGTTAACCTAATAATATCCTTTTCCCTCCTCCAGTTCAGGATTCATTCTAGGATTAGATATTGCATTTAGTTGCCATATGTCTTTAGCTTTCTTTAACCTGGAACATTTCCACAGCCTTCCTCTGTCTCTTAAGACGTGGACGTTTTTGGAGAATATATCCATTTTTCTTCTTTTTAATGTAACATTGCCCTTTTTTTTGGCTTTGTTTAATATTTCCGTGTGATTAAATTCAGATTATATATTGCTGCATAAGTTATGTGTCCTTCACAGAGTATCACATCTGGAGGCGCTTGATAGCCATCTGTCCCTTGATGATGATGTTAATTTTGATTACATAGTTAAGATGTCTGATTTCTTCCCTCTATGATTACTTTTTTTCTCCCTTGCAACCGGTTAGCAGTTGTGAAGAAACACATTAAGACCATGAAAATATGCTGGGCGCGGTGGCTCACGCTTGTAATTCCAGCAGTTTGGGAAGCTGAGGCGGGCAGATCAGGAGGTCAGCAGATCGAGACCATCCTGGCCAACATGGTGAAACCCTGTCTCTACTAAAAATACAAAAATTAGCTGGGCGTGGTGGTGGGCGCCAGTAGTCCCAGCTACTCAGGAGGCTGAGACAGGAGAATCGCTTGAACACAGGAAGTGGTGGTCGCAGTGAGCCAATTGCACTCCTGCCTGGTGACAGAGTGAGACTTCATCTCAACAAAACAAAACAAAAAAACCAACCACAAAAATATATCCTGCTCCTCATCAAAATTTCCTCCTTAATTTAACATTCTTTTATGATTCTTGTTGGATCTAGTCTGTACTATGATGATTGCAAAATGATTAATTTCTCAACTCTTGCCTTCTCTCTACATTTTGCGTTCAGTCCTTGGCATTCGGATGTAAACCAGAGCTTTCCCTTTTCTTCCATTTAACTACTTGTTATTGTTACAGATTCCTAAATTAACCCCCCCTCCCCCCAGTAATACATAATTGATTGAAGTACCTAATTATTTTGGTGTTCAGATTGCCCCAGAATCAACCAGTTGGAGCCCCTTCAAACCGTGTCTTTATGATATGCCTCCATCGTTTTTTAAAGCATCATCATCCTTTTTAGCCTAACAAAGCATCTTTCAATTTAACAAGTCTGTAGCAACACAGACAAAGAAGTACTAGGTATTGAGTTAATTTAACTTTGAATAAATGTTATTTTAAAATCTTGGACTTTTATGATTAAGTGGTATATTATGCCTAAACTGTGCCTAAATATGAAGATAGGCAATCTTTTCTTTTCTCAGTAAGTTCCAAGTTTGATCAACTTGAATATAGAAACCTAGACAAATATAGGTGAAATAGTTGAATGCCTAATTATATATATGTTCTTTGCTAACTGGGTAAAACATTTGCACACACATTTAAATATATTACACAAAACAATAACTTAGAAATGTTACTTTTTGCCCACTCTTATATTCATAAAACAATTTTATCAGACTCTCATAATCTTTAATATCAGTGTCTTCATCATCATTAAAGCTACTTTTTGAATAATTTTAAGGCATTTTTTCCAGAGCACATTATGTCAACTTCTGCCTGAGTTGAGAGAAAATGCCTTTTGAATCAGTATATGCTACTGTCATTAGATATTTTACCAAAAACATGAGTACACATTTGTACACATTAGGACAATTCTTTTTAAAATTACTTTGAATACATAAATACTATATTGGTTTTATTTCTTTTTTAATTGACACAGAAGAGTTGTATTGTATACATGTTTTGAGAGATGTATACTTGTGGAATGGCTAAATTACATTGCTTTTATTTTAACATAACTATTTTGCTGATGCTAATATCTGACGCTTGCAACCATGGACTCATATATCCAACAGTAATTACTGAATCCATGTTAAATTGCGTTGCTTCCTTTTCCACTGATTTTGTCAGATAATCTCTGTAAACATCCAAATGTTAATTGACTAAAATTTCTTCAGGTGAATGACTCTTCCCTAAACAATACTTTGTTCAGCATAACAGACCAAATTACCTGTGATGTAGAAGATTTTGTAAATTCTTGGATTTTTCTATGTTGGTAAAAGAAACGTTTGCATTTCATTGGGTTAAATGTGGTATTTAATATGTTTAAATCAGACTGTAAACAGTGGAATTTAAGGTTGTCCAGCAGGTGGCAGCCTTACCAAGAAAATTTTTAACACCTCCGAATCTTTTCTGTTAGGCAGGGTCTCACTCTGTCACCCAGACTGGAGTGCAGTGGTATGATCCTGGCTCACTACATCTTCCATTGCCTAGTTTCAAGCGATCCTCCCATGTCAAAGGAGCTGAGACTACAGGCACATGCCATCATTTATGGCTAATTAAAAATTTTTTTTGGAGAGATGGGGGTCTTCCTATGCTGCCCAGGCTGGTCTTGAATTCCTGAGTTCAAGTGATCGTGACTTGGCTTCCTAAAGTGCTGGGATTATAGGCGTGAGCCACTGTGCCTGACTGAAATCTTTAATAACTGCTGCTGACAAGTTAATTTGTACTATAAAAACACTGGTGTGAAAGAAAATCCTTCAAATTACATAATTTTTGCTTATCTTCTGAAGGAGAAAAACTATCATTAAAAAAAATTTTTAAATCATTTTTTAAATTATGTAAAATTTTCAACATTCAGTTTTTTGTTGTTGTTGTTGTTGTTTGTTTTTGGTGACAGGACCTTGCTTTGTTGCCCGACTGGAGTGCAGTGCTGTAATCATAGCTCACTGCAGCCTTCAACTCCTGGGGTCAAGCTATCTTCCTGCCTCAACCTCCCGAGTAGCTGGGACTACAGGTGCCCACCACTACTCTGGGCTAATTTTATCTTGTCTTATTTATTTTTCATGGAGACGGAGTCTCGCTTAGTTGTCTGGGCTGGTCCCAAACTCCTGGCTTCAAGTGATCCTCCTGCCTCAGCCTCCCAAAGTGCTGGGATTACAAGTGTGAGCCACCATGCCTGGCCAATATATATATATTTTTTTTTTGAAAAAATATATTATGAAAGAAGCCATTTCTATGTGCATCCAAGGGCTTAAGGGTTGTTTATATCTAGATATTTTGCAAATTATACTGCAGTTGTCTGTCTTGACCCGTTTGATAACAAGTACTATGTTGTTTATCCCAGAATCCCCAGCATATAGTATAGTGCTTGGAACACGGAGCTTTATGCTTAGCTACTTACTCCTGCTTAGCACTTTCTCAGTGCCAGACACTGTTCTAGGTGGTATTTATGAGGTATAGGTACTATTATCTTCATTTTGCAGTTGAGGAAACTGAGGTACAAAAGTTACATAACTTGACGGAGGCTATAAAATTAATTTTTAACTAAGTACATCTGGTACTGGAATACATGTTCTTACTCTTTACTGCTTCTTTTTAAATACTTGGATAAATGAATAAAAAGTATATAAAATTTTATAAAGATAGAGCATTGGCTAAATTTGTTATAATATGGAATTAATAACTGAATATTGCACCAATAAAATCCTGTATTTTTTAGAGAATGTATGAAAACTGTTCTCAAGTCATGAAAACGTCCAGTATTCTTTTCCTATTCTTGATTACCTATGTTGGATATCACATACTAAGTTTTATTTAATAACTGGATATAAAAAAGCAATAATAATGGCCAACATTTAATGAACACTTACTGTTTGATGGCCATTGAACAACTTATCTAAACATGTGAGGAAGGTGCTATTATAATTACTCCATTTTTTTTTTTTTTTTTGAGACAGAGTCTTGCTCTGTTGCCCAGGCTGGAGTGCGGTGGTGCGATCTTGGCTCACTGCAACCTCTGCCTCTTGGGTTTAAGCAATTCTTCTGTCTTAGCCTCCCAAGTAGCTGGGACTACAGGCATGCACCAACACACCCAGCTAATTTTTGTATTTTTAGTAGAGACAGGGTTTCACCACATTGGTCAGGCTGGTCTTGAACTCCTGACCTCGTGATCTGCCCACCTCAGCCTCCCAAAGTGCTGGGATTACAGGCGTGAGCCACCATGCCTGGCCTATTACTCTGTTTTTACAGATGACGAAACAGAGGTTTAATCAGGTTAAGTAACTTTGGTTACTTGGCCAAAAACTGGTAGAGCCAGGATTTAAACCAGGAGCATCTGATTTCTGAGTGTGTACTCTTAAAGGCTAACCCCAATTAAATCTTGATTATATACTAGGTTTAAAATTAAGCCAGTTTGAAGATAAATGAATTGGTATTCTTTGGTATTTTTTCAGCAGAATTTAAAAGTGCGAACTTAGATGTTAGGGCATTCAAGTGATTGCTTAGGAATTTCAAACCCTCAGTGCCTTGGGAGAAAAGCCGATTTGTAGAAGAGAAAGCCAACATTAACAACTAAGAGGAGAAAGCAAGATCATTGTATATGAAATGTGTGAGGAGTGGTAGGCCGAAGCTTACTTATGGAGGGCCTCCAACTGAGATGTTCAAGTTTGTGCACATGAGGTCAGGGTCTTCTGGTGTTCCCAAAACAGAAATGGTGATCATTTCTCTCCCTGACTAGCTGCCATTATTATGGGTTTTGGTATCACAACATACATAAATATTGCAAAAGATTTCTTGCATACGAATACATTGATATGTATTTTTAAAGCCTTGATAGTGTTTAAAATAGATTATTACTAGCACTGTTACCTGAATGCATTATTACTAGCACTATTATTTAGCACCCACTTGGATGCTTTGAAAAGTTTGCTATGCTCAATAAATATTCTAAAGGTCAGAAAAGAGAAGGGGAAAATTTTTCAGTCTTTGCTGTAGTAGTGCTCTGTCTAGTTGATTTTTTTGCCAAGTATTCTTATTTCATGATAAAATGATTCAAGTCAAATAATACCATATACATTTAGAAAATGAGCCTCTTTATTATTCTTTAACATGAAGAGGTTCCAATAATGGTAATTTCAGGCCTTGGGGAAGAGTAATGGGGAGGCAATTTTTGGCACCAGGGTTTTATGTCTGTCCTATCACTCTGTTCTCAGGGGTCTGCCCTCATATTAATACTTGTGCTAACCAGAATGAAGTAGTGATACAGCAAGCAGAATATAATGATTAGAGTTGTTATAAGCACACAACTCAATTTGCAGCGAGTAACATGGGCCAATACTGTTGGAAAAGAAGGATTTTCATGAGCCACTTCTATCTCACATTGATTTGGGGAGATATAATCATTATATATACATTAGAAAAAAAACACATCATTTCTAAAAGGCAGTGATCATATCAGATCATGTAGTTTGATCATTTGGAGAGTTCAGTGATGTGCCTCTTTCTGTAGCAATTTTGCTTCAGTTTTCAGTTTGTGCTTGCTGGCTTGCAGCACAAACTTTATAATGAGAAACTGAAGTGATAAGAACCATACCCTGTAGCATGGGTGATTGATAGTACCTTTCCGTGTGTTATTTTCTTGAGGAAAAGATTTCCTAGACAAGGATTACTGAAAAAATCACCCCGGGACTCTTTTCTTCTTGTGAAACAGTTTTTTAGTGTGATTTGCCATCACGAAATTTGATGGACAGTAGAATTTGAATTGTTTATTATTTTTGACTGCTCTAACTTCATGTTAGACCATTCTGAGGGTCTTTTGCTGAATTTACTTGGTACTTATTTTTACTTTCGCCTTAGCAAGTTGTTACCGTTTTATTTAAGAAAAAAGTCAAGTTACTGTCTTGAAATTGCCTAGATGTTAGTCTGATTTGGATGTTTTATTCTCTTATGTAAATTAGTACGTTTTTAAACTTTTACAGCAAAATAAAGAATTTTGGATGTTCTAATAATTTCTCTTAGAGGATATCATTCTTCCCCTTCCTGAAAATGGGAATAGATGAGTGGGATGACCCATCTTCTGCATAATGTTTGAAAAGCTGCCCTGTGAGCTTATTCACTTGTCCTGTTTGTGTTTTCTTTTAAGGCAGTAGAAAGATGACTCTCTTTTTCCTTAGGAAAACAGGCATTACTTACTTATACAAAAGTACTTTCATTGTTCTCTGTTAATGATTTCATGTGACAATTGATAGAAAGCTATTGGCATTTTCAGGTGAAAAATTTGGGGAGTGGATAATTGGAAGCTTCTACCTGACTCTCAGCCTTTGAAGTGAAACTTGTAATCAGCACAGAATTTTCAGCATCTTTTTATTGCTGGCTTCTGTTGGCATCCAGTCGGGAGAGGTGGCATCATGGTTTAAGTATTAAATGTGGATGTAGTACTATTACCTTTTCAGCATTGTATTTTAAGAAATACTTTTAAAATATGAGCAATGAAAACATATATTGTTGTCTGTAATGTGTTCTCATAAGTTGATTGATTCTAGATGTTTTGGAGCTCATTAAAAAAAAATTCTAGTTTGAAGTAATTGTAGATGCACAGGAAATTGCAATAATAGTATAGAGATGCTCCATGTATGCTTCCCCATTTCCCCCTGTGGTAACATCTTACATAACCATAGTACAGTATCACCGCTAGGAAATTGGCATTGGTACAATTTGCAGACTTCTATTGCAGCTCTTTTTGAATCCTTTTGTAAATCACAGTATACTCTATAATATAAAAATTTAATTTGTTGGTTTAAGAAATGTGGATATGTAGCCTGGCTGCTAAGTAATTGGAAGAGATTGGGTGTTTTAACCCTATCCTGTCCAGTTATCATGTTATTGCCCCTTGGCTCCAAATCTGTCCTCTTACCTGATCTGCATTAATGGAGCTTTAAACATTTCTTCTTTGCAGCAAGCACAATATTAAATTATGCCAGTAGAGGGTGTTGCAGGGACACTGCAGGAAGATGGGGTTTCTTTTGTTTCTGATGTGTTACATTTAGTGTTTTCTTGCTCTTGCTACAAGATCCAGGGACATCCAGTGATGCTGTGCTTTTGCTGATGTTTGGTTCAACCTAGCTGTGCAACCAGTGCATGCAGTCCCTCCGTGAGCTCATAGCTTTGGTTCTGTCTCAGTGAGGCCCTTCTACAGCCCTCCTGACACAGACATTGTGTGCCCCAGGCCTCATACCACACTGCCAGTGAGCTGGCTCTGGAAGCCCTGATTTCCTTTGCCCACCTGCCTGCCAGCCTTTGCTGGCTGCAGCCCAGAGGGTTATTTCCTGCTTGCCTGTCGTCCAACTTTGCCTAGGCAGTCCAGCAAACTTCTTTGCTATTCATTGGGCTGTAATCCTACCTTCTCCAGTGAGGTCTGAATACCAGCTTTGGCGAAAGGACCCAACTGCCAAGTTAGTTCTTCCTTATGGTACTCTCCCTTAGCTTTAGGGTTATAATTCTCTTTATAGTTACTCTACTATGACAATTAACAATTCTTTATAGTAATTTCCCCCTGTTTAGATTACTGTGTTTTCTGTCCTAATAGAATCCTGACTTACAGTATCTAATTGAATTAATATCTAATGATATTAAGCCATTCATAAAGTTTCTGATATTTTTCCAGGAAAAACAAAACAAAAAGTGGTTTAGATAATCTTTTTACTGTCACAGTAACGGCAAGGAAAAAACAACTATTTTTTCTACGATATGTTTATTTCCATTCCACATAGAGCCTTTTTCATACTAAAGCAAGGAACCCTGCAAAGTAGATTATCTTTTATTTACTTTTTTTTTTTTTTTTTTTACAGTGAGTAGGGAGCTAAAGCATTTTTTTTTTTGCTTTGCTATGAAATCTAGCTTATAATTGGCAACACAAGTATTTGAATCAAGACCATCTTGCTATTCTTCCTAAAGCCTTTTCATTTGACTCTTCTGTATGATTTTTTCTTTCTTTTTGGGGGGCTGGGGGATGTTTACAGGGGTCAGTGTTAAGTTCCTATAAATAGGATATGATTATTTTATTTTATTTCTTTAGTAAATACTGTTTAGTTACTAATATTTTATCCGTATTTGTAATAGTAACATAGTTGTTTTATTCCCTTTTAAAGATCTTTGGATCATTTGAAAGGAAGAGGGACTTAAAAATGTTATTTTTTTTAGTAGGACTTTAGGCAATTAATTAAAAGTTAAATATGTCTTATAGGTGAAATTTTGTGTTTGTACTTTAAATGTTTGATTTTTAAAATCTTCGTATATTTTAATAAATTTACTCATTCTTTTTATTTCCCTGTTATTTTTAAAATTTTTATTTCCTTTTTAAAATTTTATATATTTAGGTGAATTATTTCATTATTCCACTGTACTATAGAAAACTTAATTCTTTTATAATATGAAATGTCTGTGCTTTTAAGGGTAATTTTCTACTTGTATACTATATTTTATTCCATTTTGCCATCTCAAAGACATCGTTTGAGCAGTCTTTCTTCTACCACACTTGCTTGTTAGATTAGCCCATCCAGTCTCATGACTTTAAATATATCTATAAGTGGATGATTCCAAATGTTTATCTCTGACCTGTTGTCTCCAAACTTACATATTCAACAACTTCAGATCTTCATCTGGCATCTCAAAGTTAATATGTTCAAAAATCAAACTAAAAAATCAAGTTTGATACCATCCCAAACTTGTTCCTCCCGTAATTTCTCACAGTCTTATTAATTTTTAACTTGATCTTTCCAATTACTGTGGATGAAAAATTTGGCATTTTCAACTCATTTTTCTCTCACTCTACATCTAATTGTTCGTTAAATCATATTAGTTCTACTTCCAACTGTGTGAAGAAAGATAAAACTCTAGAGGAAAGGAATTAAATAAAAAATACAAATAGAATTGGGAAAAAATGTAGACTGTAGATAAAAGAAAAAAAATTAGAAGAAAAACAAAAGAAATGACAATCGAGAGAAAAAGAAACAGGAACTCCAAGTCAAATTGCTAGGATTCTTATTTTATCAAAAGTTAATGTAGGTGCTTTTGCTGTAAATTTTCTCATTAAATTGAATTCATCATTTTTTGCCCATGTTTGGTTCAACCCTATCTACATGTGTTTTATGAGTGATAATCAGGAATCAGTAGCCTGTAAAATCAGCCTTTGTGAAGGAGAAAAATGGACTTTCGTTAATTAGCTGTAGCTATACAGGGGAAGATACTCCTTTTCTTTATGCTTTTAGATGTTTTTGAATTGTGTTTACAAGTATATTCAATTGAAAAAATACTTGTAAATTAGCACCCGTTTATTTTGATGCATATATCTAGTATCTACAAAAGTCCAAATAATGTATCACTATCTGAATGTCCTGCATTAGTCTTACTGAATGGAAAAGCAAAATAATTGATTTTAAATGTTTTAAGCAGGGATTAAACCATGTCAGACTTTGAAATTTACTGGTTTTCTTGTTATAATCATTTTAAATATGTTTTAAAATCTGACTGTAGCTAAGTTCTCATTTTGTGTTTGAAGGGAGTTAGTAAAAGTACTCATATTTGGTGGGAGGATGGCTTGAATCAGGAGGTGGAGGTTGCAGTGAGCTGAGCTTGTGCCACTGCACTCCAACCTGGGTGACAGAGCCGGAGCCTTTCTTTAAAAAAAAAATGAAGAAAGAAAACACTCATATTTGAGTTATTCTGCATTTTAAATTTTGACCCTTTATTAATGTGAGAATTAATGGGAACATTATTGCTAAGGAGGGTTTTTTTTGTTTTTGAAATGTATTCAATGAAAAGTTTTAAAAACATTGACCTAAAAATATTCTTTTTTCTGTATGTTATTTTCTCTGTACTGGTATTTTTTTTTTTTTTGAAATTTATGGGTTGAAAATTTTAAAAAATTGACCTAAAATATTTTTCTTTTATAGCCTGTCTGTATGTTAAATTCTGTATACTGGTAGCAGCTCTATGGCAGTCCTAAGATCTATTTTAGGTTATTTTTTTTTTCCTGGTGGTTTTTCCTAGTGTTCTAGGAAATCTAAGATAGTTGGTTAGTTAGATACATAGATACATAGATAGA
The DNA here is from genome assembly GCF_043159975.1 of Macaca nemestrina. Lineage (NCBI taxonomy): Eukaryota > Metazoa > Chordata > Mammalia > Primates > Cercopithecidae > Macaca > Macaca nemestrina. The sequence goes on from NC_092125.1 coordinate 32,120,281, forward strand.
TAAAACTATTTCCTACCTGATGAATGAAAAGAGTAACCAATTTTTAAATCTCTCTTGCTGGTAAGTATAAATCCTACTGGAGAGACTTCTTCCTATTACTGATATCACTGAAGTTACTAGAGTGAAATTTTTAGGATAAATAGCTATGGAGTACCCTCATCTGGGTTTGAATCTTGGCTTTACAGTGATCTTGGTCAAGTTATTTAACTTCTCTGTGCTTCAGTTTCCAATTTGTAAATTGCGAATAAAACTTACCTCTTAAGATTGTGGGGAGAAGATCAGCTAGTAAGTGTTCAAAATAATGCTTAATAAATGCATGCTATTATTACTATTAGTGGTACTATTACAATAACCACAGTTAAAAATTTAAGACTATTGGTCTTTTGTGAATGATAATCAGGAGTAAGTAACTTGCAAAATCAGAGTAGACTGCCACCGTCAGAAGGCAAAATCTTGGCTAGAGTTCTTTAGAACCTATGTGTATGTACAGGCAGTCCTTGCTTTGTAGTTATGGTATACATTATTTTCTCTTACCGTGGTTCAGTTATAACACTAGTCTCCCAACCACGTGGTTCAAATTTCTGTTACCATAGTATATTAACAGAGTAATTGCATATCAAACTCGGCTGTTCAGTCCACAAGTCACGATATACATACATGATTAGTGACCAATCATGTCACTTCTTCCAAAGTCTGTTGGTGATTGGTCACTGTGTATCTGTTATTCACTTTACTTTCAGATAGCAAAGTATGTGGTTGTGTTGCCTCTTTGTCTCTGGTAGTAAATCCGTTTGACATTTTACAAAAATAGATAATCCAAAGAGGAAATTGGCCAACAAAGATAACAGTGCTACAAAGAAATGAAAAAGTCATAATGCTGAAAGTGAAATTGCATGTAATTTTAGAAGATGCACAGTCTTAGAAGATTTCAAAATGACAACAGCAAAATGAAGACAGGTTGACACCTAGGCCTGTTTAAAGCTGTGATATGAATCATATTGAAAAAGTATGATGAATTTAAAAAAATGACAAAATCACTCCAACATTGTTTAGTTTAAGTTTCACTAGGAACAGAAAGCTGCTTATGGTTTAACTGGAGCATATACTTCTGCTTTGGATTGAAGACTAATACACAAAAATTCCAATCAGTTTTGCTAGCATGTCAGCCAAAATATTGAAGTTAGATGCCACATCAAAAGGAAATAGTAATTATAAAGAGACTGGAAATTATGCAATTTCTTTATCTCAATTTTGGGAGAAATATGACATAAAGCATGCAGTTGAAGGCATCATTTCAGGGAGCAACAATGAATATTATGTCTGTAGTATAGCAAAACTTTTACTTCGCTATAGAAGTACGTTTGCAGGATCTGAATAGGACATGTATGGAGATGTAGGAGAAATAGCTGTCTGCGGGAGTGCTGCCACTGTTGCTATTCAGTGGACTCTACATATGCAGCCAGAGGAGCTTTGTGAAGATGAACTTATCAGCGTACATAAGGAAAGTGGTTGTGATGAAAAGGATGAATGTTCCAGGGGAAATGACTCTGGCGAATTTTTCACATTAAAGGAACTCTCGGAGCTATTTCACAACACTGAATATGCAAAGGATAAAGTTTGGAAGCTAATCCAAACTTAGAAAGGAATATGACAACTTGCCAAGATAGAAAAGATACTTTGTATTGTAAATTGTATGAGAAGGCAGCAAGCACTCTTCAATATATTCTTGATAAGTTTTTTTTCAAATAATTAAAATACTTTAATTTTTGTGCTTCAAACAACGAAGTGCTAAATAAATAATAGTTTTACTTTTTAACAATTGTCCTGTACATTTATAACTGAAAATAAGAGAGTTTTTGAAGTTTGGACAAAAATTTTTAAGGGTTACTGAAGAATCATAATTTTTCCCTTTGAAAATATGATCATTTTATATAGAGTTTTAGCTTATATGTTTATTTTTATGGTTCTACACCACCGTACATAGTGACAAATGCCTGTGTATCTTTTTCTACTTCAGTCTTTTTAGTAAGGGAAATAACAGTCTCATTGACACAATAGAAGATTTGCCCAATTATCTTTCTGCTTTAGCCCCTTTGGGGAGACTGACTGAGATTTCAACTTTTATGAAATTATTTAGTTTTAGTGTTTTGCATAAAGTTTTGAAAAACTATGATTACATTATAGATTTTCTTATTTGCAGTTCTGTTTTCCCCTTAATTTTCTTTTTTTTTTTTTGACAGTAACTGTTTATTGCTTGCTTACTCTGCAACAATGCTTCCTAGAATAGTGTTTCTCAGTTCTTGTGAGATACAATTTTTGCTCCTTGATTTATACAAGTACATTTATACTAGTTGGGTAATGATCTAAGTTTTAATATTTGTTTTTAAAATTATACTTTAAGTTCTAGGGTACATGTGCACAACATACAGGCACTGTCACTTTTTCATTTTTAATAATAAAAGTACAGCAAGAGACAGTGTTCTTGTCCTCTCTCTCTCTCTCCTTCCCTACCTTCCATTTTTATCTTCATGGAGAGATATATAATTCCTAATGATTTGATAAGCTAAAGGTAAAAGTTTTTAAAAAATTAGTTTCATATTGCAGGACATTAATACATCTGTTTTTCTCACTTTTTCCTGCAATTAAGTCTAAAGTGTATTAGTGATATGGAGTTTTTGGTATTTGTTCTGGTGGTTAACTTGGTGTTAAAAGCTGCTTAAAGTTCTGTTTTGAGTAAACACTAAGTACTACTATGAAAGGCAGAGCTTTCTCTTCTTAATGATAATGGTAATTATAATAATGACTTATAATTATCAACCGCTTTATAGCTTACAGTGCACTTTTACCATGAGTTTTTTCATGTCAAGTTTACATTGACGTAATCAACATGAAAGCAAGTATTTGTACTTCAGAAATGTGGAAAGTGAGACTTTGAGGTTTGTGATTTGCCCAGGGTCACTCAAGGAGTTTACAGTCTTTTACTGATAGCCCTTGGCAGGCTGAAATGTAAAAGACCATATAGTTTTGTAGTGATAGACATGGGCATGAATCACAGTCCTGTAACTTATTAGCTATGTGGCTTTGGGCAAAACCATTCTTTTTGAAAATCAGTTTTATCATTTGTTATATGAAGGTTGCTTTGAAATTTAAATGCAGCAGTATAGTAGAGCCTGGCTTAAAGTTAAGACATTCAATAAATAATATCCACTACTATGATAATAATTGATATAATAGCATCATCATCAGCTCATTCTCAGGAGGTTGATTTCAGTTTTTGAGTGAAATCAGCTAGCTATTCACTCTATTATAAATTATGTTGGATGTCTCTTCTATACTTTGTTAATATTGTGTACTTACAGGTATTTTAGAACTAACAATATCAGATTCTAATTGCCTATTTACTTACTTTCCCCCCACTATACTGTAAACTCCTTTAGAAAATAGGTGGGATAGCAGTTTGCTTTTTACCTTATGAGTTAATAAGAGACCGTTGAATGCTTTGAACTCCCCAGTGAAACACTTAATACTCCCATTAGGTGTTAGTGTTACTAATAATATCTATCTAATTTCTGACACATTATTCTTAATAGATCTTGCTGGCCTCCATAGGAATCCTGATGTGCTTTAATGAAGTGTAATTTTGAAAATGACTAATACAGCTTGACAGAAAATAATTATGTAATTTAAGTGCTTAAAGTTCATGTATTACACTTTTCCTGTTTGCTAGAAGAGGGAGCTGAGTCCCAGGGGATTAGGTGCTTTCTCTAAGGTCATGCTGGTTGGTGGCAGGCCTTTTTTTTTTTTTTTAATACAAGCCAGGAAAAGATTAGTGCATTAAAGATTATCAAAATAAGATGATGAGTATTGCTACTTAAGAAAAATCCAAACCTCTAAGGCTCCTTTTGCAGTACAATGTAATATAGAAATATTATGCTAAGAAAATGTGAGATTTCATCTGTTTTATCATTCACCTGGAAGTGCTTGAGAAAAAAATGGCATTATACTTTAACTTTTATTATAGCCATTAGAGATTACAAAAGGTAGGAGGGTGGGAGAGGGGGGTGAAGGTTAAAAGATTACCTGTTGGTTACAATGTTCAGTCTTTGGGTGATGGGTACTCTAAAAGCCCAGACAGACTTTAACACTACATAATGTATACATGTAAGAAATCGACACTTGTAATCTGTATGCCTATAAAAATAAAAATTAAAAAAAATATTTTTCTGCCTTAAAAAACAAAAAATCCTTTAAATTTTAAAAAAGAACAGAAAGAAAGAGAGTATACATTCCAAACTGTTAGCATTGTTTCCTAAGGAGGCTGAGAGAAGGGAGAACTTATTTTTTCTTTACATACTTTGGTAATTGTTAACTTATTATGGTGACTATATAATGGGTTTGTAATTTAAAGCCTATAATATAGAACATTGTTCTTAAAAAAAATTAGAGATGCAAGCTGAAGCAAAGTATGTAAGGATGTGTGAGATAAATCTGTTCTCACTGACCTGACTTTTTAGAGGGACCAAATTTTATTTCTAAAAAAGAATTAAATTTTTATTCTTCCTTAGCAAGAATTTAGGACAGTAGTATAAGAAATAGTACAGTGAATTGCATGATTAATTATCATTTAATTTGTGTAGACAGTGTTTATTACAAGAATTCATAGGAGAGAGATCATAGCAGTATATAGTTGAAATTATGAATACTAGAGTATAATTATTTCTCTTGTAGATTATATTTTTTGTTCACTGTATTTGAAAAGTTATCTTCAGAGCTTACCAACTTTAGCTTTGCTATGTACCTGATCATTTTTGGGGGCCAGAAGGAAGCCTTGAGCAAGTCATCCTCAAGCACTTATAGGAAGTATATATTTACTCCTTACTAAGCTTACATTTGGACAGGACCAGTGATCTTGCTCATGTAAGCATTAGCCATGATACTAGGCGAGTAAACCTTTAAAAAACAACAAGGATCAGAATCACAGCTGAGTGGTTAGCTGCCACTACTTTGAAATTGAAAAAATCTTATGTTTAATGTAGTTATATTTTTTACCCTTTCTATAAATTATTACACAGCATATCTTAAAATTTTGGGAAGCTACAATAAAAACATTCTTGTGTGTGGGTATGCATTGTTGGCAGAGGGACCCTGTGGACAGATTACATTGCTTCTCAAGTTATGGGACCTATAATATAGCAATATGAATTTGAGTAAATTGCTTAACTTCTCTGGACTTCACTTTGCTTACATGTAAAGTGGAGTTAATAGTAGCTAACAAACATAAAAATCTTCAATTTAGCTGAATTTTAGAGCTTATGCAAATCCTTTACAAATAAAGTGGCAGTGTTGATGGGATTCCTAGAGCTTCTCTGGCATCAAGAAGCACAGAACAATATTAAATAGTTAACAGTGTATTAATAATATGTTGGATATAATATCTTCACTAATAGCACATTTAGTAATAAAATTTGTATAACTTTTTTTTAAAACAGAGGATATAGTATTAACATGCTACTTAGTGAACATGACTGTGGAGGGCCAGGGTAATAGTTTGCTTTCTTTTAAATCTGGTTGGATGCAAAGAGAGCATAGTGTCATCTTCTTATTTTTAAAAACCTCCTTTTTGGTTTAACTGGGTTAATGGACCTATATGTTTGGAATAAGTCTAAGGCAAATAAAATCTCTTATCTTCCTAGAAACTAATTTGTTTCTCTGTACCATATTTTCTTTCAACGAACGATTTATGGCCACTTTTATGGCAGTTTCTTATCATTGGTAATCTTTTACGTGCAAATAAAGATCTGGAAATTTATATGACTTATTTCTGTGTGATTTTATTGTGTATCTTCATAAATACTTATTTCTAGTGTTCTTAGAAAAAAACTAAAGCTTATTATAAATACAGAGCTCAGATTGTATAGTTATTGTAAAAAGGCTTTTTGCTCACTGGGCTTCTATATATTCTTGATACCTTATTTCTCCTTTTTTCCCCCAATATTTTCAGATGTTTTGGAATGTTATTAAGCCCAGGTCGAAACGTGAAGAACAGTGACATGCATTTACTGGATATGGTAATGATAATCTTAAGCACCTTAACCAAGTATAGATGATAGTTATTTTATATTTTACAAGTATTTTCTGTTTACAAATTTTGTCATATTGTCAAAATTATTTCTTGCAGCTGTGTGATAGTAATAATTAAATTTGGAAACACATACTTAAAATTGTGAAAGAGGAATTCAGGACAGTTTCCACCAAAACAGTCATATGCAAGTTGAAAGCAAATAAAAGGATTGTGTTATGACAATGTCCATTTATTTTTTTGGCTTCTTAGAAAGATGTTTTTTCTTTGAACCTGTAGTAACAAGTACATAATTATAACAAGCATCTCCAGAGTGAATATGGTGCCTTTCATTTATTTTTAATGCCTTGCTATTAATTTGAGTTCGTGACGGATACTTTTGTTTTCTTTAAAGTGTTTCCCTTTCTAAATTTCTTCTTGATTACCTGTCTTTAGCAAAGTACGTTTATTCTAGGAGTAATATTTATTTAAGGAATGTCCTTAAAGGTTAATATATATTCAACAGTTGATATTTAGTGTAAAAGTAGCAAGCTATTTTAACTTTCAAATAGAAATACCTTCTAATATTGCAATTCGTGAAAACATTTAATTTGTGATTTAGAAATGTTATAGGAAACTAATCATCTTAGAGTAAGTGTAAAGTTTCTTAGTGAACTGAGATTCTTATATTTAGTGATAGTAAGCACTATACGTTTTCATCTTTTCAGCGTGTTTTGCAAATATCAGTTAAACATTACTAATTAGGTCAACTTTTTTGAGTAATTTCATGGTAATATCAATATTGATTTTATAGCAGTACAGGAATGGTTTATTCAGGCTTTTGGGTACCTGTTTGTCTGCTAAGTGTTGTGTGAAGTGCTGAGGTTATGCATGTGAGTAAAATATAGCTCTTACCATCTGTGGGTTCATGGTCTTGTGGGAAACAAACCTTTTCAGTATCTGGTGGTACAACGAGCTGTAGAAATATAGAGGAAGCACTGCCTGAATAGGTCAGGTAAGGACAACCAGTTAAATTGAGTATGAAAACATAAATTAGATACTGATCTATGTCTCTTACATCTTTTTTTTTTTAAACCACATATCAGTAATGAAAGTGGTTTTACCTAAGGCAAGTCATTAGCATTTTGGAGCCCTGAAAATTCCACGAGGAAGTAGATTAGGAGGATTGAGGTATTAAAAACTTTTAAGATCCTAGGTCCTAATTAATCATAGTCTTTCAGAGTTTAAAGGACTAAGATGAATTACTGCAGAGATTTGTCCATAAAACCTAAATTCAGATTACAGAATTACAGAACTGGTATAAACTTCTGAGGCCTCTTCACTGTGTCTCTCTAACTTTCAGAACAGTCCTCCCCACCTTCGAGTCCATATCTAAATCAAAAGAGTTGTGAGCATTCATGCTCTCAGACAGAGAAGGGGCTTATTTGCAATAAATAGTTGGGCAAATGAGAGGCTTGTATGTGCAATGATTAGCAGTTGTGATTTGTTATTACCCAGTATTGTTAATCTTCATAGTGGACATTAAACCTCAGCTAGACTACTTCCAATGAAAAGAAACTCATTGCCTTCTGTTAAAGTCTAAGGGACAGTTCTGGTTATTACAAAGTTATTTTTTTATAATCACCTGAAATCATAGTTCTTGTAACTTTGCCTAATTAGTCTTAATTCTGCCCTCTAAAACAAGATATTAATACTTTTACTCCTTCTATGACACTCCCAAATATCATGTGATCCTCATGAAAGGAAAGTCCTACCTATAAATGAAGATATATTTTTCAGTGAAATAGCCAGATTACTTATATATAACAGTCACATGCAGAGTAAGAACATTTCCGTGAATGATGTGCCATACTTTGAAGGTCGTTCTGTAAGATTATAATGTATTTTTACTGTACCTTTTCTGTGTTTAGGTACACAAATAGTATTGTTATAATTGCTGTAGTATTCGGTACAGTAACGTGCTGTACAAGTTTGTAGCCTCGGAGCAACAGGCTAGGTGTGTAGCCCCTATACCATCTAGGTTTTTATAAGTACAGTATATTCTATTTGCACAAAGAAATCACTTAATGACACATACCTCAGAATGTATCCCTATCATTAAGCAACAGATGACTGTGTGTGTGTGTGTGTGTGTGTGTGTGTGTGTACATACACAGTTTTTTTGGGAGAGTACAAGTAGTAGAGACTCCATTTTCTTCCAATAATGAGAATATTGATACTTGTAGGAATAAGGAAATATTGATACTTGTAGGAATAAGGAAATTAGAATTTTATTTTTTATTTTTTATTTTTTTGAGATAGACTTGCTCTGTCACCCAGGTTGGAGTGCAGTGGCACAATCTCGGCTCACTGCAACCTCTGCCTCCTGGGTTCAAGTGATTCTCCTGCCTGATCCTCCCTAGTAGCTGGGATTACAGGTGTGTGCCACCACATCCAGCTAATTTTTATATTTTTAGTATAGACAGGGTTTCGCCATGTTGGCCAGGCTGATCTCGAACTCCTGACCTCAGGTGATCCGCCTGCCTTGGCCTCCCAAAATGCTGGAATTACATGTGTGAGCCACTGCACCTAGCCAAAAATGAGAATTTTTGATTCACAGTCCTGGATTCCTGGGAAAAGCCTAACAGTAAGGTACCAAGAAAAGCAGAAAACTCAGTAGAACCAGGTTTCTTGGAACTGGAGCATAATTTAAAATTTTAGATTAAAGTCCTAGAGATTCCTCAGAAAGTTTGTGGATCTTTACAATTAACCATATATTAACACTAGACCAGTAGCTATACCCACAGTTACAAATACATTTTATGTTGTAATCTAGCATACTCATAATGTGTATGGTGTATGTGCAAAAAAGCAAAAGTAAAAGTTTCATGAAACAGTTTTACATGTACGATGATTTCTGCTATTTTCTCTTCCACTTGCTCCCTCCCCCACTTACTGCCTCCCAGTATCTGCTTTTGTTTTTTTGTCTGTATAATTTATAATTTTTAAGGGTTTTTTTTTAATGTTTGTTTTCTCCATTTCTCTTACCACTTAACAGTTTTCTAATACGTTGTACTTTATATATTTTTTCCCTACTTCATAATTGTTATAACTTTGTCTTATATGTGGCCTATCATAGCCTGACTCCTAATGAAAACCTTTTAGCTTCCACTGGTGACTGCCCACTTTCTTTGGTTTTTGTTGATTGAAAGAGATTTTGAGCACTCAAGCACAGCACAAGTTCTGATCTTGAAATGGATTGAATTCTTTTTGGGTCAGAAACCCGTTCCTGTACCAAATGGAGCCTTAATTAGGGAGTAGAGATGGAGGATGGGGGCCTGTGTACATGCCTGTGTGTATGTGTGTGTGTGTGTGTGTCCTGTTCCAAACGGAACCTTAGTTAGGGAGTAGAGATGGAGGATAGGGGCCTGTGTACATGCCTCTGTGTGTGTGTGTGTGTGTGTGTGTGTGTGTGTGTGTGTATGTGTGTGTGTGTGTCCTGTTCCAAATGGAGCCTTAATTAGGGAGTAAAGATGGAGGATAGGGGCCTGTGTACATGCCTCTGTGTGTGTGTGTGTGTGTGTGTGTGTGTGTGTGTGTGTGTGTGTCTGTAGAGGTGGTGGAGAAAGAGACTGTAAACATATGAGTGTGTTGGTGAGTGGGTTTCGTTTACAAATGACCTTGAGTGTATTTCATCTCTGGAATGCATAGTCCCTGCACTCAAGCTACACAATCTGATTAGTGAAGTATTACTAATAAACTAGAAAAATATACATAGTAATTACCACATGACTGACACAATTTTATAGGGGGTTCAGAGAAACATCTGTGAATGGGTAATAATGAAAAAAGGAAAGTTTTTCTCTTTGTTTTAGTCTTACCCTTTTAACAGTCTCTATTCATAATGTGAGGAAATTGCTACAAAAATTGAAGTATTGCAGATACTGTTCATTTGCATGTGGAAATACTTGTATGCTGTATGTTGTTCTTTCATGGAACAACATCTACCCCTCTCTCCACATACATATCCACAAGCTATAAGTAGCCTTGCTTATAGGAGTTGCTGGCTTTTTTAGTGAGAGTCAAGAGCTGGCTTAGTAAAGTCTTAAAGAATGGAGGAGAAGAGGAAGGAGAGAAGGGAAGAAAGAGGGAGTAAGTGTAACAGTAGAGGGAGAGAGTTAATACACTTGGATGTTGCTTACAAACCAAAATTAGTCTCCTAATACTAATTTATGATTGTAAGAAAGTATACAAATACCTGACATACAGAAAATAGAAAAGTGTTAATTTTAAAGGTATTAATGGCCATAAACAAAATTAATATTTTAAGAATTCATTAAAAATTAGAATATTAGAAGAAAAATAACTTTCCCTACTGTGATTAGCTACTAGTTCAGTTTAACTGTCTTCAGCTAATTCTATATTATTGTTTTAATAGAAACCATATACATCCTATGTGTATATGAGATTTGGACAGTTGGCATCAAGATCAAGTTAAATATAACTTTGTAACAATATTATGTTTTTGTGATTCAGCATGTAAGTGTATGCCTCCTTTTACCCAAGGGTACATGTCTTTAAGTAGAAACCATGCTTGAAGAAAGCTGTAGAAGAATTTAATATTTAAATAAATGCCTTTGTAGGATGAAAAGAATTTACAGTGGATATAAAGCTCCTGCTTGACTGTAAATCCAAATGTTAATACATTGTATTGCTTAAAGTAAGATATAATTTAAAGTAGTGATTTTTTTGATATCTTTTATCAGTAATTACTGTTTGAATTTTTATAGGAATCCATGGGAAAGAGCTATGATGGGAGAGCTTATGTCATCACTGGCATGTGGAACCCCAATGCACCAATATTTCTGGCACTTAATGAGGAAACACCAAAAGGTGACTTTTCTTAAAATATCCCTTTTGTTTGCTTTACATTTTATATTATGATCAATGTTGTTTTGTCATGTTTTTTTAAAAATGTGGAACTCACTTAAAGTGAACATATTCTTTCTGTTGAGAATTTGAGGTTCATTTTTGTTCTTTATGCTTCTATGGGGGAAATCTCCACTATTTAAAAAAATCCTCCCCAAAAGATATGTGAATGATTATTATTGTTATTATTTTAAGAGACAAGATCTCACTCTGTTGCCCAGGGTAGAGTATAGGGGCATTATAGCTCACTGTAACCTCAAACTCTCATGCTCAAGCAATCCTCCCACCTCAGCCTCCTTAGTAGCTATTAAATAGAACTACAGATGTGTGCTGCCATGCATGGCTAATTTTAAAATTTTATTTTTGTCATGCTTTGTTGCCCAGGCTTGTCTTGAACCTTTGGCCTCAACTGATCTTCTTGCCTCCCAAAGCACTGGGATTATAGATGTGAGCCACTGCACCTGGCCTAAATTAATTTTATTATATTATAGAGAAAGCATTTGGGCTTTGGTTTTCATATACCACTATAGAGTTGTTTCATTTGTGGAGACTAGTGATAGAGAAATATTAAAGAAAATGATGAAAAGGAAATATTTTGGAATTTTGAATATTTAAAAATTATTATTTTAACTATTTTTGCATTATAGTTTACTTATAGTTTTCCATTTATTAATTATTGGCTCCAGTCTTTTGGCCTTTGGGATGCTAGAATATATATGAAATATTTCAGTTGTAGCAAATAGTTTCTTCTTTGTTTTTTACATTTTCATATTATTTATCATGTCTAGTATTGAACAGAATGTGTAAATGTTAGTCACATTTTTCATTTTTCCATTGTGTTTTTTCGTTCCTACTTCATCCAGATAGCTGTTAATTTCCTATGTTTTTTGCCCCTTCATCATCTACTTTTAAACTAAATTTAAAGTTTTACCTGGTAAGTTACATTCCTACCCTGCTTTACTGTCGTTAAACCATTAATTCATATTTGCAATATAATGGATCAGTTTGTTTTATCATTAATTTTGTATTATTTAGTTTATACCCACAGTAGACTTTTGCTTAATGACAGGAAGCATTTGTGAATACTGATACAAAAATATAATATGTTTATGAAGGGCATTAAAATGATAATTATTCTTTCATTTCCTTAAAGAGAGTATTCACCATTTATATAAATCACATGCATTTAATCATATATTAAGCTGTCTAAAAATGAGGGCTAAAAAGAAAAAAAAGATTATTTAAAATTTAACTTTTCATTTATTAGCAGTAAATAATTTTTAGATCCACAATTTGTTATTTCTGGAGATAGGCTTGCAAATACCTGTAACCTTCTTTCTTATACCTGTTCAGAAGGAAGCCACGAAAATGATAAAAATAAGCCAGTTGACAGTTTTGAAGAACAAAATAGAAGAATTTTGTATATCAAGTTATAAAAATAGTTTTTGTGTTTTTAATGTAACACCTAGTTTAGTTTCATTTTACAATAAAATATATATTTGGTCCACAAATAAAAGAAAATTTATTTATAATTTATTAAAATAAACTATATGATAGTATATTATAATAATATTCTGGTCCAAAGTATACGTTTTAAATTTAAAATTATCTCATATGCCACACAAAAATGTTGCCCTGATTTTTAAAATTTCTAAATGATGTCCTTGAAATTACACATTACTCAGAAAATTTGTGATCAAATAAAGTTTGATATTTATGGAAGACGTTTAGGCCCTGAGAGATGAAAAGTCTTGGATCTTTCCACTGCACTAAGATTCAGTTGAGTGTTATATTCTGTCTTGTGTTATTCTTACTCTTTTCCCTAAGTTCCTTCAGGTCAAGTACAATGTCTAACAAATTTTAGTTTCTCTTGAATTGGCAGGTGTATTTAGTAAGACTGTAATTAGTAAGAATGTAATAAAATTGTTATTGAATTTAATATAAATAGAGAAGTAGCTGATGAATCTGAATGTTATATAATATTTAAAAACACTATTGAGGGTTTCCTCTAATGGTGGCCTTGGTTATTTGGACTTTCCTTTAACAGAGAACTAAAAATTGTAGCGAAAATAAATTTTAAAAAATATTTAAAAAGGAATGAGGAAATTACAAAATAGTATGGAATGACCAGGCCATAGATTCAAAAACCTCAATGAGGCCAGGCGTGGCGGCTCATGCTTGTAATCTCAGCACTTTGGGAGGCTGAGGGGGGTGGATCATCTGAGGTCAGGAGTTTGAGACCAGCCTGGCCAACATGGTGAAACCCTGTCTGTACCAAAAACATTTTGAAAATTAGCTGGGCCTTGTGGCAGGCGCCTATAATCCCAGCTACTTGAGAGGCTGAGGCAGGAGAATTGCGTGAGTCCTGGAGGCAGAGGTTGCAGTGAGCCAAGATCGCTCCATTGTACTCCAGCCTGGGTGACAGAGTGAGACTCCTCTCAAAACAAACAACAAAAACCTCAATGAATATCAAGCAGAGTAAATAAAATAAAATAAAATGAAATTCATGTTTCAACTCCTCATAGTGAAACTGAAGAAAACCTACAGACACTGGCCTAGATGATTCTAGATTCAAATTAAAGGAAGACTGTGGCCTAGTAAACATTTCAAATCATAACGAGAATTTTGGCTGATAATACATATCGTCGTTGTCTAAAAGCACTTGTCAGGACTCTGATATATGTGTATATATATTTATACACACACACATATATATTCATGTGTGTGTGTGTGTGTATATATATATGAAAACTACACAGGACTATTTCTTTGGAACTTTGATTAATGATTTTCCTGAGGGTTAATATGTATTACAACAATGAGGGTACTGAAAAATCTCTGGAGACTTTTCTTGAAGCATACAGCATGCAAGTATTTATATCAGTGACGTGCTTTTTGAGACAGAGTCTCACTCTGGTTGCCCAGACTGGAGTGCAGTGGTGCAATCACGGCTCACTACAGCCTCAACCTCCTGAGCTTAGGTGATTCTCCCACGTCAGCTTCCTGAGTAGCTGGGACTACAGGCGCGCACAAACATGCCCAGCTAATTTTTTGTATTTTTAGTAGAGATGGGGTTTCGCCATGTTGCCCAGGCTGGTCTCAAACTCCTGGACTCAAGTAATCTGCCTGCTTTGGCTTCCCAAAGTTTTTTACAGTTGTAAACCATTGCGCCCAGCTTTCAATCACATTTTATGTATACAAGTTTAACATAGAGAAGGCTGAGTGTCTCTCTTGATTTGACAGTCCTTCCAGTGCAACTCATTAAACAAACCTAGTAATTTCTATTATCTTTTTTTATAAGATGAAGGGATAAATCTCTGATTTTCTAGAGGTTCTCTGGGAAATCAGATAGTTTTAGAGTAAAAGATATGCTTTATTATTGTATTCTATTTATTTTTATATTAAAGACCTAATTTGGGGAATGAAAAAAGAAAGTGTCAGGTAATTTATTAATAGACACTTAGGATTATTAGTTCCTAAGAAACATGCTTGGAATACTTGCATACTTATTTAATCAAAATGTTAATAGAACATTTAAAAATAAACATAGAAGGTATTACAATTGTAAAGAACATTAATTCTTTCATAAGTGAGGAAACTTTATTTAAAATAGTCAAGGAATACTAGAGCTAGCATAAAACCCAGAAACTTTCTACTACAGATAAGCGAGTATACATGACTGTGGCAGTGGATATGGTAGTCACAGAGGTGGTGGAGCCTGTTCGCTTTCTCCTGGAGACAGTAGTCCGTGTGTACCCTGCAAATGAGCGATTTTGGTATTTCAGCAGAAAGACTTTCACAGAGACTTTCTTCATGAGATTGAAACAGGTAGGACCTTTTTTTTCTCTTCATATAGTAACATACGTTTTTCTTTCCACACTTTTTTAATGCCAAGATAATTCCTGAAGTTGCAAAACAATACAATTCCTCAAATAAATCAAATGATATTTGAAGTCAACCAACAGAGTGTTTGAAAAATTCACATCTAGGTAATACTAGCTAAAAAACCCCAGCTAGTTTAATAATTATATACTTTCCCCTAGAAACCTGTAATGTATGAACCTTCTTAACAGAAATATTGACTCTGTATATAAAACAACTTATCTACCCTTTATAAACAATTACTTAATGCCAAAAAGGCAGTGCACAGAAATATCATATGCTTATAAAATTTTAATGAAAATGTTTCCAAGAAATACCTAATTTCTATAGTTATTTCTACCTGTAATATTAGATAGACAATATTATCTGAACATCTTGTTTGACTCAGTAGTGAGGTTATAAAATTATTTTAATATTAAATGAACAAAATTATGGTTTCTATGATCTCAAATTAGGCAGTGTTAGTAGATAAAATATGTAATTTTTGTATTATAGCGAAGGAAGCAGATAATAATGAAAACTAGCTTGAATGCTAATTGTGAGTTTTTTAAAAATCAGGATAAAAATGCTCTGTTACAATAATGAACATCTTTTATATGCTGTTTTTGTTAGTAACTTCCGTTCTCCCAAGTTTTAAAATGCTTGCTGCTTCATATACTATAATATGTGAACTGCTGTGTGATAAAAGCAGGCACCAGCACAGGGAACAAATATAGAAGCCTCTTACCCATTTTCATATTTTAAAAACTTGCCATGGATCATTTTGGCTTCGTATACTATGTACTTGGAAATTCTTGTGGTTTTAAAAAAATCTTTCATAAAATTATTATGGCTGTTATTTGACTCAGTTTTTATTACTGTGTGAACTGCTTTTATAGCATATTGTAATGAAGGTTATATGAGCAATATTCAAACTTCAGTCTCCTAAGCATCTTTTAATATTTTATTATGAGATTTTTTTTCTCTGTCTTCCTTCCTCCCCATCCTTCTGTCCTTCCTTTTGCAAAAAAATAGCTTAGTTGTTATGACTATCCAATAATTCTTCATTTTGAGCCAAAGAATTATTCATAGTTGCATAATCGTGAATAAAGGAGCTGGAACTGTATAGAAAGTTGTCATTCTTCTAATGATGATAAATTATACATTATAATGTAAATTACACTTCCTAGAGATCTGAGAAAAAGTTAGGTTTTTCCCAGTTCTAGTACTTTTGACTGTCTGTCTGTCTCCAGAGAGAGAGAGAGAGAGAGAGAAGTTAAAGTAATTGTTAAAATTCATGTAATTATTGCAAGACCTGAGACTACAACTCCTTACCTTAAACCAGAGTATGCTGCTGTAAGGCCATACTAGCATCTTTCTACAACTCCAAAGAGTGGGTTGGTTTGGGGTGGTTGATGGTAATCTGGAGATGTTGGTCTACACTATACAACATTAGTAGAAAGAATGAATTAGGTGATTACCTAATGCAATTCAAAGTAACCTTTGAAAATCTGGGTCTAGGCCATTACTACTTTAAAGAAATAGAGAGAATGCATTGATTTCAGTTCTAAGTGATTTAGACACCTAGAACTTTTTCTTTCATTCTGAGAGTGCTGGACTTACTGAATGAAACCAGAACTTGTCCTGTACCCAGACAGGATTAGACCAGACTCCTCGGGGCAACACCAAAGTAGATGAGATGCCCTGTTCCCAAACTGTTTTTTCTTGGCAGCTTTCTTCTCTTAAATATAGCAGGACTTTATGTGTGGGCAGTGGGGATATATGAAAGTCTGCTTTGTTCCTGTTTAGTGTCCTCTCAGGGCCAAATGGCATTTCATTTCATTCATTGTCCATTTACTGGGAGCAAGGAGAGCACTTAACAAGAGGACAGAAACTAGAAGCTGGGAAAGTAAACTAGAGAAAATCCTTTTGTGCCCGGAATTTGTTCCTTCTGGTGAGTTCTTGGTCTCGCTGACTTCAAGAATGAAGCTGCGGACCCTTGCGGTGAGTGTTACAGTTCTTAAAGATGGTGTGTCCGGAGTTTGTTCCTTCAGATATTCAGATGTGTCTGGAGTTTGTTCCTTCTGGTGGGTTCGTGGTATCGCTTACTTCAGGAGTGAAGCCGCAGAGCTCTGCAGTGAGTGTTACAGCTCTTAAAGGTGGCGCATCTGGAGTTGTTTGTACCGCCTTGTGGGTTTGTGGTCTGGCTGGCTTCAGGAGTGAAGCTGCAGACCTTCACAGTGAATGTTACAGCTCATAAAGGTAGTGTGAACCCAAAGAGTGAGCAGCAGCAAGACTTATTGCAAAGAGCAAAAGAACAAAGCTCCTACTGTGTGGAAGGGTACCTGAGCGGGTTGCTGCTGCTGGCTGGAGTGGCCATCTTTTATTCTCTTATTTGTCCCCGCCCACATCCTGCTGATTGGTCCATTTTACGGAGTGCTGATTGGTCCGTTTTTACAGAGTGCTGATTGGTGCATTTACAAGCCTTTAGCTAGACACAGAGCACTGATTGGTATGTTTTTACAGAGTGCTGATTGGTGTGTTTACAAACCTTTAGCTAGACAGAGCGCTGATTGATGCGTTTTTACAGAGTGCTGATTGGTGCGTTCACAAACCTTCAGCCAGACACAGATTGCTGATTGGTGCATTTACACTCCTTTAGCTAGACAGAAAAGTTCTCCAACTTCCCACTGGACCCAGAAGCCCAGCCGGCCTCACCTCTCACCTTGACCCGAGGTCTAACGGGAGTAGACATTAATTAGGTGTAAGTGGGAAACACCAAGCATAAATGCCCAGACAACCGGAAAGACTGGGAAGCACAATAGTTGATGATGAAAGGCAAGTAGGTCCCCGAGCATGTGAAACTTTGGAGTCTAAGTTCAGAGTTCTTTTCGAAATCAACTTTATTGAGGTAGTTAGCATACAGTAAAATGCACCCATTTGATAGTACATTTTGATGAGCTTTGACAAATTTATACACATGAATAACCACCACCAAAATTAAGATCCCTCACTCTTAAAAGTTCCATCGTGTCCTTGCAGCTAATCTTTCCCACCCTCAGCCTCAGGCAACCACTGATGTGCTTTCTGTCATTGTAGATTAGATATACAGTAACTGGAATCATACGCTTCTTTTATGTAAAAGCTTTCTTCGTGTAACAATGCTTTTGAGATCCATCCATGTTGTATGTCATTTGTTAATCTTTTTATTGCTGAATGTTATTCCTTTGTATGGATGTACCATAATTTATTAGATCTGTTGGAAATTTGAGTTGTTTCTGTTTTTGGTTAGTGTGGTTAAAGCTCCTATGTCTTTCTGTGTACATAGATTTTCATTTCTTTTGGGCTGATAACAGGAAATGGAATTGCTGTGTGGTATGGTAAGTAGAAACTGCCAAACTGTTTTCCACAGTGCTTGACCACTTTATTTTCCCTCCAGCAGTATATGTGTGTCCCAATTTCTCCTCATCTTTGCCAGCCTTTTAAATTGTATTTAGTATTGTCAGTCTTTTAAATTGTAGCTATTCTTAGGGGTGTGTAGATGTATCTCATTGCAATGTCAATTTGTATTTCACATTGAGTAATGATTTTGAGCATTTTTTTCTTGTGCTTATTAATCATTCATGTATCTTCTTTATAAAATGTCTATCTAAAATTTTTGTCCGCTTTTTGTTTGTCTTACTGAGTTGCAGGAGTTCTTTATGTTTTCTGAATATATTTTCTTTTGTCAGATACACATATTTCAAATAGTTTCTTCCTGACAGTGGCTTGCCTTTTTATTTTAAACTGAATGTCTTTTGAAGAACTGAAATTTTACATTTTGATGAAGTCATATTAATATTTTATTATTTTTGCTTTTTTTGTGTCCTATGTAAGGAACTTTTACCTACCGCAAGGTTGTGAAGATGTTCTTTATGTTTTCCTGTAGAGACTTTATAGTTTCAGGCCTTTTATCCATTTTCTGTTAATTTTTATGTATGGCATGAAGGCTTGAGGTCATCCACATCGCTCTCATATGGGTATACAGTTGTTCCAGCATCATTTGTTGGAAAGACTCTTTTATCTATAGAATTAGTTTGTCTAAAATTAATTGACTGTAGATGTATAAGTCTGTTTCTGGGACATTGTTTCTCTTCCATTGATTTCTATGTGAGTACCACACAGTCTTGATCATTACAACTTTATATTATGTAATAAAGTCTGTGTTGTAAGCTTCCCAACCTTTCTCATTCTTAAAGTTGTTTTATTTGTTGCAGGTTCTTTGCATTTCCATCTGAATTTTAGGATGAGTTTGTCAGTTTGTAGAAAAATGCATGCCCAGGCTGGATGCAGTGGCTCACACTGGTAACCCTAGCACTTTGGGAAGTTGAGGCAGGAGGATCACTTGAGGCCAGGAGTTTGAGACCAGCGTCGGCAACATAGCAAGACTCACTTTGTAAAAAAAAGTAAAATAAAATTATCCAAGTGTGGTGGTGCACACCTGTATCCCAGCTACTCAGGAGGCTGAGGTGGGAGGATTGCTTGAGCCCAGGAGTCTGAGGCTTCAGTCAGCCGTGATCATGCTGCTTGCACTCCAGCCTGGGCCACAGAGTGACACCCCATCTCTAAAAAATAATAATAAAAAAAAGAAAAATGCATTCCCAGATTTTGACTGAGAATGCTTGGAATATGTATATGATTTTGGGAAGAGTTGCTTTTTTTTTTTGACATGAAGTCTCAACCTGTCGCCCAGGCTGGAGTGCAGGGCACCATCCCAGCTAACTGCAACCTCTGCCTCCCAGGTTCCAGTGATTCTTCTGCCTCAGCCTCCCAAGTAGCTGGGCTTACAGATACTCACCACCATGCCTGGCTAATTTTTGTGTTTCTAGTAGAGACGGGGTTTTGCCATGTTGGCCAAGCTGGTCTCGAATTTCTGACTTCAAGTGTTCCTCTCTCCTCGGTCTCCCAAAGTGTTGGGATTACAGGAGTGAGCAACTGCACCTGTCCTCTAAGAGTTGCTGTCTTAAAAAGAGTCAGTCTTCAATAAACATGGCCTATCTCATGGAATATCACTTCTTTTATTTAGCTCTTCTTTATCTCAGCAGTTATGTCACTTTTAGTATAAAGGTTTTACACATACTTTAATTTATCTCTACCTAGTTCATGAATTTTTCATCTCAGGGTATAATTGACAAAATGGAATAGACTTAAGGTGTACAATGCAATGATTTGATACATATATATAGTGAAATGATTACCAAAATCAAGTTAGTTAACACATCTGTCACCTCACGTAAGTTACCTTTTTGTGTGTGTGTGGAGAACACTTAAGATCTACTACTGTTAGCAGATTTCAAGTACACAATACAATATTGTTAACTATAGTCACTATGGACTGTATTCATCTTATAACTGAAAGTTTTTACCCTTTGATCAGCATCTCACTTTTTCCCCCAAACCCCGTCTCCTGGCAACCACCATTCTGCTCTCTTTCTATGAGTTTAAAAGACAGTTAAAAATGAGATCATACAGTATTTGTCTTCCTAGTCTAGCTTTTTTTTTACTTAGCATAATGCTTTCCACCTTTACGCATGTTACTGCAAATGATAGAATTTTCTTCTTCTTTATGGCTGAGTCATATTCCATTATGTTCATGTATGTGTATATATATTCATTCATTCATTGACAGACACATTTCCATGTCTAGTGAATAATGTTGCAATGAACATGGAGTGCAGATATCTCAAGATACTGACTTTGTTTCTTTCAGATATATACCCAGCAGTGTGATAGCTAGATTATGTGGTAGCTCTATTTTATATTTTTTGAGGAATCTTTGTACTGTTTTTCATACTGGCTGTACCAGTTTACATTCCTACCATCAGTGTGCAAGGGTTCTGTTCTCACCAACATTTGTTATTTCTTGTCTTTTTTTTTTTTTTTTCCTGTGATAGGGTCTCATTATGTTGCCCAGGCTGGTTTCAAACTTCTGGGCTCAGCTGATCCTCCTACCTTGGCCTCCCAAAGTGTTGAGATTATAGGCATGAGCCACTGTGCCTGGCCATATTTCTTGTCTTTTTAATAATAACCATTCTAATGGGTGTGAGGTAATATCTCATTGTGGTTTTGACTTGCATTTATTTCTTTGAAGATTAGTGATATTGAGCACCATATCATGTATCTGTTGGCCATTTGTATGTCTTCCTTGGAAAACTCTCTATTCCAGTTTTTTGTCCATTTTCTAATTAGAGTATTTGGTTTGTTTCTTTTTTTTTTTTGCCATTGAACTGTATGATACACACACAGACACACACACACACACACACACACACACACGCCCCTCATCAGATATATGTTTGCACATATTTTCCCCCTTCCATAGGTTGCCTTTTCATCTTGTTGAATATTTCCTTTGCTATGCAGAAGCCTTTTAGTTTCCTGTAGTTGTGCTTGTTTATGCTTTTTTTGGCCTATGCTTTTGGGGTCATATTCAAAAAATAATTACCAAGACCAGTGTAAAGGAATTTTTCCCCTGTATTTTCTCCCAGGAGTTTTAATGGTATCAGGTCTTAAATTTAAGTCTTTTTGTCTATTTTGAGTTAAGATTTGTGAAAGAGAAAAGATTGGAGTCCAATTTTAATTCCAATTTAAATTCCAATTTAATTTTAATTGCAGATGAATATCTAGTTTTCCCAGAATCATTTGTTACAGAACTACGTATGTGTGGGCTTACTTCTGGGCTCTCAGTTTTGTCTCATTGGTCTGTGTGTTTTTATGCCAATACACTATTGTTTTGATTATTATAGCTTTGTAATATATAGAAATAAGGAAGTGTGATGCCTCCAGCTGTGTTTTGTTTTATTTTCCAAGATTGCTATGGATATTTGGGTTCTATATGAATTTTAGGATTGTGAAAAATGCCATTGGGATTTTGATAGGGATCACATTGAATCTATAGATTTCTTTGGATAGGATGGACATTTCAACAATATTTTTTCAATCCATGAACATGAGATATCTTTCCATCAATTTGTGTCATTTTCAGTTTCTTTCATCAGTGTCTTACAGTTTTGTTTTTTGTTGTTTTGTTTTGTTTTGTGACGGAGTCTTGCTCTTTTCGCCCAGGCTGGAGTAGAGTGCTGTGATCTCGGCTCACTGCAACCTTCACCTCCCAGGTTCAAGCTGTTCTCCTGCTTTAGCCTCCTGAGTAGCTGGGATTACAGGTGCCTGCCACCACGCCTGGCTAATTTTGTACTTTCAGTAGAGACAGGTTTTTTATGTTGGCCAGACTTCTCTTGAACTCCTGACCTCAGGTGATCTGCCTGCCTTGGCCTTCCAAAGTGCTAGGATTATAGGCATGAGATACCATGCCCGGCCGACGTCTTATAGTTTTCAGTGTATGGATCTTTCACTGCCTTGGTTAAATTTATGTCTAAGGGATTTTTTGTTGGTATGCCACTGTAAATGGGATTTTTTTTACATTTATTTTTCAGATAATTTGTTGATTTCATATAGAAATACAAGCAAATTTTGAATGTTTAGTTTGTACCCTGTAACTTTACTAAATTTGTTTGTTCTAACAGTTTTTTTTTGGTGGAGTCATCAGAATTTTCTATGTAATAGGATCATGTCATCAACAAACAATTTAACTTTTTCATTTCCAATTTGGATGCCTTATCTTTCCCAGTTGCTCCTGCTAGGACTTTCAGTACTATGTTGAATAGAAGTGGTGAGAGTGGGCACTCTGTGGGTTTGTCATATATGGCCTTCCTTATTTTTGGGGGTACATTCCTTCTATACCCAATTTATTGGGCATTTTTATCATGAAAGGATGTTGAATTTTGTCTTTTTTCGGAATCTATTGAGAAGGTCATATGATTTTTATGGTTTATTAATGTGGCTTATCACATTTATTGATTTGTGTATGCTGTCATCTTGCATCCCAGGGATGAATACCATTTGATCATGTTGTATGATCTTTTTACTGTGCTGTTGATTTCAGCTTGCTGGTGTTTTGCTGAGAACTTTTGCACCTGTGTTCATTTGGATTATTGGCTTGTAGTTTTCTTGTGATGTCTTTGTCTGGCTTTGGTATCAGGGTAATGCTGGCCCCATGAAATGAGTTTGCAAGTATTTCCTCCTCCTCAGTTTTTTTTGAAGGAGTTTGTGAAGGATTAGCATTAAATGTTTGGTGAAATTCAGTAGTAAAACCATCAGGTCCTGGACTTTGCTTTGCTGGGAGACTTTTTATTGCTGATTCAGTCTTCTTATTCTTTATTGGTCTGTTCAGATTTTCTGTTTCTTCATTATTTCATCTTGGTAGGTCGTATGTTTCCAGGAATTTATTTATTATTCTAGGTTATCCATTTTGTTGGCATATAGTTGTTCATAATAGTCTCTTATGATCTGTTGTATTTCTGTGGTATCAGTTATAATGCTTCTTCTTTCGTTTGTAATTTTATTTATTTGAGTCCTCTCTCTTTTTTTCTGGGTTGTTCTAGCTAAAGTTTTGTCAAGTTTTGTTTATCTTTCCAAAAAACCAGCTTTTAGTTTTGTCCATTTTTCTGTTGTTTTACTATTCTCTATTTCATTTATTTCTACTCTAGTCTTTACTATTTTTTCCGTATGCTAATTTGGGTCCAGTTTTTTTCCCTAGTTTGCTGAGATGTAAAGTTAAGTTGTTTGAGGTCTTTTTTTTTTTTTCCCTGTAATGTAGACATTTATCAATATAAACTTTCCCACTTAGAACTTCTTTTGCTTTATCCCATAAGTTTTGATATGTTGTATTTCCATTTTGTTTTTTCTTAGATATATTTTAAATTTTCTTTTGACCCATTGATTGCTTAGGAGTGTGTTCTTTAGTTTCTGTATATCTGAATTTTCCATTTTTCCCTCTGTTTTCATTTCTAGTTTTATACGTTTGTGATCAGAAAAGATACATGATATGATTTTAATTTTCTTGAATTTAAGACTTTTTTTGTGTGTCTTGACGTATTCTAAATACGTGTGTGTGTGACAAGAATGTGTATTTTGCTGCTGTTGGATAGGATGTTCTTTATATGTCTGTTAGGTCCGCCTTTTCTATAGTGTTGTTCAAATCTGTTGATTCCTTATGATTTTCTGCCTGCATGATCTATCTATTGTCAAGAGTGGCATAATAAAGTCCCCTCTATTATTATATTGTCATTTATTTCTCTTTACAGTTCTCTTAATACTTGCTTTATAATGAGGTGCCTTGATGTTAGATGTATTACTGTTTACAATAGTTAAATCTTCTTGATGAATTGACCCCTCTTTCATTATATAATGATCTTCTTTGTCTTTTCTGACAATTTTTGACTTAAAGTCTAGTTTGTCTGATATAAATACAGCCGCCCTGTTCTCTACTGGTTACCATTTGCATGGAATATGTTTTTCCATCTCTTCATTTTCAGCCTGTGTGTTCTCAAAGCTAAAGTGAGTCTCTTGTGGGTAGCATATTCGTGGATCTTAATTTTGTATCCATTCAGTCACTCTATATCTTTCTGTTTTTGTTTTGAGAAGGAGTCTTACTCTGTTGCCCAGGTTGGAGTGCACTGGTGACGTGACCTTGGCTCATTGCAGTCTCCATCTCCTTGGTTCAAGTGATTCTCCTACCTTAGCTCCATGAGTAGCTGGGATTACAGGTGCACACCACCACACCTAGCTAATTTTTGCATTTTCATTATAGACAGGGTTTCACTGTATTGGCCAGACTGGTCTTGAACTCCTGACCTCAAGTAATCTGCCTGCCTCAGCCTCTCAAAGTGCTGGGATTACGGGTGTGAGCCATAGCACCCAGCCTACTCTATATCTTTTGATCAAATAATCCTTTTACCTTTAATTATTGGTAGGTAAGGACTTATTGTCATTTTGTTGATTTTTTAAATGGTTTGTAGTTCCTTTGTTCCTTTCTTTCTCTTTTGCTGTCTTTCTTTATAATTTGGTGACTTTTTGTGATGGTAGGCTTTTATTTCTTTCTATTAATCTTTTGTGTATCTACTACAGGATTTTGCTTTGTAATTACCATGAGGCTTACATAAAATATAATTATTACATCCTATTTTAAGCCAGTAACAACTCAACTGTGGTTGCATACAAAAATTCTACACTTTTGTTCCCCCATCTCTCATGTTTTAGGTCATTGATGTTACAGCTTTTGATATTGTGTGCCCATTAAAATTATTTTAGCTATAATCATTTTTAATATGTTTGTTTTTAACTTTTATACTAAAGTTGATAGTGATATACATACCACCACAAGAATATTAGAGAATTCTGATTTTGACTATCTGTTTTTACCAGTGAGTTTTATACATTCATATGTTTTTACATTGTTAATTAGTATCCTTTCATTTCAGCTTGAAGATCTTTGGCATTTCTTATAAGGCAGATCTTAGTGATGATGAACTCCTTTAGTTTTTGTTTGTTGGGGAAAGTCTCTCTCTTTCATTTCTGCTGTACAGCTTTGCCAGGTGTAGTATTCTTGGTTGAGGGTTTTTTTTTTTTTTCTCCAATATATTGACTGTATTATTCCAGTCTTTCCTGCCCTGCAAGGTATCTGCTGAGGAATCCACTTATAGTCTTACAAGGGCTCTTTTGTATGTGACAAGGTGCTTTTCTCCTGCCATTTTCATAATTCTCTGTCTTTGACTTTTGACAATTTAATTATACTATGTCCTGGTGTAGACTTTTCAACCTGTTTGGAAATCTTTGGGTCTCATAAATTTGGCTGTCCTCTTCTATTCCTAAATTTGGGATCTTGTCAGCCATTATTTCTTTATATAGATTTTTCAGTCTCTTTATCTGTCTCTTTTCCTTTGGATATTTCTGGAATGCTTATGTTGTTTTGCTTGATGGTGTTCCAGATATCCTGTAGACTTCCTTCACTCTTTTTTTGTTTGTTTGTTTTTGCTTCTTTAACTGGCTACTTTTAAATGACTCATCTTTGAGTTCACTGATTTTTTTATTCTTCTGCTTGGCCAAGTCTGCTGTTGAAGCATGCTGTTAAAAATTTTTTTAATTCAGTGATTGTGTTCTTCAGCTTTATGATTTTTTTTAAGAGGGTGCAGGGTCTCACTCTGTCACCCAGCCTGGAATGCAGTGGCACAATAATAATTCTCTGTAACTTCAAACTCCAGGGCCCAAGTGATGATCCCACCTTAGCCTCCCAAATAGCTAGGACAACAGGCATGAGCTACCGCAGCCACCTACTTTTTTAAAAATTATTTTTGTAGGGACATGGTCTTGGTATTTTGCTTAGGCTTGTCTTGAATTCCTAGTCTCAAGAGATCTTCTCACCTTGGCCTCCCAAAGTGGTAGGATTATAGGCATAAGCCACTGTGCCTAGCTGGATTTTAAAAATGGTTTTTATTACTTTGTTGAACTAGAATATTGATCCAGACTTTTTTTTTTTTTGAGACAGAGTCTGGCTCTGTGGCCCAGGCTGGAGTGCAGTGGCACAATCTTGGCTCACTGCAAGCTCTGCCTCCTGGGTTCCCGCCCTCAGCCTCCTGAGTAGCTGGGACTACAGGCGCCCGCCACCACGCCTGGCTAATTTTTTGTATTTTTAGTAGAGACGCGGTTTCACCGTGTTAGCCAGGGTGGTCTTGATTTCCTGACCTCGTGATCCTCCCGCCTCAGCCTCCCAAAGTGCTGGGATTACAGGCGGGAGCCACCGCGCCCGACCTGATCCAGGCTTTTACATTACCCATACCTTTTGTTGTTTCTGAGCTGCAGCCGGAAACTGCTGGTTGGTTCATGGGAACAAGCAGGGTTAGTCTAAAATGTAGGCAAAAACTTAAAAACAACTAGTGAGTTTAGAATTTAATGGCAAATAAGTTTTGAAACATGATTTCTCTCTGTCTAGTCCTCATGTTGTTAAAAAACCAATCATCATAGGACTGAGTGGTTTGCAAAATAGACATTACTTTTATACTTGGCCTGATTATTTGCGTAAAGTACATCAAGAATAATTATTTCTATATAGGCCTTTTGGATTGACTTTGATGGAAGTTTGTTCCATAAGGAATTTCAGATAAGACCTTTTAAAGCTGAGCCCAATCATGGGTTTGTATCCTCAAACACCTGTGAGTTGGGTGATTCTCTCCTCTTAGGGTCCCAAGATAAACTTGGAGCTTCTGGACCTATTAGAAAGTGACATTCTTTACTGACCACAGGTCATGAACTCTGTACAGGGACTGTGTAGACAAGGGTAGGAGGCCAGTTTCCCACTGGGCTTTTATGGGCTCTGCAAGTTGAGATTGACTCAGCCTCAGTAAAGTAACCACTTTCTCCAATTGTGTTCTGTTGCAAAAGAAAAATGAATTCTTACCGCACTGATGGAAACAACTACATTGCCATAAGAAGACTCACAGATGGTTTCCAAATTCTGGCGGAACCAGGCAGAGAGAAACAAACATGCTCCAAATCTTGATCATAGGAATATACCTCACTCAGTTACTGAAGGCCATAAATAGTTCAAAATAAGTTTCCTTGACTCTGAAAAACAAAGCATGGATCAGCAGTATTCCAAGCAAAAGTCAAAAAGGTTTCTTCAGCTTTATGAGTTCAGTGCATTTAGTTAACTCTTGTTTTGCTTGATATTCATGAATATTTCAGCTCTTCGTGAGTCCTGTACATTTTCCTTTATTAAAATGTTACAGTCTCCAAAGTTATCAGAAGTCTGTGTTTGAGAGCAACTGTTAAAGTTCTATGGCTTATTATAAACCATCTTTTGAAAAGGATTAAAATAAGACAACAATTGTCTGTGAATAGCAAAATATCAAGGGTAGTTACAGTTACAAACACAATTAACAAAGAAGTGTGGTTATTTCTGTGGTTTATGATAACTTAACATTAATTATGGTTGACAGCATATACTTAGACATTAGAATTTTAGAAATCCCATGTGATTTTTGGACTTATATTAGCATTATTCACAAAAATATAACCGAAAGAAGATTGAACATCATTTTGGCAATCTCATGTACCTAAACATGTCAAATAATCCTGTTTACCTCTCGTTTGCTGGACACTTCAGGGCCCCCTGAAGTATTTGAAAAGCCAAGTGGTGGCTGGGAATAGTGGCTCATGCCTGTAATCCCAGCACTTTGGGAGGCCAAGGCCAGTGGATTGCCTGAGGTCAGGAGTTCGAGACCAGCCTGGCCAACCTGGAGAAACCCCATCTCTACTAAAAATACAAAATTAGCAGGTTGTGGTGGCGCATGCCTGTAATCCCAGCTACTTGGGAGGCTGAGGCAGGAGAATCCCTTGAACTTGGTGGGCAGAGGTTGTGGTGAGCCGAGATTACACCATTGCACTCCAGCCTGGGCAACAAGAGTGAAACTCTGCCTCAAAAAAAAAAAAAAAAAAAAAAAAAAAAAAAAAAAAGCAAAGTGCCAAGGAACACGGTTTTGCAACTGAAGTTTGATTTTGGGAAGGCTGTGAAATGTTCAAGCTTTAAAACACTTGAAGCCAGGCCTGGTGGCTTATGCCTGTATTCCTAGCACTTTGGGAGGCCAAGGTGGGTGAAACCCTATCTCTACTAAAAATACAAAAATTAGCTGGGCATGGTGCTGGGTGCCTGTAATCCCAGCTACTCGGGAGGTTGAGGCAGAGAATTGCTTGAACCTGGGAGGAAGAGGTTGCAGTGAGCCAAGATGGCACCACTGCACTCCAGCCTGGGCGATAGAGCGAGACTCCATCTCCAATGAATGAATGAATGAATGAATGAATGAATGTCTGAGAACTGAATGACAAGAAGGAACTTACCATAGTGATGCAGGATTTTTCTTGGTCACTTTGCCAGTCGGAGACCTCTGGCTGATAACGCCCCTGTCTGGGCCTTACTGGGCCTGGTTTCACCACAGGAGATGCCCCATCCACTTGGCCTGCCAGTTCATGCCTGGCCTGCAGTTTGTCACGGATCCCGTGGCCATTGCGACTGTGTGTTCAGCCCCTGGTTGGAGGTAGGGTGTGAGCGAGCAAGTATGTGGTCTGACCAGTTGTTCCAAGTGCCGGCACAGAAGCAGGCTTTGTGCGGTGCTTGTTGCTGGACTAGGCGTGTCTCAAACCCCTCCTGTGATGGTCTCTGATGTCCAGATGGGGGAATGTGGTGGCACCCAGGCAGGGGTGCCATGACTCCGAAGCCCCTGAGGGGGTGTTACAGCATGTTAATTAGCTCAAGGGGCTGAAAGAGCTGTTAACATGCCATCATCTGGAACGGATGGTGATGTGTTAACAGCTCTTTCAGACCCTTGCCCCACTTTGGCCTGTGGCTGCAGGCCTGGCTCAGCCCCACTGCTGCTTTCCGTTGTGTGGGGCAGCTGCCCTCTGCCAGCAGAGGGCAGAGGGCCACAATGTTACAGCCTTCTGTGTACCCACTTTCAGTGGGTCCTGAGTTCTTGTCCCACGTCCAAGAAGAATAGGATCACGCTGAGAATAGAAGAGTGAGGAAGGTGGAGAATTTAATTGAGCAACGAAACAGATCTCAGCAGAGAGGGGACGCAAGGGTGGTCCCCTACCCAAAGTCATGTGGTTTCTGTCCCACTGTGGCTGGGTCTGGGGCTTTTATGGGCTCAGATTGGGGCGTGTATGCTGATTGATTTGTGAGTATGCAAAAAGATTAAAACAAAAGCACTACTCAAAGTTGGGCACAACAGTGTAAAAAGTCAATTAGGGAAGGATAGGTATATATAAAATAGGTGAAGGCTGAGGATCAATCAGAGGAAAGTGTGCCAAATGGAAAGCCATTCTCAGTCCGGTTTGCGGATTTGACTTGTAGCTTGGCTTTCAGGCTTTAAACTGTCTTTTGGCTTGAAGGTGGGGTTTCACTGGGGACCTGCCCCTCTCTGCTTAGGATTTGTCTGCCTTCTGCCACTGTCAATATAAAGATCCAGGGAAAGACCTTTCAAAGGAAGAACTAATGAAAAACTTCTAAGATATGGACAAGCTGGGATTGTTGTTAGGATTGAATTCTTGCTATCCTTATTGTTATTACCACAGTAATTATTTTTGCAGGATTTCCAGAGTAGTGCTAGACTAGGACACGAAGCCACTTTTGCTGGTTCATTATTCCTGAATATTACTTGTGTATTGTACTATAGGTTAGACTCTCTCATGCCTCATAGTGTTACGTCAACAGCACAAAACGGTAACAAGAAATAACACTTGTGTAGCACTTTCTGTGTGCTGAGCATTTTTCTAAATACTTTACTTGCTTTTTGTGTCTGGTTTGGGACACAATTTGGATTCAGAAAAGAGAGAGGTCTCAAGAAATGAGAGGAAGGAAAGTTAGAATGAATTGAGAGGAGCTATAATGGTAAAAAGACATGAAATGGTACTTCAGGTGAAGAGTTAAGGGGGAACAGAAACTTTTCTCTTGACAAATCTGTTTTCCACATGCCAACTTACTGTTTCTTGTTTTCAGACAAGAGATAGTTTGGAGGGAAGAGGCTTGCCTATAAGAAAAGGATAGGCTCCAGGTCAGGACAGGAGTTTAGCTGTACTCAGAAGTTTCTATGACTTGACTTTCAATAAAGGAAGTAAGCTACTTTTTTGATCTGTGCTAGGTGTGGGTTTGATATTAAAATATCAAATGTTTTCTTGCCCTCTCCTCCAAATCTCTTCTTTACTTTTGAGTGCCTTGACATTCCTTTTAGTTGGAGACAAAACTTTTAATCAACTATTAGAGTTAAAAAGCATAAAAGGAAAATTCCCATTTGAAGATACATGTTGGTTTCAACTTATTTAAATCAAAGTATGATCAGTCAGTAAATAACCAAAAGTAACTGATTAATAACTATTCTAATTGCAGAAAGGTGAAAATTAACAAGGTTGTGGAGTACTTCTAAAGTTGTGAGAAAATAATCTGTTGGGGACTTTTTTTTTTTTTTTTTTTTTTAACTTAGTGCTTCTGATTACCTTTGGCGTCTTTACTGTCACCTCAGCAGAGGTAAACAGAAGCTGCTTGGAAATGTATTTTTTTCATGTGATTTTATGTATCTGTAGCTTACTGAGAATATTTGATTCTGTTATGTGTTTTATATAGACATTCTTTCTGAAAATAACAGGTCTTGTAGGCAATAGTTCTCAATTCAGCTTTGCATCAGAATAACTTGTGACCCTTAAAAAAAAAATCCAGATTCCTAAATCCTGCCCTAAGGATTAAGCATTAGTGTTTGAAATATAAAAAGCCTCAGATTTGGTTTCCTCATTTATAGCCACTGTTGAGACTTGTAACTTTAGAGAATTTTTAGAGATATCAGCATATTGTACTTTGTATTTAATAGTTGATGATGGCATGCCATATTGAAAAAGGTTTTAGAGTTTATTTGCATAAATGTGATGAATCTTTGTAATGTAACTTAGCCAACCCACATTTATTGAGCTCCTGTTTACATGTTGCTAAGCTGTAATGAATGCTAATATGAATCAGACAATTTTCTTTACAAATACAGATTGATTTTTTAGTTATCTAAAATATGTGAATATTGGGAACAAATAGTGTTTTTAAATAAAAATATACTTTATTTGAAACTCAGTTTTTAGGTGCAATATTTAGATTCTATATGAGATCAAAGTAGTTCAGATTCTGCTTGTATAGGAAAGTTAAGTGCAGATGAAATATTTTACCACTATTGTAGAATTTTGTACTACAACAGCAGAGTTGAATTGTTTATACAAAACGTTTGTCAACTTCTGAGAAAGACAGTTACATTGTTTGTAAATAAGAACAGTTTTATTTCCAATCTGTATACTTTTTCTTGCTGTAGTGCACTGGACAGGACTTCCATGGGCTGTTGAATGAGAGTGGTGACAGTGGACATTCTTCCTTTTTCCTCCATCTCAGGGGGAAATTATTCAGCCTTTCACCTTTAAACGTAGTGTTACTTGTAGATTTTTCTTAGATACTCTTTATCAGGTTGAGGAAGCATCCTTGTATTACTTGTTTACTGAACAGTTTTGACATGAATGAATGCTGAATTTTCTCAGATGCCCTTTATTTTGATATGACATTAATTGATATGAACATACGGTCTTTCTTCTTTAGTCTATTAATATAGTAGATTATGCTGATTGATTTTTCCAGTGTTGAACCAGCTTGGCATTCCCCAACTAAATCCTATTGATTGTGATGTATTTTGTATGTATGTATGTATGTATAAAATTTGTAATTTGGTTTGTATGTATTTGATTTGAAATATATTTGAATAAATATTTATTTGAAATTGTTTTATGTATATGTATAAAACTGGATTTGATTTGCTAATATATATAATTTATAATTTGATTAGCAAATTAAATCCATACTTTTATATGTAACCCACATATATATTTTTATACATATAACAAATATATCTTTAACAAAAAATATAACAACTATATCTGTGGCTACCTATCAGGGATGGGTATAATACAGGAAGGCATATTGGTATGGGTGTGGTTGCCCAACTGTATACAGTTGTAAAAATTCTTTGAACTATATACTTTAGTTTTGTGTAACGTACCCAGTTAAGAGTCTAGCATCACTTGCTTATCTGTCTGTCCTAGAACCTGTGGTGTCTCAGGTTTTTCTGATGAAAAGAAATTGAGCTCTCCAAAAATAATGAGTAGGTTTCATTGTATTAGTTAAAAATAATACTAGAGGAACATAAATTTAGAATATCCTGTGAAGGACAATGCACCTTAAAAGTTTTCAGAATCTCAGACATGCTGGAGATCAAACACAACATGCCATTCTTCATTGCAGCTCTTTTGAATGAACTATTTAAAATAATATCTTTCAATACTATCTGCCAATGTTTCCTTCAAATTTCTAATACTTACTGTTATATTTTTCTCAGTCTGAGGGAAAAGGCCATACCAATGCTGGAGATGCAATATATGAGGTGGTGAGTCTACAGCGAGAGTCTGACAAGGAGGAACCAGTCACTCCTACTAGTGGAGGGGGTCCAATGTCACCCCAGGATGATGAAGCAGAAGAGGGTAAGAAGTTGGACTTACTCAGTTTCTTCTGTCTGTATAGCTGCTTTACTTACAATCTTCAAAGGAGGTGTGTGTGTTGCGGGGAGAAGTGGAGGTTATTCCTAACCTCTGTTACCCTTAGGCTAGATTCTACAAGATGCAGAAAAGAATTTGGTTCATTTGGTTCCTAAGTTGCATAGTCCCCAGTGCCACTTATGCAACTATTTAAATTTGACAGCATCACTTGGCTGTTGTTGTTTTCTATTTTATTTCAATTATTTTTATTTTGTATTTTTTTGAGATGAAGTCTCCCCTGTCACCCAGGTTGGAGTGCAGTGGAAAACCTTGGCTCACTGCAACCTCTGCCTCCCGGGTTCAAACAATTCCCCTGCCTCAGCCTCCTGAGTAACTGGATACAGGTGTGCGCCACCACGCTTGGCTAATTTTTTTGTATTTTTAGTAGAGACAGGGTTTCGCCGTGTTGGCCAGGCTTGTCCTGAACTCCTGACCTCAAGTAATCTGCCCACCTCAGCCTCCCAAAGTTCTGGAATTACAGGCATGAGCCACTGCACCTGGTCTCAATTATTTTTGAAGTGTCTAATGAGAAGTTTCAAATGATCTCATGTGATTTTAGAATTTTTATGTTTGTTACGTCATGTCCTATTTCTCATTTGACATTATTCAGTTCTTGTTTTTTGTTGTTGCTGCACCCCTTACCACTACTTTTTTTGGAAATAGTGGGGTATCTGCTCTATTTGCTACTTGGTTGCTGCTGAGAGATAACTGACCTCACAAAAGGCACACATCATTTGCCTCTGTGCTCAATACTCTTTTTATAGAAACTAGAACTAAATGACAGATGTTTACTTTAAGACCTTGTATCATGTGCTTCTAGGGTATGGTTTATTAATAGTAAATTTCTTGATTTTTATTACCGTTGAAAAAAGCATCTTAGAATTCTCAGTCTTTCTTCTGTATGAAACTATTTTTTTTTGATTGCCATAAACATAATTATTTTTAGCTATTATTTATTTAGTGCTTACTATATTCTAAGAACATTCCAGGTATTACAAATATGTTACCTTATTTGAGTCTTACAATCCTGTGAATACTCTTATTAACTTGGTTTTAAGGATGAGAAACTGAGACAGAGAGAGCATAATCACTTGCTAAGCTCACTCAGTTCAAAGTGGCAAAGCTGAGATCTCAGTCCAGGCTATCTGACTTTAAGATTTGTACTTGTAACTATGGCATTATTCTGTCAAGTTAGCCAGTTGATTAAAACATAAAAACAATTCACTTTTAAAACTAAGGTAAAATTCACATAACATGAAATTAACTATTTAAACATGGACAATTCAGTGGCATTTTAGTACATTCACAATTTTGGGCAATCATCACCTCTATCTAGTTCTTAAACATTTTCGTCATCCAAGAGGAAATATTATACCCATTAAGCAGTCACTCCCTGTTCTCCCCTTTCCCTTCCCCCGGCAGCCACTAATCTGCTTTCTATCTCTGTGGCTTTACCTATTTTGCATAATTCATATAAATGGAATCATACAAAATGTGACTTTTTGTGTCTGGCTTCTTTCACTTAGCATAATGTTTTTTGAGCATTTTGTTTCATCTACATTGATACGTGATGTAGCAGGTGCCAGTATTTCATTCCTTTTTATGACTGAATAATAATTAATTATTTAGATAAAGCACATTTTGTTTATCCATTTATCTTTCAGTGGACACTGGTTGATTCCATATTTGGGCTATTGTGAATAATGCTGCAGTGCACATGGGAGTGCATCTGTCTCCTTGACATACTGGTTTCATTTCCTTTGGATATATATGCAGTAGTAGGATTGCTAGATTATATGGTAGTTCTATTTTTAATTTTTTGAGGAACCACCATACTGTTTTTCATAATGGCTGTACCAATTTGTATTTCTACCAATAGTGTTCAAGGGTTCCCTTTTCTCCACATCCTTGGGAACACTTATTTTTGCTTTTTGATAATAGCCATTTTAACAGGTGTGAGATGATATCTCATTGTGGTTGTGATTTCCATTTCCCTTATGATTAGTGATGTTGAGTACCTTTACATACACCTGTTAGTCATTTGCATGTCTTCCTTTGAGAAATGTCTTTTAGGTCCCCTGTCCCTTTAGAGAAATTTTTTTTTTTTTGCTATTGAGTTGTGTGAATTTCACATATATATGTGTATATATGTATGTATGTATATATGTATACAGACAATATACATATCTATACATATATACACATATACATATATTGCATATCTGTTATAAGATATGTGATTTGTAAATATTTTCTCCCATTCTGTAGGTTGCCCTTTCATACTGTTGATTGTTTCTTTTGTTTTGCACATGTTTTTTAGTTTGATGTAATCCCATTTATCTATTTTTGCTTTTGTTGCTTATGCTTTTGGGGTTGTATCCAAAAAACCATTGCCCAAACCAGTGTCATGGAGCTGGTCCCCTTTGTTTTTTTCTAGTAGTTTAAGTCTTTAATCCATTTTTAGTTTATTTTTATGTATGGTGGTGTGAGATAAAAGTCTAATCTCTAATTTCATTCTTCTGCATGTTGTGGATATCCAGTTTTTCCAAAACCATTAATTTGAAGAGACTGTTCTTTCCCCATTGTATGGTCTTGGCACCTTTGTTGAATGTCAGTTGGCTCTAAACACATGGAATTATTTCTGTTCTCTTTATCCCATTGGTCTATATGCCTATTTTTCATGCTGATCTCATGTTGTTTTGGTTACTTTAGCATTGCAGTAGATTTTGAAGTCAGATAGTGTAATGCTTCCAGCTTTGTTCTTTTTGCTCAAGATTGCTTCACCTATTTGGGATCCTTTTGGCTCTGTATGAAAATTTAGGATTTTTTTTTTTCTATTACTATGAAGAATGTCTTTGGAATTTTGTTAGGGATTGCGTTGTGATCTGTAGATTGCTTTGAGTAGTATAGACATTTTAAACATATTAATTCTTCCCATTCATGTACA
Organism: Macaca nemestrina; assembly: GCF_043159975.1. Classification (NCBI taxonomy): domain Eukaryota; kingdom Metazoa; phylum Chordata; class Mammalia; order Primates; family Cercopithecidae; genus Macaca; species Macaca nemestrina. The sequence goes on from NC_092125.1 coordinate 32,156,115, forward strand.
CAGTATATCACTCCATTTACTTGTATCTTAAATTTCTGTCATCGATGTTTTATAGTTTTCAGTGGAGAGATCTTTCACCTCATGAGTTAAATTTATTTCTAAGTATTTATCTTTTGTAGCTATTGTAAATGGGATTTAAAAAATTAGTTTTCAGATAGTTTGCTGTTACTCTGTAGGAATGCTACTGATTTTTGTATCCTGCAACTTTACTGAATTTATGTATTAATGCTAACAGTTTTTTTATGGAGTCTTTAGGGTTTGCTATAAATAAGACCATGTCATCTGCAAACCAGGACAATTTGATTTCTTCTCCAGTTTGTATGCCTTTTATTTCTTTCTCTTCCTAATTGCTTTGGTCAGGGCTCAGTACTATTTTAAATAGTAGCGGCAAGAGTAGGCATCCTTGTCTTGTTCTGAATCTTAGAGGAAAAGTTTTAACCTTTCCCCATTGAGTATAATGTTAACTGTGGGTTTGTCATATATGGCCTTATTTTATTGAGGTATATCCCTTCTATACTTAATGTGTTGAGAGTTTTTCCCGTGAAAGGATGTTGAATAATGTCAAACGTTTCTTCCGTATCAGTTGAAATTATCATATGATTTTTGTCCTTCATACTGTTCATGTGATGCATTACATTTACACATTTGCATATGTTAACTCATTCTTGCATCTCCTGGATGAATCCCACTTGATCACGATGAATAATCTTTTTAATGTGCTGTTGAGTTTGGTTTTCTAGTGTTCTGCTGAGGGTTTTTGCATCTGTGTTCTTCAGAAATATTGGCCTGTAGTTTTCCGTTTTTGTAGTGTCCTTGTCTGTGTCTGGCTTTGGTATTAGTGTAATGCTGGCCTCACAAAATGAGATTGGAATTACTCTGTTCTCTTGAATTTTTTGGAAAAGTTTGAGAACAGTTGGTATTAATTCATCTTTCAGTCTTTGGTAGAATTCAGCAATGGAGCCATCAGGTCCTGGGCTTTCTTTTTTTGATGGGAGACTGTTTATTATTGATTCAGTGTTATTACTCATTATTGGTTGGGTCAGATTTTCTATTTCTTGATAATTTAATCTTGGTATGTTGTATGTGTCAAGGAATTATTCATGTCTTTTAGGTTGTTTAACTGAATATAATTAACTATAACAGTATTTTATGATTCTTTGTATTTCTGTTGTATCAGTTGAAATGTCTCCTTGGTGTTCAGGAGCATGTTGTTTAATTTCCATTATTTGTGAATTTTCCAAAGTTTTTTCTGTTATTAATTTATAGTTTTATACTATTGTGGTTGAAAAAGATACTTGATTCTATTTCAGTCTTCTTAAATTTGTTAAGACTTGTTTTGTGGCCTAACATATGATCTGTTCTAGAGAATGTTTCATATACAGTTGAGGAGAATGTATATTGTGCAGTTTTTAGATGGAATGTCTCATATATTATTTAGCCTAGAGTATACTTTAAGTCTGATGTTCCTTTATTGATAATTCTGTCTGGATGATCTGTCCACTGCTGCAAGTGGGTTGTTGAAATCTCTTACTATTTTTGTATTGCAGAATGTGTCTCTTCAGATCTATTAATATCTGCTTTATATATAGGTACTTTGATGTTGAGTGCATATATTTACAATTATCATAGTTTCTTGCTGAATTGACCTTTTATTATATAATCACCTTGTTTCTTTAACTTTTTTTTAATTTTAATTTTTGTGGACACATAGTAGGTGTATATATTTGTGGGGTACATGAGGTGTTTTGGTAAAGGCATGCAGTGTGAAATAAGCACATCATGGAGAATGGAGTATTTATTCTCTCAAGCATTTATCCTTTGAGTTATAAACAATCCAGTTATACTTTTTAAGTTATTTTGAATTGTACAATTAAGTTATTATTGACTATAATCATCCTGTTGTGCTGTCAAATACTAGATCTTACTCATTCTTTCAATTTTTTTTGTACCTATTAACCATCCCCACCTTCCCCTCCCAATCCATCGCTACTATTCCTAGCCTCTGGTAGCCATCTGTATTAGTCTGTTCTCACACTGCTGTAAGGGTACTACCCAAAATTGGGTAATTTATAAACAAAGGAAGTTTAATTGATTCACAGTTTTGCATGGCTGGGGAGGCCTCAGGAAATTTACAATCATGGCAGAAGGGGAAGCAGGTACTTTCTTCACAAGGTGGCGAGAGAGAGAGAGAAAAGGGAAGAGCCCTCTTATAAAACCATCAGATCTCATGAGAATTTACTTACTATCATGAGAATAGTATGGGGGAAACTGATTCAGTTTCCCATGATTCAGTCACCTCCCACCAGGTCTGTCCCTCAACAACTGGGGATTACAATTCAAGATGAGATTTGGGTGGGGGATGCAGAGCCTAACCGTATCATCATCCGTCTACTCTCTGTGTCCATGACTTCAATTGTTTTGATTTTTAGATCTAACCAATAAGTGATAGCATACAATGTTTGTCTTTCTGTGCCTGGCTTATTTCACTTAACATAATGATCTCCAGTCCGATCCATGTTGTTGCAAATAACTGGATCTTTTTTTTATTTTTATGTTTTTGAGATGGAGTTTCACTCTTGTTGCCCAGGCTGGAGTGCAGTGGTGCAATCTCAGTTCACTACAGCCTCCACCTCCCGGATCTAGTGATTCTCCTGCCTCAGCCTTCTGAGTAGCTGGGATTACACGTGCCCACCACCATGCCTGGCTAATTTTTTGTATTTTAGTAGAGACAGGGTTTCGCCGTGTTGGCCAGGCTTGTCTTGAGCTCCTGACATCAGGTGATCCACCCACCTCGGCCTCCCAAAGTGATGGGATTACAGGCATGAGCCACCGTGCCCCGCTGACAGATGACTGGATCTTATTCTTTTTTATGGTTGAATAGTCCTTTGTTGCATATAAGTACCACATTTTCTTTATGCATTCATCTGTTGATGGACACTTAGGTTGCTTCCAAATCTTAGCTGTTGTAAACAGTGTTGCAACAAACACAGGAGTACACATATCCCTTTGCTACACTGATTTCCTTTCTTGTTGGTATATACCCAGCAGTGGGATTGCTGGATCATATGGTAGCTTAATTTTTAGTTTTTTTTGAGGAACCTCCAAACTGTTTTCCTTAGTGGTTGTACTAATTTACATTTCCACCAGCAGTGTACAAGGGCTATTTTTTCTCTACATCACTAGCATTTGCGATTGCCTGCCTTTTGGATGTAAGCTATTTTAACTGGGGTGAGATGATATCTCATTACAGTTTTGATTTGCATTTCCCTGGTGATCAAAGATGTTAAGCATCTTTTTCATATGCCTGTTTGCCCTTTCTGTGTGTTGTTTTCTTGAGAAATGTCTATTCAGATCTTTTGCCCATGTTTTAATCAGATTATTTGATTTTTTTCCTATAGAGTTGTTTGAGATGTTCCTTTTATATTCTGGTTATTAATCCCTTGTCAGATAGGTAGTTTACAAATATTTTCTCCCATTCTGTGAGTTATCTCTTCACTTTGTTAATTGTATCCTTTGCTGTGCAGAAGTTTTCTAACTTGATATGATCTCATTTGTTCATGTTTGCTTTGGGTGCCTGTGTTTGTGGGGTATTACTCATGAAATTTTTGCCTAGACCAATGTCCTGGAGATTTTCCCCGGTGTTTTTTTGTAGTAGTTTCATAGTTTGAAGTCTTATACTTGAGTCTTTAATCCATTTTGTTTTGATTTTTGTATATGGTAAGAGGGGACTAGTTTCATCCCTCTGCATATAGATATTCAGTTTTCCCAGCACCATTTATTGAAAAGACTGTTCTTTCTCCAATGTATGTTTTTGGCACCTTTGTCAAAAATGAGTTCACTGTAGATGTATGGATTTATTTCTGGGTTCTCTCTTCAGTTCCATTGGTCTATGTGTCTGTTTTTATGCCTGTTCCATGCTGTTTTGGTTACTATAGCTCTGTCATATAATTTGAAGTCAGTTGTGATTCTTCAATTTTTTTTTCTCTTTGCTTAAGATAGCTTTGGTTATTCTAGGCCTTTTGTGGTTCCATATAAATTTTAGGATTGTTTTTTCTGTTTCTGCAAAGCACGCCATTGGTTTTTTGATAGGGATTGCATTGGATGTGTAGATTGCTTTGGGTAATATGGAGATTTCAGCAATATTGATTCTTCCAATCCATGGGATATTTTTCCATATTTTTGGTGTCCACTTCAATATCTTTCATCAGTGTTTTATAGGTTTCATTATAGAGATCTTTTACTTCTTCGGGTAAGCTCATTCCTAGGTATTTAGTTTCATTTATGGCCATTATAAATGGGATTATTATTATTATTTTTTGAGATGGAGTCTCACACTGTCACCCAGGCTGGAGTGCAGTGGTGTGATCTCGGCTCACTGCAAGCTCCGTCTCCCGGGTTCACGCCATTCTCCTGCTTCAGCCTCCTGAGTAGCTGGGACTACAAGGCGCCTGCCATCATATCTGGCTAATTTTTTGTATTTTTAGGAGAGACCGGGTTTCACTGTGTTAGCCAGGATGGTCTTGATCTCCCGACCTCATGATCTGCCCACCTCGGCCTCCCAAAGTGCTGGGATTACAGGCGTGAGCCACCGCGCCTGGCCATAAATGGGATTATTTTTAAAAATTCTTTTCCACATTGTTGACAATTGGCATATGTAAATACTACCAATTTTTGTATTGTAATTTGGTATCCTGCAACTTTACTGAATTTGTTCATGAGTTTTAATAGTTTTGTGGTGGAGCCTTTAGGTTTTTCCAAATACAAGATTATATCATCTGCAAACAAGGATAATTTGACTTATTTCTTTCCAATTTGGATACCCTTTATATCTTTGTCTTGTCTGATTGCTCTAGCTAGGACTTGCAGTACTGTGTTGATTAACAGTGGTAACAGTGCTGATTGCTCTAGCTAGGACTTGCAGTACTGTGTTGATTAACAGTGGTGACAGTGCTGATTGCTCTACCTAGGACTTCTGGTGCTATGTTGAATAACAGCGGTGATAGTGGGCATCCTGGTTGTGTTCCAGATCTTAGGGGAAAGGCTTTCAGTTTTTCTCCATTCAGTATGGTACTAGCTGTTGGTCTGTCATATATGGCTTTTATTATGTTGAGGTATGTTCCTTCTAGCTCAAGCTTTTTTTGAGGGTTTTTATCATGAAAGGATGTTGAATTTTATCAAATGCTTTTTCAGTATCAATTCAAATGACCATAGTTTTTTTCCTTTATTCTGTTGATAAGATGTATCACATTGATTGATTTGCATCGCAGGGATAAATCTCAATTGGTCATGATGAATGATCTTTCTAATGTATTGTTGAATTCGGTTTGCTGATGATTTTTGCATGAGTATTTATCAGAGATATTGGCCTATAGTTTTCTTCTTCTTTTTTTTTTTTTTTTTTTTTTTTTTGATGTGTGTTTGTCTGGTTTTGGTATCAAGGTAATACTGGCCTTGTAGAACGAGTCTGGACATTTGGAAGAGTTCCCTCTGCCTCTGTTTTGCAGTAGTTCGATTTGGATTGGTATTAGTTCTTTAAATGTTTGATAGAATTCAACAGTGAAGTCATCGGTTCCTGGGCTTTTCTTTAGTGGGAGACTTCTTATTATTGCTTCAATCTCAGTACTTGTTATTAGTCTATTCAGGTCTTGGATTTCTTCCTGATTCAATCTTGGTAGGTTTTATGTGTCTAGGAATTTGTTATATTCTTCTAGATTTTCCAATTCATTGGCATATAGTTGCTCATAGTAATTATTAATGACCCTTTGAATTTCTGCCATCTCAGTGATAATGTCTCTGTTTTCATTTCTGATCTTATTTATCTGTATCTTTTTGATTTTTTTTCTTAGTCTGGCTAAAGTTTTGTCAATTTTGCTGAAATTTTCAAGAAACCAGTGGTTTGTTTCATTGATTGTTCATTTTTTTAAGTTTCAATTTATTTCTTCTCTGATCTTTATTAGCTCTTTCCTTCAACTAATTTTGGGTTTGGCTTGCTCCTGCTTTTCTGATTTTTTAAGATGCATCATTAGAATGTTTATTTGAAGTTTTTCCTCTTTTTTGATGTAGACATTTATAGCTATAAAGGTCTCTCTTTGTACTGCTTTTGCTGGGTTTTGGTATGTTGTGTTTCCTTAATCATTTATTTCAAGAAATTTTTCAATTTTCTTCTCAATTTCTTCATTGACCCACTGGTCATTCAAGAGCATATTGTTTAATTTCTCTGTGTTTATATAGTTTCCAAAATTCCTCTTTTTAACAATTTCTAGTTTTACTCCACTGTGGTCAGAGAAGACGCTTGATATTATTTCAGTTTTTTTGAATGTTTTAAAACTTGTTTTGTGACCTAAAACATGGTCTGTCCTTGAGAATCATCTGTGTTCTGAGGAAAATAATATGTATTCTGCAGCCATGGGATGAAATATTCTGTAAATACCTATGAGGTCCATTAGGTCTATGGTGCAGATTAAGTCTGATGTTTCTTTGTTGATTTTTTGTCTAGAAGGTCTGTCCAGTGCTCACGGTGGGGGGTTGAAGTCTTCAAGTATTATCGTGTTGTGGTTTATCTTTCTCTTTAGCTCTAATGATATTTGCTTTATTTATCTTGGTGTTCCAGTGTTGAGGGCAGATATATTTAAAATTGTTGTATTTCCTTGCTGAATTGATCCCTTTATCATTATATGGCAGCTTTCTTTGTCTCTCATAGTTTTCTGTCTTGAAATCTATTTTTTCACTATAAGTATAGCTATTCCTGCTCTTTTTTGTTTGTTTGTTTGTTTCAGTTGGCATGGAATGTCTTTTTCCTTCTCTTTATTTTTGTCTATATGTGTCCTTGTAGGTGAAGTTTATTTCTTGTAGGCAACAGATGAATGGGTTTTGATTTTTCATTCATTCAGCCAGTCTGTGTCTTTTGATTGGAGAGTTTAGTCCATTTACATTCATTGTCATTATTTCTAAGTGAAGCTGTACTTCTGCCATTTTGCAATTTGTTTTCTGGTCTTCTTTTCTTTCCTTCCTGTCTTTCTTTAGTGAAGATGATTTTCGCTGTTGCTATGATTTCATTTCTTGCCTTTTTTTTTTGAGACATGGTTTTGCCATGTTGCCCAGGCTGTAAGATCTTTTCTTTATCTTTAGCCGTTGGGAGTTTGATTATCAAATGCCCTGACATAGTCTTCTTTGGGTTAAATGTGCTTGGTGTTCTATAACCTTCTTGTACTTGAATATTAGTTATCTTTCTCTAGGTTTAGGAATCCATTTCAATAAACTTTCTACCCTATCTCTTTCTCTACCTCCTCTTTAAGGCCAATAACACTTAGATTTGCACCTTTGAGACTTTTTTTTAGATCCTGTAGCCATGCTTCATTCTTATTCTTTTTCTTTTTGGCTTCTCTGACTGTATTTTCATATAACCTGCCTTTAGACTCACTAATTCTTTCTTCTGCCTCATCAGTTTTGCTGTTAAATGACTCTGATCTGTTCCTTGGCTCCAATTGCATTTTTCAGCTCCAGCATTTCTGCTTAATTAAAAAAAATATTTCAATCTCTGTTATATTTCTATGATAGATTTGTGAATTCCTTCTTTGTGTTATCTTGAATTTCTTTGATTTTTCTCAACACAGCTATTTTGAATTCTCTTTCTGAAGTTTCACATATCTCTGTTTCTTCAGGAGTGGTCCCTGGTGTCTTACTGAGTTCATTTAGTGAGGTCATGTTTTCCTGGATGGTGTTGATGCTAGTAGATGTTTTTCAGTGTCTGAGCATCAAAGAGTTAGGTATTTATTGTAGTTTTCACTGTCTGGGCTTATTAGTACCTGTCCTTCTTGGGAATGCTTTTCAGATATTTGAAAGGACTTGGGTGTTATGATCTAAGCTGTATCTACTTTAGGGGCTAGCTCCTCAAGCTCAGTAATGCTGTGGTTCTTGCAGACTCATAGAGATACTGCCTTGATGGTCTTGGATAAGATCTGGGAGAATTCTCTGGATTACCATGTAGAGACTCTTGTTCTCTTTTCTTAGTTTCTCCCAAACAAACAGTCTCTCTGTCTTTGTCCTGAGCCACCTTAATCTGGGGATTGAATGACACAGTTACCCCTGTGGCTGTCACAACTATGACTACACTGAGTCAGACCTGGAGCCAGCACAGCACTGGGTCTTGCCCAAGGCCTGCTGTCACCAGTCCCTGGCTGCTGCCTATGTTTACTGAGGCTCTGGAGCTCTACCATCAGCAGGTGGCAAAGCCAGCCATGCCTGTGTCCTTCCCTTTAGGGTGGTGAAGTCCCTCAGACCCCGGGGTTGGAGGTTCAGCGGTGCCATCCAGGAGTCAGGGACCTAAGAATTCTACCTGTTGTTCTGTCATACTGTCCCTGACCTAGCAGTCGAACCACAAGACACAGTCCTTCCCACTGTTCTCTCCACTTTCCAAAGGCAGAGGAACCTCACCCCATAGCCACCACCCACCCAGGCTACGAGGAGTACTGCCAGAGTGCCATAATGTTCCTTTAAGGTCCAAGGGCTCTGAAGTCAGCTTGTGGTGAATGCTTCCTGGCCTACGACTCAGCCTTCAGGGCAGTGGGCTCCCCATTTGGCCAGGGCAGGTTCAGAAGTGCTGTCCAAGAGTCAAGTTCTGGAATCAGGGACTACAAGAGCCCACTTAGTGCTTTGCTTCCCTGTGGCCATGCTAGAACCTAAGGTGCAAGACAAAGTCCCCTTTACTTTTTCCTCTGTTTTTCTCCAGTAGAAGGAGTTTTGCCCTGTAGCCACTACAGCTAGTAATGTGCTGAGTTTTACCTGAAGCCAGCAAGTGTCAGAGGCTCAGCCAAGGCCCTTGATGTAGTACCTGGGTATCACTGCTGGTTATTTCACGTCCAAGGCTCTTCGGATAGCAGGTGATGAACGCCGCTGGGATTGGGTTTTTTCCTTCAAGGCAGTGGGTTCCCTTTTGGCTTAGGGTGTGTCTAGAAATGTTGTCTGGGAGCTACGGCCTGGAATGGGGACCTCATGATTCTTATGGTGCCCTATCTTGCTTTGGCAGAGCTGGTATCCAAGATGTAAGACAAAGTCTTTCCTACTCTTCCTCTCCTCTCCTCCAGTGGAAGGAAGGGTGTCTTTTGGAGCCGTAAGCTATGCAGATTGGAGTTAGGGGAGGGGTGATACAAGCACTCCCTTGGCTGCCCCAGATGATATCTCAGTATGTCATGTTTCCCCCCAGTCCACTGTCTCTGAGCCTAGTTCATCACTAGGACTAGCCTAAGAGTTGCAGTCCTTATGGTCTAGACTGCCTTTCACATTTACTTGTACATAGCACTGTAGCCCTTGGTGGCAAGGTTTGCAGGAACTCAAATTTGTACTGCTGGGATCAGGGATTTCCCTTTGGCCAGGGCTGGTTTAAAGGCTCCCTCCATGGGCGGTTATCAGCAAGAGTTTGGTCAGGTTTTGCTATCTCCTCTAACAGGACAGCACTAAGTTCAGTGCCCCACAATTGCTGTGTTCTCCCTCCCCCTGTGCCCAAAGATGTTCACCCCACCGTGTCACTGATGCCAGGGGTTGTAGAGGGGTGGTATTGGCAATTCAGGACTGTTTTTTTTTTCTATCTCTTCAGTGCCTCTTTCAGCAATAAGAAGTTAAAATCAGGACTATGAGTGCTCACTTGAGTTTTGGTTCTTACGAAGGTTTTTTTTTTTTTTTTTTTTTCTCTGTGTAGATAGTTGTTAAATTGATGTTCTTGCATAGGGGACAATTGGTGGAGCTTTCTATTTCCTATCTTTCTCTGCCTGCCTCTCCCCTTGTCTCTTTTTACACTTTTGAACTTAAAGTCTGTGTTGTCTGATATAAATATAGCTACTCCTGCTCTGCTTTGGTTTTTATTTGCATGGAATAACTTTTTTCTTCATTTTTAGGTAAAGTGAGTCTTAGGTGAGTTTCAGGTAAACTTTTCTCCTTACAGGTAAAGTGAGTCTCTTGTAGGGAGCTATAATTGGGGTGTTGTGTTTCTGTTTTGCTTTGTTTTTCTTCCATTCAGCCACTCTATGTCTTTTGATTGAAAAACTCAATCCATTTATATTCAAGATATTTATCTTTAGATAACGACTTTCTGCTGCCATTTGGTGATTGCCTGCCTGCCTGTCTGTCTCCCTTCCTCCCTCCCTCCCTTCCTTCCTTCCTTCCTGCCTTCCTTCCTTCCTTTTTGTTCCTGTCTTACTCTCTTTCAATCTTCCTTTGTGATTAATAATATTTGTAATGACACACTTTGTTCCCTTACTTTTTATCTTTTATGTATTTGCTATACTTTTGCATTGTGATTACCATGAGGCTTATGAAAAATATCTTATAAAGGCTATTTTAACCTGACAACAGCTTAACTAACTGCATTAAAAAAACTTTATACTTCATCTCTCCTTCCCATATTTACAATTCTTGATACTACAATCTATATGTTTTTAGCCTGTATATTCTTTAAAAAATTATTATAGCTATTATTGTTTTTAATAGTTTTGTCTTTTAACCTTCATACTAAAGATGTAAGTGATTTACATACTGCCATTACAGTATTTGCATATTTTATATATTTTACATATTTGCATATTTGTACTTTTATCAGAAACTTTTATACTTTTAGATCAGTATGTTTTACACTTTCAAATGTTTTTCTTACTAATTAGCATTCTTTACTTTCAGGTTGAAGAACTCTCTAGCATTTCTTGTAAGACAGATCTGGTGACATGATATTCTTTGATTTTTTTCCATCAGTTTTATAGTTTTCCTCATAGATCATGTACATATTTTATTGGATTAATTTTAAGTACTTCTTGTTAGTAATATGAATGATACTGAGTTTTAAATTTAAAATTTCAGTGGCTTATTTGTGGTATGTAGAAAGGCAGTTGACTTCTTGTATATTGACTTTGTATACAGGTAACCTTACTATTCTTGGTTATTAATTCTAGGAAGCTTTTGTTTGTTTTATCAAATCTTTGGAAATTTCTGCATACATCATTATGTCACCTGAAAATAAAGACAGTTTTATTTCCTCCTTCTCAATCTGCATAGCTTTCATTTTATTTTCTAAGTGTCTTATTGCATTTACTAGGACTTCCTGTACAGTGCTTAATAGGAATGGTGAGAGGGGAACATTCTTGTTCTTTTCCTGATCTTAGCAGAAAAGCATCTAGTTTCTTACTATTAACATTAAGATGTTAGTTGTAGGTCTTTGTAGGTGTTCTTTATCAAAGTGAGGAAGTTCTTTTCTATTCTTAGTCTGCTGGGAGTTTTTTATCATGAATAAGTATTGGATTTTGTTAATTGCTTTTATTGATATGATCTTAGGATTTTTCTTCTTTAGCTGTTGATGTGATAGAGTAATTAATTGATTTTCGAGGGTTCCTCTGTGGTTATTTATTTTGCACTCTCTACTTTCTCATGCCTTGCCATTTTGCTTCATCTGTTCCCTAAATAAAAATCTTGGATCACTATGTTTTTGCATCTTTAATATATGAACCACCAGTTGAAGTTCCTGCCTTCAGCTTGCTCACTCTTCAAAAACAGGACATTTGACTGATTTTAGTCTAAAAATTTTGATGTGGGTTTTGATACAGAACCATTGAAAATAAACAGTATGAAGGCATAAATTATATACACTAGAATGAACGTATTTTGAGTGTGTAGTTCACCGAGTTTGAGAAGTGTTATACATCCATATAATCACCACCAGAATTATGATATGAAACATTTTCATCACCCCAGCAACTTTCTCTTATGCCCTTTATTACTCATCCTTTCTCCTCACTTGTGGTTCCTGGCAACCAGTGATCTATTTTCTGTCATTATAGTTTTACCTTTTCTTCAATTTTATATAAATGGAATCACTTAGTACATAGTCTTTTGTATCTGGCTCTACATTAGCATAATGCCTTTTAGATTTATCTACATTGTGTTAGCAGTTGGTTCCCTTTTATTGCTGAGTAGCAATCTATTGTATAGATATGCTACAGTTTGTTTAGTCATGAGTTAATGGATATTTCGGTTGTTTCTGGCTACTGGCTACCATGAATAATGAATTTGATTACTTTTTTTTTGGCAAATATATGCTTCCATTTCACTTGGAAAAATACCTATGAATAGGTTCACTGGGTCGAAATTACCAAGCTACTTTTCCATCCTTACCAGCAATAGATGAATCAGTTGCTCTATACCCTTGTTAGCATTTGGCCTTACTAGTTTAAAAAAATTTAGCTATTCTAGTATGTGTGTGTTGTGGTATATTGTGGTATTAATTTGCATTTCCCTAATGACTCATGTTTTTGTGTATCTTTTCATGTGATTATTTACCATTTGTATATCTTCTTGGTCAAGTGTCTGCTAGAATATGTAGCTCATTCGTAGATTCTGTTACTTGTCTTACTGATTTATGAGAGTTGTTTATATATATTAGACAAAATTTTTTTATGATGTGTTTTGCACATTTCTTTCATTCTGTTATTTGTTTTCATTTTCTGAAAAATGTCTTTTGAAGAGGAAGTTTAATTTTATGAAGTCTAATTTGTCAATTTCTTTCCTTTATGATTTATATCTTTTGTGTTCTGTCTAATAAACCCTTGCCTAACTCAATGTCACAAAGATTTTTTTTCCTTTGCTCCTTTAGATGTTTTATAGTTTAGGTTTTACATATAGGTCTGTTATCTATTTGTTTTTATGTGTAATTGCAGGTAGTTTTTTGGCTTAAAAAACAGAAAACATTTATTTTATGGTTTCTGCAGGTTAGGAATTAAGGAGTGGCTTGTCTGGGCAATTCTGGCTAAGAGTTTCTCATGAAGAATCAGATACTGTCTGGGCATGAGGTCACCTGAACTCTTCACTGGGTGGGGCAAGAATCCCCAAAAGGACTCACACATATAGCAGTCAAAATGTTGCTGGTTGTTGGAAAGTAACATCAGTTTCTTTTTACGTAAGTTTCTTCAGAGAGGCTACTGGGTTGTCCTTATGATATAATGTCTAGCTTCTGCCAGAGAGAGCAACCCAGGAGACCAAGGCTGAAGTTTCAGTGCCTTATATTTCCTAGCCTTGGAATCATACAGTATTACTTACACAGTATTCTGTAGGTCACAGAGTTAAGCCCTTATTTACATTGTGCAATTCTACTGTATTCTGTGGAAGACTTCCAGGAACACTGATGGGTCATTTCTATCTCAGCTGACATGAATGGGTAAAGAGAAGAGATCACATGCAGGAGATTTTTGGGCAGATCTAGAAGCTGTGCACATTATTTTCTGCTAAGCAAGAACCACAGGGGCAATTCGAGAATGTAATTGAGCTGTGTGCTCAAGGAGAAGAATAAATAGGTGTGATAAGCATCTACCAGAAAGTTATTTGAAAACAAGATTTCAGGTAATGTCATACAAAAATGCCATTTTCTTTAGAAATGAAAAATACATGGAACTAGAATTGAGAGAGAATAAAATTAATAAAATGACAGGTGCTACTGAATAAGAATATATTATACACTTCAGTATCATATAATTCGGCCTTTTGCTCTAATTTAGTGAAAAACAGTTATCACTTCTGTCCTACTATGTTTGAAGAAGATAACTGACATGGTTTAAGTACCTGTTTTGTGGCATATATATTAGATACTTAATATACCTAGATTTATATTTTACTCATTTTAGCCCTGAGAAATAACTATTATCATCTGCATATTACATATAAGCAATAAGATTCAAAAAATGTAAGTAAATAGTTTGAGATCATAGGGATAATATACAGAATTCAAATCTATGTGAATCTCACCTGGAAAGCCCATGATTTTTCATGATAAACAAAATAAAGATACTCTTCTTTAAATCACTGAATCTATATAAGTTCACTCTTAACTGCTTAAAAGATACTATTTTTAGTGTTCCCTTTCCAGATGAGACATTCTAGATCTTATATATTCTTAATATTCTGGATCTGTCTGAAATTACAGACTTGTGATAGAAAGATATAATTGAATATAATGTGAAAATAGAACATGAAACCGTGTCTTCTAAACACTATTGTTTAGGGAGCTTTCATCATATTTGGAAGCATTTTTGCAAAGTGGTTTCAAGCATGCAAATAAACTAGTATGTTATCAAGGAACTCTAGGTATAGAATATTTTAAATTATGTCACCCAGAAGCCACATATACTTCTTTAAAGGACCAGTTGTAGAAAAATCTACAACTGGAAACCAAAATATTCTCTTCAAAATGTCTTTTAGACAACAAATACACCTTTAGTGTTTATACCATGCATTTTGTATGATAAATTACTTAATGTTATTAGAAGTTTGAAAAGGTATTTTATGATCCAGTGTTAATTACTTTAGTGGTGAAGAAATTTGAAAGTTGTGCAGATATGCTCTATAATGGAAGAGTTGTTTACTTATGAAAAACAACATTACTAGAAAACTGATAAACTTAGAAGTAAATGGCAAGCCAAATGACCCCACAATTTTGGCATGTTATTAACCTGCAAATTATCCAGAAACATCAACTAGGATCTTAAAATCATGTAGGTGAATCATTGGAAAGTCATTTTTTTTTTAGTCTTAGCAAAAAGCTAAATTAGATCAATATTCATTTTTTCTCATGGCCATTTTGACAGTTTTCTTGAAACAGTTGCACTGAAATGACTACTTCAAAATATAAGAAATGAGGGGCAGAAGAGACAGATTCGAGATATTCTGGAGATAAAACTAGTGAGGCTCATAAATGAATTGGATGCTATAGGTGGCAGAAGAAAAGGGAGGAGACAGAATCAAAGGTTATATTCCAATTTTTGGTTTAGGTAACTGGATGATCTTGGTGCCAGCAAATGAGATAGGAAACACAGGAGGAGGAAGAGTGGGTTTGGAGGTGGGAGGAAAATATATTCAGTTTAAATGTTGATGAGTTTGAGTTCACTGTGGAACACTGAAGTGGAACTATTTTTCAGTTATTAGAAATAGTCTTAAACTGTGAGAGAAACTTTACAACTAGCGATATAAAGTCTTGAGAGTCATCAGTATGAAGCAATGAGAATAGCTGAAATTACCTTTGAGGAAAATGTGGGAGAGGTGGGTTAAAAGTAGATGTTAAGACATCACTAACATTTAAGGGGTAGGTTCAGGAATAGAAAGCCCTAGCTAAAGGATCTGCAGAAAAATGATGACAATATGAGAGCCAAGACAGGGATAGACTAAGGGATGGAGATTGTCAAAGAAGAAGTGATCTTCAGTGTTGTCAAAGAAACAGGGAGGTTTAGTAAGATAAAGACCAAAATCTGTTCTTTGGAATTGGTTAGTTGGGGGCGGGGTTATGGAACCTCTATAAGGCCAATTTTAATAAAAACGGGAAAAAAGCCTCCTTGTAGGGCATTGAGGATTGACTAAAGATGAGGAAGGCGAGAACAGTGTTTTAATAACTCTTTTAAGAAATACAAGAAGAGGAAAGAGATTAGATTGAAAATACTGAATTATTTCTGTCCAAGAAAGGACAATTTTAGGGTGCAAAAGACTTGAGCTTCTTTGTGGTTAGAAAGGAAGAACTAAAAATAGAGAGAAGTTCACCCACCCTGCACTTAACCATACAGTTTCCTGACATGCTTCTGTGTCTTAGCAACTGCTATTTACTCTGCTTAGAGTTTTTTTCAACAAAGGCATGTTAATAGTGGGGGAAAGAAAGTAATTTTAGCATAGTGGCAGTTTCTCAGACATCTTTCAAAATATTTTCTATGACCTTTTTACTAGGTTACTCTGGCAAATTTTATTTAAAATGCATTGTGGGTGGAGCAAGATGGCAGAATTTATCTCTCCATTGATAGTACCCCTACAGAAACATCAATTTGCACAACTATCCACATATGAAAGTACCTTCATAAAAGCTAAGGGAACCTGAACATGCAATCAAGGCTGTAAAGCCCCGATGAACTGCAAAGATGAATAAACTGTAGTTGGAAGATAAGAGTATTGGTTCTCTGTGACCAAGATGCCTCTTCCTACAAGCCATTACAGTGCCACATGTGGAAGTTTCTCCTGGACTCATGGTTTCTACACTGGAAAAAATGAGGTGGAGCTGCACATTTGGTTTCCCCACAATCCCGTGTCCTTTCGCAGGAGACTCTCTTCTGCACTGGCCCATGGGGAGCAACACAAGTCCTGATGGAGCTCAACTATCTGAGGCCAGCTGGGAACAAACAGAAGATGTGGGACTAGCAGCAGCTGGTGTGTGGAACTTGGAGGTGGCTCATCATACCTGCCATAGGAGCTGCACTAAAGAGGCTGTTTATGGGCATCATGCTGCAAGAAGCACATTCCACAGGTCCTCTGGACTTGAGAGCCTGACTGGCTCTCCCACATGGCGTAGGGGTCCTTCATGGACCTTCCGTGGGTCCATCCTTTGCATCAGTGGTAGAGCCATTGTGAGACTCGTGTCTAACCTGGGCTTAGGATGCCTTCTAGCGCTGAAATAGAATACAGTAGTCAGTTCAGATTCCTAATCAAGCCCACCAAAATAGACTGATCACAAACAAACCTAGACTACAAAGACTAGAATAAATATCTAATTTGTCAATGAGTAAACAGAGACGCATGTCTACAAATAGTAGGAATATCCTAGGAAAAATGGCCTCACCAAAAGGACAAAACAAGGTCCTAACAACTGATCCTAAAACATGTAGATGAATGATCTGGTGGACAAAGAATTCAAAATAGCTCTTTGAGTAAAACTCAGTGAACTTTTAGAAAACAGAGAAATAATTCAGAAATTTATCAGAGAAATTGAGAATCATATAAAAAAATCAAATGGAAATCCTGGAGTTGAATGATATAATAAACAAAATCAGAAATGCAATAGAGGGCATCGCCCGCAGAATTGATCAAGAAGAAGAAAAATCAGCTCGAAGACAGGCTCTTCAAAACTATATAGTGGGAGGAGGAAAATGAAAAATGGAATTAGAAGGTATGAAAAATCTGATAGGATTTATGGGGCACCATCAGAAGAGCAAATGTGTGTATCATTGATGTTCGAGAGGGACTAGAGTAGGGAAAGGGGATAGAAAGCTTTTTCAAAGAAACAATAAAAGAAAATTTTTGAAAACTGGAAAAATATACAAATATCCAGGTATAAGAAGATTTACCAATCTTCTTATAGATTAACCCAAATAAAACAACTGTAAGACATATTAAAAACAAACTGCCAAAGATCAAAGACAAAGAGTGGATATTGAAAGCAGAAAGAGAAAAGCAAATAACAAATAAGGGAATTCCAATACTCCTGGAAGCAGGCTTCTCAGCAGAAACCTGACAGGTGAGAATGAGTGGAATGATATATTCAGAGTGCTGAAAGGAAACAATCAAACAAACAAAAAAACTTGTCAACCAAGAATACTGTACACAGCAAAGCTATTTTTTTTTAAATGAAGGAGATCTGAAGGCATTCTCAAACAAAATCTGAGGGAATTCCCTGTAACCAGATCTGCCTTGCAAGAAAGGTAAAGAGAGTTTGTCAAACTGAAAGAAAAAGATGCTACTGTGTAACATGAAAAAAGTCTGAAGATATAAAACCCATAGGAAAAAGTTAAGTGTCCAGGCAAATTCAGCATACTCTAATGCAGTGATTGTGGGACATAAATTACTTAGGGTTTAACCTTCCTTGTTAAGGGTTAAAAGACAAGACAAAAATAATAGCAGCTATTATAATTTGCTAAGGTATAAGCAGTATAAAAAGATGTAAATAATGATATCAAAAGATAAAATATGGGAGAGCAATGGAGTTAGTGTTTTCTTTTTTTGAATAAAATTATCAGCTTAAAATAATATGTTATAAGATTTTTTTGTAAGTGTCATGGTAACTACAAAACCTGTGATACAATAAAAATAAAAAGTAAGAAATCAAAACATACTGATAGAGAAAACCTCCTACCTGGAAAGGAAGATAGTAAGAAGAAAGGAACAAAGGTTCTGCGAAACAAGCGGAAAACAAGTTGATAATATGGCAGCATCAAGTCTTTACCTGTTAATAATTAACTTGAGTGTAAATTGGTTAAATTCTTCTTTGAAAAGACACAGAATGGCTAATGGATAGAAAAATAAGACCTAACTATATGCTGCCCAGAGAGACTCACTTCACTCTTAAGAACATGTATAGACTGAAAATGATGAGTGGGGAAAGGTATTCCAAGCAAATATAAACCAAAAGAAAGCAGAAATTCCTATATTTCTATCTGATAAATGGAATGCAAGTAAAAAATTAGAAAAAGAGACCAACAGGGCCATTTTGTAATGTTAAAGGGGACAGTAGAGCAAAAGGATAAGAGTTGTAAATATATATATATACACCCAACATCAGAGCACTTAAATATATAAAGCAAACATTAATAGATCTAATGGAATATATTGGAATACAGTAATAGTAGGGAACTTCATCTCACTTTTAACAGTGGACAGGTCATCCAGACAGAAAATTAACATAGAACTGGATTTAAACTGTGCTCTATACCCAATGGCCCTAACAGACATTTACAGAACATTCTGCCCAACAGCTTCAGAATTCACATTCTTATCAACTGCATATGAAACATTCTCCAGAATAGATCATATCTTAGGCTAAAAAACAAGACTTAACAAATTCAAAAAAAGTGAAATTATATCAAGTGTTTTTTTCTGACTATAATAGAATAAAAGTTGAAATCAACAACAGGAGGAAGTTTAGAAACTGTACAAATGCATGGAAATTAAACAATATATTCCTGAACAACCAATGAGCCAATGAATAAAGGGAATTTTAAAAATTTCTTGGCTGGGTACAGTGGCTCATGCCCGTAATCCTAGCACTTTGGGAGGCTGAGGCGGGTGAATCATTTGAGGTCAGGAGTTCAAGACCAGCCTGGCCAACATGGTGAAATCCAATCTCTACTAAAAGTATAAAAATTAGCTGGGTGTCATGGCAAGCACCTGTAGTCCCAGCTACTTGAGGCAGGAGAATCACTTGAACTGAGGAGGCGGAAGCTGCAGTGAGCTGAGATCGTGCCACTGCATTCCAGCCTGGGTGACAGAGCAAGACTCCATCTCTAAATAAATAAATAAATAAATAAATAAATAAATAAATAAATGTTTCTTAAGGCAAATGATAATGGAAATGCAATATACCGAAAGAGCAAAAGCAGTCCTTAGAGGGAAGTCTACAGTAATAAATGCCATCATTAAAAAAGAAGAAAGATCTCAAATAAACAACCTAACTATCCATCTCAAGGAACTGGGAAAACAAGAATGCATCTCAAGGAACTAGGAATACAAATTGAGAGAAGGAAAGAAATAGTAAGGATCAAAGCAAATATAAGTGAAATAAAGACTTAAAAATACAAAAAACCCCCTAGGAAACAAAAATTTATTTTTGAAAAGATAAAATTGACAAACCTTTATGTAGACTAAGAAAATAAAAGAGACTAAGTAAACTTAAAAATGAAAAAGGAATCATTACAACTGATAACCTAGAAATACAGTGGATCATAAGAAACTGCTATGAACAATTATATGCCAACAAGTTGGGTAACCTAGAAGAAATGGATAAGTTTTTGAATGCATACAACCTGCCAAGCTTGACTCGAGAAGAAATAGAAAGTCTGAACAGACTGATATTGAGTAGCAAGATTGAAGCAGTAATAATGTCTCCTGTCAAAGAAAATTCAAGGACCTGATGGTTTCACTGCTGAATTCTACAAAACATTTGAAGAAGAACTAATACAAATTATTCACAAAATATTCTAAGAAACTGAAAATGAAGGAACTCTTTCAAACCCATTTTATGAGACTAGCATTTTCTTGATTTGAAAACTAAACAAAGACACAATAAAAGAGAAAACTACAGGCCAGTTTTCCTGATGAATATAGATGTAAAAACAAAAACAAAAACAAAAAAAACTAGCAATAAGGATTCAAAAGCACATTAGAAAGGTATACATTATCTTGAAGGATTCAACCGAGGAATGTAAAGATGGTTTAACATAGGCAAATCAGTAAATGTGATACATCACATTAACAGATTGAAGGATAAAACTATGTGGTCATTTCAATTGACACAGAGCGAGCATGTGACAGACTTCATCTTTTTGTGATAAAGCTTCCAGCAAATTATGTTTACAAGGAGTATACCTCAACATAAACAAGGCTAGATATGATAAAACCACAGCTAGCATCATATTAAACAAGGAAAATTTCATAATATTTTTTTTTAAAAAAAATACTGATTTGAATAATAATAAAACTTTGGTCTCCTGCAAAAAAAAAAAAAAAAAAAAAAAAGTTGAAAACTTTTTCTTTAATTTCCAGAACAAGATGTGGATGCTCACTTTTACCACTACTATTTGATATAGCACTGGAAATTCTAGTCAGAGCAGTTAAGCAAGAGAAGGAAATAAAAGACACCCAAATTAACAAGGAAGAAATCAAGTTGTCCCTGTTTGCAGACAATATGATTATCTATATAGAAAACCCTAAATAATCCACCAAAAACTCTTAGAACTAATAAACAAATTCAGTAAAGTTGCAGAATACAAAAAGCAACATACAAAAATCAGTAGCATTTCTATACACCAATGGGAAACTATTGGAAAAATCAAGAATGAAATCCTATTTACAAGTCAGATGCAGTGGCTCATGCCTGTAATTCGAACACTTTGGGAGGCTGAGGCAGGAGGATCTCTTGAAGGCAAGAGTTTGAGACCAGACTGGGCAATGTAAGGAGACCTTTTCTCTACCAAAATAAAAATAAAAAAATTAATGGGGCACAGTGGCACCCACCTGTAGTCCTAGCTACTCAGGAGATTGAGGGAAGAGGATTGCTTGGGCCCAGAAGTTTGGCACTGGAGTGAGTTGTTATTGTGCCCCTGCACTCCACCCTGAGTGACAGAGTGAGACTCTGTCTTAAAAAAACAAAAAACAAAAACAAACAAACAAACAAAAACACCTACCTAGGAATAAATTTAAGGAAGTGAAAGATCTTTTCATTGAAAATTATAAAACACTGATGAAAGAAATTGAAGATAACATAAATGAATTGAAAGTTATATCATGTTCGTGGATGGTAAGAATTAATGTTCTTAAAATGTCTGTACTACCCAAAGCAATCTACAGATTCAGTGCAATTTCTATCAAAGTTCCAATGACATTCTTTACAGAAATAGAAAAAAAATTTTTTAATTCATGTGAACCCACAAAAGACCCTGAATAGGGCAAGTTGAGCAAAAAGAACAAAGCTAGAGACATCATGCTACCTGATTCAAAATCTACTACAAAGGTATAGTAGCTGAAACAGTATGACATTGGCATAAAAAACAGACATAGACCTATGGAACAAAATAGAGAGTCCAGAAATAAATTCATGCAGCCAGCTGATATTTATGGAAGGTGCCAAGAACACACAATGGGGAAAGATTTTTTGCTATAAATGGAACTGGGAAAACTGGATAGCTACATATAAAAGAATGAAACTAGGCCCCCCTCTCTGTCTATATATAAGTCAATTCAAAATGGATTAAATACTTAAATGTGAGACTTGAAACTATGAAATTGCTAGAAGAACACATAGGAGAAACACTATATGTGATTGTTTTGGGCAAAGATTTTTTTTTAGACAAGACCTCAAAGATAAGAGCAACAAAAGCAAACATGAATGGGTCTACATCAAACTAAAAAGCTCCTGCATAGTAAGGAAAAAATCAACAATGAAGAGACAGCCTACGATATTGAGAAAATATTTGCACATTATACATTCAATAGCAAAAAAACCCCAAATAATCTGATTTAAAAATGGGCAAAAGATCTGAATAGATATTTCTCTAAAGATGACGACAAATAGTCAATAGGTTTATGATAAAGTGCTCAACATCATTATCAGGGAAATGCACATCAAAACCATAATGAGGTATTGCCTTACCGTGGTTAAAATGGCTATTATCAAAAACACACAAAAAAATGTTGGTGAGGATGTGGAGACAGAGAAATTCTTTTTTTTTTTTTCGAGATGGAGTCTCACTCTGTCGCCCAGGCTGGAGTGCAGTGGTACCCAGAACTCAAATTTCATAGACTGACTTTGTTCTTAGTAGAAAATCTATTTGAAAGGAAGTTTGTGAAGTAGCAAGAGAAAAAGAAAAGCATGGTAAAGTTAGTATTTCGTTATATAGGTATGACAGCTGGCACCCAGTTTTCTCGTTTGGTTATTTAAGTGAGCCTAAACAAGTTGTCAGTATTCAAGGCTATATCTGTACAGTTGGATATTTTGACAAGTCCCAAATATGTAATTCAGGCTATCATGAGTGAACAGTCTAATAAAGTTCATCTTAAGATCATAAGAATATTTTTATATTGCTTGTTAGGTAGTTGAGGAAGAATTGGTCTTCAGTGTTGTTTATACTCTTTGAAGGGAATTTTATCTATTTTTTTTTTTTGAGACGGAGTCTCACTCTATTGCCCAGGCTGGAGTGCAGCCGCGTGATCTTGGCTGACTGCAACCTCTGTTTCTGGGTTCAAGCGATTCCCCTGCCTCAGCCTCCTGAGTAGCTGGGATTACAGACGTGCACCACCACGCTTGGCTAATTTTTGTATTTTTAGTAGAGATGGGGTTTTCCCATTTTGGCCAGGCTGGTCTCATACTCCTTACCTCACGTGATTCACCCTCTTTGACCTCCCAAAATGTTGGGATTACAGGCATGAGCCACTGCGCCCAGCTGAGAAACAGGAACTCTTATATGTTATTGGTGAGAAGGTAAGTTAGTACAGCTATTGTGGAAAACAGTGTGGAGGTTCCTCAGAAAATTGTAAAAGCTAAAACAAACAAACAAACAAAAAAAACTGATCCAGCAGTCTCACTACTGGAGTATTTATCCAAAGGAAATGAAATCAGTGTGTCAGAGAGACAGCTGGACTTCCATGTTTATTTATAATAGCCAAGATATGGAATCCACCTAAATGCCCATCAGTGGATGAATGGATAAAGAAAATGTGGTATACATACACAATAAAATGCTATTCAGTCATAAAAAGGATGAAATCCTGTTATTTGAGACAATATGGATGAGCCTGGAGGGCATTATGCGAAGTTTAATAAGCCAGGCAGAGAGACACAAATACTGCATGATCTCACTCATATGTGGAATCCAAAAAATTGACCTCTTAGAAGTTGCGAGTGCAATAGCGGTTACCAGAGGTTGGGGAGAATGGGGAGAGGAAAAATGGGGAGAGGCTGGTCAGTGGGTACAATGTTACAGTTAGGTAAGAGGAATAAACTCTGCTTCTCCAGTTTTACAGTGGTGTGACTGTAGCTACCTATAATGCATCGGATATTTCAGATAGCTAGAACAGAGGATTTTGAATGCCTTCCCAACAAAGAAATGATAAATGTTTAAGGTGATCATATGCTATTTACCATAATATGATCATTACACAATGTATACATACATCAGAGCATCACATTATACTCCATAAATATGTATAATTATTACATGTCAACAAAAATAAGTAAAATAAAAAATGCATTTAATGCAGAGTGGCTGAGTGAAGAGCTCAGCAAGTCCACTTACTCCCAAGTGACGATTAAAGTGGATTAAACTGTCAAAAACAGCCATTTCAGGACTTTGGAAAGCAACTAAAATTATACACCAGATTGAGAAGCAATTATTCAAAAAAAACTACTGAACCTTATGTCTATGGTGTTTTAGCCCCTGAGACTGCTCCCATTCTGCTCATTTTCACCACTGACTTACTATCATGTTAGTTTTTATTAGGGTAGGGCAACCTGTAGAAACCAGTAGCTTTGCTGTTGATGCTAGGGAAGGCTCACTTGATTTGGAGCAGAGCATGGAACAACTCTATGTTTCCACAGTATTGTTAGAAACACTAGTGATTTTTGTAGCAAAAGAATGGGAAGCTCGGTGTTGCAAGTAGCACGAGATTATAATCCTGGTTGGGGAAAGCTACAGAGTGGCCAGGATTTTAACATGGAGATCTGAGGAATTAGTGGAGCTCCTACAATTATCACTGGTCATCTGGAAGGCTCTTTATATGTGCAAGGCTCTGGACACACTCAGGAGAAACAAGAGAGGGCCCGCCTAACTGGTCATATGTCCATGTTGAGACCTTGCACGTGTATGATGGAGACATGTTTCCAGAATTCTGTCTCCTAAATAGTTTTGCTTCTTTCTTTTCTGTTGTGTGAAGAGAATCTGTGCTCCCGGAAATGACTGGCACCTGATTCTCACACAAAATCTACAGTCTTGTCAGTAAGTGGTGGCTCTTCGGCTCCAAGTATAGGAATTTATAATCCAACCTCTGTGTGACCCTATCTTTTCTGTACTGGATTATTGTAATACCTCAAACTGGTCTTCCTGACTTCCAGCCTTGTCCCCTCCCCTGCAGTCTGTGTTCCACACACCAGCCATAGTCATCCTTTTGAAATGTGTCAGATGACATTATTCCTTTTCTGAAAATCCTTTGTTGGCTTCTCATTTTACTTAGCTAAAGTTCTTTTTATCATGATTCACAAAACCATACATAATCTTGCTGTCCGAGTTTTACTTTTCTGATCTAATTTTCTACCACTCTTAGCCTCATAAATTATACACTTGTCCTTTTGCTGTTCTTCCAACAAACAAACCAGATGAATTGCTGCCTCTGGGCTACTGCACTTGCTCCTTCCTCTCTACCTGGAGCTCTTTTTTTCCACCAGATAGGCACATGGTTCTTTCCCTCCTCTTTTTCCAGTCTTTCTTTGGATGTTGTCTTCTCAGTGAAATCTTGCCAGCTCAGTAAATAGTATGAATAATAATAAATGAATGAATGAATAGCAATAAATGGATAGTAATGTGAATGAATGTTTTTCTTTTAAAATACCTTAAAATTATTCAGTAATGAGAAAGACTAGAAAAGCAGAGATAACATTTCTGGAATTGTACTTGAAAACATGAAAAACATAAAATAAAAATTTCAATTACTTATTCTTATATATGGTCCAAACAGGAGCAAGTCATTGAATTTCTGTTTTTCTCTTATAATTTTTTTCACTTTTGTTCTTAACAGTTTTTCACTATTTGAGATGTCACCTTGTCTTTTGAAATATGTATTAGCCATCACCTATGAAAAAAAAAGCTACAAAAATTACAGAGTAGGAAGTAATAGTTTCTTTTCTTTTATAGATCAGATGTTTCATACATTTTCAATATACTTTATTATTAGTTCTGTAATTGACATTTTGTCAACGCAAACATCAAAAGTTAGAGCTGGAGGTGGCATAAAAATGTTTCCTGCTGTGGGGAATTAAGAGTATTCTTTTATTTAATTATTTTCAACAATTTGCCTGTCAAAGCAAAAGTGGAAGTTCAAGTCATTCTAAATTGTCTTGCCTTAGCCTGTAATTTAACTAAAAAGGGATACAGATTTAAAATGACTAAAATTGCTTTTAATTTTCTGAGAGAGATCTAAAGTAAAATGAATTAAGGTATCTTTACCTATCTTTCACATCCTGTTCAAAAAATGAAATGTGTTAAAGGGTATGAATGCCAGTAATCTTAGCAGAAAGTTAAGTCTACCAACACTGCTTTATAAGGATTATTTTTAAATTACTTTGTCACCTGTATTTACTTCCACATGTTCTGGATTGCCTCTGTTGAAGTTTGAGGGACACTTAGTTTTGCTTCATGCAAATTTTAAACTGGCTTTCTGTTTGTTGGCCTCATACTTGCATTTAGTTACTTGTAACATGGATAGTAAGCTACAGGAAGAAGCTATTTGAAGAGAACAAATGGCTAATACAGTGTGCTATCCTAAAGGCTCAGTTCTGGGTTAGTGCCCCTTGGAAGAGGGCATATTTGTGTAGTAATTTGATTCATGTAACAAATATTTGTGTACCTGCTGTATTTTTAGCACTATGCTTGATTCTGAGAGATGACAGGATAATTCTATTTCTATTGCTTAAAAGACATATGCCCAAGTAATTTTAAGTGTCCAGGTTCATGGTAACATTAGGTAAGCTTAACACTTTGTTGTACCTTTTAGGTTTAGTAAAATCTGCATTTTTTGTTGTTGTTTTTGTGTTTGGATTGGCTAAAATGCTATCTTAAAAAAATTTTCCTCCTGAGTTGTCATAGCTTTTACTATAGAAACAAGTTTGCAAATGAAGATTCTTTTTTTGAGACAGGGTCTTTCTTACTCTGTTGCCTAGGCTAGAATACAGTGGTGTGATCATGGCTCACTGTAGCCTTGAACTCCTGGGCTCAAGTGAACCTCTCATTGAACCTCCTGCGTCAGCCTCCTGAGTAGCTAGGACCACAGGCATGTGCCACTATACTGGGCTAATTTTTAAGTTTTTTGTGTAGTCGAGATCTTCCTATGTTGCCCAAGGTGGTCTGGAACTCCTGGGCTCAAGTGGTCCTCCCGCCTTGGCTTTCCAATGTGCTGGGATTACAGGCATGAGCCACCATCCCTGACTGAAAATTGTTTATAGTTGGATGAAAAGGAACTAGAGGATATGGAAAAGAAATGAACTTTTAAAGAAAAGATAATCCTATAGTGCTTATGTGTGGCAGGCACTGGTTAAATAAATGCTTTTTAAACTTTAAATGTGTACGTGCATTACCTGGAGATCTTGGTAAGATGAAGCCTTATTTTATAGGTTGGGGTAGGGCCTGGTTTGCTTTTCTAAAAAAATCTCTGGATGCCACTGCTCTTGGTTACACCATGCTTTGAGAAACAGGAGTTTAAATTGCTTACCTTTATTAGCTCATTTAATCCTCTTATCAACCCTATATGGTAGGTACAATTATTATATCCATTTTACAGATGAGGAAATATGTTTCCATAAAATAATCTTGGCATGATAGATGCTGTTTCTTTACCAGTCAGATAATTTCAGTGTTTATAAATGTGTGTGTGTGTATGTGTGAATGTGTGTGTGTGTGACAGAGAGAGAGAGAGAGAGAGAGAGAGAATGGAGGAGGAAGGACTTTAAAGTATTGTTTTATTCTTGCATTTTTACATTATGTATTCTGACAAATTAAAATGATTAAAAATATATCTGATAAGGAAGAGTATTTGAGAAACAGTGGAGGGAGAGAGTGTATTTGTATTTGTTTTCTATTGCTGCATAACAAATTACCAAAAGCAAATTTAGCATCTTAAATCATCACACATTTACTAAATCACAGTTTCCATGGGTTAGGAGTCTGGACATGTCTTAGTTGAGTCCTCTGTTCAGAGTTCAGATGGCTGTAATCAGTTTTGTTTAGGGCTGCAGTCTCTTTGAGGGTTGGGATGCTCTTCAAAGCTCACATGATTTTGGTAGAATTCATTGCCTTGCAGCTTTAGAACCCATGGTAACTTGCATGTTCAAGGTCAGCAGAAAATCTCAGGGAAAAGTAGAAAGTAGAAAGGATAACATTTTCACATTTGTAAAACAAGAATTACAGGTGCAAGCAGAATATGAAGTATGGTTATGAGGCAATGTATGAGGTTGGAGAGGCAGACTGAAAGCAGGCCATGAAGAGCCTCCACAGAAGCATTAAACATTATGGACTTGAATTGTGTAAAGCAATGGAAAATCATTGGAGGGATTTGAGGTAGGACATAGCACGAGCAAAGATTTTCGTGAGGAAGGTTAAGCTGGAAGTCAGCTTTATAAAATGTAGTTAACAGAGAAGAACCTATGACATGTAAGTCTCATTTCAGGGGATAAAAGCCTGAACCTAGGGTACTGGCCCTAGAAATAGAAAATGACTGATTTTAAGAAAATTGTTGACAGGAAGGGGCGACTGAGTCAGACCTCTATTTAATTGCCATATTCAAGGACTCAGTTCTGGGTTAGCTTGCCCTGGAAGAGGCCATATTTGTGTATTAATCAATTTTATTCATTTAAAAAATATTTGTGTACCTGCTATATTTTTAGCCCTACGTTTGATTCTGAGATGACAAAAAGTTCCTTTAAGGTTGCTTACATTTTAAATAGGAATAAACAATTTAAATCATTACAGAAGTTAAGGAATACTGTGAAACACTGCAGTTTGAGTTGCATTTGACTCAAATATAGTAAGTGCCAAATGCGTGGCTTAGATCCTTAGTGCTATGGGACTAATTAAAAGTATTACTTGACTCTTGACCTTTTTGTCTACAGTTAACCAGTGGTATTTCAAAAAACAATTTAACCATTGTATGCTTGAGTGTGATAGGGTCTCGTATCAACTGGATTCAAGCATTTAATGTGAATTTTCTCCCCTGTGATTTGTATTTGATTTAAAGCTCTGAAATACAAAATAGCAATGTTAAATTTATTATTATAGTCTGTTAAGGTTTAATCTTATTCTAGCCTCAATCACATATAATCATTATGTATTTTAAAAATACAACAGCTTCTCAACTGTGACAATCGACAGCATTCAATGAAAGTATCTTAAATTTTCAGGTTTCTGGGTTGTATGTCTTTTACCGGTAAAAATCCTCATGCAGTTTTAAGGAGTAATTGGCCTTTCAGTTTGACAAAGAATATATTTTAATCAACTCCTGTAGCAATGTTTTTGTCACTGCAGAGTTTATTATCCTGTTTTAACTAGTGGAAAATTTACTGAAACGTAGTGTTTTATTTTTTTAAGTGGTACTATTCTTGAATTTGATGGATTGAAATCTGATTTTAACCTTATTTATTTAGTGTATGTGGGAAGTGATTTTTATTTTATGTAAATTATAAGGTATATAGTCTGGTATTTTATTATAATAATAATGTTTATTGCTATAAATATATTCTCACTTTTAATGAAATTGTTGCTTTGGAAAAGTGTAGTATTGGACACTTAAAACATTCTTTCATCTTTAACATTTTTGAAGCAAATAAAATATGAATTGGTACTCTGAAAGGAGCCTTGGGTTGTCAAATTAGGACTCCTGAGCTATGAATGGTTGTAATAAAAAAAGAAGAAAAGTGTGCTACAGAGCTGAAAATATTTACTACTTGGTTCTTTACAGGAAAGCTGGCTGACCCCAGTAGTCACAGCATATTTGTGAATAGATTTAAGTATGTTTTATGTAATTCCTGAAAGTCTGTGGAATGTACTGTATTACTATTCTTTTCTTGTGTACATATCATGTTACTTTGGTACATTTTATTATATAATACATTTTCTTTGGATTAGTGCTTCAAAATAAATGGTTCTTATAAAACTTTTTACATGGATAGTATAATAACGTTTTAGTGTATTTCTAGTAGAAAATATCTTCAAAAAATTAAAGTTTTTTTTTTTTGCATTTTGAAACAGTCTTAGTGCAAAACTCAAATTTCATAGATTGACTTTGTTCTTAACAGAAAATCTGTATGAAAGGAAATTTGTGAAGTAGCAAGAGAAAAAGAGAAGCGTGGTGAAGCTAGTATTTCCTTATATAGATGTGACAGCAGGCACCGAGTTTTCTCATTTGGTCATTTAAGTGAGCCTAAACAAGTTGTCAGTATTCAAGGCTATAACTGTACAGTTGGGTATTTTGGCAAGCCCTAAATGTGTAATTCAGGCTATCGTAAGTGGACAATCTAATAAAGTACATCTTAAGATCATAAGAATTTTTTTTATATTGCTTATAAGTTAGTTGAGGAAGAATTAGTCTTCGGTGTTGTTAATACCTTTGAAGGCAATTTTAGCTAATTTTTTTTTTTTTTTTTTGGAGATGGAGTCTCACTCTGTTACCCAGGCTGGAGTACAGTGGTATGATCTCAGCTCACTGCAACTTCTGCCTCCCAGGTTCAATTGATTCTCCTGCCTCGGCCTCCCAAGTAGTTGGGATTACAGACGTGCACCACCATGCCTGGCTAATTTTTGTATTTTTAGTAGAGATGGGGTTTTGCCATGTTGGCTATGCTGATCTCGTACTCCTGACCTCAAGTGATCCACCCACCTTGGCCTCCCAAAGTGCTGGGATTATAGGTGTGAGCCACCACGCCCTTGAATGTAAAAATATCATATGAAGTTTAAGTTTTAACTTTATAGTAAATATGAGTTGTGACTATGACTTTTTGTATTGTATGCTTTTAGAAAAGAGTTAATAAAGTTTATTTTTAAATGCTTCTATTTGGTTATTAAATTTTTATAGGTTTAGTTTTTCTTCGTGATCTTTTATTCCCTTTTCTTTTGGTGTTTGCACACTAATGTCAAATTTAGTTCATTTAGTACTTTGTAGATATACCATGTACATGATACGAAACAATATTAATGTGAAGAGACATTGCCACGAATTAAGTGAATATGTTTCTCTTTATTTCTAATTTGTTTAAAACTCTTTGTTTCAGAAGTTAAGGAATTAGTTCTGAATTAGCCAGTGCCCCACAGAATGTTATACTTAGTTTTTCCTTTTCTTTTTTTCTTCAAATTTTAAGTTCTGGGGTACCTGTGCACATGGTTTGCTGAAAAGATCAGTCTATCACCTAGATATTAAGCCCAGTATCCATTAACTATTCTTCCTGATGCTCCCCCTTCTCCACTCCCCAGACAGGCCCCAGTGTGTGTTGTTCCATGTGTCCATGTATTCTCATTGTTCAGCTTCCGCTTATGAGAATATGCAGTGTTCGCTTTTCTGTTCCTGCATTACTTTGCTGAGGATAATGACTTCCAGCGCCATCCATGTTCCTACAAAGGACATGATCTCATTCCTTTTTATGGCTGCATAGTATTCCATGGTGTATATATACCACATTTTTTTTATTTAGTCTATCTTGATGGGCATTTGGGTTGATTTCATGTCTTTGCTATTGTGAATAGTGGTACAATGAACATACAGTGCATGTCTCTTTATAATAGAATGATTTATATTCCTTTGGGTATATACCCAGTAATGGGATTCCTGGGTCGATGGTATTTCTGCTTCTAGATCTTTCAGGAATTGCCACATTGTCTTCCACAATGGTTGAAAGAATTTCTCAACAGTGTAAAAGCGTTCCTTTTTCTTCGTGACCTTGCCAGCATCTGTTGTTTCTTGACTTTTAAATAATCACCATTCGGAGTGGTGTGAGATGGTATCTCATTGTGGTTTTGATTTGCATTCCTCTAATGATCAGTGATGTTGATTTTTTTTCATGTTAGTTGGCTGCGTGAATGTCTTCTTTTGAGAAGTGTCTGTTCATGTCCTTTGCCACTTTTTAATGGGGTTTTGTTCTTGTAAATTTCTTTTAAGTTCCTGGTGGACTCTGGATATTAGATTGTTGTCAGATGGATAGATAGTTCTTTCTTAATTCATGTTATTTTCATGTGATGATAAGGTGTATACAGCTGTCCATCATTTTTTCTAACTTCAGTGTGATAAGTGCCTCACTTCTCAACTCCCCAAATTCTGAATGCCAACTAATATGATGCTTCTTTGCCATGCTTCATGTTACAAAATGTTGCTTGAAAGATGAAGATTAAAATTAATTTATAACTTACCTTAGAGATATTGGCACCATGCTGGTTGTATGATTTCTTTTCAACACTTCTGTAAATGTTGTAGAATAGGATGAAATTGGATAGGAGAGAATATTAGAAGTAGGAGGGAAGTTCAATTTAACAACTTGGATGAAAACTTGACCACTTATGTATTTTATTGACATTGTTCAGAGTACATGTTGTACACAGATGTTTTATTTAAAATCCCTGAAGTTTGAACTGAAATGGAATTTTTCATGTCCATTAAAATCCCTTTTTTCTACTTAATGTAATTCATAGAATAATTGGGAATTGGGTGAAAATCTTTGATTTCTAAAGTTTTAAGCTAATACAAAATTTCCTTCTTTGTTTTTCAAGGCAGATAATTATCTTATGACCTGAAGATTTGTTTTGCTTAATGAAATATGTTTCAAAAGGAGAGAAATCTTACATATCTACATGCAAAATAGTCGTATTCTAAAAAAAGTTATACACTGATACTTATCTGAGGGTTGGAAGGCTTAATTTAAGTATCTTTGTTGATAAGTACAGCCAGCCTTTAAATGATGAATAACTGAACTCTGTACTTGAAGGGTCAGTGGAGCTGGCTAAATGTTATGTAGTTTTTCATACAAATTTGACTTAATTTTTAAAATCTTTCAATTTATGTGTAAGTATATTTTCTTAGGTTGTTCAGTAAAGTGTGTGTTTTAAAAGACTGTCTAGATGCAGCATTCTAAAAGAGGGAGGTAAGAATGTTTATTCATTATGGCTACAGTCTAATATGTTTAATATGTTATTAATAACATTTTAAATGGTAGCTTAATAAAGAGAGGGGATTGGTCAGAAACAGGATAGAGTTCTTATTGCTGTTGAGTAATGATAAACTAAATGTAACAGAAAATCCCCAAGTGGATTTTCTCTGAGATAAACTGATAATATAATAGCATTTTCTATTTTTCCCTAGTAAGTATTGTTGATGTTTATCATTTCATTTTTCCCAAGCCCATGAATTAGCTAACGTGATTCTCTGAACTAATCTTAGTTTTTGACTGAGAATATCATGTACTTAACCAAATCTTTGAGATATTTAAATAAATTAACAAAACTATAAAAATCATCTCTGTAAAACTAGTCACAGATTTATGATTTGGGAAAGTAAGCAGCTTTGTATTACTTAGAAAACAAGTAAAAATATGTAGAATTTCTGTTCTTTTTCTTTTTTATTGTTTTAAAATTTAAATCAATATCAGTGTGTAGATGGGTAGATAAAAATTTAAATCAACAGATGTAAAATGAACCATTCCTCTTCCCTACCCACCAATTCTAATTCTCAAAAGATTTTTTTTTTCCTTTGAGGTGGAGTCTTGCTCTGTCGCCCAGGCTGGAGTGCAGTGGTGCTCTCTTGGCTCACTGCAACCTCCGCCTCCCGGGTTCAAGTGATTCTCCTGCCTCAGCCTTCGAGTAGCTGGGACTACAGGCATGCGCCATCACGCCCAGCTAATTTTTGTAGTTTTAATAGAGAGGGGGTTTCACCATGTTGGCCAGGATGGTCTTGATCTCTTGACCTCAGGTGATCCGCCTGCCTCGGCCTCCCAAAGTGCTGGGATTATAGGCATGAGCAACCGCGCCCAGCCAGAAATTTTTTTTAACAGTTTATATATTGTTTTCCAAGAGTAATATTCTTTATATCCTGCTTAGCAACTTGTTTTTCATCTCAAACAATGTTATGAACACTACATTAAATGATTTCTCACTCTTTTTAATTGCATGGTATTCTGTGGTGTGGATGTAGCATAATTTTGTTTTTCCATTTCTCTTTTGAGGATTCTATAATCAGTTTCCCTTTTTATTTCCTGCTATTACAAATATACAAATAGTATGTACTCTGAAACACAAACAAATATCTGGAATTGAAATTGTTTGGAGATCTGTTTTTTTATAGGTACTACCAAATTTCTGTCCAGAAAGATTGCAAATATATGCCCTTTCCTCTTGTGTATCCGAGTACCCTTTGTCTCATAAATTTACCAACAGTAGATATTATGTCTTTTCAATTTTTACCACTCTGATTCACAATAAATATCTCATTTTGTTTACATTTCCCTGATTACAAGTGAGGCTTAGCAAGTTTTATATGTTTATTGGGCTAATACGTTTGATTTTTTAGGTAGACTATATGCTGTAAAACCCCACTAAGAACTGCTCTTTCTGTCAGAGATTTAATTTGACAATACCTGTAGTCAAATTTTAAAAATCTGATTGGGTTTATTAGTCTGCCTCCATATTATTCTAAAGGAAAGTCAGAAAAGTAGGGGAAGAACCATGAAAAATTATTCCTTCTTTCCCTTCAAAAGGAGTGGGTGCTCCTTTTGGATTTTTATCTGTTAAGCAGTCTATATTGTTTGGGCTCTCAGTACATTATAGATTTACAGATCAAAACTACTAGGAAAACCAGAAATAATCCATCCTGTGTGAGGGGAGGGGATTTGTGCCTTCCCCTAGAAAGGCATCTTTCTCTTAGATGTTTATTGAGTGTCTTCTCTGCCAGCACTGTGGCTGCTGGCCATTTAGTCCTGTTTCATCCCTGACTGACACCAGCTTTACTTGGTGTGGTGGCAGTAAATCAAATCAAAATGTCGTGCCATTAGAGTAAGACATCTTAATCATGTTTCAACTGACCTAACAAATTTAAATGTTCTGGAGGATGATCTCTGGTGAGAGCTGGAGATCTTACAGTTTGTCAGGAATGTTAAGGTATAAAGGGTGTCTAAAAGCGTATAGTACTTGAAACTTATTTTTGTGGTGATCTCTGGAGAATGCTTTCTGTAATGATAGTAACAACAATAAGCGTTAGCTTTTATTGAGCATTTACACATGCCTGGGATTACTGTCAGCATTTTACATCTGTTCTCCATAGTGTGAGGAAATACTTTCTGGCCTTTGGACTTTTACTCTCATAAGTAGTTGTAGAAGGTCTGCAGCTACACAAAGCCTATTTCTTTAGGAACCTTGTGTCTAGCGGTGCTTGCATAGCCATTTTACTCTCTTTTGCTGCCTATTTAGTGATTAGGATTCAGACTAAAAAATGATTCAGTGATTACCTTGGTGTGATCATTCACACATCATGGTGATAGTGATACACCTGCATATTTTCAGTGAATCTTTGAATTTGAAGAGTTAGAGTCATCTACTGCTTCCCCTTTTCTGAAACAGAATCCCCATAATACCTTGTGAGTGCACTGGCCACTGTGGAAACAGACTGAGTGACTGATTCACAATGGAATTAATTACACTTTCTAGTTAATAATAAGGAAAATATGTGTGAAACACTTGGTAATTATCCACTTACCAGAAGCTTTTTAACTTGATGTGATCCGTTTTGTCCATTTTTGCTTTGGTTGCCTGTGCTTGTGGGGGAATTGCTCAATACATTGTTGCCCAGACCAGTGTCCTCGAGAGTTTCCCCAGTGTTTTCTTGTAGTAGCTTCATAGGTTTTGGTCTTAGATTTAAGTCTTTAATCCATTTTGATTTGATTTTTGTATATGGTGAGAGGGGCCTAGTTTCATCCCTCTGCATATGGATATTCAATTTTCCTAGCAATAACATTTATTGAAGAGACTGTCCTTTCTTCAATGTAGGTTCTTAGCACCTTTGTCAAAATGAGTTCAGTGTAGATGTATGGATTTATTTCTGTGTCCTCTCTTCTGTTCCATTGGTCTGTGTGTCTTTTATTTAATGCCAACCCCATGCTGCTTTGGTTACTATAGCTCTTTAGTATAATTTGAAGTCAGGTAATGTGATTCTTCCAGTTTTGTTCTTTTTGCTCAGGATGGCCATGGCTAGTCTGAGTCTTTTGTGATTCCATATAAATTTTAGGATTGTTTTTTCTATTTCTGTGAAGTATGTCATTGGTATTTTGAAAGGGATTATATTGAATCTGTAGAGTGCTTTGGGTAGTATGGACATTTTAACAATATTGATTTTTCCAGTGCATGAACATGGAATATCTTTTTATTTTTCGGGGTCCTCTTTGATTTCTTTCATCAGTATTTTATAGTTTTCATTATAGAGGTCTTTTGCTTATTTGGTTAAGTTAATTCATAGGTATTTAGTTATTTTTTAGATTGTTTGCTCTTGACTTATAGAAATGCTACTGATTTTTTATGTTGATTTTGGATTCTGCATTTTACTGGATTTATCAATTCAAATAGTTTTTTGGTAGAGTCTTTAGTTTTTCCAAATATAAGATCATATCATCTCCAAAGAAGTGTAATTGGCTTCTTCCTTTTCAATTTGAGTGCCCTTTATACCTTTCTGTTGTCTGATTGCTCTGGCTAGGACTTTCAGTACTATGTTGAATAACTGTGGTGAAGTTGGGCATCCTTGTTGTGTTCCATTATCTTAGAGGAAAGACTTTCAGTTTTCACCCATTCACAATGATACTAGCTGTGGGTCTTTTGTATATGGATTTTATTGTGTTGAGATATGTTGCTTCTGTATCCAATTTTTTTTTTTGAGGGGTTTTATCATGAAGGGATTTTGAAGTTTATCAAAAATTTTTAAACATCAGTTGAAATGCTCATATGGTCTTTGTCCTTCATTCTGTTGATAATGATGTATCACATTGATTGATTTGTGTATGTTGAATTATCCTTTTATCTCAGGGATAAATCCCAGTTGGTCATGATGAATGATCTTTTTAATGTGTTATCGAGTTTGGTTTGCCTAGCATTTTGTTGAGGATTTTTGTGTAATTGTTCAACAGGGATATTGGGCTGTAATTTTCTTTTTTAAATGTGTTTTTGGTTTTGGCATCAGGGCAATACTGGCCTTGTAGAATGAGTTTGGAAGTATTCCCTTCTCCTCCTTTTTTTGGAATAGTTTCAATAGGATTGATATTAGTTCTTCTTTAAATGTTGGGTAAAGTTCAGTGATGAAGCCATCAGATCCTGGACTTTTCTTTGCTGAGAGATTTTTTATTACGACTTTGATCTCATTACTTCTTATTGGTCTATTCAGGTTTTGGATTTCTTCATAGTTCTATCTTGGTAGGTTGTCTGTGTCTGGGAATTTATCCATTTATTTTAAGTTTTACAATGTATTGGCACGTAGCTGCTCATAGAAGTCTTTAATAATCCTTCAAATATCTGCAGTATTGGTGTAATGTCTTTTTATCTCTGATTTCATTTATTTGGATCTTCTCTTTTTTTTCCTAATCTGGATAAAGTTTTGTCAATTTTGTTTATCTTTTAAAAAAAACTTGTCATTTTGTTGATTGGTGTGATATTTATTATTTCTTTTTCTCTGCTAATTTTAGGTTTGGTTTGTTCTTGCTTTTCTAGTTCTTTAAGTTGTATTGTTACGTTGTTTGATGTTTTTCTACTTTTTTGATGTAGGTGCTTATAGCTATAAACTTTCCTTTTAGTACTGCATTTGCTGTATCCCATAGGTTTTAGTATGTTGTGTTTTCATTTTTATTTGTTCCAAGAAATTTTAAAATTTCCTTCTTAATTTCTTCATTGACTCACTGGTCATTCAGGAGCATGTTGTCTAATTTCCATGTGTTTGTATAGTTCCCCAAGTTCCTCTTGTTATTGATTTCTAGTTTTATTCAGTTGTGGTCAGAGAAGACACTTGATATAATTTCAGTTTTTAAAAAAAATTTAATAATTTTTTTTGGCCTAACTGATGACCTATCCTTGTGAATGATCCATGAGCTGAGGAGAAGAATTTGTATATCCTGTAGCCATTGGATGAAATGTTCTACAAATGTCTGTTAGGTCTATTTGGACTATGGTGCAGATTAAGTTCCATGTTTCTTTGTTTACTTTCTGTGTGGATGATCTGTTCATTGCTGAAAGTAGAGTGTTGAAGTCTCTAGCTATTATATTGGGGCTGATCTTTTTCTTTAGTTCTAATATTTGCTTTATATATCTGGGTGCTCCGATATTGGGTGCATATATATTTACAATCATTATATTCCATTGCTGAATTGACTGCTTTATTATTACATAGTGACCCCTCTTTGTGTGTGTGTGTGTGTGTGTGTGTGTGTGTGTGTGTGTGTGTGTGTTTTTCTTTGAGACGGAGTCTTGCTCTGTTGCCCAGGCTGGAGTTCAGTGGTGTGATCTTGGCTCACTGCAAGCTCCACCTCCCAGGTTCATGCAATTCTCCTGTCTCTGCCTCCTGAGTAGCTGGGACTACAGACACCTGCCTCCATGCCCAGCTAATTTTTTGGTATTTTTTAGTAGGGACAGAGTTTCACTGTGTTAGCCAGGATGGTCTTGATCTTCTGACCTTGTGATCCGCCCACCTTGGCCTCCCAAAGTGCTGGGATTACAGGTTGTGAGCCATACAATTTTTCTCTTGAAACCTGTTTTGTCTAATTATAGCTTCTCCTGTTCTTTGCAGCTTCCATTTGCATGGAATATCTTTTCCATCCCTTTATTTTCAGTCTGTTGTGTGTCTTTACAGGTGACGTTTGTTTCTCGTAGGCAACAGATCGTTGGGTCTTATTTTTTAAATCCATTTAGCCACTCTGTGTGTTTTTATTGGAGAGTTTAGTCCATTTACATTCTGAATTATTATTGATAAATAAGGACTTACTCTTGCCATTTTGTTATTTGTTTTCTTGTTGCTTTGTTGTATTCTCTTCCTATCTTCCTTTCTGTGAAGGTTGTTTTTTTTTTTTTTTTTTTTTTTTTTGGTGATGTGCTTTGATTTTTTGCTTTTTATTTTTTGTGATCTTTTGTATGTTTTTTGACTTGAGGTTACCCTGAAACTTGTAAATAACATCTTATAACCCACTATTTTAAACTGATGACAGCTTAACACTGATTGCAACAACAAACATACTATTAGATTGGTGCAAAAGTAATCACAGTTTTTGCCATTACTTTCAATAGCAAAAACTGATTACTTTTGCACTAACCTAGTAACAAACAAGCAAAAAGAAAACTAATAAAAAATCCACACTTTACCTTCATTTGCCCCTCTTTTAAACTTTTTGTTGTTTCTATTTATACCTTATTATCTTAGGTCTAAGTCTTGAAAAGTTGTAGTTATTTTTTAACAGGTTCTTTTCATCTTTCTACCCAAAATATGAGTAGTTCACTAGTTTAAAAAGCACAATTATAGTGTTGTCATTTTCTGTGTTTGTGTACTTACTATTACCAGTGAGTTTTGTATCCTCAGATAATTTCTTATTGTTCATTAATGTCCTTTTCCTTCAGGTTGAAGAACTCCCTTTAGCATTTCTTGTAGGACAGGTCTGGTGTTGACAAAATCTCTCAGTTTTTGTTGATTTGTGCAAGACTTTATTTCTGCTTCATGTTGGAAGGCTATTTTCACTGAATATACTATTCTAAGATTTTTTTTTTTTTTTTTTACCTTCAGCACCTTAAAATGTCATGGCACTCTCCTGGCCTGTAAGGTTTCCACAGAGAAGTCTACTGCCATACATATTGCAGCTCCATTGTATTTGTTTCTTTGCTCCTGCTGCATTTAGGATCTTTTCTTTATTCTTGACCTTTGGGTATTAGATTGACCTCTGGGTATTATACAGTCTCGACCTTTGCGTGTTACAAAACAACCTTAATGTTGTCTTCTTTGGGTTAAATCTGCTTGGTGTTCTGTAACCTTTTTGTACTTGAATATTGA
Source organism: Macaca nemestrina (assembly GCF_043159975.1). NCBI lineage: Eukaryota > Metazoa > Chordata > Mammalia > Primates > Cercopithecidae > Macaca > Macaca nemestrina. Next base: position 32,195,184 of record NC_092125.1, read on the forward strand.
TATCTTTCTCTAGGTTTGGGAAGTTCTTGGTGGGTTTTTTTTTTTTTTTTTTTTTGAGATGGAGTCTTGCTCTGTCGCCCAGGCTGAAGTGCAGTGGCATGATCTCGGCTCACTGCAGGCTCCACCTCCTGGGTTCATGCCATTCTCCTGCCTCAGCCTCCCGAGTAGCTGGGACTACAGGTGCCCGCCACCATGCCCGGCTAATTTTTTTGTTTTTGTTTTTTCAGTAGTTACGGGGTTTCACCGTGTTACCCAGGATGGTCTCGATCTCCTGACCTCGTGATCCGCCCGCCTCGGCCTCCCAAAGTGCTGGAATTACAGGCGTGAGCCACCACGCCTGGCTGGGAAGTTCTGTGTTATTATCCCTTTGAATACACATTCTGCAACTGATCTCTCTCTCTCTCTGCCTCCTCTTTAAGGATAATTATTCTTAAATTTGCCCTCTTGAAGCTATTTTCTAGACTTTGTAGTTACGGTGCATTCTTTTTTGTTCTTTCTTTCTTTTATCTCTTCTAATTGTGTGTTTTCAAATAGCCTGTCTTCAAGGTGACTAATTCTTTCTCCTGCTTGATCAGTTCTGGTGTTGAAAGACTATGCTTCATTCTTCAGTATGTCAGTTGAATTTTTCAGCTCCAGAATTTTTGCTTGATTTTAAAAAAATCATTTCAGTCTCTGTTAAATTTATATGATAACGATTCTGAATTCTTTCTCTGTTATCTTGAATTTCTTTGAACTTTCTCAGAGCAGCTATTTTGAATTCTCTGTTTGAAAGGTCACATATCTCTGTTACTTTTGGATTGATCACTAGTGCTTCATTTAGTTCATTTGGGATTTGATGATTTCCTGGATGATCTTAATGCTTATGGATGTTTGTTGGGTGTCTGAGCATTGAAAAATTAGGTATTTATTGTAGTCTTCAAGTTTGGATTTATTTGTACCAGTTCTTCCTGGGAAGGCTTTCCACGTATTCAATGAATTGAGTGTTGTGAGTTAAGTCTTTGGTCACTGCAGGTATATCTGCATAAGAGGGCACCTCAAGCCATCTAATGATCCTTGCAGCATTTTAGAGGTACCTCTTTGGTGGTCTTGGGTAAGATCCAGGAAAATTCTCTGCTTTAGTAGGCAGAGAGACTCTTGTTCTCTTCCCTTACTCTTCTCCAAAGAGAGTCTCTGTCTGTGTACTGAGCTACCTGGTGTTTGGGGAGGGGTGACACAACCATTTCTGTGGCCACCACCTTTGGGACTGTCCTTTATCAGACCTGAAGCCAGCATTGTACAAGGTCTTGTCCATGGCCTGTGGCTCTATTGCCTGGCTACTGCTGATGTTTATTTTAGACCCAAGTGCTCTTCATTTAGCAGGTGATGAATCCTACCACGAGTGGATTCCCTTTTCCCTTTTGACCTAGAGTGTGTTGCGAAATGTTATCTGAGAGTGACGGCCTGGAATGGGGGCTTCAGGACTCTGCTTGGTGCTTTATTTTACTATTGCTCAGCTGGCATTTAAGTTCCAGGACAAAGTCCTCTTTACTCTCTCCTCTTATTTCCTCAAATTGGAAGGAGTATCCACCAAAGCTGCAAGCTGCGCTGCCTAGAATTACAGGAATGGTGACATAAGCACTCCCTTGGCTGCCCTACCTAGTGTCTGTCTACGTCACATGCACCTCATGTTCCCTTGCTCCAAGCCCAGCACGGCACCAGGACTTTCCAGGAATTACAGTCCTTGTGGCCTAGAGTGCTTTTCAAGTTTATTTAGGAGCCCAGAGTGCTTTAGCCTGTGGTGGTGGGGCTACCTGGAACTCACTGACTACTGGGATTCCCTCTTGCTAGGGCTGGTCTAAATGCTCCCTCCTTCGGCATGGGCTGAATTTTGTCCTGTGTTACTCTCCGCCGTGATAGGGCAGCAGTGAGTTCCAATGCAAAGTTTTACAATCACTGTGCTCTGTCTCCCCCAAGTACACGGATCCTGTCTCTGAAACACACAGGCACCGTCCAGGGATGAGGGAGTGATGGTGTAGGAATTCAAGACTGTCTTTTTTCCTCACTCCAGTGCCTCTTTCCTTGATAGCTACTCTGTCTTTACCATGTCTGGTATTCGAATTTGCTCAGTGACTCAGTTTGGTTCTTTTCAGTGGTACAAATAGACTTTAGGAGGGGATTATACAAAAATCTGAATGCAGATATGAACCTGGTCTCATTGTTACTTCCTTGACTATCTGATTTCATGTTGTTGTTTTGGCTAGTATTGTGGACTTTTCTCTTTTATTATTGCTTTGTATTTTCCCTTTTAGAATTCCACGCTTGATTGAAGACAGTGATCTGCCCAGTTAGAGATGGGCTCTAACATCTAACATCTAACATCTAACAGATGTTAGCAAGCTTCCTTTTCATCCATTAGTTAAGTTTGAGCTATCTTGATGGGTTCTTTCTTTTCTTCCACCACTTTGCTTCTTTCTTTTAATTCAATTTAATTTTTATTAATTAATTTTTACCTTGCAGCTCCAGCTCAAAGGAAGCTTTGCTTCTATTACCTCCAACACTTGCTTAATTTTTTTATTGTAATTGATTGGCTGCCTTATAAAAAGCCTTTCTTTGAATATATGTTTAAAACTAATCCTTTCTGTAGCTATTTATGTATCCTTTCCTATCACCTGCAGAGTGCTTCTCTCCTTTGCTACCTCTCAATTTACTTTGAAAAAAGAGTCATAGATAATAAATTCAAGTAGACATTCCTCAGTTATTGAATGATAACCACATGCTACCCTGTGATTAAGAAAGCATTTTCCTTAATATTGTTAACTGTTCTTCAGATAAGATGTGTTGACTGCCCTAGGTCTCGAGTATTTTTGACGGGCTTCAATGATTAATGATATGTTTTTATTAATCACTTATGCTTAGCAGCTGCAGGGATTTTTAATTAAACACTTGTTACTAGATTCAGAATGACAGTGATGATGCTCAAGTTGGGAAAGAAATCATTTGAGTTGTAGTCTTTTCTACCTTGAATCTTCTCTCTATAATAAAGCACCCTGCTTTTGACAGTGGGAAATGTTATAATATTTAAGAAATTAAAGATGATTTGTGTTAGCTTTAATGGCTTACATTTGTATGTCAGCTTTTCTATAGAACAAGTATAGTATTCTGATTCTGTCATTTGAGAAACGAGAGATTATATTGCATTTAAGATCATACACGTGGTTTTAGTCTTTCACAGTCCAAAATGACCTAATTTACATGGTGGTAATGAAAATAGATCACTTTTATATTATTCTAGTTAGACAAGTATGATTATTACCTTTTCTGATCTGTGCTGCTTCCTACAGGCTTGCATGATTAATAAGATTTTGGGTTTTTTTCCCTTGTTGTGGTTAGAGGAAAGTTTATAGAACCTATTGTTGCCTATATTATTTTAAGCAAGGATTTATTTACTAAAAACAGTAAAATTAAGAGAAAAATCTCTGAAGACCCTCAATTACATTTTATTTGTGTTCTACTTGGTAGCTTTTAAAGTAATTCTCTGGTTAAAAAAAGAAAAGAAAAAAATGAGATTTTGTGTATTTTTGCCCCAATTTTGTGATTTATTTTTAACTTTATTTGAAAACAAAAAAGAATTGTGTGTATAGCTATTTCTTTTATAATGTCAATTAATACTGATTCTGAAAATTTCCTTTTATTATTAGGATGAAAAGCATTGCTAATAGAAACACAATTTTTTTTTCAAAGCCGGGAGTGACCAAAATTAAGAGAAACAGCCCTGAAATTATTTTGATTGAAGTATCATACATATTTATTTTGTTTGATCTAAAAATTTACATCTATTGTATCTTATTTTGGTGTTGCACAGTTAGCTACTGATCTCTACATGTTAAAAATCAGTGGATAATAAGAGATAAAACAAACTGGGAATGTGTTTTTAGTTACCTTTGAAGTGACAGACATAAAGCAGAAGACTCAATAACAATAATATTAATTCAAAGAATGATAGCTAACACTTGGGTACTACTGTGTGTCAGGTATTATGTTTAGCACTTCATATATATTTTCATTTAATTTTTACAACACTATGTGATTGAGACTATTATTTCCATTCAACACATGTTTAGATTGAAGTGGTAGTCCTACTGTATGGGTCTGATGACATCTTGTATACTCTGTGTAGTACTGCTTTTTGAAGGAAAACAGTAAACCGCAATAGATGAGGAAAACGTTCATGAAAAGGAGTTGAAGTTAGGCATATTAAAGGAGACTTCACCAAATTCTACTCCCTAAGTTAAGCATAGTCTCTCAGAGATCTCTTCTAATGTTAAAATTTATAGAGGAAGTTGGGACTGCTAGGTATGAATTTTCTTAACTTCCTTTCTTAACATCTTCATAGTTTCCCAAAGTCCCAGTCAAAAGATAAAGTGCCCTCCTGATCAGTCACGTCCCCAAATCTGGGCACTTTCATATTTTTAAGGAATGTACACAGTTCCTCGTCTTTGTCTCTCTATTGTTTTTCCTTACCCTAAGCATGTGAATATATTCTAAAAATAAAGCACTAACAAAAAAATTCTTTATTTCACATTCCAGTGTCATGTGCTAAAAGCTACTATATAACAACAAATAAGATACAGTCCCAGCACTCAAAGAGCCTGGATTCTAGGAAAGAGAAAATACATGTAAACATGAATATTGTAGATATTAAACACACGAGTAAATAAAACCAAACATGTTTTCATGAAAGTTTTATATGTATTATAGTAGAAGTCTACATAGCAAAAAGGAAGGACTGGCCAGTTTTCCAGGAAATGGGAGTTGATAAAGGGAGCATAAGGCTTGCATTGACTGTGCAGTTCTCTTTAGCTATATTAAACCTGTCTCTCATCTTTCTTTATTTCCTGAGTTGGGTAAAGAAGAGTATACATTTAATATCTCCACTTTCCTCTCATATATTCCTCAAACCTGTGCCAGTAGGCATTCATGTTTGTTAAAGGTAATGGCTTGTGATAGCTTACACTTACAGAGCTCTTGCCCTTTGCCAGGCACCCTAATAACATGTTTCACATATAGTAACTTGCTTATTTCTTACAACTACTTTCTAAGATGAGTACTGTTATTAGATACAGACAGCTGAAGCACAGAGAGGTTAAATACCTTGACCCGTATCACAACTAATAAATGTTGGAACTGGGCTTCAAATCTAGGCCATTTGACTTCGGGACCTATGCGTTATGAATGACTTGTGAACAAAATTCTCTAAGAAGGAATTTGGGGAAAAGAGACTTTTTTCCCAGTCAACAGTTTGCAAACCAGGGAAACATAGCCGTCAGTGTAAAATGAAGAATGCATTTCAGAGAACAAAGAGAAGGTTTGGATTTTATAGAAAAATACGCTTCCTAAATTCCCAATCAGGTCCATTTATGCAAATGAAAGATTTAAATTCATGTAGTTCCCAATAGTTGGCACAGTGGAGTTCTGATTCGTTGATACGGCTGAGCCCTGATTGGCTGGGGCAGGTGAGTCCTGATTGGTTGCTTTCCAAGCCCTAAACCAGAGATCTCTGTCAGATGTTTCTTTCAAATGCCTGGCGGGTGGTGTAGGGTTTTTGGTTATTTATCTTGGCACAGACATCAGGAACTGGTTTGGCTTGATTGTAGAAAGGGAGGGCCTGTGACACTTTTACATCTTTCTGAGAACACAGAGTACATGACTGCTCCCTCACCCAGGATGGCCGCCTGGTTCTGTCTTAAGTTTGAGCATCTCAATTAGCCACAGAGAGTCCGTTTTGTCTGTTGGATAGGGTATACTTTTAACAGACTGAATGAACCTAGTTACCTTTTACCCATGTCTGCACACAAATGCCTATATGCTAAAGTTCATTTATTTCCAAGGCATACATTTTTCCTAGTTTTAATGGATTTTCCATTGTCCTCTCCCTTCACTCATTGAGGAAATTTTGAATACTCTTATGGCCAAGTACTAATCTAGCACTGCAAATATAGAAATAAAAGTGGCCACTACTATCACAAAACTCATAGTATGGGAGAAAATGTGGAGGAAAATGGATAATTATAATATGACGTGCTAAGTGTTATGATGGTATAGGCCTAAAGGGGGCAATATTTAACCCAGCCAGAAGAGGGTAACCCCTAACCTGAATTATGATGGAAAAGTAGGATTTGGCTAAGCTTCTTTCTATTATTTGTCCTCCCTATTTTTTTGTATGTGTAATGGGATACAGTTGCTTTTTCAAAACCTTCAATTACCCCTTTACATATCTGCACTGTTGCATTGTTCCTTCTGTTTTCTTCTTCGTCATGTTCTACTTGTAAGCCTTCTCAGTGTGTCTTTTACTGTACTTTGGTCTCCAGTGTCTTTTTCATTCTTATTTCCTTTTTAGCTTATTCATCCTATCTAGAAACTTGTCTTATCTACTACAGTAGGAAATTTAATTTACTTTTCTTCAGCTCCTTTATTCCTCTCTGGCAGGCTGCCAAAGTGTTTAAAACACTCATGATTATTGGTTTCTTCAGAGAGGAAGATAGATCTGGGTCATATGCTTGATGTGACTGGGATATTCATTTCATTTTTGTTCTTTCTGGGCATCAAGGGTATTTTACCCCTTGAAGTCTCTCAATTAAATCTTCCCCCAATTTACTGTTTCTTGGGCATGTTCCTTTAATGTGCCTAGCTTTTCTGTTTTTGGCACAAGTGCCCAACATTTACTGCATATTGGCACTTGGCACACAGACTGATATCTGCTGAATGCCAGATACAGCCTCCTCTACAAAACATGGTGGGAAAAATTATAAGGGAAGGTAGTATTTGACTCTGGATTCAAACACAGGTTGAATTCTAACCTTTTATCATTTGTTAGCAGGATAACCTTAGGCAAGTTACTTAACCTCTCTCTGCCTCGATTTTCTCGTTTTTAAAATGGGCAAACTAATAGTGACTACCTCATTAGGTTTTTAGAGGATTAAATGGGTTAATGCCTTTAAAATTTAGAGCAGTGAATGGAATATAGATAAAAAAGGAAGACATTTAATAAGAGCCTGGGGTTCCTAGCCTCCCTGGCCAAGAACTGTTTTTCCATCCAACTCTTTGGCCCCTGATTTGCTGTTGCCTCTCCCTTACTTGTTCATCAGGGATCTGGTTTTACTTCAAATTGTGCTCATTATCTTTTATTTTCCTATGATTCTTCTCTGATAATCTAGGTTTTTATAGTTCTAATATCCTTTTGTAGTGGAAAATAATTTGGGAGCTTGTCAGGAAGACAGTAATTGTTGTTAACAGTGAGATTTTATAGCTCATTGTTGGAGTTTATAATAATAGGTTTTTGTTTCATATAGCAATAGGAATTGTTCAAAAGTTAAATTTTTTTTTGCCATCCTTATCATTATGCATACTTATAAGAGATTAGAATATTTCAGAAATATAAAACTCAGAAATAAACAAAGTATTCCCTAAATATTTCGTGCTTGCTATGTGGTAAGATACTGTTGGAGGTACTGAAACATAATTGCTAGTAATAGTTTGGCATAATTTCTTACAGTTTTTCAAAAAGATCTGTATAGTCATAAAAGTTACATTATTTATGAAAATAAGAATGATAATGTTTTGTTTTGTTTTGCAGGAAAAGTCAACACTAATAATATGCTCTAGAGAAACTATCGCTTGCTTAGGTGTTTTTAACATTATAGTAAACTAATATGCCAAGCTTCAAAATGACCAAACATACAACTTGTAGCTGTGGTATTTTGGTGTATTTGGCATTATACCGTAATTTACAGTATATAACATCTGATGACTTTTAGCAGTATCTTGGTACAACAGACTAACTCCTTCCATCCTATCAGAGGTGGAGAGAGGAACTCTTTTCTCCCCATAAACTCTTGATTTTTAATTAATTAATTAATTAGTTTTTCTAGTTTTCATCTCCTGTCTTAATATTGGACTTTGATATTTACCTTTTTTATTCATTTTGTTTATTTTTTAAAAAAAATTTTGTGGATGGCCGGGCATGGTGGCTCACACCTGTAATCCCAGCACTTTGGGAGGCCAAGGCAGGCAGATCACAAAGTCAGGAGATCGAGACCATCCCAGCTAACACAGAAATATGCTGTCTCTACTAAAAAAATATGAAAAATAAGCTGGGCGTGGTGGTGGGTGCCTGTAGTACCAGCTACTCTGGAGGCTGAGGCAGGAAAATGGCATGAACCCGGGAGGTGGAGCTTGCATTGAACTGAGATCGCACCAGTGCACTCCAGCCTGGGCAACAGAGGGAGACTCTGTCTCAAAAAAAAGATTGTGGATATGTAGTAGCTGTATATAGTTATGTGATACATGAGCTGTTTTGGTACAGCCTTGTGTAGAATAATAATGACATCATGGAAAATTGTGTATCTATCCTCTGAAACGTCCTTTGTGTTAAAACAATCCTAGTATACTCTTTTAGTTATTTTAAAATGTACAATTATTATTGATTATAGTCTCCCTATTGTATTATTAACTACTAATTTTATTCATTATTTCTTTCTTTCTTTCTTTCTTTTTTTTTTTTGACACAGAGTTTCGTTCTTGTTGCCCAGGCTGGAGTGCAGTGGTGCGATCTCGGCTCACTGCAACCTCTGCCTCCAAGGTTCAAGTGATCCTCCTGCCTCAGCCTCTTGAGTAGCTGGGATTACAGGCATGCGCCACCACGCCTGACTAATTTTGTATTTTTAGTAGAGACAGGGTTTCTCCATGTTGGTCAGGCTGTTCTCGAACTCCTGACCTCAGGTGATCCGCCCACCTCAGCCTCCCAAAGTGCTAGGATTACAGGCGTGAGCCACCATGCCTGGCCTCTATTCATTATTTCTAACCTTATTTTTTTAACCCATTAATTATCCCTACCTCCACCCTATCCCCCTACTATCTTTCCCATCTTTTGGTAACCATCCTTCTATTCTCTATCTCCCTGAGTTCAGTTGTTTAAATTTTTAACTCCTCTAGATAAGTGAGTACATTTGATGTTTGTCTTTCTGTTCCTGGCTTATTCACTTAACAAAATGACCTCCAGATCCAATCATGTTGTTGCAAATGATAGACTCTCATTCTTTTCTGTGACTGAATAGTATTCTGTTGTGTACATATACCACCTTAGGTTGCTTCCAAATCTTGGCGGTTGTGAATGGTGCTGCAATAAACATGGGAGTGCAGATATCTCTTTAATATACTCATTTCCTTTCTTGTGGGTGTATACCTAGCAGTGGGATTGCTGGATCATATGGTAGCTCTATTTTTGGTTTTTTGAGGAAACTCCAAACGGTTCTCTGTAGTGGCTGTACTAATTTACATTCCCACCAACAGTGTACAAAAATTCCCCTTTCTGCACATCCTCACCAATATTTGCTATTGCATGACTTTTGGATATAAGCTATTTTAACTGGGGTGAGATGATAGCTCATTGTAGTTTTGATTTGCATTTTCCTGACGATCAATGATGTTGAGCACCTTTTCATATGCCTCTTTGCCATCTGTATGTCTTTTGAGAACTGTCTATTCAAATCTTTTGTCCATTTTTAAATTGGATTTTTAAATTCTTTTCTATAGAGTTGTTTTAGCTCCTTATATATTCTGGTTATTAATCCATTGTCAGATGGGTAGTTTGCAAATATTTTCTCCCATTCTGTGGGTTGTCTCTTCACTATGTTGATTGTATCCTTTGCTGTGCAGAAACTTTTTAACTTGATATGATCTCATTTGTTCATGTTTGCTTTGGTTGCCTGTGCTTGTGGGATATTACTTAAGAAATTTTTGCCCAGACTGATGTTCTCGAGAGTTTCCCCAATGTTTTCTTGTAGTAGCTTTCTAGGTTTAGGTCTTAGATTTAAGTCTTTAATCTATTTTGATTTGGTTTTTGTATATGACAAGAGTTAGGGACCTAGTTTCATCCCTCTGCCTATGGATATTCAGTTTTCCTGGCACCATTTATTGAAGAGACTATCCTTTCTCGAGTGTATATTCTTGGCATCTTTGTCAAAAGAGAGTTCACTGTAGATGCATGGACTTAGTTTCTGTGTTTTCTCTTCTATTCCATTGGTCTCTATGTCTTTTTTCATGCCAGTCCCATGCTGTTTTGGTTACTGTAGCTCTGTGGTATAATTTGAAGTCAGTAATGTGATTGCTCCAGTTTTGTTCTTTTTGCTCAGAATAACTTCGACTATTCTGAGTCTATTGTGATTTCATATAAATTTTAGGATGTTTTTTCTATTTCTGTGAAGAATGTCATTGGTATTTTGATACGGATTACATTAAATCTGTAGATTGCTTTGGGTAGTCTGGACATTTAAATAATATTGATTCTTCCAATCCATGAACATGGAATATCTTTGCATTTTTTTGGTGTCCTCTTCAGTTTTTTCATCAGCATTTTATAGTTTTTATTATGGAGATCTTTTACTTCTTTGGTTAAGTTAATTTATAGGTATTTAATTTTATTTGTAGCTATTGTAAATGGGATTACGTTTTTGATTTCCTTTTTGAATTGTTCACTGTTGGCATATAGAAATGCTAGTGATTTTTGTATGTATATTTTGTATCCTGAAACTTCATTGAATTTATCAGTTCTAGTGGTTTTGTTAGTGGAGAATTAAGTTTTTTCCAAATATAAGATGGTATCATCTGCAAGCAAGTTTCATGTGACTTCTTCCTTTTCAGTATGATGCCCTTTATTTCTACCTTTTAAAAAATACTTTTAAGTTCTGTGGTACATATGCAGATTGTTACATAGATAAATGTGTGTCATAGGGGTTTGTTGTACAGATTATTTAATCATCCAGGTATTAAGCCTAGTACCCATTAATTACTTTTCCTGATCCTCTGCCTTCTCTCACCCTCAACCATCCGATAGGCCCCAGTGTGTATTGTTCCCCTCTATGTGCCCATGTGTTCTCATCATTCAGCTCCCACTTATAAGTGAGAACATGCACTATTCAGTTTTCTGTTCCTGTGTTAGTTTGCTAAGGATGATGGTTTCCAGCTCCATCCATGTCCCTGCAAAGGACATGATCTCATTTTTTTTATGGCTATGTAGCATTCCATTGTGTATATGTGCCAAATTTTCTTTACCCAGTCTATCATTGATGGACATTTAGGTTGATTTCATGTCTTTACTATTGTGAATAGTTTTGCAGTGAACATACGTGTGCATGTGTCTTTATAATAGAACAATTTATATTTCTTTGGGTATACCCAGTAATGGGATTGCTGGACTAAATTGTATTTCTGTCTTTAGGTCTTTGAGGAATCGCCACACTGTCTTCCACAAAGGCAGAACTAACTTATACTCCACCAACAGTGTATAAGCATTTCTTTTTCTCTACAGCCTCTCCAGCATGTGTTATTTTTGACTTTTTAGTAATAGCCATTCTGACTGGTATGAAATGGTATCTCATTGTGGTTTTGATTTGCTTTTCTCTAATGATCAGTGTTGTTGAGGTCTTTTCATTGATTGTTGGCCCCATGTATGTCTTTTTTTGGGAGATGTTTGTTCATGTCCTTTGCCCACTTTTTAATGGGGTTGTTTTTCTCTTGTAAATTTGTTTAAGTTCCTTATAGATGCTAGATATTAGGCTTTTGTCAGATGCATAAATTGCAAAAATGGTCTCTCATTCTGTAGGTTGTCTGTTTACTCTGTTGATAGTGTTTTGTTGTTATTGTTCTCTTTTCTGTGCCAGAAGCTCTTTAGTTAAATTAGATACCATATGTCAAGTTTTGCTTTTGTTGCAGTTGCTTTTGGCATCTTCATCATAAAATCTTTGTGCCAATGTCTCAAATGGTATTGCTGAGGTTGTCTTTAAGGATTTTTATAGTTTTGGGTTTTACATTTAAGTCTTTAATCTATCTTGAGTTGATTTTTGTGCATGGTGTAAGGAAGGGGTCCAGTATTCATCTCCTGCATATGGCTAGCCAGTTATCCCAGTGCCATTTATTGAATAGGGAATCATTTCCTCATTGCTTGTTTTTGTCAGGTTTGTTGCAGATAGTTGTAGATGTGCGGTCTTATTTCTGGGTTCCCTATTCTCTTCCATTGTTCTATATGTCTGTTCTTATATCAGTGTCATGCTGTTTTGGTTACCATAGCCCTGTAGTATAGTTTGAAGTCATATAGCATGATGTCTCCAGCTTTGTTTCTTTTTGCTTAGGATTGCCTTGGCTATTCAATCTTCTTTGGGGTTCCGTATGAATTTTAAAATTTTTTTTCTAGTTCTCTGAAGAATGTCAATGGTAGTTTGATGGAAATAGCCTTGAATGTGTAAATTGCACTGGGCAGTTTGACCATTTTCACAATACTTCTTCCTGTATATGAGCATGGAATGTTTTTCATTTGTTTTTGCTCATCTCTGATTTCTTTTTTTTTTTTTTTTTTTTTTTTGAGTCTCGCTGTGTCACCCAGGCTGGAGTGCAGTGGCGCGATCTCGGCTCACTGCAAGCTCCGCCTCCCGTGTTTACGCCATTCTCCTGCCTCAGCCTCCGAGTAGCTGGGACTACAGGCGCCCGCCACCACGCCCAGCTAGTTTTTTGTATTTTTAGTAGAGACGGGGTTTCACCATGTTAGCCAGGATGGTCTCGATCTCCTGACCTCGTGATCCACCCGCCTCGGCCTCCCAAAGTGCTGGGATTACAGGCTTGAGTGACCGCGCCCGGCCATCTCTGATTTCTTTTAGCAGTGGTTTGTAGTTCTGCTTGAAGAGATCTTTCACATCCCTAATTAGCTGTATTCCTAGGTTGAATGTCCTTTATTTCTTTCTCTTGTGTGACTGCTTTAGCTAGAACTTTCAGTACTTTGTTGGATAACAGTGGTGACAGTGGGCATCCTTGTCTTGTTCTAGATCTTAGAGGAAAGACTTTCAGTTTTTCCCCATTCAGTATGATACTAACTGTGGGTCTGTCATATTTGACCTTTATTATATGGAAGTATGTTTCTTCTATCCCCATTTTTGAGGGTTTTTGTAATGAAGGAATGATGACGTTTACAGAGTGGTTTTTCAGCGTTAATTGAAATGATCATATGGTTTTTGTACTTCATTCTGTTGATATGATGGATCACATTGATTTATTTGCATATGTTGAAACATTCTTACATCCCAGGGATAAATCCCACTTGGTCATGATGAATGATCCTTTTAATGTATTGTCGAACTCATGTTTGCTTGTATTTTGTTGCCAACTTTTGGATCAGTGTACATCACTGATATTGGCCTATAGTTTTCCATTTTTGGTATGTCTTTGGTTTTGGTATCAGGGTAATACTGGCCTCCTAGAGTAAGTTTGGAAGTATTCCCTCTTCCTCTATCTTTCAGAACAGTTTGAGTAGGATTGGAATTAGTTCTTTAAATATTTGGTAGAGTTCAGCAGTGAAGCCATCAAGTCTCAAGTTATTCTTTACTTAGAGGCTTTATTAGGACTTCGATCTTGTTACATATTATTGTTCTGTTCAGCTTTTGGATTTCTTCATGGTTTAATCTTGGTAGGTTGTATGCGTCTAGGAATTTATTCATTTCTTCTAGATTTTACCATTTATTGGCATATGGTTGCTCATAGTAGCCACAAATGATCCTTTGAATTTCTGCAGTATCCATTGTAATGTCTTTTTTATCTCCAATTTTATTTTGGATTGTGCTGGGTCACCCCTGAAACCAGCATGTCTCAGAGCCCAAGGTCAATGGTATACTTGTGGGTATGAGTGCTGGTTGTTCAGGGCCCAAGGGTTCTTTAGTTAGCAGATGATAAATCCTTCCAGGACTGGGTTCTTCCCTCAAGGCAGTGGGATCCTTTATGGCCCAGGGTGTGTCTAGAAATGTTGTCTAGGAGCTGGGTACTGGAATTGAGGCCTCATGACTCTGCCGTTACCTTATTCTACTGTGAGTAACTTGGTGTCCAAGATGCAAGACAGAGTTCTCTTTACTCTTTGCTCTCCTCTCCTTAAGCAGAAAGTAGGAGACACTTTCTTGCTGGGAGCTTCACTGCCTGGGGTTGGGGAAGTGATGACATAAGCACTCCCTTTGCCATGCCAGTTGGTGTCTCTCTGGGTCACATGCCACCCTATTTCACTAGCTCTAAGCCACGCCTAGTGCTAGGAGTTGCCTAGGAATTGCAGTCTTTGTGTCCTAGATGCCTTTCAAGTTTACCTAGGATCCCAGAGCATTTCAGTTTGCAGTGTTGAGGCTTGCTGAGCAAGTTCCATCTGTTTCGATGGGTGTTTCCCTGCTGGCTAGGGCTGGGCCAAATGCTCCCTCTGTGTGTGGGCGCTAGCTGAACCTAGGATGGCTCTATCCTCCACTGTGACAGGGCAGCACTGAATTCAATGTGAAGTCCCCCAGTTGCTGTGTTCTTTATCCCCAAAGTACACAAATTGCCTTTCTGCACCACAGGCGGCTGCTGAGGGATATGGGTGGGTTGGTATCAGCAACTCAGGACTGTCTCTCCATTCTTCCTCATTGCCTCTTTTGGTAATACAAAGTTAAAACCATGCACTGTGATTGCTCACCTGATGTTTGCTTCTTACGACAGTGTTTTTCTGTGTGCAGATGGTTGTTTAAATTTGGTATTCCAGGGGGTGTGGGAGTGTGATTCGTGTAGGCTTCTATTCTGCAATCTTACTCTGCCCTCTGAACTTTAATTTATACCATACAATAAATCAGAGTGAAAGGTAAACAACAAGGTTACAATGTAACTCTATTATAAATTTTGAATTTTTTTTGGTGACAAATACCAGTATATTTTTGTCTTTGGAGCTATAAATTACTTAATTTAGCAAGCTCTAAAGCTTATACATTTTAACTTCTCAAGTAAGAAGTCTGGCACTTTATGGCTATAAATTTTACTATCAAAATATCCAGGGTAGTGAATTCATTTTAATAATTATAATTCTTCTAAACATCATTTGAAGAATTATTTGTGGACACTAGACTCAAGACTATATATACTAAATCCAAACAGTATGCCTAGGACCTCAGTTTTGAGTTTTTCATCTCAGTTATCTGTCCTTCAACTTACTACTTCCTCTTACACTTTCATTTACTAAACACATTTTCAGATTTTTAAATTGGACCTTCTCCTCCAAGGCCCTATCGGACAACTTTGTAAATATGCATTTACAGCCTTTAAACACCATCATTTTAAACTGAGACTAATTCCTGCAACCACATTCCTTGTTAAAATTTCAGCACTAGGCCGGGCGTGGTGGCTCACGCCTGTAATCCCAGCACTTTGGGAGGCCGAGGTGGGCAGATCATTTGAGGTCAGGAGTTTGGGGCCCACCTGGCCAAAATGGTGAAACCTTATCTCTACTAAAAATATAAAAAAAATTAGCCAGGTGTGGTGGCGGGCCCCTGTGGTCCCAGCTACTTTGGAGGCCGAGACAGGAGAATCGCTTGAACCCAGAAGGTTGCAGTGAGCCAAGATGGTGCCGCTGCACTCTAGCCTGGGTGATAGAGCCAGACTTCGTCTCCAAAAAAAAAAAAAAATAAATAAAGCTCAGCACTAACAATATCCCTCTGTCATTTTCTTCTGCTCAAGGAACAAAAGAAGTCAAACAGATAATGGGTTCTGCCTGAGCCATTTGTGAAGTCTAAGAACAGATATGTATACTCCCTGTTATTCTTCCAGGGCATTATTTTATCCTTTTTTTTAAACCTTGAAAAATAAGTGTTACTTACCCTTATAAATATTTTGAAGTAAAGTTTCTGAATTTCCGTGAAGAACTCTTCTAGTAATTCAGCTTTTCAAACACAGTCGTTACTCAATAGTCCCTGTAACATGGGATTTATTCCACAGTTAAAAAGTGACTTCCCCCTTTGTTACATGTGAGAGTGGCTCTTTGTTTTCTCAGGATCCCAAACTGCTCATTCAAAACTATCTCTGTCTGTTTTCCAACACTATTTATGTCAGATTGTAGGGAAACACCCACGGGAACTTTTCTTTATATTCTTTTGCTGCTGTTTTTTAAAGAATGAAGGTACAGCAGTGTGAATTAATCATGGTTTCTCAGTTGCTGGGCATTGTACTGCTCCAGGGTTGTCAGTAGATACAGTCAGATTCCTGCGTTTCTGATAGAAGTCTGGCGTTGACTAGTTCTCTTTGCTACTACATCATCTAGCAGTTGCTCCGTGTTCAACTGGGCCTGAACCTTCTTCAGGCCTCTTCCGAAAAGAAAAGTTACCTGTGAAGTGTCTTTCTGATGGCTTAATTTATTTCTTCTCCTGGTAAAATTGGCTGTAATGTTATTTTTTCTGTTTAGCTGGTTAGGTCTCTTGAGACCTGCCACTGATTTCCTACATACTTCATTTTGTTTCAGAAGGCTTGCCTTTCTTTTTAACACTGGAAAGTAGTGTTTTGTATTCTTGTCAGTTAGACATGGACAATTCATAGGACTAATTCCTTTTCCAATTCCAGATGATTTCCTAACTGCAAGGCCAATGATTATCCATGAGGATGTCTCTTTCTAGGCATTACTCTTCCTCTACAGCTTAGACTGGTTTTACCAACACCAGAATTCTGTTGGAGTACCCATTGTATTCTCATCCTAAATTGCTGGAGTCTTCTGTTTAGTTTTGGAAAAGTCTGCTTTTTCCTTGCTTTCAATTCGGTTTGATGACACCATCCAAAGACATGTCAATTTTGTCAAGGTTTTTGTTGCTGCGGGCTTTCAGCAGCTGTGACAAGGTCACCATGGCTTCTGCCAATTGGGTACCAAACTGGTTTATAGCTTGAAACGTGGTGCTAAAACAGTCAGTGGGGAAGGCCAGAGTTGGAGACCTGCCACCTCTCATGCATGCACGCAAGCAGACTACTGGGCAGCATCCTTGTCCTCCCACCTGTGGTTGCCAGCATAGACCAATTTATCCCATTCATTTAAATTACTTGATAGTGTTCTCTGGAATACTCTTGAATATACCATAATTTAGCTAGTAAAACATATTGATGGATTGCTGATAGTTCAGTTTCTTACTATTACAAGCAGTGACACACTAAAAATCCTGTTACACATATGTCTTTGGAGTATGTGTTTCTGGAGGATACATTTGATGAAATGATATATTAACTTAGCATCTTAATAAATTCAAAAAGATTGTTCTTATTTAAACATCAACCTTCTTGCCTGTTTCCTTATGCTTTTAGAAAAACTTAAGTATTATCAATTTTTATACTGTCTGTCAATGTAATTGGTAGATATGTTTCATTGTTTTAATTTGCATTTAAAAGATTAATGAAATGGGTTTTCTATAACATTTTTATTTTAGTCATGTTTTACATATTGTGACCTGTACTGTCTTGATATCCTTAGCTCAGTTTTCTGTTGGCTTTTTCTTTATTCTATTGATTAGTAAGATTGTGGTATATTAGTGAAAATAGCCATTTGTCAAATGTTAGAAATTTTTTTGCTTTTAAAAAATATACATACTCTATACTGTCATAGATGTTTTTAATTTATAGGTAATCAGATTTTTAAATCTTTTTAATGGTATCTTTGATTTTGTTCTTATGCTTAGGAATTCCTTTCCCAGCAAGAGTATTACAAATTTTAAAGATTTTCTGTCATCAGTATTTCTCATTTTTATTATAATCAAGATTTATGATATCCAGGAATGTTTATTTCCTTTTCCTTTTTTTGTTTTCGTTGTGTTCCTAGATTCTGGTCTCTAATTTGGCATGTACAACATCATCAAATAACAAGCCTGAAACCTTGGCATATTATTATTTACTGTGGATCAGAATAAAGTATTAGATGGGATGATCTTGGATTCTGCTTAATTGAATACCAATTTATAAGTACCTATACTTGGTAATAGTTTATAAGTGGGCCAGTTATCAGTCCTTGTTTGCATGACATAGTCTAAGTTTAACCTGTCTTCCAGAATAATTTTTTTTTGAGATGGGGTCTCACTCTGTCACCCAGGCTGGAGTGCAGTGGCACAATCTCAGCTCACTGCAACCGTGGCCTCCTGGGCTCAAGTGATCCTCCCATCTCAGCCTTCTGAATAGCTGGGACTACAGGAGTATGCCACCATGCCCAGCTAATTTTTTGTAATTTTGATAGAGACAGGGTTTTACCATGTTGCCCAGGCTGGTCTCAAACACCTGAGCTCAAGCCCTCCTTGTCCTCCCAAAGTGCAGGGATTACAGGCCTGAGCCACCACACTTGACCAAGAATAATTTTTAATAGTCTCCTTTCACTGTAAAAAGTGCCTCAGTTTAAATAAAAAATTATAAATGTTATAAAAGATAGTTGTTTACATGGGATAGTTCCTCAGGGTATTTTTTTTTTTTTTTTTTTTTTTTTTGAGACAGAGTCTTGCTCTGTCGCCCAGGCTGGGGTGCAGTGGCCAGATCTCAGCTCACTGCAAGCTCCGCCTCCCGGGTTTAGACCATTCTCCTGCCTCAGCCTCCCGAGTAGCTGGGACTACAGGCGCCCGCCACCTCGCCCGGCTAGTTTTTTGTATTTTTTAGTAGAGACGGGGTTTCACCGTGTTAGCCAGGATGGTCTCGATCTCCTGACCTCGTGATCCGCCCGTCTCGGCCTCCCAAAGTGCTGGGATTACAGGCTTGAGCCACCGCGCCCGGCCTTCCTCAGGGTATTATAACAGTAAAGCTTTAGTTGTTTCTATTTATGTCATTCAGTTGTTTCTGTTTACATTACTTCTATAGTAGTAATATTTCATTTGCTTTAACTTTTAAAATATCTGTTATTTTCATGATGAACTTATTACAAGCTTCATACAGTTGCTTATGTGAGAACAGTCATGCTAGTGTGTACTTTCTTTGCCTTCATTTTAATTACCAGAATGATGTTCACTTTTTGCATTAAATGTCCCTTACAATTCTTATTTACCTAGTATTGCTTTAAAGATGATGAAACATTTGTCTCTGTATGTGGACATATTTTGGTTATATTTTATTAAATATGTCATCAAATCTTTTTTGTAAGGCTATGACCTAATGTTTTAACCTGGCCAAATAAACCATTACTTATTACATTAATGTTTTCTGATGTTGCATATACTCGGATCATTGGATTTTGTGGTGTGCTAATTAATACTGGATCATTGGATTTTGTGGTTTGCTAAGTAATACTGTTCTTAACACAGATCCCTGTGGGAGCCACTAAATGCCAATCCCTATTGTACTGTCACAGTGTTGATAAAAGTTTGGTACTTGTTACGTGCCAGATAGATTTTCAGCTATCTTATTTTATTCTGATAGTATTTCTCCAGCCTTTTCTTATGTAGTACTGTGTCAAAGAATATTTTATAATAGGTAAATTGTGTCTGTTGTTCTTTCTTTCTTTTCTCTACTACCTCTGCTACTGCTTAAAAGGTTTATAGAGTTTAGTATTGGTCATTTTCACCACTGATTATAAACTGTAAATCAACCCATATTCTTTTGCATTTTGAGGTGTTTTGTAAAATTGCCATATAAAAAGGCCAATTTCAATTTTCCTCTAGTTAAAAATTTCTTTTTTTTTTTTTCCGAATACATCTTAAGAAACCTTTTTTTTTTTTTTTTTTTAAATAACATTTCTGGTTGTTTGTGTGTTCATGTCATATATGTTTCTCAGTGTCATATTTAGGTATATATGTTTGACCCTTAATTTTTATGTTTGTTGGTCCCATTAATAAAATTTGAGAATATCTGTGGAGTAGAACACCGTATAGGAATTACCAATTTGTGCCACCACTACCTTTTAAACATTACTCTTTGGATATAGCTATTTATTTATAGGTATTTTCAATTTCATGTTATGTAAACTGTATATGACATTTTCATAAAAGTTTGTTCTTTTAAAATATCTAGGCACTGAAGATTAATGAAGTTCTTACCATTATTTTTGCAATGCATGTAATAATGTAAAAAGAAGATTGTTTTATTAGACACAGAGTCATTTTTCTTGTTTTATGATATTTAAAGTATCTACTGTAATATATAAAGTAATGTTTGTTGGTGTTTGCGTTTCTTCTGCAGACAGTGATAATGAACTCTCAAGTGGAACAGGTGATGTGTCTAAGGATTGTCCTGAGAAGATCCTGTATTCTTGGGGAGAATTGCTAGGAAAATGGTAAAATTTTATTTTTCATACTGAAAATTTTATATTTACATAGTTGATGTTAATTTGTTGTATTAAAATCTCTGTGTTAAAATAGGTTTTAAAGGATTAATATTAAAATCTATCTTAATATCTTAATGTTTAAAAACTTAAAAATTAAAATATATTTTATAGATACTCTTTATATTTGGCTAGGTATTCCCCCCAAGTATGGTTTTATTTAACTTGCTTTTAGAAGACGTCTTTGTCTTATTATTTCACTCAGACCTTATTATTTGTCTTATTATTTCACATCATTTAGCAGAATCAATTTTATGCTATATTGCCAGTGCATTTAAATGTCTACTGTTAAAGGGTTACATTTTTTTAAAACCAAGTCTATTACCACTCAAATAGGCTGTATAGTTTAGAATTTCTCATTTTACCACTGACACAGCTTGTTTCATTCTTTCTGACTAAAACTATTACTTTAAATTTTGATGTATTTTATGTGGAATTACAAAAGAGTACTCTGTTTATATTTATTATATTAAGTACTCTTTATATTTATTTTAAATACATTTTTTAAAAGGACTATCATATGTTGGTGTAATGAAAAAATTCTGCCAACAAAATACTTCCCCATACTAGTATAGACATAGAAATTCAATTTATTGTTGAATAAGCATATCAGATTACATGCATGCAGGTAGTCCAGGGGAGACTACAAAGTCTGGGCAGTCACATCTCTCTCAAGACTTAGTGTTTTGTTTTGTTTTGTTTTTCCCATTCCAATAGCTTTTAGGTTTTATTTTCACATGGAGCACCAGTAAGGTATTAGAGCCAATCAAAATAAGGAGTTGATTTAGAGATTTATTTTCTTTACCTTGCAATTCATTTGCACTACCATGAATGGGAATCCTTTGCATAGCTATGGACAGTAAACTTTGCATTGCCATTATGTTATATATGTTGAGAGTTGTAAACTAGCCTAGTGAAAGACAAAGGCACACACTTCTGTGTTGTCACACAATTCTCAGATGTTCCAGCCATTCCACTGAAATGATGTTCAGTAATCTTTTTGTCCATTTCAGAAATCTTATACAATTTTACCCCACACTATATCCAGGATCTAATTTACTCATTTGCAAGCATTGTCCACCTAAATCTAAATTTATCTCATATGTTTTTATCTGTTTTATTTAGGGTTACTCTCTTACTTTACTTTAAGATGAACAGTTCTCTTTTTAGATGGTCCTGAGTTAGGACAATTTCAATGGGGGATGGAGAGCGGCAGGAAGTAAGATGGGAGAGTGTGTTCTAGTTAGAGGCAGGTGACGTTTTCAGTCTCAGTCCAGGCTGGGAAATAGGAAGCATGCTAAACTTTTAAAACAGAAGCATTTTAATGCAGATAATTGACTTACAATGTGTTAGAAGTTTGAGAGAGCAGAAAGGAGACATTATGACTGGAGTAACCCAAGTAGTAGGAAACAGCTATGGCCTATAGGACTGGAGAAATAAAATGAAAGAAATATTGTTACCAGAATCTAGGAACTCAGAGGAGGTCTGAGGAGCTGACGCAGGAATCTCTGAAGAGGGCTGCATCCTGGTTGCTTAGAATTATGAGGATGCTCATAGCAGCTAGTATTTAGAAGGAACTGTCAGGGCAGGGGACAACTGTTTAGTTCCACACTTCTGAAGAGATATCCAGATCTCGGGTATCAGAGCAGGTGGGGAGAACCACATCATTGGTGCTGGTACTTCTTGGCCTGGCTAGAATTAGTATTTTTCAGGAGTTATGGTATAGCTGGTGCTGGCAATGGAATTCATTCTTCCATTCTTCTACCTTCCACCTGTATATGTCTATTACTCATGGGCAGAATCTAACCTGGAAGCCAGTGGGTAAGGGAGTTTGGGATATGTAGTCTGCAGATTCTCGGCCTTTATATCTTTGAGCAGAATACGGAAAGGTGGACTTGTAGTTGATAGGCAGTGGGTAAATGACTACAAAAGGGTAAAAGCTGGGCCTAATTCTTATTTACCCATTTATCTGGGTCAGTTGAATTAGGCATTCTTAATACCCAATGTTTTTAGATAGAGATTTATTTATTAGGAACACTGGTAAGGAAAAAAGTAAATAAAAAACAGCACCAACAACTTGTCCTAATCTTCTTCATCTTTGGTCTGAAAGTGTACATTTATGGTCCAACCATATGGATGTGATTGATAGCAGTGGATAGAATGGTAGCATATGCATTGATACCACAGCTTGGCTTCTACTGTTACATGGTTTCTTTCTTTCTCACTTCAAGTTATTTGCTGGGGGAAGGCTTAGGAATTTACATGGACCTCCATGCACCATAGAAATAAGCAACGTGTCTCCTGCGGCAGCTCTACTCTCTGGCCAGAATTTATTTTTCCCTGATTCTCTGGTCAAGAACATGGGCATAGTCTTCTATTGTGGTCACTTCATAAAACAAGGGCTCCCTTCTTACTGGATCTCTCATTACTGAGAATTGGGTGCTTACTTTTTACCGGCCCAACACATTCATTCTTTCTAGTATAGCAAAATACATGACACCTAAAACTAATACCTTATACTCCAGTTGAAATTAATCAACAAAAGAGCTCTTAGAGATCTATATATAGGTATTGTAGAAACTAATTTTCTTTGGATAAGATGTTTCTTCTTGTCCATAATTTACTCCCAAAGGCAAACTAATTTCAACTTGATAAGATCTATGGAAGGGGAATATAATTTAATGGGAAAAATACATTATGCTAAAACTCAGAACTGAATTAGAGTTCTAGTTGTAGTGCTAACTTGATAGGTAGCTTGCACAAGTTATTTAACATTTTTGGGTTCCATTTTTCCAGTGAAGCTTTTTATAAACTTGCTCATGTATGCATGCTTTGTCTTTCAGAAATGGAATAATGTTTGCAAAGTTTTTTTGTGTGTTTTGTTTTTCTTTTCCTAGCCCTTAGATTGAGAAAATACCTTAATTTTTATTGTCTTTTTATGGTTTGGGATTATATCACCATTCTTGAGGACTTTACAATAACAGTCTGGGCTCTTTCATTTAAGAGAATATGTACAAACATCTCACTTTCTTGATTCTTAGATGAAATTTAGTTAAAAGTCCACATGCTTATTGGGAGAAATGGCAAGGTGAGAATGGTTGGGAAGGGAAGTAGAGACAGATACTGGCTTTTTATCAATCAAGTTTCGTTTGATTTTAAATTATTTATTCATAATATTTTCTACATGGCAGTTAATATTGTAAAATGATAAACAAAATTTAATATAGAAAAAAAATTATGCTTTTCTTTTTTGCCTTTGCATGCTCTTATTTCAAAATAGGTTTAAAATTCATGGCATATTATACTAGAAAACAAGTCTGTCAATGATCTAAGCTTCTATCTTTAGATACTAGGAAAAAAGAGAAAAACCCAAAGCAAGCAGAAGCGAGGAAATAAGAATATAAATAAATGGGGTTGAGAAGAACACTACAGAAAATCAGTCAAACTGAAGCTAATTTTTATAAAGATAAATATATTTGATAATGATAAACATCTAACTAGACTGATCAAGAAAAACGAGAGAGAAAACACAGATACAAGAATCAAAGAGGCTACATCATTACAGATCACCACAGACATTACAAGGATATAAAAGAATATTATAAGCAACTCACTGCCTATAAATTTAGAAGCTTAGGTGAAATCAACAAACACTTGAAAGTCATAAATTGCCAAAGCTTACTTGAAATAAGTAACCTGAATAGTCCTATATTAGTTGACAAAATTGAATTTATAGTTAAAAAGTTTTCAGTAGAGAAAATTTGAGGCCAAACTGACAAATTCTACCAAATATTTAAGAAAAAAATAATAAGACTGGGCGCAGTGGCTCATGCCTGTAATCCCAGCACTTTGGGAGGCCGACACAAGCTGATTACTTGAGGTCATGAATTTGAGACCAGCCTAGCCAACATAGTAAAACCCCGTCTCTACCAAAAATACCAAAAAAATTAGTCAGGTGTGGTGGTGTGCACCTGTAATCTCAGCTACTTGGGAGGCTGAGGCACAAGAATTGCCTGAGCCTAGGAGGTGGAGGTTGCAGTGAGCTAGGATTGCACCACTGCATTCCAGCCACTGACAGAGCAAGACTCTGTCAGAAAGTAAAGTAGAGTAGAGTAGAGTAGAGTAGAGTAGAGTAGAGTAGAGTAAGAGTAGAGGAAAGGAAAGGAGGAAGGAAAGAGAGAGAGAGAGAGACAGACTGGCAGAAAGAAAGAAAGAAAGAAAGAAAAAGAAAGAAAGGAGGAAGGAAGGAAGGGAAAGAGAAGGAAGGAAAGAGAGAAAGAAAGAGAAAGGGAAGGAAAGAAAGGAAAAAGAAAGAAAAGAAAGAAAGAAAAAAGGAAGGAAGGAAAGAAGGAAGGAAGAAAAAAGTATATAAGTTTTACATAAACTTTCCAGAAAATAAAAGAGAAGGCAATACTTTCCAGCTAATTTATGTCATTTGCTTACCATGCTATTAAAACCAGATGAAAATATTACAAAAAAGAAAATTGCAGACCAGTGCCCCTCATGAATATAGACTAAAAAGACCTCAACAAGTCCTAGCATATCAAATCCAACAACTTTCATATGTTGCTGGTGGAGATGCAAAATGGTGCAACCATTTTGGAAAATAGCATGATATTTTCTTATAAAGTTGAAGACTCTTATACCACCCAGCAATTCGAATCCCACTGCTGTGTATTTACCAAGGTGAAATTAAAACCTGTATGTGAATGTTTATGATAGCCTTGTTCATAATTACCCCAAACTGCAAACAACCCAAATGTCCTTCAGAAGTAAATGTATCAACCAACTGTGGTATATTCATTCTATGGAATACTACTGAACAATTAAAAGAATGAACTGATATACATCACAACTGATGGATCTCAAGTGTATCATGTTAAGTGACATATGCCAAAGTCAAGTGACTTAATACTATGTTATTCCATTTGTATGATATTCTGGAAACCCTGTCATCATAGGAAGCATGTCAGTAGTTGTTAAGGACTGGTGGTATTGACTACAAGAGGGTCCAGGGAATTTGGGTATGGGGGAAATGAGGGAACTATGCTATATCTTGGTTATGGTGGTGGTCACACACCTATTTGCATTTGTCAAAACTCACAGAATTGTATACTAAAAACGTGAATTTTACTCTGTATAAATTGTGCCTTAAATAAATGGCAAAAAAGAAAGAAAGCCCAGAGTCTTAACTGCTAGTAGGTGCTGAAGCAAGAATAGTATCACTAAATCTAAAAAAGAAAAAAGAGGAAAAAAAGGAAATTTATGTCTTATACATAGATGGCTATTTGAAGTGTGTTCTTTTCTCCTGTCACAACAGTTCCTTCATTATACCTTGCATACCCATTGGTGACTCTGTCTTAACTAACTTTTCTCTTCTTATCCTGCAAAGTTATGTCAAATGCACATGACCTCCTTAAAGTCACTGTTGTTTTAGTTCCTAGAGTATAGTAGGTGCTCAATTCATATTTATTGGCTGAATTTTTGAATGAAATATCTCTCACCATTACAGATTTCTGTCCAATTTTATGAATATTTTATATATCTATATTTGGATCTATATTTGGTAGTTATTTTTATCTTATATAGTGTTTTAAGAAATCTAAGTTGTAATATTCTCCATTAGATTATACACAGATTCATTTATCTTATATCTGGCTTCATCTTGAACCCTGGGAATGTTACTTGAATAATTTGTGTCTTGATCATGTCATGGTGAGATATTCTGATTTAAACATTTTAAAAATATTATTCTGACTGCCCAGTGAAAAATGGATTAAAAGGGAACAAAGATGGAAGCAGGCAGAATAGGTAGAATGCTATTGTAAATAATCCAGGGGAGAGATAATTATGTTTTGCACCATGCTGGTAGCAGAGGGTGACATGTGATCAGATTCTGGATATATTTTAAGAGACTAATGATAGTATTTGCTTCTGTTTTCTGTGTGGCCTGAGAAAAATAAATAACTGGCCACTGATGTCAGAGTTTTTGGCTTGAGCTACTAGAAGACTTGTTGTTTACTCAAATATAGAAGAAGAGAGATTTGGAGGATAAAATCAAGATTTTGGAGACGTTGAGATGCATTTAAGACATCCAAGTGACTATGTCCATTAGTCATTTTCATATAACACTGAGTTCAAGGAAAAGATAGGGAAGGAAATATGAGTTTGGGAGTCATCAGTATATAGATGGTTTTTAAAGCTATTAGAATGAAATGGGTGAGATTACTTAGGGAGTGAGTTTAGATGACGACATCATCCAAAGACTGCACCCCCGACCACTCCAGTGTTTGGGAGTTGGAAATATGAGGAGGATCATGCAGAGGAGCCCAAGAAAGCACAACCAGTGAGGTGGGAGGAGAATAAAGATAAAAATCAAGTAAACTAAGTCTATCAGGAAGGAGACAGTAATCAGATGCTGATAGGTGAAGTCCAATGAAGCCTAGAATTCCACTGGGTTCAACAATTTAGGTGTCACTGGTGATCTTAAGAACAGTTTCAATGGAGAGGCAGGAATGAAAGCCCAGCTGGATTGGAAATCAGCAGATATAGATAACTCTTAAAAATAGTTTTGCTATAAAGGGATGATAGGAAATGAGGACACATTAGTAAGTGGATGTGGGTTGAGAGTTTTTTATTAAATGGGCAATATAGCATGTTTGTATGTTGTTAGAAAGGATGTAACAGAGAAAACTTGATAGTGTCAGAGAAAGAGGACATAATTATAGGATAAGTTGATGGCAAGAAAAGATGTATATGTTGACTAGTGGAGGGGTTGAATTTGGAAGCAGAGGTAGCTCATTGTAACAGAAGGAAAGGTGAGGCGTGGCTACAAAGGTAATAACTGACAGTTCGGTGCACTTACTATGTGCCAGGTTCTATTCTAAGCACTCTCCATGTTAATTGTTGCAGCAGCTCTCTGAGGTAGGTATTATCATATCTTCATTTTAGAGATAAGAAAACTGAGGCATAGCTATGTTAGGTAGCTAGTGTAAAAATACAGAAAATATAATGGCAGCAAGTAAGTAACTTGCTCAAGATCTCACAGCCAGTAAGTAATTTGCCCATGATCATGTCAAGTAAATGACAGAGCCAGTTTTTGAATCTAAACCACTCTCGTTTTAGAATTAGAAGTGCGTGTGGGTGTGTGTGTGTTTTCTGTTTTTCTTTTCTTTTTTTTTTTTTTGAGATGGAGTTTCACTCATGTTACCCAGGCTGGAGTGCAATGGTGACCTCGACTCACTGCAACCTCCACCTCCTAAGTTTAAGTGATTCTTCTGCCTCAGCCTCCCGAGTAGCTGGGATTTATAGGCATGTGCTACCACGCCCTGCTAATTTTTGTATTTTTAGTAGAGACGAGGTTTTGCCATGTTGGCCAGGATGGTCTCGAACTCCTGACCTCAGGTGATCCACCTACTTTGGACTCCCAAAGTGCTGGGATTACAGGTGTGAGCCACCGTGCCTGGCCATTAGAGCCAGAACATTTTTAACCAGGTGGGCAGGCTGCCATTTCTATAAATATAGGTACCTTGCTAGAATAGTTTTTTTTTTTTTGAGACAGAGTCTCACCCTGTCACCCAGGCTGGAGTGCAATGGCACGATCTAGGCTCACTGCAACCTCTGCCTCCCAGGTTCAAGCGATTCTCCTGCCTCAGCCTCTTGAGTAGCTGAGATTACAGGTGTGGGCTACCACACCTGGCTAATTTTTTGTGTCTTTAGTAGAAGTGGGGTATCACCATGTTGGCCGGGCTGGTCTTGAACTCCTGACCTCGTGATCTGCCTGCCTGGGCCTCCCGAAGTCCTAGGATTACAGGTGTGAGCCACTGCACCTGGCCTAGATTAGTTTTTATAAGAGCGTGTAGAAGTTCTAGTGAGTGAATGAATAAACTAGGAAAATTGATACTCTTGCCCAGGTAGTACTTGAAGCTTCTGGTCATGATTTTAAAGAGAGATTATGAGAATGGCAGTATGGTGGATAAGAAAACAAAATCTTTTGATGACTAAATAAATAGCCAAATAGAGATCTCCACTCAGTTTCTAAAATGCAAGATTTATTACTTGATTCAATGAAAATTTATGAGGCATCATCTTAGGCTCTTAGAGATACATAGAAAACAACATAGTTTCTACCTTTGAGGTTTATAATCAATGTGGGTGGGAACACATACTCATAACAGTTATTTAACAAAGTTACTGAAACACTGAGACTGTTTTCACATTTCTTGACCACTTTTTTCCAAGTCACTTCATCATTCATTCATTCATTTATTCATTCAACTTTTAAATCTTAATCATCTATTCTTTCTTAGGCACTTTAACAGACACTGCTGATTTAAAGATGAGTAAACATAGTTTCTACCCTCAAGGTTTACCATGTTATAGAGGCGTGTAGACCTTTAAATAGAAAATTGTGATATAATGAATAAATCCTTCTGAAAGCATTGTAGACCCAATGGACATTTTTGAATGTATACAGAAATAAAATAGTACAATGAAGCTTCTTGCGCCTACTGCCCAACTTCAATAAAGACAATATCTAACAAATTTCTTTAAGCTGCGATCCCATTGTTTGTTTGTTTGTTTGTTTTTCTTTGGCGGGGAGGGAAGGTAATATTGGAGTAGAAAGAACATTGATTAACAGGAAACAAATTGGGAGGTAATTGCATGGGTTGATGATATTTATACCAAACTCACAGACCCTGTGTACGGAGAGGAGGCTCCAAATGGGAAAAGACTTTTGAGGTAGAATTGACAGAGTTTCTCAGCCAAAATTCAGTGTACATTTTTTTCAGAAATAAAATATTTCTAATAATATTTTTATTAATGGACTTGAGGAAATTATTTAAAGGTCTGAGGGAAATGTTTTTAAAAACTAAGACAATTGATTCTTAGACCTTTAGAAAACTTGTTGCATCTTTTACAATTCAAATTTTTTTTTTATTTGGGCCATTATAATTATGTCATGATATGAAAAGGGTAACATTTGCTTAAACTATAGAAGTTTAAACTACTATGTCTTTTATACAAGGATTGTCAAATATTTTTAATTGTGCTCAGAATTTCTTTCTGAAACATTCGATTTAGAGATTTCTAAGTCTCAGGAAAAATAGGTAGGCATTTACATACAGACTTTTTTTGTGATTTATGTAGGTAAAGCACCTGTCGTGTGGAGTCCTACACTTTGTGCTTTGTGGAAATATTTTTTAAAGTGAGGAGACAGTATATATACTCAGTGAAATTTTAAATGTGTTTGAAAATATTTTGAACTTACTCTTAAATAGCTAGATCATTCTATTAAACAAGCAAAACATGAATAAAATCAGAATTCTTATAATCAAATATACTATCAGAAAGATGTAAAGGAAAAATATTTCAATACTAATTTGAAATCATTAGAAAAAAATAATATAGAAAAGAAAACTAAGAACAGACTATATAAAAAGTTCAGTACTGGAGGTCTTTAAAGCAGATTGGAGTTAAAGGTGTATTGAAGAAATAGCTGCATGAAAAAAGCATGTGAACTAAAGAAAGAAAAATTGAGAGAGAGAGAGAGAGAGAGAAAAAAAAAATCATTTGTGATGGGAGAACTTGTAAAACCAAAACTAAAAGTGGTAGCAATATTTCTTCATATGTTGAATATATTCAGAATGGTAATGATGATGATTTAACTATTATTTAAATTATTTAAGGGATTAGGCAGAATAATATCTGGATAACTGCTTCAGGTTTTGAAATGCATGGAAAACTTGAAAAAGTTTAAAGACAAAAAAAAAGGTAGTGCTCACTGTGAATACTTAGCCATAAGTCAACTTTTTTCAGGAAGAATATGCAAGAAGATTTTCTAACCAGAAAGACTAAGTGAACATTGGAGGAAAAAAATTGGGTATTGGATTATTACATCGAGTAAAATCACCTTCAAATCTGTCATTCTCTTTTATTGAATAAGATAAAATTGATACTTATTTAATAGGCATTTTAATTGTATTTTTCATGGCTCTTAATTACTTATCATCAGAGTGGGAAAATGTATTCAGAATCTGTATGCTTTTCATCTTCATAATGACCTTTAATCTATCCTTTTTCTTGAAACATTTCTTAATGTAGGTTGTATAACTTCTCCGTATGTAGTTCTTCTCATTATTGTGGGATGGAGAAATCTCTGACCTTTCTTGATGCCACCTCATCTTTTAATTTCAGTTGTAGTTCTTTCCTTTTCTGGAGAGAACTTTTTCAAATGGGTCATGCTGCTGGTGTCATATTCTCGTATCTAATAGCCACCTACTTCCACCTCCTATCAAAATTTCTCTAATTCCATTGGTGACTTTTCAGTGGTCATATTCAGTGACTTTTATCCCCCTCATCTCTTGCTTTTTCTGCTGTTTTTGTTAGAAATAACTCTTTCCCTTTGAAATTTTATCCCCCAGTAGACACCTTTAAAAGTAGAGTTCTTACATGCCTAAGTAGTTTCAAGAAAATCCTCTTTGAAAGCAAAGGAAATCCACTAGATGAGTCCGTGGCATTTTTTTGATCCTATTAAATTCAGTGAGAATGTTTTCTTCTAAAAAAGCATTCTTTTTTGTTTAGCTTTTGTAATTGAGATACTAATTTCATTTCATAATTATATTTATTCACTTACCAAAAATGTATTAAATGCCTTTTATATGCAGAGCACTGCTTCTAGGTGCTTAAGATATATAAGTAAAGAAGACAAAGATTCTTGCCCTTGTGGAGTTTCTATTCATGCATTAAAACCTAGCCAATTACTGTATGATTAATAGATACTTGATTTATGTGTGACTTTGAAAATAATTGTATTAGGTATCCATCTTGTTTCTAGGGTAGAGTTCAGCTGGTATCATAACCAGTTGCCTATTTTCAAGTTCCTGATAGCTACAGTTAATGTATTAAAGCAATGACAATGTGTAGTTACATTTTAATCAGAAATATTGAAAGCAATGATTATTTTTATAAATTTCTGTTTTATTTATTTGGATCTTCTCTGGTCATAGATATATACTAGCAGCATCTGGCTTAATATTTATTAGTGCCTCTCAAGTGATAGGGTGCTATATGCGGTATAATTGCTGTACTGTTACTTGGGATAACCAGTAAAATAAGGCTGTTAAGCAGTGTTATGAGTGACTCAGTTCTTTTTAAATGTTAGTCTCTAAAGATAAATGGTGCTTCAATTGTTAAGAGAGGAGAAAAGACATTTTCGTTTGCCTGGCCAAACAAGTGGCTAAGGGTCAGCTAGAAACTGAATCAATGGAGTTGGATTATATTATGATAAAGTATTCATTGGGGACTGTTGACTATTAATCTTAAGGAGTATGTGTATGTATGTGTGTTTGCATGTGTAGGAAGAGATACTGAAACTTTAAAATATTGTAGTTAAATCATTATTATATATCATTATATAAAATATTACAGTTAAATCATTATACAAAACAATCTGGGCCAACCGAATATTTAACCAAGCTGCTTGTTATTTTCATTTTGCCTACAATATTGGAAATATGTTGTAGTAGGTCCAGTGAATGTTAGGATGCTATTGCAGAGGTTTAGGGAGGATAAAGTTGGTTGCAGTTGAGATAGAAGTGCATGAACTTTGTAGAGGTTGAGAAAATAAGATATATTAGACTTGGTGATGGATTAGTAATAGATGATGGGGCAAAAATAACTCCTGGGTTTCCAGTTAGGATGGATTGTGGTAACAGTTTCTGAGGTGGAATACCCTGGAAAATGACCAGGTTTAGGGAGAAGAAACTGAGTTCAGACTTGGGCATACTGATTTTGAGGTACCTTTGAGCTTCTGGAACTTGGGATACATGTTTATAGGTGATAATGCCTAAAGACAAAAGAATGAAAGAAAAGGGCAAGAGTAAAGAGAGAGAACTTTAAGCACTTAAGAGGTTAACAGGAGAAGCAATCAACAGTGGAGTTTGTGAAGGTGGATAAAGAGGTAGTGCTTTGTCACTGAAGCCAAGGGAAACAGATTGGTCAACAGTGAAAGGACTGAAAGTATGTCTTGAATCCAGTGGAACATGGAGAGAAGTCATAGATCATTTAAGTGAAAACTTTTCAAGGAGAGATGCAGAAGCCATGTTGAACTGAATTGAGGAAGGAATTGGAGGGTAAGAAATAGAGATAGTGCTTCTATACCAATTCTTGAAATTTGTTGCACAGGGTAAGAGTATGATGGAGAATTATACGTGCCATTGAAGAAATGATTTTTTTCAATGTTCTTCGTTTTTAAATTTTGGGACAGGGTCTCACTCCGATGCCCTAGCTGGTGCGATCTTAGCTCATTTGGTCTCAACCTCTGAGGCTCAGGTTATTCTCCCACCTCAGCCTCCCAAGTAGCTGGAACTACAGGCACATGCCACCATGTCCAGCTAAGTTTTTTGTGTTTTTTGTGTTTTTTTTTTTTTTTTTTGGTAGAGATGGGGTTTCGCCATGTTGCCCAGTCTGGAACTGGTCTGGAACTGGTCTGAACTCCTGGGCTCAAACGATCCTGCCTACTTCAGCCTCCCAAAGTGCTGGGATTATGGATGTGAGCCACTGTGCCCAGCCAAGAAAGGATTCTTTGACATGGAGTTTTAATTAATTAAATTTATTGGAGTTTTAATAGCTGTAGAGACACAGTGATGTCTTGCTGATCTCTATATAACATGTAACATATACTATATTTAACTACTTTGGATTTCCCTTACATGATATTATAAATTATTGGACTCATAATTCAAAGTATTTTGCATTTAATTTTAGAGGGAATGAACTTTGCTTTTTGTACATCATTGCTTTTAATTAACCTAATTTTCTATACTAATACCCTTAACCCATATGTTTTTCCTATTCAAAAGTATAATCAGAGCCAAACATTAAATTACAAAAAGATCCTTTTATAACTAATCCTGGCTCTCTTGTGGCATAATATTCTTTGTCAAATAGTTTATTCAGGTGGAAGTCTTCTGAAGAATAATTAATACTCTTCCTCTACTTGATATATTTTGTGAAACATAATTATCTATAGTGTTTTTCCAAATTAACTGAAATTATGTTTTAATTTAAAGCCATGAGAGAAGTTTAAAGAATTGAAATGACTTTTTGTGTTTAATGATTATGAAAGAATTTAAAATTATTATAAATATTTCAGACAGCATAGGAAAATAAAAGGGCTACTTTCTCTCTTAATTCTATTACATAGATATTTTGGAGTATGTTCTTCCCTATTATTTTTCTAGGCGTGTGTAAAAGCAGGTTTCAAAATAGTGGGTATGTAGGTGTATTTAAACTAACACCTATTTACTAATTTGAAACTTGCTTTTGTCACTTGGCACCATAACTGTTATTTTAAGGTGTTAAATCATATCAGCTCTACCTGTCTCTAGTTTATTTTTGCTTCAAGCCTATCAGTATTATCAGCTTAGTTTCTCTAACCCAACAATACAAAAGCTTAGCTAGAAAAGGCTAAAATAAACCATTAAATCTGATGGTTTACTAACATTATTACTGGGATGAGTTTACTTGAACTTGTTTCAGTTGTGGAAGTTTTAGTTTTTTTCTGAGATAGCCCAATTATGACAGTATGGGAAAAGCAAGGAATATATTTTCAGTGGAAGGTATGCCAATACTGGGGTTTGAGCTAGAGGTGGAACAGTGTGTATAATCTAGTGAAGTAGCTGGGAGGTCACTTTTAGAAAATAGACATGTGGCTTTTATGACTTTTGAGGCTCAAAACTTGAAACCAGAGCCTGGGGTGTTAGATCAAACCAGAGTACATTGTCAAGGTTTGGAGTCCCAGTGGTTGCACCAGAGTCAGCTCTAAGAGATAAAAAGTGAGCAGCAAATAAAAGTAAAGTCTGAGCAAAAAGGCATAGAATATAGTTCCAGATTCAAGCTAGGCACCCAGAAAAAGATGACAGATGAAATTACATTCACAATATTGAGATATGCAATTCCGTTTCTTGGTCAGATGTGCATAGTAGCATATTTACTATGTTGTGATCATTGATTTTAGGAGGAGAGATCTTTGCCTTTGTTCTGACGCCGCACACCTTCGGGATGTGGTAAAGCCTGATAAATATATGTTGCTTCCCCAGCAAGTTGGAGTTGTTGCGTAAGTTCTGGTGATTGTAGGAAAGGGCCAGGTCCTTCCTTTAGTGAGCACTTGCTGTTGTAACAAGTCAGGGAGACAAATTCAGACATGTAAACAATAATGAACTCTTCTTACTAGAAAACCTATCTTAGGTCGTTTTAACTTGGAAGTTCATTGATATCTAAGTTTATCCTGGAACAAAGAATTCCGAGTTAGGTCATCAAGAGACAGGGCTTCCTGGAGGACCTTGGAGTCAGGATGTGGCCGCCACATAAAACTTGACTGTAATATGTATGCCTTATGTCTCCTATACTGTGGAGCCTGTCTTTGGCACTTGGCCCAGCTCAGCTTGGCCTCAGAGAAGTGGGTATAGTCAAGGTGTGATAGGCCTGTGGTCCATTTTCAACATCATTTCCTGAACCCTATTCCCTGCCACACATCATTGTCCAGCTTGCTGTACATTCATTTCAGGGGATTCAGATGGTTCATTTTATGCCTTGGAATGTTGCCTAGCAATATATAACTAAAACATTCATTATTATGAATAAGTCCATAGGATGATTTTTAAAAGTAAATAAGAGGAAGAAAAAGCTTTTCCTGGAGGTAGAATTATCTGGTTCACCAATAAAGAAGATGAGATCAAGAAAAAAAGTTGAAGACATAACTGAGCTTAAGCAGTACTATTGTTTAATGCCCCGCCGCAAACAGTTTTCTCTTGAGCCAAGCTTACACTTTTATATAAACTAGTATATTTTTCATAGCAACAGCAGTTCAGGAGTTATAAAGGGAGTGTGAATGGATTATTTTCTTGTCTTCTCAGGCACAATAACCTTGGTGCACGACCAAAAG
Source organism: Macaca nemestrina (assembly GCF_043159975.1). Taxonomy (NCBI): domain Eukaryota; kingdom Metazoa; phylum Chordata; class Mammalia; order Primates; family Cercopithecidae; genus Macaca; species Macaca nemestrina. The sequence goes on from NC_092125.1 coordinate 32,230,256, forward strand.
GGCTATCTACTCTGGTGAAGAGTGGTGTCCCCGAAGCATTGAGGGCAGAGGTATGGCAGTTACTGGCAGGCTGCCATGACAACCAGGCAATGCTGGATAGATACCGAATTCTTATCACAAAGGTAGGAAGTTATTTCATATTATTTTCATTGGATGACCTATTAAATAAATCCTAGTTTTCATAGCTCCCGTAAGCCATAAATGCTTTGAACTTCTTCATGAATATATTGAGGTCATGAAGTCAGTACTTCTACCTTTTGTTCTGAATACTTGTGGTGGTAAACAATGCACTTAGTCATCTATGAATACTGTATGCCTTGGTTTTCATCTTTTCATTCAAGTGATTTTATAATAGCTATTTACCAAATTGGAATATATTTATATTTCAAGTGTTTTCTAACTTCTCAACCTTTTTAAATTCTATGAGATTTATATAGTTATAATCATACATAGTTACTCTATTATAGTTTTATAATAACATTAAAATGAAATAAAAAATTCTTCTGTGTTTATGTCACCTAACATTTAAATGATGTAGATACTTGCCCTTTTTCTGTCAGGGGCCTTTGGTTTCACTGTAAATTCCTTTGCTTATGTCTAAATACCTGGTTTTAGAGCATAAGTAAAGGTAAGTGTTGGCCTTGATCCTAGACTCACCACCCTAGGTCTCACCACCTAATTACTTAGTCTACTCTAAATACTGGATTTTTAAATAATAGTAAAATTTTATTTTTTAATTTAAAAGAACCTCTCTTCATAAATGAGATTTTTACAATCAAGACTTTGTTCCTTAGACTATATGAACTTTTAGAACTTTTTATCTGCTGTAATTTCTTTTTACTTTTCTTTCCTCTTTGCCTCCTTTCCTTCCATAAATATTTTCTGAGTGCCTAGTATAATTATCATTGCTGAATTCAGTTTTTTTTTTAAACGTTAACCTCTTTTTTTTTGTTTTTTTAAGATTGATGGCCTCTACATTGGAATATGCAGGATGATCCATTGGTGTGTGGGAAAAAATGTCCAAAGTTCCATTTGTATATTTTTAAAAATAATTACACCAAAGGATACTAAGCTGTACTAATATTTGGTGTGCCATAGTACTGAGGGTTTATGAGGTCCTTGGATCCAGTGGCCACTGGTCCCACATGGTTCAGGAGTGACCTGAGGGAAGAATGGAACTTGCACACTTTGGAGGAATCATTGTGGGGCTCACACTCGTATATTAACTTCCAAAATATTACAGTTTTCTTGCATTTTGCATGTGTTAGATTAAATGGATTTACAGGTTATCTAGGTGTAACTTAATCCTCATAAAATGTGTGATCGGCTTAAAAAGATTGCTATCACAGGATGCTGCATTTCAAGTTTTTTTTTAATTTAATATGTTCCTTCAGTGAAGAATTCATATTATGATAATGAATGACAAAGCAACTACTTTTGGAAACAAACTCAGGTTACAGAGATGGACATTTTGAAACATATGGCGATTTAAACACCTCTGTGATTTTTTTCATTGAAAAAACACGCATCACTATAAAAACTTTCACATCTTCACACTTAACCTGGAATCAGAAATTTTAAATATGTTTAAAACTTATACAAGCAGTTGCAGAGAATTTGGAACTGATTGTTAAAAGCATATAAACACAACACCTTCTGATTTATTCATATGAGTATCTAGAAGCTGGCGTGGTGGTATATGCCTGGAGTCTCAGCTGTTGAGAGGCTGAAGTGGGAGGACTGCCTGAGGCCAGGAACTTGCACCTGTGACTAGCCACCTCACTCTAGCTTGGGCAACATAGCAAGACCCTGTCTCTAAAAAAAAAAAAAGAAAGAAAGAAAACCTAGAGAAAGCAGATATTTCCTAGCCAAATTTCAACAAAATGATTGATGAGTGGGACTGAAAAAATGATGTATGTCTACTTGGGTCTGTGGATCTTTGCAAGTCTTTTTTGGACATGATAACAGAACCATGAATCAAAAAACTGATGCAGAAACAAGTTTTCATTGTTGTTTTGTAAACTGCTATAACAAACATATTAAAAATACTGACTCATATTTTATGATTATTTTTATATAAAATGTTTAGAATAGGCAAACCTATAGAGACAGAAAGTGGACTAATAGTTGCCAGGGGTTGGAGGAAAAGGGAATTGGCAGTCACTGCTAACAGATATATGGGGTTTGTTTTTAGATGATGGAAATATTCTGGAATTAGACAGTGGTGACAGTTGCTCAAGATTATGAATATACTAAAAACCACTGAATTGTACACTTCTAAATGGTGAATTTTTTGTTATGTTTAACACAATAGAAAAATTTCACACACAAAAATAATGATCCATATTCAATATTGAATAGTATTTTATAGCATTTTTAATTATCTTTTTTACATCCTATCTAAATTTCTGTGCTTCATAATATCTATATTAGTATAGTAGCACTTGTACATGATAAATATATGTATATTAGATATTTATGCCTAGAAGTTTTTATTGATGGAGTATCTGATTGAAATTTTCAGAGGTCATAACTCTGGGCATCAGAGTACTTTTTCATGTAAATAATAAACTAAATTATATACATTTATTGGCTGCCATGGGGTAAGAGGTAACTGCCATTCCCCTTTTTTTCACTAAGAGGCTCTCATAATTCATACCTTTAAAAATTTCAAGGGAAAAATGTAAAGAATACCATCCCATGATATTATTTATGAATTCTTGATAAACAGTGTATGTTCATATAGTGAGAAAATTTTTATCATTTATACCAAACACCATGGTAGTTTTAATTATACAACTTGCAAAAAAAACCCTTTAAGATCAGGAGATAGGGCTTGGCTCAGTGGCTCATGCCTGTAATTCCAACAGTTTGGAAGGTCAAGGTGGGAGGATGGCTTGAGCCCACGATTTCAAGACCAGCCTAGGCTACATAGTGAGACCCTGTCTCTACAAAATAAATAAATAAATAAATAAAATGCTGGACATTGTTGCACAAACCTGTAGTCCCAGCTGTTTGAGTGGCTGAGATGGGAGGATTGCTTGAGCCCAGGAGATCTAGGCTGCAGTGAGCTGTGATTGTGCCATCAGACTTCAGTTCAGCTGGGGTGACAGAGTGAGACCCAGTCTCAAACCACAAAAAACAGAATGGCAAAAATCATGAATAAAATATATGGAAGGTACTTGGAGGCTGATAAAATATATTTTTTAGATTTTTTCCCTCTGGAGTTCTAGCTGTGATTTATTTTCTGCCAGTGAAGATTGCAGGGAGGCAAAAGCCATATTTTCTCTGGCAGTGTGGTTGGCAGATACCCGGGCTTCACCAGTTGTGAAGTTTTTGCATCTGTCTCTGGGCATTTCATTCTCAATCACTTGCCTTCGCTCTGGGATTCCTGTTTCCTGTGGTTTCCTTTCCTGAGTGGCCACAGCAACCTCCTGATTCTCTGGACGATAGCTGTGGTGACACACCTAAAGAGCTGGAAGGGCAAAAGACTGCTACAGCAGGATCTTCAGTCTTTTGCCCTTCAGCTCTTTCAGGAATGAAGGACCTTCATTCCTGCATTACATCATTTTTGAAATAGTTTACCTGATTAAACCCTGTCTGATAGACTTGGCATATATTTGTCTCCTTGTTGTCACAAGATGGCTTTTCTACATCCAGCATTACATTTAGAAAAGAAGAAAAGAAAAACAAAGTCAACTCAAGGTAGCCAGATTTGAGGCTAAGAGCCCAGTCCTCCAGACTGCCAACTTTGTTCAAGACTTCTGACATCAACCACAATTTGGGGGTTCTTAGTGCCACCCTGACTTCAGACCAACTAGCTTCAAACTTGTAGATCCTCACAGACTTCCTCAGGTTTGATAATTTGCAAGAATAACCTACAGAACTCAGTAAAGTGCTATACTTAACAATTGTAGTTTTGTGGAGTTTTTTTTTTTTTCTTTTTTTTTTTTTTTTTTTGCAAAAATATACAAATCTGAACCAGCCAAAGGAAGAGATGTATAGGGCTGAATGTGGGACTAGGATAATTCCCAATGTGAAGCTTCCATTTTTCTTAAGGATATGTTGCCCTCCTGGCATCATCCTCAAGGGCTCAGTACCTGCCTAGCATCAATATGTAGCAATATACACTTGGAGTATTGCCAATCAGGAAGCTCACCTAGTTTTGGTGTCCAGAGTTTTTATTGGAGTTTTATTACATAGGCATGATTGATTGGATCATCACCTACCTGCTAGAACTCAATCTCTAGGCTCCCCTTCTTTCCTCCCCAGAGGAAAAGAAGATAGGGACACAGCCAAACCATAACATACTGGGGCTGTTGCGTGGCTCAAAGCCCCAATGCTCTAATCACATGGTTGGTCTTTGTGGCTTGGGTAGCCTACATCATGAGTCTTCTTCTTAGTCTAAACTATCTGGGGGCTTACCATGAATCATCTGATTAACATAAACTATCAGATGTGGTTAGAGGGGCCTACCACAAATAACAATCCTGTTATTTAGGAAATTTCAAGGGTTTAGAGGTTACTGTCCACGAGCTGGAAAAAAGACTAGACCTCTCTTTGGCATTTCAGAACCAAGTCTATCACCCTTTTAAAGAATTTTTCTTAAGCACCAAACAACAATCCCATCTGTATATTCTTGACCAGAATTCTGTTACATGGCTACTATCTTCATGGAAAACTAGAAATGTTTTTTTAAAGATAGACACATTGATTCACCCCTCTACCCCCTCCAAATCTAGGCTTTTTGTAAAGAGGAAAGAGAAAATAGGTATTGAGTAGAGAACTATGTTTCTGTTCACCAACTGCCTCTTAATAGTGGTACTAGTTGATATCTATTATGGAATAAATTATTCTAAAAATATATGTAAATTTGGTTTATTTTAGATATTTACACTATATATAGTGTAAATATTTACTAATTACCACTTGAGATTGACTATCAATGTGTAATTCAGGTCGTATAATAAATATTTTCACATTCAGCTTATAAATCTATGACAGCTTAAAGTTTTTAATGTTATTTCTATTGTTAATACAATTCTCAAAAACATTTTCATACAAACATTATAGAAATATGTGACTCTAATCATGTGTGTTTATTCAAATCATAAACGGTCAAATCATAAGACTTCTTTGACATAAAGTACAGTGGTATATTTAATTTTATTGTCTTCCTTGCATTTATAGTAAGATGAATAATGTCATTTTTTCTAAAAATGATTTTTTCCTTTTACTGTCCTTGGGGTAGCAATGAGATAACTAGTGCCTGTAGCCAAGAGTATATGTAAGTACTTTGGTGGTGAATACATCTGAGCTTACTAGTCACTAAGTGGAAAGGGCATGAACACCCGGAGGATTTTCTGTAAGAAGTGCCTGCATATTTGGCACTTGTTGGTCATGGTTCAGCAGCTGTTTGTCCTTCTTTTGGTCCAGTTAATTTTTCCTGTCTTATTAAGGGAATGGCAAGATTTCAAGGTTAGTTAATGAAATGGTTCAGCTTGAACAAACAGTTGCTTTATAAAAACCCTACCAGAGGCCTCAGATTACACAGGGAAGAAGGAATATAAAGTATTTTGTATTTGTCTCTTCTCACACTGCTATAAGGACCTACCTGAGACTGGGCAGTTTATAAAGGAAAGAGGTTTAATTGACTCACAGTTTCACAGGGCTGGGAGGCCTCAGCAAACTTACAGTCATGGCAGAAAGGGAAGCTAACACATCCTTCTCATGGTGGCAGGAAAGAAAAGAATGAGCAGGGGAAATGCCAGATGCTTATAAAACCATCAAATCTTGTGAGAACTCACTCACTATCAGGAGAACACCATGGGATAAACCACCCCCGTGATTCAGTTATCTCTACCTGGTCCCTCCTACGACACATGAGGATTATGGGAAGTACAATTCAAATGAGATTTGGGTAGGGACACGGCCAAACCATATATTTACAGAAAACTTAAGGTTTGGCTTCCATGAAAAAGTAGTCTACCATTTAATTCTATAGTAGGAATGCACATTCTGAAGCATTCTTTCAGGGGTGGCAAACATACAACCAGCAGGCTAGGTAGAACCTACAAATATGCTTTGTATAGCTATCAATACATCAAAGAATGGTATACACTTATGGGTGAAATTTGTACTTTCTTTTTGCTATGGGTGTATTACTCTATTACTTCCTATCTATCTTTTATACATTTTAATGCCTGTTTGGACCTCAAATATATTCAATTTTGTGAATCTGTTATTATACTATGTCAGCAGCCATTGCTTGCTTCAGAGGAGGGGGCTATCACAGTGTACTCGCAATTGATTAATGTCCACTTCCCCAGCAGACTTTAAAATCCAGAGGAGCAAAGACCACAACTGCGTTGCTCTTTATGAGATATCCTATGCCTGGTATAGGGCCTGCCTGACACATTCTAGATGATAAATAAAATTTTTGTCCCTCCTGAGGGGAGCATAAGGTCATAGTTGACTTATTTGTATAGTTATTTATTCTTTTGTTCTTTTCCATGAACTATAGCCTTATATTGTGTTAGGTCCTGGATAAAGCTTTTAAGTATGAAGCAATGTCTTTTTTGCAGGAAACCTATTCATCTCGTTGGGGAGAGCTATAAGCAGTGGGTCAATTTGAGCAGCGGTTCCTGGTGAACTAACCTCTTCTGTTTTTGCCAGGAAGGAGGTGGCAACCCTTAAGAATTAGTCCCCTAGAGAATTTTGCAGTGGTAGTGGGTCATGTAGATTGAGTCACCTTGAATCACGGTAGGTCAATGATTGGCCTACCATGGTAGGATAGACAATAATACTGAACATAGAATACGGCCGGGATTACAGTGTGGAATAATTATACTTTATATCGTCTTGTTGGTTTTATAATCTATAGAAAATAAAGTTCTTCATATCATTTTGACTGGTAGAAAATGACTGTAGGGACCAAAGTTTAAAAAAGGGTGAAAATCTCTGGATGAGATTCAAGTGAAAATGAAGTAGGTTAGGAGCTGTAGACCAACTGATAACCTCAATCTGGAACCAAGGACCAAGCAGGACCAGTCAGAAGAGCTGTTATATGTAAATCCATGGAGAATTATGTTGAGTCACTCTCCACTTCAGAAGGAACTTTCAGGCACACCTTGCCTTGGTAACAGTGGTAGCTTCGCTTTAGGAGGAGATTTTGGTGCTCACTATGCAGGAAGACACTGGGTTTGAATCTCAAATTCTGCTACTTACTGGTTTGTGACCTTGGGCAAGCTCCTTAACTATCTTCAGTCTCAATTCCTTCTTTTGTAAAATAGGCATAATCATATGTATCTTACAGGATTGTTGTGAGAATTTAATAAGATAATTTATATAAAGCACTCAGTTGCATGCCTAATACATAAGCACTCACCAGTGATAGGGAATGAGGAAAATTATAAAGCAATATATGCCTAAAGGAAGTTTGAAGTAAGCTTTCAGAAATAACATCATCAGAAAGTACTATAGGAAATATGGAGATTACTGTGGGCTCTTGAGATCTGTGCAGGTTTCAAGACATTCATCTGAGAAACGGGGAGAAAGAAAACAGGAAGTGTGTAGCCCCCTGTTATCTACTTGTACCACTAATTCATTCATTATTTATCAAACAGTATCTCTTCTGTATCAGAGGCTATGCTAAGTACTAGACGTGTAAAGAAGAATAACACCTATACCCTATCCTTGAGGAGTTTACAGCCCAGTGGGGGAAGATAGTCAAAAAGGCAAAGAAGCAGCGATAACATGTTTAAGCACTGTGACACAGGTATGAGCAAAGTGACAAGTGAGGACAGAGACTGGATACAGCCATTTCTGCCTAGGAGCAGAGAATGGGAGCATGTGTTTAGGCTGAGGCAGTGCCATGCATAAAGACACAGAGTTGTGCAAGGTCCTGCCATGGTCAGGGGGTGAGAAGTTCCGTATGACCCATGGGGGTACTCTAGACTCTACTGTCTGAGCAAACTACAGGTGAGCAAAGACGGTATCTGGGTTTTGCTCACTGCTCTAACTTTACTACTCAACGCTAGGACTGCCCTTCAGTAGATGCTAGATAAACGCTTCCTGAAAGATTTAATGGGGTATGTGGGAGACATTATGTCTAGTGCTTTCATATATCCTTTCCATGTAAGCCTAACAGCTTCTGTGATGTGATTCCCATTTTTACCATGAAGAAAGCTGTCACATAGTTACTAAATAGTAGAATCCGTAAAGTCGAAAACCCAAAACTAGAATGAAAGGGACAGCTCATCCCTACTTTTGGTCTTGTAAAGATCCTTTAGAGGGAAAAACTCTTCATATTTTTCTGACCATCAATTATTAAGCGTAATAAAGAAGGCTGGGCGCAGTGGCTCACGCCTGTAATCCCAGCACTTTGGGAGGCCGAGATGGGCGGATCATGAGGTCAGGAGATGAAGACCATTCTGGCTAACACGGTGAAACCCCGTCTCTACTAAATTACAAAAAATTAGCCGGGTAGTGGCGGGCGCCTGTAGTCCTAGCTCCTCGGGAGGCTGAGGCAGAAGAATGGCATAAACCCGGGAGGCGGAGCTTACAGTGAGCTGAGATCGCGCCAATGCACTCCAGGCTGGGCGACAGAGTGAGACTCCGTCTCAAAAAAAAAAAAAAAAAAAAAAAAAAAGTCATAAAGAAAAGGTTGAAGAAATAAAAACGCTATCGCATTTCTATATACTGTTCATTGTATGGAAATGAAAATTGATAATTTAGAAACTATTCTGTTTCTATTAGGAAACAAGTATAAACCTTACAAGTCAGTGAGTAAGAAAGAGTTCTAAAGCGCCTAACTTCAAGTCATCTCTTTTAAGATGAGTCTTGAGCCTTCAACCATTGTCTCTTGTTATATGAGTCCTGCCACTGAGGCATAAGGTACTACTGATGCAGATGAATCACTGGAAGACTTTTACCACATATTTCTGAAATCCTATGTCCTTTATTGTTTGTCATTGAGATGTTTTTATTATTCTTATTAAGCTGCATTTTTCATAACGTTTGAGGTGATCTGAAAGGACAATAGAAGGATCATGACCTTGTTCCTGTGTAGAAACAAGCAAACAGAATTTAGAGCTTCTGAAATGAATATTTCTTAATTGTTGGCTTGAGGACCCACTAAGCAATGATCATAGCTTCACATATTCTTAGTCATTTGAAATGGGGATTGTGTATGTTTTAGGGCAACTCAAATTTTATGTAGCATAACAGCTGTGTGTGTACTTTCAGTAATTATATGACATATATGGTATAGTTTACCTATCACATCTGCTGGTTTATATAACATAGCAAATATTAGATTGTAGTTGTATGCTCTCTTTTAAAAATTATCTTTATGTAACATTTGTACCACATACTTTGTTAAAATCAAAATAAGCTTTTAATTCATAAGCTTTTTGAAATAATAACGCCATGAGCTCTTTCTCTCTACCACTTGAATTCCTGTTTTTCTCCCAAATGAATCTTCTCTTTCAAAAGTGTGTTTATATATGAGAGAGTGTGTGTGTGTGTGTGTGTGTGCGCGCCATTTCTTTTTTTTCTTTCTTTCTTTTTTTTAAGAGACAGGATTTCACCATGTTGCTGAAGCTGGAGTGGTGGCTCTTCACAGGTGTGATCATAGCACATTGCAACTTACTCTTTTAAAAATATTTAAGTGCTAGAGGTTGATAGACCTGGATTTAAGATTCACCTCTCCCATGCATTAATTTGTGATCTTGGAACATTATCCCAACTTTTTAAGCCTCAGTTTCATCATTTTTAAAGCAGGCTTAATAGTAGTATCTACCAGGATTTTTGTGTAAATTACATAAAATGATGAAGTGCTTGGCGTATAGTAAGTACTCATGATTAGCTTCTACTGTCTTTATCAATATGATATTACATCATGAACAACAGTAATAGTAATGTTAATACTAATAATGGATATTGGTGTCAGGGTATGTTTCTAATTTAATACTTGTGTTAGATAATTTCCAGTTACACAGTTTTTATAAGAGCACATGATGTGTATAACAGCTGGTTAAACTGAAATACGAAGTGTCAGGTTTGTATTTTTCTGGTTTGGGGTTTTTTTCTGGTTGGTGAATATCATGGAGTATTTGCATTCTAAAATTTGACTTTGTATTGGTTATATGAATTATTTTAGTGATTATGCAAATTCAACTATATAGTAAAGTCAAATGATATTCTCTAAAAATCACTCCTAAATACTGTGTGATGTAATCAAGACTGGAAGGGAGGTATTAATTTCATTCACTTATTCATTCACTTATTCACTAACTCTTGATTGATCAACTTTTATGGGCTAGGCTCTCTATTGTTTCTAGGGCTATGTAGATAAAAAGACTTCACACCCTTGAGGAGTCCAGCTAGGAAAACCAGGCTTATGCACTGATAGATAATTTTATTATGATACAAGTTATAATAACTGTCTTAATCAAATATGTAGAATGCAGAAGAGATAGTGACAGCTCTGCTTGAGTGAACCAGGGAAGACTTCACAGAGGAGAGAATATCTGAGGTGGGACTTGAAGAATATTTCTGAGCGGGATAGAAGAGGACATGTAGTATAGGGATGGCTTATGTAGTTTTTCAGCTTCCATTTAATGAGTTAGCTTGGATAGGTTATCCAGGAAGCCTTTGAGAGTTAAATCAGTGTGTTCCTTCGCCTACTCTCATGCTAGTTGGCTGCCGTCATCTATTTATGCATCAATGCGTGTCTCCTTGTTAAATAGAAACTTAATGTAAGTTTATTCTTGTTAGAACAAATACATATCATGATAAGCCTTGGGAAATATGTCATGTCAAAATGATATCACAAAAGAATATTTAATTGGTGATCTAAGGTTGATGTAATAAGATTTTAACCTATTAAAGCATCTATTCAGTTAATGTTTAAGTACCTATTGTGTGCCAGGTACTGTGCTAGGATGATAATACATATTAATTTTTAAAATTAATTAACTGAAAAAATATTGATTGACTAAAGTAAAACAATATAAACTTGCAAAGAAGCAGCACTGTTTTATAAACTCCAGAGAGCAAAAAGGGCAATAGTTGCAAATATTAATTTGGTAGTTGCTGTCAAAAATTCTTTTTGAAATAATAAAAAAAAAACTGCAAGAGTGGCTCATTTTAAGATTCTGAAAATTCTCTGCTTTGTTGATCATTATATGGACAGATAAATTTTCCCTGCCTTTATTCACATCTGATTACTGGTACTGCTCAGAGTAAAGCCTGTCTTCTTTCTGTTCTCCAGTGTATTATTGTAGCAGATGGCTTTTAATAAAACATTTAGCTAAAGAAGAATTTTTACTCTGGGTTAGTGGAATGTATTATAATGATAATATTGGAAATTCTCAAGAGTGGGTGTTTAATTTGATATTTTTCTTTTGATTGAATAACCTTTAGTGAATATTTAATTGAAAAGTCAAATTATGGTATCTGTTACATCATTTTTTATTTGATAAATTTCAAAACTAAATTAAACCCTGTAGGTCATGTGTAGCCAAGTAAATATTTGCTTTTTCTTTACATGGTTTTCTTTTTAAAAATTAAGGCAGTTTATTAGTCAGATAACACTGAATACTAGATTTCATTGAGAGTCAGAGCATTGCTTAATTATATGGCTGCTCTGTTCTCTGTCGTCACCTTGTCTAGGTGTAGGCATTGAGCTTTTTGATAGAATGAGGTTATTCCAGCTGTGTCTGTACCATTGGTATTTATAAAAACCACAGGCTGTTGTATAAAAACCACATTACTGATATAAATATAAAATTTACAAAGATCTCATCAGAAATTTATAGTTACTAAAAATTTACTAACCAAAACAATGAGACAGGCAAGGAGAATAAAGAGTACTCATTATGTTGTAATGTAAATGCCTTGAATATGTAGGTACTGGAAGGCCTTTATTAAAATAAACTAAGAATTGGCTGGGTGCAGTGGCACACACCTATAATTCCAGCACTTTGGGAGGCTGAGGCGGGCTGATTGCTTGAGCCTAGGAGTTCGAGACCAGCCTGGGCCACATGGTAAAACCCTGTCTCTACAAAAAATACAAAAATTAGCTGGGTGTGGCAGCACATGCTCGTAGTCCCAGCTCCTTGGGAGGCTGGGGCGGGAGGATCACTTGAGCCCGGGAGACAGAGATTGCAGTGAGCCAGGATCACACCACTGCACTCCAGCCTGGGTAACAAAGTGAGACCCTATGTCAAAAAAAAAAAAAAAAAAAAAAAAAAAAAAAAGAAAAGAAAAAAACCCTAAGAATTAATGAAAGAGATTCTTTAAGAAAATATACAATTTATTTTCTCTTTTCTTGCATAATTATACATTTGCTTGTGATTTTTTTTTACAGAATGATTTAAATCAAATTTTCTTGATCCCCATCCTTTGAGATCTTTCATTTATTGTCTGTCTATAGTGATATCTACGTGTATAAAAACTATAATTATATGTGAATTTGAGAACTAACAGTTTTCTTCTCAACTCTCCAACACTGTATAAAAATTTTAAAACATACTCTAAGTATTTTCATGTACTTAAGTGATATATTCTATTATTAGTAACAAATATAGTTTTTGTTATCCTTCAAATGTGTTTCATAGTTTTCAGGTAAATTAAGGAAGATATAACTTTTTAATATTACCTTCATTTTCATATTATGGAATTAGAGTAGGATTATACTGTTTTGAAGAAAGAAGTTAGAGGTTATTGTTGAGCGTAGATCATTTCATGGCTTACATGGTTTACTTTTTAAAAATGTAAGACAATGTTAGTCAAATAACACTCAATACTAGATTTCACTGAGAGTCAGAGAATTGCTTAATTATACGACTGCTCTGTTCTTTGTCATCACCTTGTGTAGTTTGGTAGGCATTAATCAGTAATAAAATCAGTACTTGCTTGGGCATGGTGGCTCATGCTTGTAATCTCAACACTTCTGAAAGCCAAGGCAGGAAGATCTCTTGAGTCCAGGAGTTAAAGACCCTGTCTGTACAAAAAATACAAAAATTATCTGGGTGTGGTGCCACATGCCTATAGTTACAGATACTCGGGAGGCTGAGGTGGGAAGATCACTTGAGCCCAGGAGGCTGTAATGAGCTGTGATTGTGCCATTTCCCATTTTAAATGACAAAACCCACAATTACTTTTGCACCAACCTAATCTCATATTTTCAAGAGCCTGGGATTACACTGCTGTATTCCAATTTCGTAATAATTTTATTGATGTTAGCACATATTTCTGGAACATATTTAATTTATGTTTCATTGGGTAATATGGTGTGGTGAGTTTTCTCTAGGGATTTTTCTTTGTCTTTTATTTACTTTTCCATTTAAATTTATGAAATTTATGTTTAGATGTGTTTACTATTGATTAGGGCTGAGGTGAAAAAAGGGATAGGCAGCTGATTCCCATGAGGCAGGTATCAAAAGTCTGTCTTCCTGCCTCTTGCCCCAACATGTTACACATTTCTGCACATGTTTTGGTAACAGTTCCGTTTTGTAGCCTCTTATTTGATTGCTTCATGAATCTGTTTCTCATTATCTTCTTTCATCTTTGTGTCTTTGTTTTTTTTTTTTTTTGTCTCTCCATTATGTCTTCAATTTTCTTTTTTACTTGCCTCCGTTTCTTAATTGTCCAAAATGTAGAGTTGACTCTTGAAGAATGCAGGGGTTAGCGGCCGGCTTCCACGTCAAGGCAGTTGAAAAATTGTGTATAACCTTTTGCTCCCCCCAACCTAACTACTAATAGCCTATTGTTGAGTGGAAGCCTTACCAATAACATAGACAGTTAACATGTATCTTATATTATGCAAAAAGTCCAAAGATTCTGCAGAATCTTTGGACTTTTTGCATAATATAAGTGCTGATGTAGCTGCATTGACAGCTTCATGAATTTCCTCTTTAATTATTATTATTATCATTATTTTTTACTATGGTCCTTTTGCTGGATTCATTTATCTCAAAGTGGTGGACCTCCACAGCTGCAGACTTCAATCTGTGGTACTTATTCAGAATTCAGCTTTTTCTTGTAATGTGACTTTTCTGTGCTTCTTGAAAGCACTTTCAGCTTCACTAGTGGCACTTCATATGGGTCCCATGGTGTTATTCAAGTTTTATGGTATTGCACTAAACAATGAGAAATACGTGATCACTTTTTACAACAATAAAATGTATTGGAGAGATGAACTGCTCACATGGAGATGATTAGCATTACCCAGCATTTCAAGCAGATATACTCACCACAATAGCAACCTGAGATGGGGTTGAAAATTTTGCAGTTGCGTAGTATGTACTACATTTAACTTTATGTAGTTTTGATGTAATACTGCATCTTTATGTTTGTTTTTTGTTTTTCAAATTTTATTTTAGATTCAGGGGGTACATATACAGTTTTGTTACCTGAATGTATTGTATGATGCTGAAATTTTGGGTGTGAATGATCCTGTCATTCGAGTACCGAGCATAGTACCCAGTACTTAGTTTTTCAACCCTTGTCTCTTTCCTGCTTCTGTTAGTCTCCATTGTCTGTTGTTGCCATCTTTATGTCCGTGAGTACCCAATGTTTATCTCCCACTCATAAGTGAGAACATATGGTACTTGGTTTTCTGTTTTTATGTTAATTTGGTTAGGATAATGGCCTCCAGCTGCATCCACGTTGCTGCATAGGACATGATTTCATTCTTTTCTGTGACTGCATAGTATTCTATGGTGTATATGTACCACATTTTCTTTTTACAATCCACTGTTGATGGGCACTTGGGTTGACTCCATGTCTTTGCTATTGTGAATAGTGCTGCAGTGAACATGCGAACATGTGTCTTTTCGATAGAAATATTTGTTTTCTTTTGGGTATATACCCAGTAATAGGATTGCTGGGTTGAACTGGGTAGAATGGTAGTTATTTGAGAAATCTCTAAAGTGCATTCCACAGTGGCTGTAATAATTTACATTCCCACCAGCAGTGTCTATGTGTTAATTCCCCTTTCTCTGTAGCCTTGCCAGCATCTGTTGTTTTTTTGACTTTTTAGTAATAACCATTTTGACTAGTATGAGATAGTTTCTCATTGTGGTTTTGATTTGCCTTTCTCAAATTAGTGATGTTGAGCATTTTTCATGTTTGTTGGCTGCTTGTTTGTCTTCTTTTGAGAAGTGTCTCTTCATATCTTTTGCCTGCTCTTTAATGGTGTTATTTGTTTTGTGTTTGTTGAATTTTTTAAGTTCCTTATAGATTCTGAATTTTAGACCTTTGTCAGATACATAGTTTCTGAATATGTTCTCCTATTTTGTAGGTTTTCTATTTACTCTGTTGATGGTTTCTTTTCCTGTGCAGAAGCTCTTCAGTTTAATTAGGTTTCACTTGTTAATTTCTGTTTTCTTGCAATTGTTTTTGAGGGCTTAGTCATAAATTATTGTTGCGGGAAGTCAGGGATGCCGAATGGAGGGACCGGCTGGAGCTGCAGCAGAGGAACATAAATTGTGAAGATTTCATTTTAATATGGACATATATCAGTTCCCCAAATTAATACTTTAATAATTTCTTATGCCTGTCTTTACTGCCGTCTTTGAACATAAATTGTGAAGATTTCATGGACATTTATCAGTTCCCAAATGATACTCTTATAATTTCTTACTCCTGTCTTAATCTCTTAATCCTGTTATCTTTGTAAGCTGAGGATGTACGTCACCTCAGGACCACTATAATTGTATCTAACTGTACAAATTGATTGTAAAACGTGTGTTTGAACAGTATGAAATCAGTGCACCTTGAAAAAGAACAGAATAACAGCAATTTTCAGGGAACAAGGGAAGACAACCATAAGGTCTGACTGCCTGCAGGATCAGGCAGAATAGAGCCGTATTTTTCTTCTTGCAGAGAGCCTATAAATGGATGTGCAAGTAGGGAAGATATCACTGAATTCTTTTCCTAGCAAGGAGTATTAATAATTAAGACCCTGGGAAAGGAATGCGTTCCTGGGGGGGAGGTCTATAAATGGCTGCTCTGGGAGTGTCTGTCTTATGCTGTTGAAATAAGGACTGAAATACGCCCTGGTCTCCTGCAGTACCCTCAGGCTTACTAGGTTTGGGAAACCCCACCCTCGTAAATTTGAGGTCAGACCGGTTCTCTGCTCTCAAATCCTGTTTTCTGTTGTTTAAGATGTTTATCAAGACAATACATGCACAACTGAGCATAGACCCTTATCAGGAGTTTTTGATTTTGCCCTTTGCCTTGTGATCTTTGCTTTGCCCTTTGCCTTGTGATCTGTATTGGCTGCAGAAGCATGTGATCTTTGTTCTCCTTTTTGCCTTTTGAAGCATGCGATCTTTGTGACCTACTCCCTGTTTGTATACCCCCTCCCCTTTTGAAGTCTTTAATAAAAACCTGCTGGTTTTGCGGCTCAGGTGGGCATCACGATCCTACCGATACGTGATGTTATCCCTGGAGGCCCAGCTGTAAAATTCCTCTCTTGGTACTCTTTCTCTTTATTTCTCAGACCAGCCAACGCTTAGGGAAAATAGCAAGTACCTACGGTGAAATATTGGGAGCAGGTTCCCCTGATAAATTATTTCCCAAGGCTGATATCCGGAATGGTGTTCCCTAGGTTTTCTTCCAGATTTTTATTGTTTGAGGTCTTACATTTAATTTATTTATTATTTTTTGGAGACGGAGTCTCACTCGTCGCCCATGCTGGAGTGCAGTGGCACAATCTCGGCTCACTGCAAGCTCTGCCTCCTGGGTTCACATCATTCTCCTGCCTCAGCCTCCCGAGTAGCTGGGACTACAGGCACCTGCCACTATGTCCAGCTAATTTTTTTGTATTTTTAGTAGAGACGGGGTTTCACCATGTTAGCCAGGATGGTCTCGATCTCCTGACCTCGTGCTCTACCCGCCTCAGCCTCCCAAAGTGCTGGGATTACAGGCACGAGCCACCGTGCCTGGCTGAGGTCTTACATTTAAAATTTTAATTCATCTTGAGTTAATTTTTGTATATGGTGACAGATAAGGGTCCAGTTTCTTTCTTTAGCGTATGGCTAGCCAGCTATCCCGTAATAGCAGGGATAATGTGTGGCTAAGTCTTTTCACCATTTATTGAATAGGGAGTCCTTTCCCTATTGCTTATTTTTGTTGACTTTGTTGAGGATCAGATGGCTATAGGTGTGTGGCTTTATTTCTGGGTTCTTTATTTTGTTGGTTTATGTATCCGTGTTTGTACCAATTATCATGTTGTTTTGCTTCCTGTAGCCTTATATATAATAGGAAGTCAGTTAATGTGATGCCTTCAGCTTTATTCTTTTTGCTTAGAATGCTTTGGCTATTTGGGCCCTTTTTTGGTTCCATATGAATTTTAGAATAGTTTTTTTCTAGTTCTTTGAAAACTAATGTTGGTAGTTAAATAGAAATAGCATTCAATCTCTTGCTTTCTTTGGGCAGTGTGGCCAGTTTAATGAAATCGATTCTTCCAATCCATGATCATGGAATTTTTTTTATTTGTTTCTCTCATTTCAGATTTATTTGAGCAATGTTTTGTAGTTCTCCTTGTAGAAATCTTTTACCTCCTTGTTTAGATGTATTCCTAGGTATATTTTTGTGTGTGTGTGTGGCTAATTGTGGGATTGTGTTCTTGATTTGGCTCTCAGCTTCAACGGTATTGCTATATAGAAATGCTACTGATTTTTGTATGCTGATTTTGTATCTTAAAACTTTTCTGAAGTCATTTATCAGTTCCAGGAGCCTTCTGACAGAGTCTTCAGGGTTTTCTAGTATAGGATCACATCATCAGTGAAGATAGATCATTTGACTTCTTCTTTTCCAATTTGGATGCCTTTCTTTCTCTTGCCTGATTACTCTGGCTAGGACTTCCATTACTATGTTGAATAGGAGTGATGAGAGTGGGCATCCTTGTCTCGTTCATTCTCAAGGGGAATGCTTTCAGTTTTTACCTGTTTAGTATGATGTTTGCTGTGGGTTTGTCATAAATGGTTCCTGTTATTTTGAGGTATGTTCCTTTGATTCCTAGTTTCTTGCATTTTTATCATGAAGGGGTGATGGATTTTTATCAAAAGCTTTTTTCACATCTATTGAGATGACCACATGGCTTTTGTTTTTGTTTTTGATTCTGTTTATGTGTTCATTCAAATTTATTAAATTTTTGATATGCTGTTGAATTTGGTTTGTTAGTATTTTGTTGGGGATTTTTCCATCTATATTCACTAGGGATATTGGGCTATAGTTTTCTGTTTCTTTTGTGTCTTTGCCAGGTTTTGGTATCAGGTTGATGCTGACTCTGATTTTATTTACTTCAAAGTATTTTTTAATTTCTGCCTTAATTTCATTGTTTACCCAAAAGTCATTCAGGAGCTGGTCATTTAATTTCTATGTAACTGTGTGATTTTGAGAGAGCTTTTTGATACTGATTTCTATTTGTATTCCACTCTGATCCAAGAGTATGGTTTGTAGACTTTAAAAAATATATATTGAGACTCATATTGTTGCTGAGCATGTGATTGATCTTGTTGTATGTTCTCTGTGTAGATGAGAAAGATATATATTCTGTGGTTGATGGGTAGAGTATCCTGTAGATGTTTATTAGGTCCAATTGGACAGATGTCAAGTTTAAGTTCAGGATTTCTTTGTTAGTTTTCTGCTTTGATGATGTGTCTAATGCTGTCAGTGGGGTGTTGAAGTTCCCCACTATGACTGTGTGGCTAAGTCTTTTCGTAGGAATAGACATACTTGTTTATACCCCAAACTTGGGCATGTATATATTTAAGATAGTTAAGTCTTCTTGTTGAATTGAACTCTTTATCATTATGTAATACCTTTATATTTGTTCACTTTTACTTTTGTTGGCCTAAAGTCTGTTTTATCTAATACAAGAATAGCCACCCTTGCCCATTTATGTTTTCCATTTGCATGGTAGATCTTCCTCCATCCCTTTATGTTGAGGCTTTGGGTGTTATTATGCGTGAGATGGGTCTCTTGAAGACAGCAGATGTATGGATCTTTTTATCCAACTTGTGACTCTGTGCCTTTTAAGTGGGGTATTTCGACTATTTACACTCAACATTAATATTGATAATGTGAGATTTCGATGCTATCATAAAGTTGTTAGCTGGTTGCTTTGTAGTTTCTATTGTGTTGTTTCCTGATAGAGTCTGTGGGCTATGTATTTAAGTGTGTTTTTGAGTAGGAGGTATCTTTCCTTTGATTCCATGTATAGAAATATCTTAAGGATCCCTTGTAGGACTGGTTTAGTGGTAATGAATTCCCTTAGCACTTGCTTGTCTGGAAAAGGTTTTATTTCTCTTTTGCTTATGAAGCTTAGTTTGGCAGAATATGAAATTCTTAGTTGGATTTTTTTTTTCTTTAAGAATGCTGAAAATAGGCCCCAATCTTTCCTGGCTTGTAATGTTTCTGATGAGAAGTCTACTGTTAGCCTGATGGGATTCCCTTTGTACGTGATCTGACCTTTCTCTCTAGCTGTCTTTGAAATTTGTTTCTTTAGCATTAAGCTTGGATAGTCTTGTGACTATATAACCTGGTGATGTTCATTTTGTGCAGTATCTCACATATGTTCTCTAGATTTTTTGTATCTGGATGTCTACCTCTCTAGCAAGATTAGGGAAGTTTTCTTGAATTATTCACTCAAATATATTTTTCAGGTTGTTTACTTTTTCTCCTTTCTCAGGAATGCCAGTAATTCATAGATGTGGTCATTTTACATAATCCTATTTTTATCAAAGACTTTGTTCATTTTTAAAAATTCTTTTTTCTTTATTTTTGTTGACTGTATTAGTTCAAAACACTGGTCTTCAAGCTTTGAGATTCTTTCCTCGGCTTGGTCTCTTCTGTTGCTAATACTTTCAATTGTATTTTGAAATTCCCTAAGTGAATTTTTTAATGACCGAAGCTCTCACTGATTTATTTTTAAAGATATTCTCTCTTCTCTTATTTCCTGGCTTGCTTTAGAAGTTTCTTTGTGTCGATTTTCAACCTTGTCTTGGATCTCATTGAGCTTCCTTGCAATCCATGCTTTGAATTCTTTCTGTCATTTCTGGGTTTCCATTTTAGTTGGAGACCATTGCTTGACAGCTCTAAGACAATCCTTTGGTAGTGCCACTACATTGAGATTTTTCATGGTGTCAGAATTCTTGTAGTGGTTCCTTCTCATCTGAAGACACTGGCACTTCTAATTTTTGTCATTATTTTTTCGCAGATAGGATTTTTTTCTTTCTTCATTTTCCTATAATGTTATTTTATTTTTTCTGCACCCCCCCCCCCCACCCCCTACCCTTTCTCTATGGGTGAGACTGCAGAGAATTCTGGTTAGGGTCTTTTGGCTTTGCTTCTATAGCCCTATGCTCTTCTTTGGGCAGGTTTTATATGGGGCTGTGCAGTTTAATGTACAAGCCAGTAGATGGTGCTAGGCGGCCAATGCAGTTGGGTATATATTTGATTCTTACTTATTTTCAGAAGCTCTCTGTTGTGTCAGGCAGTGTACTGATTCTTTGAATGCACAGTGGTCTGAGCTCCCTGCTTAGCTACCATAGGACAGATGCCATGAAGGGCAGAGCTAGACCAGCACATCTGCCCACACGTCCCCTGACGGCAGGCACTTAAATTTCTCTCAACTGTGAATGGCACCATGTATGGTCTGTGTTTGTATATGTACGTTTTTATAAATTATAATTTTTAACGATAGATTTGTATATTTTTATGGCAGTGAATTATAACAGACTAGTAGTTACATATATTTCATGCATCCATGAGATAACTTTTTCTTAATTTTTTTGATATTTCTAGGCCACACGGTTTGCATGTTTTTCATGTTATCACAGATCTTCAAAAAATTTTCCAATAATAGTTTTTGAAAAAAATCCACATGTACTTGGATGCATTTATTTCAAACCCATGTTGTTCAGGGGTCAACTGTAGTTCTGAAAAGTGATATTCATTATGTGTTGTTTTTTATTTGCTGGATTTTACTTTCCCTTTCAGTTTCTCAGATTAGTCTGCTTTTCAGTTGTATGACTTTTAGTTGGTTTTTAAATTGACAGGATAGTGGGCTATGTCATCACAGAGAAACTGTGTTCTTTCGTTGTACTTTATATGCCCAGAGCCTGGTACTAGCCCTTAATAAATAAGCATTGAATGACTATATAAATTAAACTTAGTGCTCCATGATATTTTTTAAAAGGAGAAGTTAATTTTCTATGGCACTGTAATTGAAGAATTTGATTTTGATTTGAAGTTATATAAATTTTGGTAGAAAACTTTTAAGTTATATACAATAGCTAATTAATTGAAGTCTTACTTTTTTTCACCACATTTAATGAGTAGTTCCTAGGGACCAGATGCAAATTAGTTTTTTTTTCACTATAATTACTTCATTTTACTTATTACTTATGAAATAGAAACGTAGTTGCTAATATGCACACCTCAAAATATGACCTATCATACATCTATTGAAAACTGGTTTCCTAGTTTTTACTGCCTTTTTCTGTCAAATAGAAAAAAAAATGGAAAAACCATTTAATGGAAAGCCACTGAGTAAATTTAAGATTATTGTTGGCCTTGGAAAAATTCAGTTCTTCTGTGAAATTTCTTGAGCTTCATTAAAAATATTCTGTGTAAATACCATGTTGGGGATATTATTGATACCGTAAAATCTTTTTAGACTTTAAAGCTTTATTCCATAAACTGGCTTGTGATTTAATTAATATATTGTTCTTTTAACGTTATTCATTAGATTGTTTCAAACTATTTCAATTAATTCAATACGTTGCAATGTTAAAATAATAATTATATCATTTTTTTTAGGATTCTTTATTCAGTTCCTTTTTCCCTGTATTAAATCTTTACGTTTTCTAGATTAACAGTTTATCAGTAATACTTCCATTAAACGCACATAATAGACTTCAATTTTCTACATACAAACATTTTTATTCCTAATAAGTGATGAATAGGCTCAGTAAAAGTTGCTAAGAATTTTTTTGTTGCTGGATTGGAATATCATGGATATGCATACTTTTTTTCATAGGAGAGAGCTTTAATTGTTACTGAAGTCAGGATAATTCAGTCACTTTTGCACTTTGAGAAGCTGATCTCTGACATGTTTATGAAAACTGCTTAATCTTTTAATAGGTGACAGATTTTTTGAAGACAGCATCATGACGCTTCTACCTTGATACCTGCAAAAATGATGTGAAAAGGAACAGTTTTCATTTTTCTTTTTATATCTTCAGTTCTGGTGTGAAGTAGCATGGCAATTTTGGATTGAAAGCTTATCTTAATTTTTCTACCCATCTGTCTAGTTGGTATTTAGATATTCTAAGTAAGGCTCCATTTCTTCATAGGGATTCTTTAATCGATGTTACTGTAGCTTGCTTTCTTTACTTTCCAGGGACCTCAGATCTTATTTTCAAAGCTCAAGTATTTGCAGGGGTGATTTGGGTATGTTCACACAATTTTTGACTCATTCAGTCCTATGAATTTGACCTTGGATTCAAAATGCTTATTGATCTTTATTTTATATTATTTAAAATCAAGATTTTCTGCATAAACTATACCAGAACCTTAAATTAAGTACTTAAGGAATATCCCTAGATAATTTACATATACATATATCTACATACTTTTTTTTTTCCTGTTTGGCCTGATTATATGTCTCTTGCTGTGAGCTGCAGTTTTTCCAACTCACTTCTGCTGTAACAGACCGTATCCCATTTGGACAAAAAATAGATTGAGCTTAATACTAGGAAAAAGATTATGCTTAACTATTACTATGAAGAGAATAATTGTTCATCCCAGTGGCACACTGTAGTCTTGTATTAAGTGTTCTGGGACTAATTAATCAGGAAACAACTCTTACTGAAAAGGAAACTGCTCATCAGCTGCCTGCTTGGGCTATTCCATAGAAACAAACTGTAGACCTGGCTACTTGGACTCCATCTTGTAGCATCATTGTTTAACTGCTTATGTCCCAATTAAAAGAAGTAATTTAAGGATTTTTAGCAGAGCTTATTTTGTAGTGATAAACTGTAATATTAAATTAATATTAAAGGACTTGTTGAGTGTAAATTAACATAAAAACAATAATATTGGGCTAGAATATTTTGGTCAATCTGGAAGGTTTCTTCTAATCTTACCACATTTTAAATCCTGGAACAAGTCATGCTGCTTAAATATAATCCTAGTAGATAGCATTTGAGTGTGTATGTAAATATATATAAACAAACGTGTTTGTCATGCAAGATGAAAATTTAAAAATGTAACTATTAGTGAGTTATTTGAAGTACATCATATTGACATTTATGTTAACTTACTAGTTTATTTGACTTAACTGAAGTCTTAGAGAATTACTGTATAAGAGAGTATTTTAACTTAACAAGAGTATGTGCATTACATATGTGTTATATGTGTTATTTCCCAAGCTGGTTTGTGTTTGTAAGATGATTATTGTATCTAGGGTTTGAGGTGTTTCTTAATTTACCAAATGGGAATTGATTATAAATTATTAATGAGAATTTTATAATTGTTCTTGATGTTGCTTTTGTTAATTTTACCTTTTCCTTTTTGATATTTATCCTAATACATATACACTATCACAAGTTAATTAGTTTCTAAAATAAGCAAGTAGTTGGATGAATTAGGAAGGTTTTTGGCATTACTTTCAATGGCAAAAACCGCAATTACTTTTGCACCAACCTAGTAAGAACTGGAAAGCTATTCTCAGTGAAGACTGGAATTGTAACTTACTCTTCTTGTATCCTTCCCACCATTCTGTCCCCAACCACCGACACATAATGCACATACTCTGAGCATATTTTTATAAAGCCAATCTGAATTGTGGCCTTTTGGGGATTTATTCTGTGCTATTGTAATATTTCAAATCAGTTATAGTTTAAGGTGCTAAATCTTGTACAAATGATGCTGCAATATAGTCTAATGTTTACAGACTTCATGGCACTCTTAGGTAGGGCAAACAATCTTGTGAATGTTGGGGGTAGTTGCTTTTTAATAGGTATTTGCAGTTCTATTGGCTTGTTTGTTTAAACAAAGGAAGAAAGTTATTAAATGCCCAACTTATTTTATATGTGATGCATCTGACAGAAACAAGACAGTATCTTGAACCAGAACAGTGTTAAAGCCATGGGTTTTATTCAGGTTTTATATCTCTGGGCTTATTTTTTTAAATAGTTTGTTTTAAACTTTGGGTATATAGATTGTATTAATTGCTATAACTTAATTACTCAAGTGCTCACCTTACTGGAAGTGTTGTTGTGTGTGTATTTAACACAGTCATTTTAAGAATCACATATTAATTTACTTTTGTGACTCATTAGTGGACTATATTGATTTCAAATAATAATATTACAGTTAACACAGAAGTCTAAAAGCTTAATTACCCAGCCCAAGTCAAATAGAAAATGTGTTTTAGAACTGGAAATACAAATGGGAGTTACTAATAGTTTATCTGTGATTTCTAACTCTTTTTTTAATGTTTTCCACTGAACATTACTTGGAGCATAATATTATAGAGAATTTTTTTATATTGTGATAAAATTGCAAGCTTATCAAAGTTTCCATTAATAGTATTTCCACAGACTAAACACTAAGAGGCAACTTATTGGCTCTCCAGAGGTGAAATTTTGAATGCTGAGGCATGACCGCACATATGCAGAACTTGTTTTGCTTTTTGGTTGTGTTGCTTACCGATGCTTAGTACCTGTCTTCCTTGGTGTACATGAGGCAATGGATGAAAGCTGTACATCACTCCAAAATGATGCTGCACTGATTCCAGTTTGATACTTGAATTACCTCCTTTCCTAAGGTAACATGTCATGTTCAGTTTCAGTGTGGTAGTAGATATTATTTCCACAGATATTGTTTATGGAACTCAATGTAGAATGATTTTTTACCATATAAGAGGAAAAATTATCTTGTTGCTAAATTCTATCCAGTTTGGACCAGTTCAGTGGTGTCTTAAGTCACTGGATAATTCTTGAATGTAAGGTTCCTGTGATGGCACATTAATGCTTTGATAGAATGGTTACAATTAAATGATGATGATGTCTTTTTATCCTGGATAGAGATACTCTGTAAGAATGCCTGCAGCAGTGGGGTGTCATTGAAATTTGAGGGAAACACATGTCTTACCTTGGTGATCTTAAAGGTTCTTTAAGGATTCTATGATGCTTCAGGGCCACTCCAAGCAATTTTTAATGAGTCCTTAGTCTCATGAAAATATGGCAGGAAAATGATATGCCAACATTTTGTCATTTTAATCCTGTGTAGCGTCTAAATTTTGGAATACAGGCCGGGTGCAGTGGTTCATGCCTATAATCCCACCACTTTGGGAGGCTGAGGCAGGTGGATTATTTGAGGTCAGGAGTTCAAGACCAGCCTGGCCAACATGCTGAAACCCTGTCTCTACTAAAATGCAAAAATTAGCAGGTGTGGTGGCGTGCACCTGTAATCCCAGCTGCTTAGGAGGCTGAGGCAAGAGAATCGCTTGAACCTAGGAGGCAGAGGTTGCAGTGAGCCGAGATTGTGCCACTGCACTCCAGCCTGGGCAACAGAGTGAGACGCCTTCGCTAAATAAATAATTAAGAATGCAATCTAAGGTACCAATTCCATATCTCCCTTCATTCAAGTCTTGATTTAATGATTAGAGCACTTAGTTTTTGATAATCTATTCTTGGTTTATTTATATTCAGTTTTAATTTTACTGCTACCTTTTATTTGTCAGAAACATTACCTAGGACAGATCTCAAAATTTAATGTGCATTAAAACCACCTACGGATCTTGTTAAAATGCAGATTCAGTAGGTCTGGGATAGAACTTGGGATTCTCATTTTGAACAAGTTATCAGGCGATGTCAACACTACTACTAGTTATGGATCTCACTTTGAACCAAGGGTCTAGATCATCGACTGTAAACTCTAGAATGTTTCTAAAATATTTTTTGGATTATTATTAGCTCAGTGAATTCATGAGATTATTTCTCGCTCAGTTTAGTTTTAAGAAAATAAATAGTCTAAAAATTTACACTGTATCTTACTATTTTCTATAAAACAGTTTTTGAAATTTTCTGTAACTATGGTTTGCTTTAATCGTAATAGAGAGTTCATGGCATAATTTGTTACTCTAAAAAGATGGACAGATAATATAATTTAAAACTTAAAATAGTTACAGTTCACTATCAAAAGAATATTATGTAAATAAATATAAAATGAACTATGAAAGTGGGCTAAAGATACTTGCCTTATAAGGTTTAAGTTATTTTTTCTTAATTTATGCTTTATGTAACAACTAAATCATCTGACATTTGTCTTTTATGTGATGTGAAAGTAGGAAGAAAAGTCAGAGAATCAAAGAAGTAGAAGATGATTCTTCTGAATTTTTTTTCTCTCGGGTTTTGGCTGTCCACTTTCATTTTTGATTCAGGCTTCTTTAACTTTTCACATGTATAGAGGCATTTAGATTTTCCATTTGAGCCCAAGAAACAAGAATTAGATTTTACTTCCATGAATCTTCATTCTTATACTATTAATATTCAACACAGTTAAAACCATAATACATTTTACTTCCTAGGAAGATAAGTTTTGTTTCCCATTCCTTCTCTCGGGTTATACTAAGAGAAGAGGGCTTTAATGAAAAAGCCAACCACATTAATTAAAAATGTTCTATCATGGAGCTAGTAGTTTAACACAGAGTTTAAGGTTCTTAGAGGCCCAACCTCCTTGTTTTTTTTTTTGTTTTTTTTTTGTTTTTTTTTAATGGATAGAGATGTAGCCAGAAAGCTAGAAAGGTATTGTGACAAACAGCCCTCTGGGAAAACTGGCCAGTGTTTTTGCTATGGAAATGTAGTGGCACATACTAAAAGCTTTGACTCAGCCTCTTTATTTGCACTATCTTTTAGAAATCATTCCCAAGAAGAAAGAGAGTTAAGATGTTATTCATGATATAGTTGATTACTGACATTGAGATAATGATATGAATCTTGAACATACAATTTGCTAATCTAGATTATTGACTTAGAGAACATTAGGTTGAATGTTAACTAATTTAATTTGTTGGGGTGCTTTTTAAATGACATTCATCATTTAAGACATCTCTAGTATTATTCTAAATTATCAAGAGAGTTTATAAACTAGCCTTTAACATCATTCCTAATATGCATTCCTAATATGCTGCTTAGTTTTGTTTGAGTATGCAGTGTGGATTCAGGTTTTATAGGACGTGAAGCTTATATAATTTGGAGGCAACAGCTCTTTAAGGACAAGAACCTTTTGTGGGTGTGGGTGCAAATTTTACAAAAGTATTTAATGATGTGAATGTGTTTCTAGGGACCCTTCTAGGACAGAATGAAGATAAGCTGAGCTTCATCTTCTGCTACTATCACAAACTGAGATGATACTTCATATTTTTTTTATGTTGAAGGATAGTCCACTGTGTTTGGAAAGAGCATAGGCTTATGTTACAACTGGGATTCAAACATGGGCTTTCTCCATCTTCTTTGCTACTGTTAGAGTCTTAGGTACATCTTTTTCCTAGGCAACAACAGCTTTCAAAATGGTATTCACATTTCCATCTTTGTTTTTTTACACACTCCTTCCCTATAGCCTGTTCTCTACAGTGCAGCCAAAGAACCCTTTTTAAAAACGTTTCAGTGACATATTCAGGATGTAGAATAAAATCCAGATTTTTTACTATTTTCAGTGTTCTTCATTCATTCCTAAAGATCTGAGTTTCTCTCTGCTGTCATTTCTCTTGAGCCTGAAATAATTTTTTTTAGCACTTCTTATGGTTCAGGTCTGTTGGTGAAAACTTCTCTTAGTTTTCCTTTATTTGAACATGTCTTTATTTTGCCTTTATTCTTTATTCTTGCAGGGTGTTTTCACTGGACTGCTGGGTTGACAGTTTTTGCTTTCAGCATTTTGAAAACGTTCTGCTGCCCTCTGGTCTTCATACTTTCTGATGAAAGTTTGTGATTTTTGTTTGTTTGTTTGTTTTGTTTGTTTTTGTTTTTGAGACGGAGTCTCACTCTGTTGCCCAGGCTGGAGTATGGTGGCACGATCTCGGCTCCCTGCAAACTCTGCATCCCGGGTTCAAGCAATTCTCCTGCCTCAACCTCCTGAGTAGCTGGGATTACAGGCATGTGCCACCACGCCCAGTTAATTTTGTATTTTTAGTAGAGACAGGGTTTCGCCATGTTGGCCAGGGTGGTCTCAAACTCCTGACCTCAGGTGATCTGCCTGCCTTAGCTTCTTTGAGTGCTGGGATTACAAGTGTGAGCTAACATGCCCAGCCTCTAGTGAAAGTTTATTATCATTCCAGGATTGGTTTCATAGGCATGTGACCTATGTGATTGCATAGGGACCTGTACTTAGAAAGATCTTGTGTTTCATTAAATGTTCTGCTATTGCTGTCTTGATATGCTTAATGACTTTTGAACAAGGGCCCTGTATTTTCATTTTGCACTGATTCTGTGGTTTCTTCTATTTTATATATATTATACATGAAGCAATCCAGAAATTCTTCTCTGCCTATTGGGTAAGAATTGTCTTGTATCTAGGCTACCTGTGCTTGATTAATAGGGATCATCAAGATTTAAGTAGATTTTTTTTAAACATTCCACCAACTTCCAAAAACAGTTTTTAGGAATAGAAAATACAATTTATAATAATAAGAATACTCATTTATATTTCATAGACATTTATAGTTTATCAGGTTATTTCCAAATACTTTCTGATTTTATCCTTATAAAAGCCTTATTAGTTAGACCATTAATAAATTCTATCCCCTTTTATTGATATGCAGATACAGGCCCAAGAGAAGTTATATGAATTAATCTTAAATCAGTCGGGTAACCATTCTTCTCTGATTAAAACCTAGTTTAAGATTTTTTTTTTTCTCTGGCTGGGTGTGGTGGCTAATGCCTATAATCCCAGCACTTTGGGAGACCGAGGAGGGCAGATCACCTGAGGTCAGGAGTTTGAGAGCAGCTTGGCCAACATGGTGAAACCCTGTCTCTACTAAACATACAAAAATTAGCTGATGTGATGGCACACATCTGTAATCCCAGCTACTTGGGAGACTCAGGCACGAGAATCGCTTGAACCTGGGAGGTGGAGGTTGCAGTGAGCCGAGATCAAGCCACCGCACTCTAGCTTGGGTGATAGAGTGAGATTCTATCTAAAAAAAAAAAAAAAGATTTTTTTTTCTTGAACCATTATAGCTAAAAATAGTGAATAGTGACATTTTTTAGCACACTTTATAATTTTTTTCCCAAAATGTTTCATAAATATAATCTCATTTAACCTTTCAGTTAGCCATCTGATATAAGCAGTATCGTCGTTGTATTTCCCTTTTTTGAAATGAAAAAAACCTCAAGGTACAAAATATTATTTGTATGGGTTACTTAAGTAATAATGTAAGATCTAAAGCTGTAGCCCAAATCTCTAACTGTAAATTCTGTGTCCATTTTTTTAATACTGCACTATTTTTTGTTGTTTAGAGATGAATTCAACGATATACAATATACGTTTATTGTCAGCTCACCAATATTTTTACCTTGTGTCTTTAGACTGCATCTGATGTAGCAAGCACTCAACACTTTATTGAGTCAACAAATAATGAATGTAAAAAATATCTTTTGGCAACGTCTGGTGTCCTTTGGACTTTTACTTCTTTTTTCTCTTCTGGAAAATGTACTATGAGTAAAACTGCCTTATCTCTAATCTCAAAATGAACTGCATAATATTTCCAAAATGCCATATACCTGTATTTTGAATTATGAATCAACTAATAAAAAAATTAAAAGACTTCTGGGCCAAAAGGGCATTTAAATGCTAAGTAATATGCCTTGGGATGAAAACACATTATAAATATTTACATTTAACCAATTTTTTATAAACCCTTTTGGAGGTCTTTTGAAGGTTTCTTTGTTTGCTTCTTCCTAGCTCCCTTTCTCCCTCCCTTCTTTCCTCCCTTTCTTATAGGGAATGCTATTCTGTAAAAGCTATATTCTATCTTCTGCCAAACCCTCAAATCTAATTTTGGAACAACAACTTCTGTAGGTAATTTAAGTACAGAAGATAGATTTAATGTTCATTTTACTTTTGATTTATATATGACATCTGTTTGGAACCAAATTTTCTCTGTTTTTAGAAACAGAGAAAAAAATTATTTTGGGATATGTAGGCCAGAGGCAAATGATCTGACAAGTTAGCCCCCTTGTTTCTAAAGGAAAAATTACCACAGTTTTTATAAGAGTGGTATAAAGGCCAAGAAGTTGACCAAGACCAAAGGAGATCACAAAGAAAGCATAGCATACAGTAGACTTTCAAGAAAGAAGTTTACTGAATGATGAAGGAAAGTATGTGTCTATGGTTTTTATGGCCTACCTAGAATATAGGATGTATCTTCTTTTTTTCTGACCCACTACCAAAGAAGAGTTATAAAATTCCCGTCTTCAGTCGTGTTGACCTAAAATATGACATACTGTGGTATGACAATATCAACCTTTATGTGCCTTATTCTCAGACTTTGTGCCTTTAGGTTAAGTAGAGATATTGGCTAATAGCTTTAAGTCTTGCTACTTTTCTGTTCTCAGTGTGATGTTCAAAATTAGTGAAATACAGACTTTTATTTCTTCCCTCGAATGTAAGTCATTTCTGTATTTCTGTAGTTATTAAATGCTTTTTGATAATATGATGAAAATATACATTGCATTGGCTTTTAGGAACATTTTCGTCATATATATTTCAAACTTTAATTAGGACCTCTAACAATAACCATATTTTAAAACAAAGTTGGGCAGCAGTTGGCTTTTTGTTTTCTTTAAAGAAATTGAAAAGGTGCTATAAGAAGGTGCTGAGTAATTTTAACCACATGCAATGTAGTAATCACCTGGAAATCACACACTTCCTGAATTGTCTTATTGCTACTATGAAAAACAGGAATAAATTTTAGTTGTTAACACCTTTATTCTTTTTTTTCCAGAGAAAGATTGAAGCTGAATTTAACACATTTAATTGACTTGTATATCACATCATTCGTGACACAAATTCATATTTTATTTGTGCACATGATTAACACTTTATTGGCATTATTACTATTACAAGATTGTAATATACAATTGGATCCAAATTTTTGTGGAATTAAAAATAAGCTGACAATAAGATTATCATTAAGCATTTAGAGCCGAATGGGTTAAACTGTCGTTATTGGTCAGAACAACCAAATAATAGGATTTTCTACATTTTATTTTTTTGCTGGTTTTGGTTGGTATAGAACATCATTATATAACAAATACTATTTGAGATGTGTAGATCATAAACTACAGCACTGGGAATCTTTTGGTCATGCCAAGGTTTTTCATTGGAATTTGTTGTAGCATTTGCTGTAAGTGGGTTTGACCTGTATAACCAACAGATAGTGTAGGATGTTACTCTTTACCAGTAGTTTTCTGTAACTATTATGTGTACAGTCTTTGTGTCTCAGCCTACATTTATGATATCTGTACATCTTAACAGGCACTCTTTTGAATGTAAATATTTAAGAGCTCTCAAGGAACTTAAAGACATCTAATCCTGCTATTGCATGCTTCAGGTGGTAAGCGTGTCATTTTAAAAAATGAGACATATAGGCGTTTAGGACTGGGAGAAGTCATGAGTTTCTCCCTATCATCCAGTGAATAAGTGGATTAGAACTTTCTTCTGTTATTTCCAGTAGTGTTTGGCTAAGACATGAAGAATATTTGCAACAAGTGAATTCAGAATTTGTCACAAACTTAGATTCTCAAGAAATCCCCCAAAATGTAAGGAACAAATTAGACATAACTTAATGGTATTTATACTAACAGAGTTTTCTAAAACCGGATAAGTAAAACAAGACAGAAACAAACACCTTAGTTTCACTGTCTTGTCTGTTATCTTTTATTAATGATGAAGTTTAGACGTATTTTCCATGAATACAGTGTATGCCTGTGTTACTTAATAATTGAAGTTTCCTTCAACTCTGTTTATGTCGGTTAAAACCATTTTTTATGTAAAGTTAAAATTTACAGATATAAAGACATTCCAGGGATATTGGGTAAATGGTTATTCCAAAAATATCCAAAACTTTTTAAACACCCATTTCGTACACATATAAACAAATGTTAGTTGTAACTGCCATACATCTAATTTATTGGAAATTCAAAGCATTTGAACTATATTTATAAATAAGTTTCTTCTATTTAGAGGGAAGAAAAGTTATTTGTTGAATATCGTTGTTGTAATTGAGTGATATAATTTTGCTGTGTTACAATCAATCATCATTGTTCTCATAAAATTCTGTAGGAAATACTGCCTATTTAATACCTTTACACTTGAACACCACCAATAATTTTGTTTCCCTTCAGGGCATACAGCTGTTTCCAGCCTACTCAGTACCATGTCAGGACATAAAATTATCTTGACAGAAAGATTTAAATTATGAATAGTCCCATAATGACATTCAGCTTGGGCGGTACATTTATAAAAGGAGTTATTAAGGAAAATGTCATTTCAACTCATTACTATAACTAGATTCTCTCATATTTCTGAAGCTGTCTTTTGGTAGCCCGATAATATTTGCATATGTAAGCATTTAAACTATTAAGGTTATCAAGTCTACAAGTATAAAAACATAATATAGATATTAGATAAATGGTTTCCTGAAATTTTCCAAAACTTTTCTGTTACAAATACGTCTTAATATATGTCTTTGCCCTATGAAAACTGATAAAATACTGGGGAGTTGAGACCCCAAGATCTTGATATTATTCAAAAAGCATAGCACTGGAAATACTTTATATATAATGAAAGAAGAAAAGGACTAAAAGTCAATCTATCTTATAAGCAACATCAGAATATTGGATAGTGAATAAAATTTTATGAGCACTTTTTTCCTGGAGTAAATGTTGACTATAAGTTACTTGGTGTTAGTGTTCTGATTTTTAAATACCCAGTTTACCATTTTATTAGTACATTTTGATCCTATGAGAATCTACTTTTAACCCAAGTCATATTTTTCTCTGAAAAAAATTATATTTATTCAAAAAGCTTTACTATTTGAATAAGTATTGCTATGAGTCATTTTTCTATTTTATGCTGTGTGTGTACTTAGTTATGTCAGCATCTGAAAGTACAGATACGTAACAGAAAGTGAATGGGAAGATCAGTGAATCATAACAATATGTAATATGGGTCTATGTTGCAGAGCCACACTTATCAAAGCTTTAGCCTGTGTTATGGTCATCACTAAAAAAATCTAGAGCATTGCTGGTTTGAAGCTGGCATGGTGGAGATGTTAGTGTTAGATTAACAGTAACATTTAACCTCTGTAATATAAACCTCTATGAAACCTCTGTTTAACATAAACCTCTGTGTGTTTGTGTGTGTGTGTGTGTATGTATGTGTGAACATTGATTTTACTTCTAAAGTCTGTATTTTATAAACATTATTGCATTGTGCTGCTTAGTGGGCCAGAAATTACCCAAGATGATTGCTGATCCCAACTTCAATCTTTAATTCAGTTTTGAATCAAATTTTCTTGTTTTGATTTTGACTCCTTCTCAATAGAGATATGTCTTACTGGGTTTCTGCCAGTTTAGCAACATTCATTTCTCTCTTAAGCATGCCTTAGAAACAGCCTAATATATTTATTCTTTACTTTCCCAATTTCTGTCTCTTAAAAAGGGATTTCTGTCAAAGGTTCAGTGTTCTGAGTTGTTCCCTATGCTACCTAATCACTTTAGCCACTTAGCTTTGAAACTACCTGATGAAAAAGGAAGTTGTACTGGCATATGTAGGTCAATTCCTTTGATTTCTCATTTTTCTTATTCCCGCACATAGAATGATGAGAAAGTTTAATATTTTTAGCTTTCTTGTAAACAGCTTTATATTCTGGGTGGTTTTAAGTCACCCCAATTTCTGATAATTTAAAAGAATCCTGATGTTTATTCTAGATAAGACACCTGCTATGTAAAATAATATTTTATGTTGATGTTCAACAGGAAAGGGACGCTAATCAGTCCACCTGATTTATTTAGCAAATATTGTTACCTTCTACTGTGTGCCAGGCACTGTGCTTGCCACCAAGGATAACAGTAATGAAATATTTTGTCAGAGGAGCTCCATTGCCTAGTGAAGAAGATGATCAAGCACACTGAGACCTTTGTTGATTAGTCAATTGAATTGCTTAGTAAATTATTTCAGGTCCCTGCAGTAGGATCGTATTGATCTTCTAGTGAATACATCCCTGGTCTGAGAGTTAGAAGGTTTTCATACCATTTCTTTCTGCTGGCATTTCATCTTTTATCATACATCATTTTTATAAAGTTAGTAAAGTCTGTTACAACATATTGTGAGATCTTTGGGACAGAAATGCAGAGTCAACAGAAACATTATCCTTTCAACAAACATGCACTGAGTACCTATGATTGAAGCACTATGTGTTAGGCTCCCTGAGTGATACAGAGATAAGTGAGTTCTCTAGGTCTAGGAGCTGACAGTGCAGTGTGTTGGATGGAAATGAGGTATGGGGGAAGTATAGAGGAGGCCATAACAGTTAAGACATTTCTTTAGTGCTTTCTTGTAAAGAGCAAATGTATGTTTAAATGAGAATCTTATTATTAACTGTATTCTCTGTAACTCTTTATCTGTTAATAATGATTTGTAGTTGGAGATTTTCCAAAGCTTAATGGGCACTGTAAACTAAAAAATTAAGTTAGTTTATTATCAACTTATTTAAATAGTGTTCTTTAGCTGCCTTCACTTTCGCTTGTATTGCCAGAGTAATTAATCATTATTAAGAGATATTTTTTAACATTTCTACTATTTGTGTCAGGGTTTTCAACTTTGAATAACATGCCAAACCATTTCATGGGGGAAAAAAGTCCTCACAGACCCTCTTTTCACCAGTGTTGGGTGTGTGTGTTTGTGTGTCTGTATTTTATTCAGTGTTATCTAAATATACGGAGATATACAATTAAATACAAACTATACCCTTAACTCTCATGACCATAATCTATTAGAAGCAAACTATAAAATCAATGAAAATGTGTATTTGCCATATTAATCTAATGTTACAAATTAGGTTGTCTTCCAGAAAATAAATTACTGCTGACAGTGTGAATACGATACTGAGAGCTACAATACAGATTTTTTTTTTTTGAGCTTTCTTTTAAAAAGCACTATTCCAGCTATGTAAAATTATATTAGGTTCCTTTTCTGGTGCTTTTTCAGTGCTCGTAATTCCTTTTTTAAAAACTAGGACAATTAAGGTTTTGTTTTATGATGCAGGTAAGCATGGAGTAGAATCAAGCAAGGTATTGTAAATCATTAATCTAAAGGATAGTAATATTTATTTTAATGAAAGGCAGTATAATTATATTAGGCTAGCTTTAAAATAATAGTGGTCATCACTAGTCATCTTCTTTACTGGATAAGATAGTTAAAGGAAGGGCATCTGTGTTTTTTGAAGGCATTATGTTGCTACAGAGTTATGAGAATCTATAATATATATAACAGGCTTTCCCTAACCAGCAAGTCCCTTTCTAGGTCTAAGGAAAATCCATGGCACTCTTTCCCACCAAGCCCAGCTTCTCAAGTCTTCTTTACTAACTCATAAGATAAACCAATGGAGGACCGGGCATGGTGGCTGATGCCTGTAATCCCAGCACTTTTGGAGGCCAAGGCGGGCGGATCACGAGGTCAGGAGCTCGAGACCCGCCTGGCCAACATGGTGAAACCCTGTCTCTACTAAGAGTACAAAAATTAGCCAGACATGGTGGTGGGCGCCTGTAATCACAGCTACTCGGGAGGCTGAGGCAGGAGAATTGCCTCAACCTGGGAGGCGGAGGTTGCAGTGAGCCGAGATTGTGCCATCGCACTCCAACCTGGGTTACAAGAGAAAGACTCCATCTCAAAAAAAAAAAAAAAAAAAAAAAAAAAAAAAAAAAAAAAAAGATACACCAGTGGATTTAGGGGGAAACAAAGGAGACAGATAGAGGGTATAAATAAAGCAGAAAGGTATGGAGAGACATACATAGGGGTCTGTTTCCAGCCATTTCCAGCCAGGTTTGTCTGTAAATGCTGGGGAAATGTGCTATGTTAGCAACATATATTACATTTGTTACTGCATTTTGGTCACTAGTTATTAGCAAGGAACATAGGAAACTAAAGACGCTTCTTGATTTTTTGATACAAAGCATGTAAATTTAAAATTGTATTTCCCAATAAGGCATCTTTGGGGAAAATAAATTAATTTGTGTTACTTCTCAGCTTAAATCCTTCAAAGGGCTGCATGCAGTGGCTCACCCTTGTAATTTCAGCACCTTGGGAGGCCGAGGCAGGCAGATCGCTTGAGCTCAGGGTGAGACCAGCCTGGGCAACATGTTAAAACTCCATCTCTACAAAAAATACAACAATTAGCTGGGTGTGGTGGTACATGCCTGTAGTCCCAGAGGCTCAGGTGGGAGGATTGCTTGAGCCCGGAGGAGGCAAGATCACACCACTGCACTCCTGCCTGGATGACAGAGCCAGACCCTGTCTGAAAGAAAAAATAATTTTCAAAGGCCTTACCACTTCTTATAGCACCTTCTTGATTTTATTTTTTCTGTGAGAGTAGGGTTCCAGACCTCAAACAATACCTAGCATGCAATAGACCTTCATTAACATTTTAATTTAATTGAACTCTAATTGCATGAATCTGGGCACCACATGTTGGCAGTAAGTAAATCTTTTCCATTTTTAGTGTATTCTAGGGCAGAGCATTCAAGATTGGAGGTATGGAAGCAAGTTAGAAGAGCAGAAAATCCAAATTTCACACAAACCAAATACAGTTCAGTTTAACAGACATTTATTGAGTGCTCAATATTTCCCACTATTCTTGGAAGTCAGTAATATGTAGGGTTGTCAAAGTCACATTGTTGAATATGTGTAGAATGATGAAAGATATAAGTGATATAAAAAACAACTCTTATGATTAAGGTTTTGTTTTTTGTTTTTTAACTTGGACTGCAGAGACAACTTATAAAGACAAGAGCATGAGTATTTCAAGTTTTCTTTTGAAAACTGAGTCATAGATGTTGCATTTCAAGCCAAGGTTTGATCATTCTATACTTCATGGCTTTTTAAAATTCTAGTTGCTATAACAACTTTGATATTTCTTTATTATTTTTAGCACTTCAGTTGCCATAACAATAAGATATCCTAAAAAATAGCAATTTTCTTTTATAAGAGAAAATTTTCTTTTAATTAAAAATGAATGTGAACCAACATTTCTTTCCTATAATGTGAACCCATTATTTAAAAAAGGTTTGTACTCTTCTGTTTTCATATAATTTTAACAAACTTTTGTAGGAAATGTCTTAAGGTTCAACTTTTCTCTCTCTGTTTTTACTGTACAAAAGTTGAAGGGATACAGCTGTTTTGAACCAAATTCTATGAGATAATTCTAATTTTTATCAGGTTTCATTGATACAAAAATGAAATGATATAAAAAATTTAATTTCCAAGCAGGAAAAGATCATGATTGATGGATAGTTATAAGCCATGGGAGATGTAAGAAACGCTGAAATTTCCTTTTCTCCTGTGTTACTTTTAAGTGTATTTTCATACCTGCTGCATACTAAAACAGTTACCTCCTCACTTATCTAGAAATAACTGACAGCTTAGACCTGAGCTATGGCACTTTACTCATAGAGCAGTTACCTTTATTTACTCTCTTTGAGAAAAAGTTCTTACAAGCTTACTTTCTGATACTGAAGCCTCTAGAAAATAAGCACAGCAAATAAGAACAGGAAGGAGGGGCTACTGCTATGTTTGCTATGCAAATAGATTCATAAAATATAGAGAGCTGAGTATTATTTTTAAGGTACCTAATTCTTATGGAAATCAAACAAATCCAGCAGCTACAAAGGTATGATTGTATCAGAAGACAATATTCAAATTGATGTTAATAGTGATGATCTTAGGCTACCAAATATTAAATTATGTCAGAATTCTTGGTTTAAGAAGACAGAGGAATAGATAATACATCTTACAAGAATTGAGATGCCTAATGTATAGGTAAAACAAATTTTTTTTTAAAACTTGAGATCATTTTTCTTTTTCTTTTTTAAAGAAATAATTTCAACTTTTATTTTCCATTCAGGGATACACATGCAGGTTTGCCATATCAGAATATTGCATGATGCTGAGGTTTGGGGTATGGTTGATCCCTTCACCCAGGTAGTGAGCATTGTACCCATAGTTTTTTAAGCCTTACCTTCCTCCCTCCCTTCCAACTCTAGTAGTTCCCAGCATCTATTGTTGCTGTCTTTATGTCCATGAGTACCCAATGTTTAGTTCCTAGTTACAAGCGAGAACATGGGTTTTTGGTTTTCTACTCTTGCATTAATTTGCTTAGGATAATAGCCTCTGGTTGCATCCATTCTGCTGCAAAAGATGTGATTTCATTTTTTTATGGCTGTGTAGTATCCCATGCTGTCTGTGTACCATGTTTTCTTTATCCAGTCCACTAGCATAAAACATAATATTAAAAAACAATTTTAAAAAGCCCCTCATTTATCTGGGAAATGTAAGATCCACATACCTTAGGTTTTCATAGACTAAGCCTTGGTAATTTTTGTGTTATTTTATTCCTAATCACAAGATTTTCCTAAAAAGCATGGTCAAGTTCAGACAATGATTTTTCTTTTCTTTTCTTTTTTTTTTTTTTTTTTGAGAAGGAGTCTCTCACTGTCACCAGGCTGAGTGCAGTAGTGTGATCT
Organism: Macaca nemestrina; assembly: GCF_043159975.1. Lineage (NCBI taxonomy): Eukaryota > Metazoa > Chordata > Mammalia > Primates > Cercopithecidae > Macaca > Macaca nemestrina. The sequence goes on from NC_092125.1 coordinate 32,269,084, forward strand.
TGGCTCACTGCAACCTCTGTCTCCCAGGTTCAAGCAATTCTTCTGCCTCAGCCTCCCAAGTAGCTGGGACTACAGGCGTTCACCTCCATGCCCAGCTAATTTTTGTATTTTTAGTAGAGCCAGGGTTTTTCACCATGTTGGCCAGGATGGTCTCGATCTCTTGACCTCATGATCTGCCCACCTCGGCCTCCCAGAGTGCTGGGATTACAGGCATGAGCCACTGTGCCTGGCCGATATTTCTTTTCTTTAATGTACTTTAAAAAAGGAATGATGAGGGAGTTGGCAGTCAATAGAAAAGAGAAAGTGTTATTATTAATTTCCAAAACTCAGCATGTTACCTGTGGATGTAGTTTCTGAAGGAAAAACGATTGAACAAAAAGCTTACTGATGGTAAAATAATATGCTTATCTTACTATCAGTGAGCTTTGAATGAATAGCCACTGTATGCTTTGTTTTTAAGTTTTTAGTTTTCATAACCAACTTTTAAAGGTAAGTATTTACTATCTCCATTTTAAAGATGGAAGCTGAGATACATGGAAAGATATACTCAAGGCCTCATAGTTAATGAGTGGTGCAGCCATCATGCCAACCCAAGTCTGTCTGATTGTAAAGCCTACATTCTTTCCTCGAAGTCATAGTATCTCCTTGTCTTCAAACTTAATAAATGTTTATTAAAGGTAATAACGTACCTAGGGGAAAATATGAGAAGAAATATACTGTGTATGGTTTTATTTTATTGCTCTGCATACTGTTTTGACCTATTAATTGAGTTTTAAATACATATTTTGTGTTTGAGACTTTCTCCCACTAAGAAGGTGGTAAATATATATGTAAATTGGTATTTTTTTCTCCATTTTTCTTTATGATCGATGAAACATAATGGAACCTCTCAAAGGTTTTGCTTACTTAGCCCATTGTCTTAGATCTCAGCTAGCTAGGGCAGTCTCAAAGTGTTGTATAACTGGCATTTAATATGTCTTTTCTCAGTGTCTCACTTGCAGCTGGGCTGTTGTGTCTTGAGTACAAACACTGAGCCATGAGTCAGATATGCTGATTGAGTGTGAAAGTACGCACAGGCTGGATATACTTACTCCATCCACCAGTATCTGTTCTTTTAGACATTTTAGTAGCTCTCCTTCTTTATGGCACATTGCTACAAAGGATTCTGGTATGTTTCTTTTTAAATATCATTATACTATATAATTTCCTGGCAATGCCTCAAAATTCACTCAAATTATTTAGGGCTCTCATTTCGTGGCTTTACACAGAAGTTGAACACTTGATTACATGCAAATGCCATCACAGCCTTTTCAGGCTTTTCAGCTATCACTTTACACAGGTCTTAAATATTACATTTTAATGAGCTTTGACATGCATGCATGTGTGTAACCACATGTATCAAGATACAGAATGCTTCCCTCATTCCTGAAAGTTCCCTCATACCTCTTGCCGGTCTTGACTGGTACATGTGTGCACATGAGTGCATGCACACACACACACACACACACACACACACACACACACACACACCCTGCTGAGGCAACTAGGGTTCTGATTTCTTTCAGCAAAAATTAGTGTTTCCCATTTCAGAACCTCATATAAAATCATGCAATGTGTATTCTTCAATGTATGGCTTCTTTCCTTTAGTTTTAAGATTCATCCACGTTATGTGTGTCTTTAGTTTTGTTCCTTTTCATTGCTATATTTCATTGTATGGAAATATCACGGTTTGTTTATTCATTCCCCTGTTGATGGATGTGTGTGGGCTGTTTCTGGTTTTGGCTATTTCATTTTTATACATACTGCTATGAACATTTTTATGCAAGTCTTTGGTGGACAATGTGTTTTCCTTTCTATTGGATGGAATTGATGGGAGAGAGAGGGTAGTTTTTTTAAATGTCATAAGAAAATTCCAAACTGTTTGTCAAAGTTTTCAAAGTTGAGCCATTTTACACTACGACCAACAGTGTATGGTTTCAGTTGTTCTATATCCCTACCAACATTGTTCTGTCAGTCTTTTAGTTTTAGCCATTCTAGTGGGTATATATTGGTATCTCATTGTGGGTGTATATTGGTATCTCATCTACTTTGCCTTTTCCTGATGACTGTGGATGCTGAGCACTTTTTCATTTTCTTAATGGTTATTTGTATATCTTCTTTTGTGAAGTGTCTTCCAGTTTTTTCACCATTTTTCATCGGATTATTTGTATTCATATTAACAAATTGTAGGTGTCAGTTATGTATTTTGGACAAGTACTTTGTTAGTTATATGTTTTGCTAATACTGTCTTTGGCTTGCTGATTTGCTTAATGTTGTCTTTTGCTAAGCAGAACATTTATTTTAAGTATAATGTATTAAACTTTTTTTATAGTTATTGCTTCCAGTATCCTAATAAGTCTTTGTCTATTTTTTAAGAGACACAGTCTTGCTGTGTCACCTAGGCTGGAGTGTGTTGGCATGATCATAGCTCATTGTAGCTTAGAACTCTGGACTGAAGCAGTCCTCCTGCCTCAGCTTGCAGGTAGCTGAGACTACAGGTGTGCACCACCACACCCAGCTAAATTTTGTTTTTGGTATAAACAAGGTTTTGCTATGTTGCCCAGGCTTGTCTTGAACTCCTGGGCTCAAGTGATCCTCCTGGTTAGGCCTCCCAAAGTGTTGGGATTGTAAGTGTGAACCACTACACCTGTTCATCTTTGTCTATTCTTAAGTTATGAAGATATTCTTCTTCTAGAATGTTTTCCTTTAGAAGCTATATGTTTGCAGTTTCAATTTTTTTTTGTTTAGATCTATGATCCATCTCACTTAAATTTTTCTATATATTGTGAGGACTTGGTCTAAGTTAATTTTTCCCCAGGAGATTATTCAAATTTTTCTAGTACCATTTACTGAGAAAATTTTCCTTTTTCCTTGATTTGTCTTAGAATTTTTAATTGAAATTCAGTTGACCATATAAGTGTGGGTTTATTTTTAGACTTTCTTCTTCTCACTGATCATTTTGTATATCCTTTATGCAAGATCTTAACTCTTAAGGCTTTATAATATGTCTTGAAATCAGATTGTGCCCGTCTTTCAACTTTGTTTTTTGTTTTCTGTTTTTTTTTTTTTCTCTTTCCCGAGATTGTTTTAGCTATCCTAGATCCTTTATGTTTACATATAGGTTTTAGAATTAGTAGCTTGTCAGTTCTACAAAAAACTGCCTGGATTTTAATTGCAATAGCCATGAATCTAAAGATCAATTTGAGAAAAATTGACGTTCTTAACAGTATTGATTCTTCCATTCCATAAAGATAGTAGGCCGGGTGCAGTGGCTCACGCCTGTAATCCCAGCATTTTGGGAGGCCGAGGCAGGTGGATCACTTTTGAGTTCAGGAGTTCAAGACCAGCCTGGTCAACATGGTGAAACCCCATCTCTACTAAAAATACAAAAATTAGCCGGGCATGGTGGTGGCCACCTGTAGTCCCAGCTACTCGGGAGTCTGAGGCAGGAGAATCGCTTGAACCCAGGAGGCGGAGTTTGCAGTGAGCCAAGATCACGCCACTGCTCTCCAGCCTGGGAGACACAACAAGACTGTCAAAAAAAAAAAAAAAAAAAAAAAAGATAGTGCATATATATATCTCCATTTATATAGGATCTTTTAATTTTTCTCAAATGACATTTTATAGTTTTCAGAGTAGAGGTTTTTTACATTTTCACCTCCTTTCTGTTTTTCAAGGCTATTTTAAATGATTTATTGTTTTTAAATTTTGTTTCCTACTGTTTCTTGCAAGTATATTGGAATGCAGTGATTTTTATATATTGACCTGTGTTCCGACAAAATTTACTCATTAATTCTAGTGGGCTCTTGGAAAGACATTTTAGTATTTCTTATGTGCACAATTATATCTTCCTTTTCTTGTATGGCTTTTTTTTTTTTTTTTTTCTCGATTGTTATACTGGCTGGGACCTCTAGTACAATGTGTATAGATGTGTAAGAGCAGATATCCTTCCCTTTTTCCCAGTCTTGGGAAAAAAGCATTTAATATTTCACCATTAAATATTTCACCATTAAATATTATGCTAGATGTAGGTTTTCCCATAAAGTGTCTTTGTCAGGTTGAGGAGGTTTTCTTTCTTTTGCCACTAAATTAACTTATTCTTAAATATTCTTAGTTGCTAATAATTTGTCTCATAATGAAATGAAATTGACAACATGAAATTGTTTTCTGCCCTTGAGAGGTAACTAAATCAGTAGATTGTGATATGTATCACTTCAGAGGTTTATTTGATTCTTGGCACTTAGACCAAGTTGCTTTAATACTACATTTGATAGTACATTTAAAGTGCATTGATCCTGTATTTTGCAGCATTTGGCATTGTTAAGATGATAAGTAATTAATCATTGTCTTGCTAGATAGGACTTTTCAAAGCGCTAGTGAAATACTCATATTTAGTTTAGTGTAGGGAGATTTATAGATGACTAATACTGCCCTTCATTTGAATATATTAGGAGGTTAATTCCCCCCTCCCACAATTGGGAAATACATTTTCTAGCTTTTTCTTGTGAAGTTTGTGGATTCTGAGCTTCACATAGACTGGATGTTAGTGTTTTTCAGTCCTTTGATAGACTCTTTTAGCTATTTTATGTGCCTTATATTAAAATTATGTTAAATACTTATTTGTTCAACACCTATTCTGTGTCTAGCACCACAGTGTAGGCACTTGAGATGCAACATCAAACAAAGCAGATGTTGCTCCCCTCATGAGACTTGCATTCTAGTCAAGAAGACAAAGCTGAATGAAGTAAATAATTATAAACCATAATAAGTGTAGAATCTGGTCTGGTTCCCTGTGGGAACTCAAGAAGATTTCCCAGAGGAAGTGTTATTAAAACTGAGACCTAAAGATTGCATCTGAATTAAATAAAAAGAAGTGTGATGGCCTAGTAAGCAGCAGTTATAAATATCCTGAGACCGTAGGGAACATAGCAAGTATATTTGTGACTATTGGGTGAGGGATATGAGTTGGTGGGGAGGTAGAGGTAGTTTAGTTAATCCTAAACAACATAAAAGAGAAATGAGACTGGGTGAATGCATGGAGACCAGTTTTTATAGCACCTGTTAGGATCTTAGCATAAGGGCAATATAAAACCAGTGAAGTGTTTTAAAACAGAAGTAATGTGATCTGGTTTGCATTGTGGAAAAAAATACTTTGTCTCTTTTGTGAGTAATGAATTGAAGAGAGACTACAAACAACTCAAAAAGGCCACACTGGAAGACCCTACAGGTGTCTAAGCACAAGATGATGCTGGTTTGCTAGGGTAATGATAGGGAAGATCGAGAAAAGTTACCAGGTAGGAGAAGTAGTAGAGGAAATAGGTAAATTTTGAACGCATATGCCTTTTGGTACGTTTTTAAATTTATTAAAGGACAACAGGATTACTTTAGTCTCTATTTGTTTACTTTTTTTTCTTTTTTTTTTTGAGACAGTCTCAAAACTACCCTGTTGCTCAGGCTGGAGTGCACAATGGTGCTATCTCTGCTCACTGTAAGCAATTCTTATGCCTCAGCCTCCTGAGTAGCTGGGATTACAGGCATGCACCACCATGCCTGGCTAATTTTTTGTATTTTTAGTAGAGACAGGGCTTCACCATATTGGCCAGACTGGTCTTGAACTCCTGACCTCAAGTTGATCAGCCCACCTTGGCCTTCCAGAGTTCTGGGATTACAGGTGTGAGCTACCTTGACCGGCCTCTATTTGTTTACTTTCTTTGATACTATATTGCTTGTATAGTTCTCTTTGATAGACATTGCCTATTATTTATCCTATTTGCCATTGACGACTAATGGTCCTTTCATGCTTTGCTACTTAAGTTCTTTTGAGGAGTAGTTTGAATTGACTGGATGTTTTAATAATGAAATATTGATAAATATAAAAGAATAAAACATATCTAATGTATAAATAAAAAATCAAATGCCTGTGAAGTATCATGTAATAAAGCTACACAGTTTGGGCTGTTACAAGTAATTCCGTATAATGATTCCTCCTAGATATTTTCTGATTAGCATTCATCAGTTGAAAGCAGAAGGAGGCAGTTGATGATTGTGGAAAAAAATGGCAATAATAAGATACCTAATGACCCTGAAAATGAAGAGAATTATGCCTAATTTAAAAACAAAGAATGCTTTATATAGGAAACTGTGTAAATATATATTAGTACTCTTTTGTCAGTAAAACTTCATGTTATAAATGTGTTCATACTATAATCTGATTGGAAAAAAGTATGGGAAGGAAGAAAAGTAAGGAAGCTAGTACAGTCAGCTGGGCGCAGTGTCTCACGTCTGTAATCCCAGCACTTTGGGAGGCCAAGGCGGGTGGATTACTTGAGGTCAGGAGTTCGAGACCAGCCTGACCAGCATGGTGAAACCCCGTCTCTACTAAAATACAAAATTAGCCAGTCGTGGTGGTGCATTCCTATAATCCCAGCTACTTGGGAGGCTGAAGCAGGAGAATTGCTTAACCTGGGAGGCAGAGGTTGCAGTGAGCCGAGATCATGCCATTGAACTCCTACCTGGGCAACAAGATTGAAACTGTGTCTCAAAAAAACAAAAACAAAAACAAAAACAAAAACAAACAAAAAAACAAGGAGCTAGTACAGTCAGTTGCTAAAAAGAAAAAACTACTTTATTTGAGCTGCTGAAGCTTTTTTCTTTTTTTTTTTTTTAAGCTGGTGGAAAGAAAGAGGGAGACTTAGTGGGTCAAAGACACTGCTTCTGAAACTTTATCTCATGTTTTCATCTCCCTTTAGAAGCATGTGCAGTTATGGATTATTTACAGTATTTCTAGATTCAAATAGTTACCAGTGATTACTTTTTGGAAACAAACTAAAGGGATTTAGTATGTGAAATTTTCTGAATGGTATTTTTTGCCATTTTCCTAATTTTAGAAATATTATGATTCAAAACTGTTTCAAATATGTGTAATGGCTATACTTTTTCAATGGTTTGGTAGTGAATCTTAGCATTTAACTTTTCTTTACAAGGAATGTGAGACCTATCTATATTCATGAATATTTATCAAATATAATTTTATTTTAAATATTTATTTTTCTTGTACTAGAGAATATTAGATCTGAATTTGATTTTAATACTTTCATCTCTAAAAGTCAAAATATTTCCCTATAAAATAGGACTTTCTAGCCTTTTGTATAAAATTTAAATATTGCCTTTTCATCCTTAAACATAGTATTCATGTGAAAATTGTTATTCTAATGTGTCTTACATCTCATTTCTGGTAATGAGAAATACACTTACCATTCTATATTCACCTAAACCTCCAAAGATTTTGACAGTAACATAGTTTTCTCTGAAAGGCAATTCAACATGGAGGAAAGAATAGGGCCTTCTACTCTTTAGAAATAATTTTTTTCCAACTTTTATTTTAGAATCAGGGAGTAGAAATAATTTTTACAATTAATTATACATAATAGTTATATATGGGGTACATGTGATATTTTGATACATGCATACAATGTGTAATGATCAAATCAGGGAAATTGGGACATCTATCATCTCAAACATTTATGACTTACGGTGTTGGTAACATTCTAACTTCTCTTCAGCTATTTTGAAATATACAGTAAATTGTTAACTATAATCTCCTCACTACAAGCACTAGAACTTATTCCTTCTATTTGACTGCATTTTTGTAACCATTAGCCAACCTCTTTTCATTCCTTCTTCCCTACCCTTCTCAGCCTCTGGCAACTATCATATTACTCACTACTTTGATAAGATCAACTTTTTAAACTCACACATATGAGTGAGAGTATTCAATGTTTGTCTTTCTGTGCCTGGTTTATTTCACTGAACATAATGTCCTCCAGTTCCAATAATGTTGCTGCAAATGTAAGGATTTCATTATTTTTTATAGTTGAATAATATTTTATTATGTATACATATTGCTTTTTTCCCCCACCTATTTATATCTTGATGGACACTTAGGTTGATTCCGTATCTTGGCTATTGTGAATAGTGTTGTAATAACATGGTAGCGCATATATCTATTTGATATTGCTGATTTCCTTTCTTTTGGATATATACCCAGCAGTGGGATTGCTGGATCATGTGATAGTTCTATTTTTAAATTTTTGAGGAAATTCCATATTGTTTTCCATAATGGCTATTTTAGTTTTACATTCCCCCAATGGTGTATGAGTGTTCTGTTTTCTCTGCATCCTCACCAGTGCTTGTTACTTTTTGTCTTTTTGATAATAGCCATATTAACTAGGTGAGACTATATCTCATTTTAGTTTTGATTTGCATTTGCCAGATGCAAATTGAGTAATTTTTCATATACCTCTTGGCAATTTGTTTGTCCTCCTGTGAGAAATGTCTATTCCTATCTTTTGCGTACTTTTTAATTCTTTTTTTCTCATTATTAATCCCTTGTCAGGTGGATAGTTTGCTAATATTTTCCCATTTTATAGGTTGCCTGTTCACTGTGTTGATTATTTTCTTTGCTATGCAGAAGCTTTTTAGCTTAATATCATCCTGTTTGTCTATTTTTGTTTTGTTGCCTGTGCTTTTGAGGTCTTACTCAAATAATCATTTGCCAAAAACAGTGTCCTGAAGCATTTCCCCAGTGTTTTCTTGTATTAGCTGCATAGTTTCAGGTCTTACCTTTAAGTTTTTAATCAACTTTGACTTGATTTTTGTATATGGTGAGAGACAGGAGTCTAGTTTTATTTTTTTCTACATATGGATATCTAGTTTTTGCAGCAGCATTGATGGAAGACACTATCTTTTCAACAGTGTATTTTCTTGGTGCCTTTACTGAATTTAGGTTGACTATAAATGTGTATATTTATTTCTGGGTTCTCTGTTCTGTTCCATTGGTCTTTTTTATGCTAATATCATGCTGTTTTGGTTACTATAACTTTGTAGTATATTTGGAGTCAGGTAGAGTGATGCCTCTAGCTTTGTTCTTTTTTCTCAGGATTGCTTTAGCTATTCAGGGTCTTTTGTAGTTCCATACAAATTTTAGTTTTTTTTTTTTTTTTTCTCTATTTATTTGAATGTCTTTGGTATTTTGAAAGGGATTGCATTAAATATGTATGTTGCTTTGGGTGATATTGTCCTTTTAACAATATTAATTCTTCCAATCCATGAACATGGCATATCTTTTTAATGCGTTGTTTGGTTTGCTAGTGTTTTGTTAAGGATTTTTGCATCTATGTTCCTCAGGGATATTGGTCTCCTATAATTTTCTTTGTTGTATGTGTCCATGTATGCTTTTGGTATCAAGATAATGCTGGCCTCATAGAATGAGTTTGGAAGTATTCTCTCCTCTTAACTTTTTAAGAATAGTTTGAGTGGAGTTGATATTAGTTCTTCTTTAAGTGTTTGGTAGAATTCAGCAGTGAAGCCATCAAGTTCTGGGCATGTCTTTGATGGGAGACTTTTTATTATTGCTTCAGTCTCTTTACTCATTATTGGTCTGTTCAGATTTTCTATTTCTTCATGGTTCAATCTTGGTAGATTGTATGGGTCCAGGAATTTTGCCATTTTTTCTAGGTTTTCCAGTTTGTTGGCGTATATATTTTTCACAATAGTCTCCAATGATCCTTTGTATTTCCATGGAGTCAATTGTAATGTCTTTTTTTTCATCTTTGATTTTATTTATTTGGGTCTTCTTTTTTTGCTTAGTCTAGCTAAGGGTTTGTTGATTTTGTTTATCTTTCCAAAATCAAGTTTTTGTTTTGTTGATCTTTTGTATGTTTTTTAGGTCTCAATTTCATTTACTTCTGCTCTGCTCTTTATTCATTCTACTAATATTGGGTTGGTTTGTTCTTGCTTTTATAGTTTTTTGAGGTGTGTCATTAGGTTATTTATTTGAAGTCTTTCTATTTCTTTGATTAGGCATTTATTTCTATAAGTTTCTGTGTTATTGCTTTTGCTGTATCTCATAGGTATTGGTATGCTGCGTTTCCATTTTTATTTGTTTAAGAACTTTTAAAATTCTCCTCTTAATTTTTTCATTGACCCATTGGTCATTCAAGAGCATATTGTTTAATTTCCATATATTTGCACAGTTTCCAAAGCTCCTCTTGTGATTTTTAGTTTTATTCCATTGCAGTAAGAAAAGATACTTGATATGATATAAATCATTTTTATAAAATTTGAAATTATTCTAAGACATTTTCTGACCAGCAACCATCAGAAGAAAGAAGAGAGTGGGGGTTTTATTTGTTTTATTCTTGTATTTTTGCTTATTTATGGTTCAGGGAGTACACGTACAGGTTTGTTACATGGGTAAATTGTGTGTCACTGGTTTGGTATACAAATGATTTCATCACCTAGGTAGTGAGCATAGTGAGCATAGTACCTAATAGGTAGTTTTTCAGTCCTCTCACCCTCCACTTTTCCTGTGGAGTCAGGCCCAGCATCTACTATTCCCCTCTTTGTGTCCATATGTACTCAGTGTTTAGCTCCCACTTATAAGTGAGAAAATGCAGTATTTGGTTTTCTGTTTTTGCATTGATTTGCTTAGGATAATGGCCTCTAGCTGCATCTGTCTTTCTGCAAAGGACATGATTTTGTTCTTTTTATGGCTGCGTAGTACTTCATGGTGTATATGTACCATGTTTTCTTTATTCAGTCCATTATTGATAGGCATCTAGATTGATCCATGTTTGCTGTTGTGAATAGTGCTGCATTGAACACATGACTGCATGTATCTTTTTGGTAGAATGATTTCTATTCCTCTGGGTTGAATGCTAGTTCTGTTTTAAATTTTTGAGAAATCGTCAAACTGCATTTCACAGTGGCTGAACTAATTTACATTCCCACCAGCATTATATAAGTGTTCCTTTTTTTCCACCACCTTGCAAACATCTGTAATTTTTTCACTTTTTAATAACCATTCTGACTGATGTGAGATGGTATCATTGTGGTTTTGATTTGCAATTTTTAGTCTTAAGAATAATAATAACCTATTTCATTCCCAGTTTCACAAGTCTGTAATTATAGGCAAGTTATACTTACTATCTCTAGTATCTGCTTTCTTCGTTTGGAAAAGGATAATGATGATACCTGCTTCATAGAGTTTTAAGATTTTTATAAAGGAGAAGTATATAATGCACACAGCACAATGCTTGACATATAGAAAATACTCAACAAATGTTAGTTATCTTCCATTTTTATCTTGATTTTCCTGGTGTATTTTAATTCTGAAATAATTTGTAAATTCTAAGTCACTTTTAAGAAAAGTGCTGATCCCATAAGAAGTATGTTTAAAATAGTGAATGTTTGTCTGTAGTAAGTCAGAATAATCAGAAATGTTTTTAATGTCCATCAAATATTTGAGTTTAATTTGCATTGTTCTAGTTTAGGTATGTGTAGCTCAAGCGCTTAGAACAAATTTCTTTGACCATTTGACCTTTTTTTCATATTAGGATAAAAAGTGGATAAGCAGTGTTTCTATTTATTCTAATTTCTGTGCTCTGTTGAGATCATATTTGACCTTCATTATTTCTCTGAATAGATTTTGGTACAGTAGTGCTAGTTCTGTTGATTTGTTTGTACAGTTAAATACATCAAACTCAGCAATTTTTTGTGGGTGTGGTAGGGATTGGAGAGATTAGTAAATGATTTATAATTTCTGTTAATTAAAATATAGCTATATATTTTAGAGATAAATTAGTAGTCAAATCACTTTAGTTCATGAAGACTTGGCAGATTTTTAATAATTAATAAGTTTTTTCTGCCAATGAGCATTAGATTACTGCTGACTTTTTAGTGTCATAGTACCTTGTGGTAGTTTCTTTACAGGGTTTACAGGAGTATGCCAGTTTATTTTTTCTGTCCTGTCCATGCAAAATAATCTTTACAAATGCTATAAGGAGAATACCTTGAGAAGATCATAAATACCTTAATATATTATAAAGATCGGTCAGTTCCATTGTCTTCTTTTGTCAGTCTTGATCGGAGCTTGCCGAGGAAGTCTATAAGCCTGCATGTGCCTGGCAACTGTTACCTAGTGACAGTTTCAGCTGCAGTAGCCATTGGCTGTGCTGTTGATTGGGGCAGGAGGGCCGAGTCACCTTTCTGATGGTGAGTTTTTCTGCATCAGCCCAGGATGAGGAGGAGGAGGAGGAGGGCTTGGGCTCAGGTGGAGGCATTGATGCTGAGAGATTGTGAAGAATATACTGAGAGCATCCTTGTAACTGCATCACAGTAAATCGGACTTCTGAATCAAGCAGCCCAGCCTAGCAGCTGATAAGAGTGAATGTAGGTGAGAAGCATTACCTTATTCCTGTAACAAGAGAACTATTTTGTGATAAGTGAAACTAGGAATGTACAAGAAGAAATATCCTGTGGCTATTATAAAAGAAGAAGGACTTGCCTGAATGACTTGGTGGTGCACCAGAAAATAACTTTCAGAAGAATGCTTTCTATTAAGCTGCTGCATTGTTCTTGGAGGAAACGTTATTTCTAATGCATGTTATTTCTTCAAAAGATAGGATAACAAAGAATGACAAGAGACTCTCTGAAATGACTTTACTTTTAAAAAATACTTTGGCAAATGTTAACCTGATATCAAAATGACCTTGGAAGCATTTTGGATGGATTCTATCCTGCCAGCCTTGCAATATTTCAAACTCTAGGATTTAAACTCATCTTGATACTTTAGAGGTATTTTAAAATAAGACTAACTTGCAACCTACCTAATGGCCCCTGTGTTAATTGAGCAGTTGCTCAAAATAGAATACAGAAATAGAAGAGGCATTTTTTAACATATGGCTGCTACATAACTGCAAATGTAATAAACAAGGTAATTTTCCACTTTCAGAAGATATAGTTGAAGTAATGATTTAATGTGTTAATCATCTACCAAAAATAGAAAAGGTATAGCAAAATAGAATATGAAGCCTATTAGAAATACCTAAGTAATAAATAATGGCAACATTTCTGGTCAAATAAGCTCAGAGTGTATTGAAAAGTTTTATTATTGTCTAACTTTACATTTATATATATATGTGAGATATGGGTGTACAGTTGCAAAGGTGAAAAGTAACTGTGAGTTACATATTTTATTTTCATGCTCCATTATAAGGAATGTGGTATATCAAATAACAAATGTTATTTTAAGTTATAGATGCCAAATTAATATCAAAAATCATTTCATTTTGAAAAGGAAGAGGTATAAGTTACATTGCTGTTAGTACCACCAGTAACTGTAATGAACTAAAACTGCTTTCATCTAAATGCTTTAAAAATGCATGCAGAATTAAAACTTCAGAAGTTTATTGTATTTTGCCAGGTGTTAATTCATTAATTCATTGTATATTATCTTTTCTATTGGAAAATACTTTTTTCTCATGAGAGTTATACGGCAATCTGTAGTCTGTTACCTCTGTTCTGCCCATGTAGAGATGAATCTTCAAATTAACTTTGATAGAGTTGTTTTTCTTAGATTTTAGAAAAATGAGAAATAGATGATAAATTTGACCCCCCAACATCAATCCCTGAACTAAGCCCAAAGACACTCTTTTCCACAATGAACTTTTTCTCAGCTTTTCAACCAAATTTGAGGTCTTAATTATTTAAAATCTAAAATACGAATGCATTTTTCATCATAGATAAAGCAGGAAGCCTGAGACGGTTTAAGAGTTTTCCTTTCTCATTCTTTCTAGTTGCTCCCTAAGAAACTGCCTCTCTTGGAGAACAGCCCACAGAAGCTTTTCTTCCTTTGGCAATTCATTTTTTTTTCTTTTTACAGATTTAATTTTTCATAGTGCAAGATAATAAGTCTATTTTCTCTAGAAGTACTTTATGCCTGCAAAAAGTTCTTTGAGGGCAAAGGAAACTAATTAGTGACCTCTTTTCACCTCCTTTCTAGCTTACCCCCTTCTCTCCACCCCCACCCCCCCACCCCCCGCCCGAAAGCTGAGGTGTGTCACTGCTGAACTGAGGCTGATGAAGAGACTTGAGCACTCTCTGGGACTCTCAGCTGTGACAGAAGCACTGACATTGTCTACTGAAGCAGGTTCTGAAACACTCGTGTGCGGTGTTTAACAGATGCTGGACAGGGCACCTGCTTGCGGTGGCCAAGTCTGCAGGTATCTTTAAATTTCCAAGCCATGAATGAATCCAGGTGGACTGAATGGAGGATCCTGAACATGAGCAGTGGCATTGTGAATGTGTCCGAGCATCACTCCTGCCCACTTGGATTTGGCCACTACAGTGTGGTGGATGTCTGCATCTTCGAGACAGTGGTTATTGTGTTGCTGACATTTCTGATCATTGCTGGGAATCTAACAGTTATCTTTGTCTTTCATTGTGCTCCACTGTTACATCATTATACTACCAGCTATTTCATTCAGACGATGGCATATGCTGATCTTTTCGTTGGAGTTAGCTGCTTGGTTCCTACTCTCTCACTTCTCCACTACTCCACAGGTGTCCACGAGTCATTGACTTGCCAGGTTTTTGGATATATCATCTCAGTTCTAAAAAGTGTTTCTATGGCATGTCTTGCTTGCATCAGTGTGGATCGTTATCTTGCAATAACCAAGCCTCTTTCCTACAATCAACTGGTCACCCCTTGTCGCCTGAGAATTTGCATTATTTTGATCTGGATCTACTCCTGCCTAATTTTCTTGCCTTCCTTTTTTGGCTGGGGGAAACCTGGTTACCACGGTGACATTTTTGAATGGTGTGCCACCTCTTGGCTCACTAGTGCCTATTTTACTGGCTTTATTGTTTGTTTACTTTATGCTCCTGCTGCCTTTGTTGTCTGCTTCACTTACTTCCACATTTTCAAAATTTGCCGTCAGCACACCAAAGAGATAAATGACCGAAGAGCCCGATTCCCTAGCCATGAGGTAGATTCTTCCAGAGAGACTGGACACAGCCCTGACCGTCGCTACGCCATGGTTTTGTTTAGGATAACCAGTGTATTTTATATGCTGTGGCTCCCCTATATAATTTACTTTCTTCTAGAAAGCTCCCGGGTCTTGGATAATCCAACTCTGTCCTTCTTAACAACCTGGCTTGCAATAAGTAATAGTTTTTGTAACTGTGTAATATACAGCCTCTCCAACAGCGTTTTCCGGCTAGGCCTCCGAAGACTGTCTGAGACAATGTGCACATCCTGTATGTGTGTGAAGGATCAGGAAGCACAAGACCCCAAACCTAGGAAACGGGCTAATTCTTGCTCCATTTGAAGAGAGCTACATAGTAAATCAAATGTAATCTGACAGTGGTTTTGGATCATATTCTAGATTCATCTGGAAATTTGCCATCAGAGAAATATTTACTTGAATAGTTGACTATAAAATGAAGTATGAGACTAAAGGTTTCTCTTTTTTTTTCTTTTTCATGGAAGAAACTAAAGGGAAGGATGTATAGAGGGTTATCTCATGAAATAATTACAGCATGTGAGTATTTGTGTGCAGTAATAGGAAAAATTAAGCACTGAGATGAAAAATAATATCTCAAATCTTCTGCAGGACATGAGCAAGCTCCTTGGCTTGGCGTTTCTGTCTTTCTGTCTGACTGTACCATGCCTCTGTCTTTCTCATTTTGTCTGTTTCTCTCACTCTTTGTGGAAGTTATTACTTACATAAATTACCCTTTATAGAAAAATGCTACATATTATATATGTGGCAAAGTATAATTTTTGCATCAAAGTGTACCTTTAATCACACTAATCTACAATCCATAAGTGATCTCTTCATGGAGGGTGCACAGTAAGCATTGCATTTTATTACTTGCCAAACAACCCCTTTGCTTGTGTTTCTAGAATCTTCTCTGCAGCACAATTTTTCTGCTACAAACAAATAGAAACACTATTTTTGTTTCTTCTGGGTGAAATGACATTTGCTATTCCCCCTTTTCCTAACAGTCTCCTGTTTTTTTTTTTTTTTTTTTTTGTCTCTTTTTCTTGATCTGCATCCATTGCTACCTTACTTTAGAAGTGTCTTAGCTATTGAAAGAATCTACTGTATAAAGCATCCATAATGTTAAATAATGTATTTCTTCCAGCAAAGCAATCTGGTAGCTTATTAAATATTTTTAATGGCTTTTTGAAACATTTTTATCTGGTTCCTTTTAAATTAGTTCATCTGCTTAAAAGTGATGTCTTTTTTTGCTATAGTAAAGCTTTGTTTTTCTTTAAGAAACCCACTAGTAATTCTAATGCAAATGCAGGATACTCACCTAGCAGTGAGGCATTACTCTTAAGGGTACTTAGAATGCCCTTTTAAAAGATAAGTAAATAAAATAAAACATGAATCTTTTTTGTGTTAGGTCTACGATAGCTTACTGTTGTGTCCACTAGTCAGTCATTTGTGTGATATGCGTTTGCACATATTATATTTTTTACAGCAAAGAAAATGTAAATTATGTTATCTGTGCCTAATGTTTTCTTAGCAAAATATATAGATCAATGTTGTTTAAGTTGTCAACATTGGAAAAAGCATATATAAAAACTTATTTTAAGAGAAAAATACTTTTGTGTAACTGTTATTTAGATATTTATATTAGACAAAGCTGCATTTTTAGTGCTGCTGATAATATAATATACTTAATTATCAAATACAGGTAAGAGCCGACAGTATTTTCTTTTGTAATGATCTGTTTTCAAATGCAGAGATTAACTTATTTTTTTGCGTGCTACATGGGATTGTGTAATAAATTATCAGGGGTTTAGATATAGCAAAGTAGCATTTTGGGGAATTAGTGAAGCAGGTATGAGCAGTAAAACATCTAAATATTACTTTTTTACCATAAGTTTCTTGCCTGAAAGATATTTTAAAATTTATATCAAACTACTGAGTATTTTTCTTCTCAGCATTTTTGATTTCTTCGTTTTATGAAATGCATTTAATAAAATGTGCCTATGACTCTTCAAATTAGAAGCCAACCATGTTTGCACCCTGGTGGTTTGGCTTCAAAGGTCTTTTAGTAGAAATGTTGTCATTTTATTGAGGTTGTTCTGAACCCCTGTATATTTTTAAACGTGTAAGAAAAATTTAAAATAAAGAATAAAACAATATTCTATATATCAAAATCAGACTTTGCCTCAGTTTAATAAAACACTTAGGACAAGAATTTACTTTTTTGGGAATCAAAAAATAATTGTTTTATACTTCTGTAGCTTGGGTTTATATTTATTCTTGTCCCCTGTTTGCCAGTGGCATCTTGGTTTAAATGTGCCTTTTAAATTCAGACCAGTTCAAGGAAAACATAAAGTTCAAGGAAATATAGTACTGCTAACATTCCAGATATCACCTATAAAATCTTCAAAATTATACATATTATTTGGTAATCGTATCTTAATTTCTTTAAGGAATAAATATAGTTAAAAAAGACCCAGTGGATTCTGTGTACAGAAAGCCTGAGGCCACGCTTACTGCATTTTATCCTTATTATGTGCCAGGCTCACTGTTCAGTTTTACATGTGTTATACATTTAATCCTCACTACAGCCTTTTGAGATAATAGTTATTATTCCCACTCCAAAGATAAGGAAAGAAAGAAAAATGATTATTCGTCAGTTAACTAGTCAATGGCAGAGGTTCCCGCCCATCCAGTAGGCCTGGGCCAAAGCCTGCCTACTTCACCAGTAGGCTACACTGCTTTCATTTCAAAAGCCTTTAAATTTTTGTACCTCTGTCTATACCTTTTCCCTACAATATTTCTCTGAGTTTTATTTCTTTTTTTCTCATCATAAGTCTTTTGCTTGAGTTATTTTCTTGTCTTGTGATCTTTTTCTTTGATCTTAAAAGTTTCTTTTATTAAAACAGCAATCTGATAAGCTCAAACTTACCAGTTTAGTCTGTAATCAAACTGAAATTCTTAATATTACTTTGGTTTACTTTTGTTATTTCCCTTGAATAACTTTTTGAAATCTCTATCAATTTCTTTTTGAAAAAAAATTGTTTTGAAGAGGAAGAGTAGAAAAGAAAGGCTTTATCATAGGCTGAAAGAGGCTGAATGAGGCAAGTTGTAAGTTTAGTTTTTAAATTTACTATAGTTTTTATATACAACTGTAGGGCAAACCACTTAACTTTCTTTTGTCATATTTAATGTGTTTTTATAATAAGATAATACTTATTTTGAAACCTCTCTTTTTAGGTAATGTGTTTTAAGAATAGGAAGCATAACCATTTTTCTCATCATTGTATTGTATTTTGTGGTAATTATCCGGCTCGGTTGTAAAAGACAGCCCAAAAATAATGCATTCTGTGTTCTCTTTCCTAAGGGTTCTATTATTTGCATAGCTGTTTCTAGAGTTATAGAGTGTTGGAAAGCTTCATAATTTACACTATTAGTATATGAAACTTGGGCTGAGATCCAGGCCCTCATAAACTGCTTGGCCTTAGGTAAGATACCAAATGCTCTAAAACCTTAGTTTTGGCATTGATTAAAAAATATTAAGTCAGAGACTTGTAGCTCCCTGTTCAGCTGAATTTGAGAACTAAATGAAAATTTGTAGTATGTGTGCCCAGCACAGCACCTGGCACAAAAAAAATGTTCAGAATATGGTAGCTGCTGTTTTTGTTTGTTTGTTTGTTTTTTGTTTGTTTGTTTGAGGCGGAGTCTTACTCTGTTGCCCAGGCTGGAGGGCAGTGATGCGATCTCAGCTCACTGCAAGCTCTGCCTCCTGAGTTCACACCACTCTCCTGCCTCAGCCTCCTGAGTAGCTGGGACTACAGGCGCCCGCCACCACACCCGGCTAATTTTTTGTATTTTTAATAGAGACGGAGTTTCACCGTGTTAGCCAGGATGGTCTCGATTTCCTGACCTCGTGATCCGTCCACCTCGGCCTCCCAAAGTGCTGGGATTACAGGCGTAAACCACTGTACCTGGCCTGTAGCTGCTGTTTTATTATCTTTGTGGGTGCCATATTTATTAACATCACAACTTAAAGGTCACTAATCCCAATTCAAACAGAAATAATCCATTGAGCATTAGGGTTTTCTAAGATAACATTTCTTTTTGTAAATTGATTTAAACTCAAATTTTGGGTTAAACTCAGATATTTCAAGTGTATTTCTGAAAGCTCATTTCCCAGGAATGGTTATTCATGAACACATCGTTTGAGATTAAAGATATCCAGCAAGCGGATGTTGAGATGAGACAGTCAGGCATGATTCAGAGGTTAACCTACCTCTTACTTTATTACACTAAATACGCTTAAACATTTTATTCTCATTAGGGAAGTAATAATAGGAAGGATTATCCAGGGATGTCTTGTCATTTGTCTTTGCACTTTAATTTTCCTTATTTATTAAAATGGGATTTGAAGTATTTTGTCATGTATCTATTTCTTGGGAGAAACAATGATTAATAAGCTGATTTGCTCCATAGATACCATAAATTATGTGAATTTAAAGATAAACGAAGTTGCCTTAAAGGACCTTTCCTCTTTTCCTCCCTACCCTAGAAGGTAATCATTAGATGTGAAAAAGATACAATTATATAATAAGTAGATAAAAAAGATTTAGATGTGAGAAATCTGCTGGTGTAACATTCTGAGCATAGATAGTATCATGTATGTGCAGGTAGGGCCATTTTGGTGCATAGGAGCATGTATGTGTTACTGAGTCAGTGCTATACTCGATGTGTAGGTTCCAAAAGATGCTCTTTTCCTTGAGCAGAACTTTATCTTAGATTAAGAGAGATATGTAGAAAGTGGTACATCCTGTAACCAAATATATAGATATTGAGGAAAACAAAATGGCTAGAATAGAAAAACCAGTTCCCATTTTATGATTTCTTATAAATGGAAGTTTGATTCAGTGTTAGTCTTGCTCTGTATTTTAAAATATTAATAACTTTTCTTAGTAGTAAAAGTGTTTTTTAAAATATTAACATGATGTAATTAAGTTTTTCCTTCATGACTATTTTGTTTTAATATTTTACAATGAGCATTGGTAAAATTTCTTTTATAATCAGGAGAATTAATATTTGGTTTAAAAGAATGCTGAAAGCTGGGTGTGGTGGCTCACGCCTGTAATCCCAGCACTTTGGGAGGCCAAGGTGGGCGGATCACAAGGTCAGGAGATTGAAGCCATCCCTGCCAAAATGGTGAGATCCCGTCTCTACTAATACAAAAATTAGTTGGGTGTGGTGACATGTACCTGTAGTCCCAGATACTTGGGAGGTTGAGCCAGGAGAATCACTTGAACGCAGGAGGTGGAGGTTGCAGTGAACTAAGATCGCACCACTGCACTCCAGCCTGGCGACAAAGCGAGATTCCTTCTCGGTCGGGGGTGGGGGAAGAAGAAGAATGCTGAATATTTAAAAAATATTTTAACATTTCATGAAACAGCTTATGTTGATGCTACAAATAACACTATCCAATAATGTCTCAATATTGTCTTATAAAGATAGGCTATATAGTTTTTCTGAGTTCTGTAATATTTGTTATTTCAGGTAGATTTTTCCGATAAACTTGACAACCTTCTCCTTGCAATAGTAGATGTTCTTGACTTATTTTTGTTTTAATGTAAACAGTTTGAGGTATTACTTGATGAATCTGAAATGGTTCTCAATCACTGTAGGATTTTCTTTCTTTTTTTTTTTTTTTTTTGAGACAGATTCTCGCTCTGTTTCCCAGGCTGGAGTGCAGTGGCACTATCTCTGCTCCCTGAGAGCTCTGCCTCCCGGGTTCACGCCATTCTCCTGCCTCAGTCTCCCGAGTAGCTGGGACTACAGGCGCCCACCACCACTCCCAGCTAATTTTTTGTATTTTTAGTAGAAACGGGGTTCTACCTTGTTAGCCAGGATGGTCTCGATCTCCTGACCTCGTGATCTGCCCGCCTTGGCCTCCCAAAGTGCTGGGATTGCAGGCATGAGCGACTGCACTAGGCCCACAGTAGGATTTTTAAATGCATCATTGATGGCACCTTTCTGCATTTTTCACATCTTTAAACAACAAAAAGATGGCCCTGCATTAGGAAATAGGCTCTAGCTGGTACGTTACCTGCATTTCCTACATAGGCAGAATTCTCCAAAGAACATATTTATAATTTTTAAGGGTAACTTTTATTCTGCTTTTATGTATGACTTTCTACAAAGGTGAAGAAAATAACAGTAATAAATTTAGCTGGAGTCTGTTATATCTGATAAATATTTAACACGAAAGGCACATATCACCACCTTCATTATGGTAAATGGAGCCAAATTAGTTTTTGAGATTCTAAAATTCTAAGGTTTAAAGTGATAAATATCAGGAAACATAGTACATAATAATAGAATTCATGAAATGAAAATAATTTGCAAAAATTTGAAAACTTCCAAAAATGATACTTTATACAAAAGAAATACCTATCATTGACTTAAACATTTGACCCCAGTTTTATTTTATTTTCTACTTAAGCAATTGTAAATAAGGTTGATGCCAGTTAAAAAATGGCAAAATATATATTATAAATGCAATTATTTTAATTGCAAGGCACAAACAAGGTACAGAGTTGTACGACCTGTTCTTTAAAATTTTTAAATTTATTTTTGAATAAAATGTGGATTGTAGCAAGATATGTGCAGTAATTTTGTCTGAGATTATACATGACACAAAGAATGTTTTTGTACATACTCTGTGAAGTATAGCTTTAAGACGTTTACTTATGTTATTAATCGAGTTTGAAGTTTAATATAATTATTAGTGGATGGCACATTTTTATACAAATAACCTCTTCACAATTATTCATTTACTTTTTCAGGAACTGTATAATTAAAAATGCTAAATTGGTAAGAAATTATTGGAAAATGCTGCAAGTTGAAATTTGGAAATGCTTATAATGCTTTTGAAAATATATAATGCTCTTGACATTATAAGCGAGGTGTATTATAAAAGCTTCTGTGAGTAAACACTGTCTCATTTCACATATAGAAATCTGACATAAGATTTTAAGTGACCCTAACAAGATCATGTCGTTTGACAAAGATACTACTGACCACATGTTTTGTGTGACAATAATGTTGCCTGTGATAAAGTTCTTGAATAATGTATTTATAGATGACTGGTAATAGAGTGACCTGATCTTTCTTTCTTGAGAAGAAAATGAAGACTTACTTATTTGATATAGAAGAAATTCTATGTGAAATTTTTTCTTTTAATTCGTGACGCAGGAAAAATTATTTTAAAATTAACTTTATGTTGGAGATGTGATTTTTGATATCATAGAAATTTTTGATATGATGTATTATCAGCCTTGATTGGTGTTTTAATATTTCTTAAAACAGTTTTTTATTTATAGAGGGTAACAAAAAATTTACTTCTCCTTTTGAAAACACAGCAGTCATCTACTGAATACATTGAGATATGTAGAATAAATTGAACAGTGTTCGCTGTGTATTCTAAAAACTATAACCTTAAAGATGAAGACATCATGTACCCTAGAACTTAAAGTATAATAATAAAAGATGAAGACATCAAAATCACATTATATTAATGTACCTACTTTTGGAAAGTACTGATTTCATAGTCATGTATTTTATGTTTTGAATTTTTTTTGGTAATAGATTTGCAATGTTGTTGAGTCATTATAGGTTGGATTTTTCTCAAGCATTATGATGGAAAAGATTTTGATTTTTCAGGCTATAGTGCTTTTGTATGTTTGTAATCTAAAATATCAGTCATGGAATCAGTGATTAGTTTGAATTAGTGATATATTAAATAAAGCCTTTTAAATAAATAATTCAGTTTTATTTCAATGAAATAAATGTAGTTACAGAAAAATTAAAGGGACTCAAATTAGGCAAACACAAGATTGCCTTGTAAATGTCCTTAGAGGAAATCTTTAAGTAGTTTCTAGTGTCTGTATCAGTTGAATAAAAATGAGTTCCATTGAGTTATTTGAAAAGTTTATTTTCTTAAATATGTAAAATTTCCATAACAATTTTATAGCTACTTAATTTATGTTACTTATTTAAAGAGTTTGCAGGATGAATCATTGCAAAGTCCAAATTTGGATTTTAATCTGAATTAACCAGATATTTTTGCATTTCAAATCAACAAGTTAGTTCAGTAAATATTTATGGATTATGCTATGTTAAGGGCATACATTGTGGTTCTATAATAGTCTTGGATTCTTAAGAGTAACTCATTGAATTGTGTGAATCCAATAAGCAGGAAGATTAATTTCTAGAATTTGAGGGAGAGATTGCAGAAAAGTCATAGGAACTATGTAATACATTGTAGCATTAGAGGGATTAATGCACTTTACAATATGAATTGGCTTCAATATTTAGCCATGTGTTTGGATGTTATAGTTCTAAAGGATACCACAGGATATTTGAGACGTTATTAAAGTGAAAGGAGAGGAAATGTTCAGTGTTCAGTTTAGTACAAAAGTGTTGTGGGGAGAAATACACCATAACTTTGGAATGCAGTGTAAGAAAAAGAAAATATCCTTTATGTGGATTATATCTGATTAGAGTAAAATCATCACTTTAGGTATAAATTATAAGCTGTGAGATTAGGACGGGAATATTAACATGGGCAGAAGTAGCTTGAGGAATTGCACATAGGACATGTTATACCAACTCAGGCATCGTCTTTTTTTTTTTTTTTTTTTTTTTGAGATGGAGTCTTGCTTTGTCACCCAGACTAGAGAGTGATCACCAGTGTCACCCAGGCAGTGGAGTAATCTTGGCTCACTGCAGTATCCACCTCCCGGGTTCAAGTGATTCTCCTGCCTCAGCCTCCCAAGTAGCTGGGACTACAGGTGTGCACCACCACACCCAGCTGATTTTTGTATTTGTAGTAGAGACTGAGTTTCACCATGTTGGCCAGGCTGGTCTCAAACTCCTGAACTCAAGTGATCCACCTGCCCTGGTCTTCAAGTGATGGGACTACAGGTGTGAGCCACCATGCCTGGCTTCAGGCATCTTCTTAGACCACTTTTTCTAGAGTTGTTTTCCTAATATTTGTCTTGTGATTACAAGTGAATGTCACTATATACAGGCTATTATGACAGGCAGGTTTTAACTTCTCTGTCAGTCAAGTTAATCATATTATGTAGGCCTAATATTTTTTGAATAATAGAATCACTCATTCTTTCATTTAAGTATTTATCAGGTTGTTACTGTGTGCAGGGGACTATTCTTAATGCTACGTAAGATAAGGAAATTTCTTAAGTAAAACAGATTTTCAGTTCTCCAAGAGCACTTAGGCTGCAAGGGGCTATATGGACTTTATATGGATAACTATAGGGCAAGATAGGAGTTGACAAATTATAGTCCACTGACTGTTGTAGATACAATTTTACTGGACCATAGCAGCGCTCATTCATTTATATATTACCTGTGGGTGCTTTTGTGCTACAATGGTAGAGAGTAGTTGTGATGGAGATGTTATGTCCTACAAAGCCTAAATATTTACTGTCTGGCCCTTTACAGAAAAAAATTTGCTGACCCCCTGGTATGAGACATTATAATGCCTTTTGTATGCTACTCGCAATAGAATGTTGTGCTTTTATGTTTGCTAAAGGATCTCATACAAAGGAGTGATTTCAACCTGATTCAGTCAGGCATCAGGAAAATTTCTAGCATATGAGTAAAAACCTAGATATTGATTCCTCCTCTATGATTCCAGTGGTTTGTCAATTGTATATCTGTCTGTAAATGAAACACAGATCTACTTTTTCTAATTAGTTCTTACTATTATATAATTAGTCTCAGGTAAAGTTCTTTGCATATCAAACTTAGTGTCTAGTTTCTTAACTACTAATATAGCATAATCATATTTTACTTTTAAGCATGGAGTCAGTAATAATTAACATTGGATGTAGTCTTCAAACTTCAGAAGCATTTGTTAAACTTCTCATCAATAAATGATAATCTCATAGTCTAAAAGAGTCAATTTACTTATAAGTAAGCATGCCTTTTTTGTAGTACTCTGATAGGCAGTAAAACAAAAAACTACAAAACAGAAGATCTAGCTGTATAAGAGCCAAATTTACATGCAACTCTAAAACATATACGACTTAAGAGAATTTATAATTCAGCACCAATGTGTGACATTTTAATAGGCTCTTAATAATATATAAGTTAGAAGATAAATGGATATAGTCCTATACTTGGCTAAGATGTATTGCAGTGCTAGGAGTTTTATGTTTTTTGTCATTGTCAACTAATGAATGAAAATACAAAGCAATTTTAAATGAGCCACGATTTATATTTACACAAAATTAAGCCGTTTTAAAAATCTTGATGTTTCAGTTAAATCACAGGTATTTGATACATTATTTAATAATATTTGCCTTGGCAGTACTATTGTTTTAAACTATTAATAATCCATTGGGAAGTTTTGGTTTTCTTCAAGTTTAGTAAATCAGTAAGAAAATGAATAAACAATCTTGATGTTTTTCTTGAAAATACAGTTCACTGAGTCTGTTAGAATAAAGGAAACGCTTACACAGTTGTCTGTCGTTGTCTGTGTGGGATTGGTTCCAGGACATCCCAGGGATACCAAAATCCACAGATGCTCAAGTCCCTTTTGTAAAATCGTATACTATAACCTACACACACCCTCCCGTATACTTTAAATTATCTCTGAATTACTTATAATATCTAATACAATGTAAATGCAATATAATTAGTTGTATTATTTAGGGAATAGTGACAAGAAATGTACAAATACATTTCAAGTACACATACAAGTCTGTATATGTTGAACACAGATGCAGCCATGCATTTTTTTCCCCTGAATATTTTCAAGCAGTGGTTGGTTGAACCTATGAATATATAGGACTGACTGTATATGCTTTTATGCTTTCAGTACTGTTTAAAGTCATTGAGATAGTAGAGCCATCATTATAACCCACTCAATAATGTTTATTGTATGTTTTCCCAAACAAATGAATAGAATAATTTTATGTAAAATTGTGTATTAAAAGATTGTAAATGGTCAGGTTTCCATTAGTTTGATTTTGAGAGAAATAATTAAGAGAATCATTAGGTCCTTCTGCCTTTTTCAGAACAATCAATGGTCTGAAGGGTCTTAAGAGAAGACCTCAGGGATTTCTTATAGAGATAATTTGAGTGACAAAGTATTGTTTCCACTTTTTTATATACCCACCAGCTTGCCCTTCCATAATTGGTACCTTTTAATTTCTGACAATGTTGTAAAAGGATGAGTTATAGCAAATCACTATTAAGTTATCTCAAATGTTTCTAATTCTCATCCCTTCCACATAATTAACTTCCTTTTATTCCTCCTCATTCATTTTAGTTATTTTTATTTTTAATTGTCAAAGAAATATTTGCTCATAAAGGAAATTTAGGGAATGTTTAAAATGATAAAAAGAGACTAAATTACACATAGTTCTCTTACCCAGGTATAATTAGGTATGATGATAATGACAGTTGATTTTGGTTTTCTTTTCTTCCATTTCCCCCCTATGGATTAGGGCTTTTTCTAAAGGATTTTTAAATGTGGATATTTATAACTTAAATGTTTTTCCATATTATTGCATATTGTTTATGAACATTTTTATAAATTAGGCCTTTCCACATTTAGTATTATTTTCTTAACTTTTAAGGGAGAAATACTGAAGCAAACAGTATGAAGGTATTTTACGATTATTTATATATATTGCCAAATTGGTTTCCCAAAGGAGTGATCCAGTTTATCTTCACACTAATAATGTATCAAACTATGATGATTCATTGCAAACTTGCTAGCAGCAATTCTACATTAATAAATAAATTAAAGGAATTTGATTTTTTACTTATTTCTTCCCAGCCCCTATAGGGAATTTGTTTACTTCTTTGCAATTTTTTTTTCTTCCCTACACAAAACATATAGGTAGGTAGGTAGGTGGGTAGGTAGGTAGATGGATGGATGGATGGACGGATGGATGAACTAGGATGGATCTGCTGAGCCTCTTTTAAACCAAATTGTCTCAAATTATGTATTCCAGAAGTCTTTAAGCTCAGATAATCTTCTCACTATTGTTATCTCACCATTTACTTTGTGCTGCTGCTGCTTTGTTGTTTAAGGCTGTGCATTATTTTAAGAACACTGAATTCTGTCAATGCTGTTCTCCCATTATTACTGCTATCTTCAGCATTGTCTGTTTCATTGTATCTTGTGTGTGCCACACAGTCATGTAGATAATGGGTTTGAGAAAGGTTTCAAAATTTTTTTCTATTCTTCTGCCTTTGTTGCAGTGATATCTCTACCGGCCTTTCAAGGTAGGGGAGGATATTTTCCTAAGCAGAAAATTTTGAGGCCTGTGTCCTTGGAGAGTTTGTGAACATGAAGATTTCAGTAGTTAAGCGCTGACCCCAGGCCTGGTATTGATACTTAGGATTTCCCTAACCTGCAGAACCATGGGAATAGTATCTACAGTGGTAGAGCCATGGTAAGCAAATCAGCTTTCACATTAGAAAAGTCACGCTTGGTGTGGTTGTCTAACAAGCAAGCATGCTTGCAGGTCCGTACTGTTTCTCTTCATTATGTCTTTTACATCTCTCTGGTTCCTCAGAGTGCTTTGTATATAGTGGCTACTGAATTATTTGTTGAGCCGAGTACAGAGTGCTCTGTATATAGTAAGTCATCTATTTCTTGAGCCGAATTGAATTTGTTAGGGTTAACAGTATTTCTTGGGTCTCTTCCAGTAGTTATTTCATCTCCAACTCACTTGGGGATGTGGTTGGACTGAAGATTACATCAAGATTCTTTTCCCCAGTGCTTTGCTGTTACCGACTGGGGAAGCTATGGAAAAGAATATTTTAGGAGAGTGGAATGATGATTTAATATACCTATCTTTTAATATAGATTCCCACTTTAATTGAATTTTTCCTTCCAAAATGGACATTCAGTGGACTTGTAGGCTCTTCTTGAATATGTGTCTTAAAGGGGGGTGAATGCACTTTGGGGTAGCTCAGGCTTTTTCCATAATGTTTATTTATATTCAGCTGAAATGAATATATTTTTGGCTTTTTCCCATTGTGATTATATAGGAAGAATGAGAATTTTTGTTTTACCCAAGAACCTTCTATATACCTTAGTAGAACCATTGTTTCTGTCCAGGCTTCTCCTGGTCTTGAACCATTCTCGTAAAATATGGTTTTGAAATTCATCACCAACTTTTCCCTGAATATGCTCTGATAATACTTCTTTTAATGGTGCTCAGAGCTGAATAAAATGTTACATGCGTGATAGGACTAGTAACAGATGAGAGCGAGACTATCGTTTTCCCTTGATTTATATAACTATTCTGCGATTTACTCAGGCCAGAAATAAGTTATATATTTTTAGTAGTTACATTTTGTCCTTTAATTTATTGAGTTTATTTTCAATAAATCCATATGTCTGCTTTACACCTGCTTAATTTATATTCCTTCTCCGTATACGTACAATGGTTTTCGTTTTTTAAAACTAATTTTACATTGTTATTTCCCTTCAACTTCATCTTGTTAGAGTTGGCTCAGTTTTTCCAGCATTTCTGAAACCTTTGTTCCGTTTCTAATACAGTCATTAAACTTTTGACTTCTGCAAATATGATATACTTTTTTTTTTCAACTTTTATTGTAGGTTAAGGGGCTACATGTGCAAGTTTATTACTTGGGGAAATGTCAAGACACTGTGCTTTGAGGTAGGAATGATTCCATCACCCAGGTAGTGAGCATAGTACCCAATAGGTAGTTTTTCAACCCTCATCCCCTTCCCTCGTCCCTCTAGTGGTCCCCAGTGTCTGTTGTTCCAATCTTTATATTCACGTGTACCTATGTTTAGTTCTCTCTTGTAAGTGAAAGCATCTGATGTTTGGTTTTCTGCTCCTGAGTTAATTTGCTTAGGATAATGGGCCTCTACCTACATCTGAGAACGTGAACAGATGCTTCTCAAAAGAAGACATGTGTGTGGCCAGCAAAGATATGAAAAAATGCTCAACATCAGTTATCATTAGAGAAATGCAAATCAAAACCGCAATGAGATACCATCTCACACCAGTCAGAGTGTCTGTTACTAAAAAATAAAAAAAGTAGTAGTAATAACAGATGTTGGTGAGGTTGCAGAGAAAAGGGAACACTTATATATTGTTAGTGCTTATTTTATAGCATCTAATTTGATATAATCCAGATATTTGGATTTTTCAGATGAGAATTATTTATTTTCTAAGCTTATACTACATATTGGATTATAAATTTTTTAAAGTCCTTCCGTTTACCCGTTAAGCAACCAAAGTATAATTTGATGTATGATTATTTGATAGCATTTACTATGAGAAATGTTACCGTTTGTATTCCATAACTACACTTAAAATACGGAAAGATTTTAATACAGATACCTTTAGCGTTTGGGACATATTTTGCAGAAAGGTTTTCAAGAATGCCTTTTAGTGGAGATTTGTAAAATGAAAGATAATAACCTTTGGGGTTTAATGTAGTTCTGCCCAAGGACAAGTAAACGAATGGATGACTTTTCAAAATAATCCTTACAGAGTTATAATTTTGTGATGCTCTCCCCATCCTTAATTAATTGTTCTCTTTAATTACTTTCACAGAAAGCCCATCTACTCTCTGGGATTAAACTGTCGTCCTTTTGCCAAGTATTCCAAAATAGAACTCTCAAATCTGGCCTTGTACCTTTTTTTTCAGGAACATGTACTATGCTGCCTTCAATGAGCCTTCATATTCTGGATTTTTCATAAAAATTGAAACCTGAACAATTTCAAAGGAAAATCATTATTACCGTTTCTTGTTCCTTGTACTGCTCATCTCTTTTTGTTGTTGCTGTTATTGTTAATGTCATTGGTACCACTGCCTTCTTATATTTCCACTTCATAGCCCTGTCTGTTTAATAAATGTTCATTGAAAAAAAAGACTATCCAGATTTTTTCTTCTACCTTAATCACTATTTCATTTAGAATCCAGTTTATACACTTCGTTCTTCACTGTCTTTTAAGATACCTTCTCTGGTTAACCAGATCACTTTTTTTCCCTTCTTCCATAGAAAGATTACCTTATTTTTTTTTGAATCTTTATGTGTAGTTTTATTATATTCTCTATGTACTTTGAATCATAGGAACTTTAGGTTAACTGATAACTTATGGATACAGCCTCCTACCATGGCTAAAATTCCTTTCATAACTATCAAGGTAGCCTCTTCAATTATTATAAAGTTCTGTGACTTAGAAGATACTTCTTAATTATGAGCCCAAAATCTTCCTTTTGATCCTATTGACATAGGATCAAATGTCCACCATATCTCTGTGGAAACACAGAAATAAGTCTCCCTTTATGATGTAGCTCTTATGGCATATGAAAGCTACTGTTATATCTGCCTTCTCTTCTCAGTTTAAACATCTTTATTTCTTTAACACATTGCTAATTCATTCATTCAGCAAATATTTATTGAGCATTTTTTTTTTTGAGGTGGAGTCTGGCTCTGTCACCCAGGCTGGACTGCAATGGCGCGATCTCAGCTCACTGTGACCTCTGCTTCCCAGGTTTGAGCAATTCTTCTGCCTCAGCCTCCAGAGTAGCTGGGACTACAAGTGTGGGCCACCACGCCTGGCTAATTTTTGTACTTTTAGTAGGTTCTGGGTTTCAACATGTTGGCCAGACTGGTCTCGAACTCCTCACCTCAGGCGATTCACCTGCCTTGGCCTCCCAAAGTGCTGGAATTACAGGCATGAGCCACCATGCCCAGCCTGTTGAGCGTGTTTTATGTGCAAGTCACTGTTTAGGTATTTGGAATATGGTGGACAGGAATGATAAACTCTTTTCTCATAGAGCTTACATCCAAATAGAGATAAAAAGTATTCTAGATTAAAATGTCAGCAAGTAAAAAAAAATAAGATAATTTCAGATTATGATGAATGCCATGAAAAGAATAGAACAAGATATTAGGATAGAGAGGTAATAGAGATGGGAGGCAGCTTGTCCATGAACCTTGATTTACAAATATCTCATCATTTTGGTTGCCTTCCACCACAACATGAATGAACTTAGCACTTTTAACATTCTTATGATGAAAGACTTCTGATCTGCTAATGTCCTCTATGTACATAGGAAAGTATGGAGCTTCTTAGTTACATGGAAGATGAATGAAGCTGTCTGAACTACATCAGTGAGGGAACTATTAAAGAAGGAGACACAAAAATGTAGACCTTTTGCAGTTATTGTTAGACGCAGTATTCTCTTGCTCAGTGTGCTCTTCTTACAGTGGGATGAGTAGTTGCCATATTTGGACAATGTGCTTCCTTTAGTGCAGCTCCTCACTTCCCTTAGTGCAGCTGTTTCAACAACAGGTCACCCTAGCTTTGTAGTGAACTTTTTTAGGTCTAGATCTCACCTGTTTGGAACTTGGAAAATCAGTTTATTGAACATAGTTGCAGGGCTTTGCAGTCATTCCTTACTTACTCAGCACTTTCTTTTACTTTAATGTGATCTTTTCTAAGGTTTTTAGTAGATTTGGGAAGCTTACGTTCTCTGTTGTCTTTAAAGTTAGCAAAAATGATATAAACAGAAGAGTACCTAGGCAGAACTTAGTAAAAAGCTTTCTTCTAAATTGATTTTTCTTTATTTAATTAGCACATTTTGAGTAAGGCCATATGTCTACCTCAAACTCTACCTAAACATGTTAATATCTAGTTCCCATTTTTTCCCTTTTGTTTAAAATATTTTATGAAATGTTTGCTAAAGAGACTGAAGCATAGGCTGGGCATGGTGGCTCACGCCTGTAATCCCAGCACTTTGGGAGGCCGAGACGGGTGGCTCACTTGAGGTCAGGAGTTTGAGACCAGCCTGGGCAACATGGTGAAACCCCGTCTCTACTAAAAATACAAAAACTAGCCAAGTGTGATGGCACACCCTTGTAATCCCAGCTACTCAGGAGGCTGAGGTAGGAGAATTGCTTTAACCTGGAAGGCAGAGGCTGCAATGTGCCAAGATCGCACCACTGCACTTTAGCCTGGGCGAGAGAGTGAGACTTTGTCTCAAAAAAAAAATAAAAAAGAGAGAGAGAAGCATAATGGTTTAGCCTGCTCTCTAGAGTCAAATTGAAATTTTTTATTCTGTCACTTGTTACCTGTGTAATACTGGGCATGTTACCTAACATCTCTGACCATTGGTTTCCTAGTAATTGTATTGGCTTTATAGGGGTTTCTGAAATAATGATATATAAATTGCCCATCAGTGTCTGCCATATAGAAAAGTCCAATAAATGTCAGCAATAGCAGCTGTAGTCATTGTTGTTCCTGGTCCACAGAAATTAAATATAGTCTATTTTGGGCTTTCTAGATCTAAAAACCCTTTAAATGCATGTGCACACACACAAATATATACACAGCTAGTTTTTTTTGCCATTTATTCTTAGGGATGGACACAGTAAAAACATCTTTATTTTTTAAGTCTTATATGCCATCTGTCTAGAGTTTTACTAGATGAAGCATCAATGTTACCGTCTCTGAAATCCATATGTTCTTATTGAAAGCTTAAAATTTGTCTTCTCTCTAGTCATTTATCATCTTTTCAGGGGTCTACAATTTCTCAGAGATTAATACTACCACCAGATCTTCTAGTAGCTTCTTTGATATTTCTTTGTTTGAGCCTAGTTAAAAATAAGACATGGGCATGAGAGGCTGAAAATAAAGTCGAGAATTGCCTGGGTATTTCAGTTAGCCATGATTCTCAGGTCTTTGTTAGACAAAGAGTAAAATTATCTATACCAGGGAAGAGAAATAACATTTCTACTAAATAAATGTAAAAGTAATCACTAATAAATAGTAAATAACAAAGCTACTGTATGACAAGTACTGTAAATATATATTATATATTCATATTATATAATATGTTTAATCCTTTTAGCAACTCCTTTTCATAGGTGAGAAAATTGAGCATCAGTATTTAAATATCTTGGTTATCACACTTTTACTAAGTGGCAGAATCTATAGAATTTGCATCCAGTTTTGTCTGACACCAAACCATGTCCTTTCTACCTAATATATGCTACCTCCCCTACTATTTGGCAGTTAACATTATACTGACATGTATTAAACTGAAACTAATAAAGAGAAGCTAATAAAGGATTTTTTTCTTTTGACTCTAGAAGATACTTCTAGAGTCAGAGAATTGATGAGGATCCATGAGTGAACTCAACAAATTTCCCTCAGTAAGAAAATGTTAGCATTTTTGAAATATTATAAAATCATGAAATCTTAGGGTTGGAAGAAACCTTCTTGATTATGAGTTTTGTTTCCTGGCCACATAGCAATTATATATGTGGGATTATATTATAAAGAATTAATTTTATTATTGCTGTATCTGTAATATTTTGATTGAGATTTAAGATAAATTGTTGCTTTTGTTTACTTATTTATTTACCTTATTTACTTCTTTATAACACTTTGTATTTTAAAAGTTTCTTTTATATTGTATAGTCTAATGGTTACACAAATATGATACATGTGAATTAGGATAAACAAATAGAGATTTCAGAATTATTCCACATGTAAGAGGTGCCCTAGTGCTCTAGTTTATAACAGAGGGATTGTTATGGCTTATACTGAAATACTAGAAGAGAGTTTTGCTTGCAAAACATGTGTACAAATAGGCTGATTTCATATTAAACAATTCTTCTTTATTGTAAGAATTCATCCTGATCATTGTTCAATAATGGATTCACATTCTACCTTATTTTTGTGATTGTGCTGGTGTTGTAGTATAAATTATAGTTATTTTCCACTTCAAATTTAAATGTTATTGATGAGGTAAAATTAAGCATTTCACATGACAGTGTGGGCAGATATTTTTGTGTAATATGAAACAGTGAATTTCAAATAGTAGTTAATTTCTTAAACTAATGTTGAGCATAATATCCCTAAAGACAAAAAATTTTAAACCCAGAGAAGAAATCATAGACACTATATCTGTATCTACCTCTACCTCTCTCTCTCTCTCTCTCTCTCTCTCTCTCTCTCTCCCTCCCTCTCTGTCTCTCTGTCTGTCTGTCTCTCTGTAAAATCATTCCAGTTTCTTCTGCTTAGAACAGTAAGTTCCACGGGGCAGGGACTTTGTCACATTCCCCACTGTTTCTACCACCTAGTGCAGGATGCCATATATGGTAGATGTTCAGTAAATATTTGGGGGCAGACTGTGTTGGCTTTGCAGATAAGTGTTATACTAAAAATGAGGGAAATGCTTTTGCTTTTGAGTAGATTACACTGATAATCATTTCAGAGTTTTGCTTGAATATTTCTCAGGGTTTACGTTTTTTCCCCCTCTGAATTTCTAGATGCCATTAGCAGAATGTTTTATACAAAAGTTAAGAACAGAATGTTTATATTTGTGGTAAGTATATGCTTATGTGTATTTATGTTCATGTCTTTTTATCTAGTAATAGAAAAATGCAGCTGTTACTGTGTTTTGTCTCTCATCAATTGCTAAGGGTTAGGTAAGTGTTGCTTTCATTTGTAGTCCCAGATAATAGGTTTAAATCTTTGTGCTTATATATCATTGTATATGAATATATTGCTGATAAGGGAAATTATTTTGGTTATCAAATATCAGAAAGTTTCATATTATTGCCTGTATCTTTCTGGTAACAAGGCCACTACTTTCTATTAAATCAGGTATTTTCTCTGATGTGAATTAATTCTGTAAGCCACTAATCCAACATTTCTCAGAAGTATAAACTGTGGACAGTTTACATCAGATTCACTGGTAGTGCTTATTAAAATTACAGATTTTCAGCAACTATCTTAGTTCCCCTAAATCAGAATATCTAGAATGTGGGTCTCTGAATTTGTGACAAGCTCTGCAGGTGATTTCTGTGTACTCAGAAGTTTGAGAATCATAGTATGAAACTTTCCTGGAAGTGTCTTTGCCCTTGGGAGGGGTTCCATCCTGGAAGCTCTACAGAAAGAATCCCTCGCTATAAGCTCTCTGCCCATTTAAGTTCCAAAATAGTCAGTCTTAAGACACTGATTGTGTCAGTTTGAATTACAACCAAACGTACATTATTTCCAAAAGCTGTTGGACTGGAACAAAACAGGAACATCAAAATTGCTCACTAGACCAATACTGAAAGCAGACAAAATTGCGCTTAGTTCCAATTCCTGACAACATCCCAGGAAATGTCTCAGCTGCCTTCACTGGGGATTGTCACTGCCAAAAACACTTTACCCCTTTAAAGCCTAGTGGGGAACTAGGCACTCCAGAACTCAGCTAACTGGAGGGGAAAAAAAAAAAAAAGTTCTACTTTTTTCAGGTCTATAAGAACAGAGCTTTCTCTGGTACTATGAGAATTTCAGCCTAAAAGTTCTTTGTATGTGAGATCTTGACTATATGATCAAATCCACTCTACAGCCATGACCCATCTTGAATATTTTACCGCTTGCACAGGGTTGCTACTGCATTTGGCAGGGTACCAAATGCATCTCCCCATCTCACAGAATAGATATCATTCCGTGTATTGATCCATTTTTTTCTCACTTCTCTATCATCATCTATAAACTGATTTTG
This sequence comes from Macaca nemestrina, assembly GCF_043159975.1. Classification (NCBI taxonomy): domain Eukaryota; kingdom Metazoa; phylum Chordata; class Mammalia; order Primates; family Cercopithecidae; genus Macaca; species Macaca nemestrina. The sequence continues at coordinate 32,304,555 of NC_092125.1, forward strand.
AATTTCAGCGTTTAAATCAGGAACCCTTACTTTCTAGCCACTCAAAAGCCAGTTTAGAAAAAATGTAATTTTACATATGTACATTGTATGTAAATTTGTTTGTATCAGAGAGGTGGTAATACTACCTTTTATATACAAAGATAATGATACTAAATTAAATTTCCAGAAGTAATGATGAGTTTTTATTCATGCATGCATGTTGTAATCTCTGGCCTTCCTTGAATTCAGAGACATTCTAAAATGCAGTGTTTTGGCCTGGCACAGTGGCTCAGGCCTGTAATCCCAGCACTTTGGGAAGCTGAGATGGGTGGATCACCTGAGGTCAGGAGTTTGAGACCATCCTGTCCAATATGGTGAAACCCCATCTCTACTAAAAGTACAAAAATTAGCTGGATGTGGTGGTAGATGCCTATAGTCCCAGCTACTTGGGAGGCTGAGGCAGGAGAATAGCTTGAACCTGGGAGACGGAGGTTGCAGTGAGCCAAGATGGCGGCATTGCACTCCAGCCTGAGTGGACAGAGCAAGACTTTGCTGTCTGGGGAAAAAAAAAAAATCAAAAATAAAACAAAATACAGTGTTTAGTTAGAGAAGAGACCATACCAATTAATTTTTACATAAATTAAATCCATTGCTTGACTGGCATTTTGCCCTAGCCAAATTAGCCTAAGAAGTTGGATTTTGCCTCTGTGTTTGTTTCATTTAATTAGTCAAGAATTAAGAGTACTGACATTATGTATTAAGCTTTTTTGTACCCCCTGGGGTAACAAACTAGCATGGTGGCTTATACATAGCAGGTATTTAGGAAAAAAAACACTTTGATTTATTGATATTGATTATGTTTCAATACGAGGGCAGTTCAGCTACTTTGCATGAATTTCTTTGGGAAGGATTTACTATGATTTCTATTTATATATTCTTGTATGTTTTTGTGTTTGAGTTCAGTCATACTTATCACTTACCCATCTTCTTGCTGAAGCTCCCTTTTGATTGAATGTGGTTGTTGCATTGATGGTGTATTAGTTGTTTTGAAGAATTAGTATTTCTTTCTAATTCAAGCCTATGATGTGACTCAGGCTGGTGATACAGTGATAGTATTAAGACAATGTTCATCCCCTTCAACAGGGAAAGTAAAACTATTCAACTTGCTTTTGAATACCCAGTATACCTGTTGGTAATTTATTTAGGAAGGTAATGGTCTCTGCATATATTAGAAATTTTGCCATATTAAACAAAATCTTAGAAAAGTCAATATTTATCAGAATTTAATATTAGGAAATTGTTTTTCAAAGGAATTGAACATATCCAAATCGGAGCTAAATACTGTCACAAATAGCTCTAATTTTTTCATTGTCAAGCAAACCACATTCAGGTGTTAGTTATTGGCTCTGAAGTAGTTGTTCTGTATACTGTAGGTGTTGGAGGCCCCTCCTTGGTGGACTTTGAAATAGTAGAAACTCATAATGATTGCATTCTCTTAGGAATCTTACTTAATCTGGCTGCAGAGTACAGAATTTATTACAGGAGTCAGACCAGATAGGAGACTGTTACGGTGAATGTTTGTGTGTCCCCATCTCCTGGTGTTCATATATTGAACCCGTAATCCCCAATGTGACTATATTTGAAAACAGGGCCTGTGAGGAGGTGATAAAGGTTAGATGGGGTCATAAGTGTGGGGCCCTAATTGGATAGGGCTGATTCCATTATACGAAGAGGAAGAGACATCAGAGCTCTCTTTCTCTGCAATGTGAAGACACAATGGAGAAGTGCGTAATGCATGCTATGTATAAGCCACCATGCTAGAGAAAGTAGCCGTCTGCAAGCCAGGAAGAGTCCTCACCAGGAACGGAATCAGCCAACACCTTGATCTTGGACTTCCTAGCTTCCAAAACTGTGAGAAATAAATTTCTGTTGTTTAAGACACCCAGCTGTATGTTTTTGTTGCAGCTAGGGCAGACTGAGACTGAGACAGAGAACACTGTCATAATCTAAGCTTGAGGTGGTAAGGGGAGTGGTATCAGGAAAGACGGCAATGAGACGGGTATGGTGGGAAAGGAAAGAAAGTGGTATAAGAGAAGAGTCCATGGGACCTAGTGGCTGACATCATGTGGGTACAAAGGATGACGTATGTTATCTGTATTTCCCAAAGTGGGGAAAAGTTTTTTTAAGTCTAATTTTGTTGAGAGTTTTGCCTTCCAGGTCCCCAGGTTTGGTGATTTGCTGAGACTAACAGGACTCAGCATATAGTCCTCACTGCTATATTTATTACAGTGAAAAGATACGAAGCAAAATCAGTAAAGGGAAAAGGTACATGGAGCAAAATCTGGAGGAAACCAGGCACACACTTCCGAATCTTCTCCCAGTTAAGTTGCACAGGATTAGCTTAATTACTCCAGTATCAAGTTGTGAAAGTATGGTAAAGTGTTATGTGCCAGAGAAGCTTGCCTGAGCCTAGGAGTTCAGGGTTTTTATCAAGAGCCCATCACATAGGCACCCTTTGCCTAGAATGTACCAAAATTTCAGACTTTCAGAAGGAGTTTAGCATGAATCACATTGTTTGTACAACAGTTTAGGTACAGTAAACCACACTTAACAGGGAATGATGGCAACTCTCCTGAAATTCAAGTTTCCAGATGCCAGCAAAGGGCCAACCTTTCAAGCATTTCATTCTAAGAACAGCAGTCTCAGACCTGCAATGTTAACTGTTTTTTGCACAGTAATATTTTAAACTAGAAAAGGAACATTAAATATATGTCACTCTGTTTTTCTTAATGAAGTTTATGCATAATAGAAACAAATTTTAACCCTAATTATTGTCTTCAGTTGGCCACACAAAAGGACATTTTTGAGAAGTGTTAGGAAGAGAAAAACAACTCTGAATACAATGAAATGTTGCCATGCCTTTAAAGTCAACCGTGGAACAGAATTTTAGGTTATATTCTCCTATAGAGTAAGAGTTATATACACAGTATCTTTAGTAATAAATACCTAGAGAGCTCAAAGAGGTAAGATGTCTTTGTGAAAGCACCATCTCTTGATGACATAGGATCTCTGTAAACCTTGCTGGTGTGCAGAATTCCTCATATGTCAGGTGCACAGTCCCAAAGCTTTCCTGCTTTGTACTTCAGGTGCAAAGAGATTTTCAAAGCAGCATCTTATTTTCTTGATTTTGGTATAGCATCTACTGCCCAGAGCACTGGATGAGTCTCAGTTAGAAGTGGGAAGTAGAAATAGCATAGGTTCAGGAGCTTCCAGAAAACAGGATGCCCTGACAGTGTTTTCCTCTCCTATACCACGTATAGTCCTTTCTTTCCTTAGGATGTTACCTTAGAGGTTTCTCTTGCTAGTTAATAGAAAGATAGTTTTGGGGCAGACCACAAGTTCCTAGGTATGGTTTGAGGTAAGCATCATCTGGGACATATAATTACATTATGTTAAACTTTAAAAGTTTTCAAACTTTCTTTTAATGCCAACCAAATCTTGTTTAGAATCCACATATGTAAAACATGTAAAAGCTGAGCTGCTGAGCAGGTTGAGCTGAAGCAGGCTGAGGAGTCCTGCAATCATTCACCCCTAAAGCTCCTGCAGAGAATGTTACAAGCTCTTGGAGATTGCTTCTCCTCTCTAACTCCCTTGTAGTAGAGAGGAGAAAATGAGTGATCAGGAAATTAATCTCTATCAATTAGTTCTTTCAAGTCCTTACAAACCCTTTTCTAGACCTTCTTTGACTAATCCCATTTTCTCCTGTAGCTGTTCCTGTAACATTTTATATAAACATAGTGCTTATCATTTTGTTTTATACATAAATGTTTGTGTTGTCTCCCACAGAGTCCCTAACCTCAGTCTATTTTTAAAAATTAATTTTAGATCCTCAGTGCTTAATGTAATCCTAGTATATAGTAGGTAGTTAATAAACACTGCATTAAAATGATTAAATTTATTCAATACTTTCCTTGGAAATTATTCAATTTGTAGCATCATTTTGCATTCTTGAAGTCTTAATTTCGAATGGTTCTCTTGTTAATTTCTGAGATCGTTTATTTCTTCAACTACATTGTCAGCTCTTTTAAAATCTTTATTGCCTACTCCCCAGCATGAAACCCAAATAATAGGAGGATTTTGGTTAACCAAAGAGAATTCCATAGAAAATGGCATGATAACTGTAGCTTTACTTCCTTCTCAGTACCTCTCAAAGTATTCCTGACGTTGACTAGTAACAGTGCTCTGCTCTTTCTTTTATGAGGCCAGTATGTAAAGAAGCAGTGTCTAAGTGAAATAACACGAATTTGTCTCCAGGATCTACCACTTATTACCTGTTGACCATGGTCATAATATTGAACCTCTCTGATTATTATTATTATTATTATTATTATTATTTGAGAGATGGAGTCTTGCTCTGTCGCCAGGCTGGAGTGCAGTGGCGCGATCTTAGCTCACTGCAACCTCCGCCTCCTGGGTTCAAGCAATTCTCCTGCCTCAGCGTCCCAAGTAGCTGGGACTACAGGCGTGCGTCACCACACCCAGCTAATTTTTTTATTTTTAGTAGAGACGGGGTTTCACCATGTTGGCCAGGATGGTCTCAATCTCTTAACCCTGTGATCCACCCACCTCTGCGTCCCAAAGTGCTGGGATTACAGGCGTGAGCCACTGCGCCTGGCCTTCTGATTCTTATTTCTGTCATCTGTAAAGCAGGGAAAGTAGTATCTGCCTTACGATAAGTAAATGAAATAACATATTATGTGTTTTAATGTATGATTATATTAAATGTAATGTATGTTACAATAAATATTTAAATGTCAATAAATATCATTTATTAATAAATATTTAAATAATAGCTGATGTCATATACAAGCAGGTGTGATGAACCTGCTAGCGGTGTTTAAATTTTAACATGAGTAAAGATCACCTTCGGAGCCTGTTCAATTGCAGTTTCAGATTTAGTAGGTCTGAGTTAGGACCTGTAATTCTTCATTTCTGATAAACTCCTGGGTGCTGCTGATGCTGTAGTTTACAGACCACACTTGGTGTAGCAAGCACTGGAGTATTCAAGATTACCATGTTACGTTTTTTTTCTTTTGACATATGTTGAATGATTGGTTGGACTGTCTTTGGCAGTTATTTTGTATCTTCTCAGATATTGTGACTGTTTTTAAGGTAGTTAATAATATTTTGGACTCATCCAGTGCTTTGTTTTGAAAACTTCTTTTTTGTTACAATGCCAGGTACACAATATTTTTGAAAATATTTTGTAGCACTGTATATAATAATATTAGGGGCAAACAATTAAGGCAAACATGGTGATCTTATCTACTTTTGTAGGTAAATAGATTTATTGAATTTGAAAGGATGCCAAGCAAGGATTTATGGCATATTAAGGCAGGTCAAGCCAGGAATGGTGGCTGACACATTTAATCCCAGCTCTTTGGGAGGCTGAGGTGGGAAGATGCTTGAGCCCAGGAGTTCAAGGCTGCAGTGAGTTATGATTGTGCTACTGCATTCCAGCCTGAGTGACAGACTGAGACCCTGTGTCTTTAAAAAAAAAAAAGATCAGATCTTTGGCCATTTGCTTCTGCTGTATAATTATCTACAGGCCAATAATTAAAAGTATAAACCTAAATCCTCAATGTTAGATGAACATTATAACTTATTAGAACATTATATATGTATAATTAACATTATACCAGTATATAACATTATAACTTATTATTTAGAAAGATTGTAAATCTAAGTTGAAGTTGAAAGAACACTAGGGTGGGAGTCAGGAGATGTGAATTCTGGGTTTGGCTCCAACAAAGCTTAGCAGAGTGACCTTGGAAAGGTGAGAGTTAATTCTCACTTTTTCATGCATTCATGATACTTTATAAAAATTACTTTTCAACAAAGTTCTCAGTCTTCTATTTAAGAAAATATCTTACCTATAATAATTTTCTAACCTTTAGCATTCAAAGTTTAAATGTAAAACTATCAAGTGCTCTGAAAAATTAATGTTGCCTATGCTATTTTTATTTTAATTGTATTAATTTTGTTAATAAGATTTTAAAGTAAATTTTGGAGCAATTTACTGGCTAGTTGAATATCTAAGATATTTCATTAAAATGTGAATGTATTTTTATAAAAATATAAGTAAAGCATTTGTAAAAAATTTTAAACTATAATTTCAGGTTTTCTTCTAATATATGCAAAATTATCTATTAAAGTAAAAGACAAAACACAAGAGATTTATGAATTCTTTAATATTATATTCTTCAGCCACTATGTGTAACTCTTTCAAATACCATGTTAATTTGTGAGTACCTCCACAACCACAAATTAAAACATAAAGTAAGGAAATGGACATTTGGCACTATTGGGAAATGGTACTTGGTTAAGCAGTGCTTTATTGCGTACATGATATTTGAGAGGAAGGATTTGACAAGTTAATTAGTCTTTTCTGTTACCTAAGTGATTTCATCACTCAAATCCTCCAGAAGTTCCAAAGCAGTATCTATCTCTGTCTTCAGCAGCAGCACAAACCAAACCTTGAGAGCATTCTGACACATGATCCCCTTTTATTTTGAGGACATAGGGCAAGAGATGTGCAGAAGCATTTCCTTGGGGCTTGAAGCTGTTATTTGTGAGAGTAGATGTTCAAGGGTACAGATCACACAGTGTCAGTCTGAGGGCCAGCTCCCAGTGGCAGAAGACGTTCATGTGTTCTTCAGCAAATTTAATTTTCAGCCAGATTGTTATAATTAAATATTATTTGGGTATCAGATAAAATGCCAGAAGTTAATACTGGGCAGGCTGCTGTCACAAATCTCCTTAGCTAATCTATATGTTTAAATGGCAGCCAGACAATTAAGTGTGTGAACAAATAGCATTGCAAGCTAACATTATGCTTTTCATAAGCAAATAACCTCCACTGTGCTTCTTAGCATCTTGGAGTTGTTCTCTTCTTGGTTGTGGCTACTGTTAGGATGTTCGTATATGTAATCATCAATGTTTAACATTTAGGACTTCTGAGCAATCAAGTAAGCATTGATTTTTTTTTTCTTATTTCTAGTGTAGAAAGTAGGAAAGGAAGTAGAGAAAATTTTCAGTTTAGTGTTGATTCAAAGTCAACAAATAGGTGATGGCTATTTCACATAATTTTCTGGTATTTGCTTTCTGTAACATTGTTTTCAAAGTCAGGGTCCTCAGATGGGAGAAGTACTGGACATCTGGACATCTTCTTTTCTGACAGCATTGTCATAAGCTGTGATAACTATTTTATGTTTAAAACTAATGTAATCAGGCAACATTGTAGGGTGCAATAGAAACACTTATATAATGTGTGAAATAGTACAATTATATTTAAGAGGATATTGACATTTATTTTGTATTTGACTCTATACAAAATAAGTTTTTACTGTATCTCTACATTAATAAGATCTCCAGTAAGTGCTTTGAGATCAATTAGTGCTTAAATGAGTGTTTAGAGATCAGTCCTTTAGAGATTTTTTCAAGTATATATAAAAACGTGCATAGTATATTTTATAAATAGGCTGCTAATATAGATAGGATTCTCATAGCTGAGTGGTACTAATGTCATAAACTAGTAATAAGTTTTATAATTACTTTAATATGATTCTGTGGTTAAAAAATAAGTTTGTAATATGTACATAAAGTATTATTTATGAGGCAGCACATTTTGTCAAAGAATAATATTTATCTTGGATATGCATATTACCTTCTATTTTCCCTGTCTAGTTTTCAAGTATATCTTTTTGAGCTTTAGTCCCCTCTGTGATTGATTTGTACCCCACCTTGTTTCAAAGAAATTCAAGGGAACTGTCTCTTAACTTTTTTCCCTGTTTTTGTTGTTGTTGTTATTTGTTTTGAGCGGAGGGGTGTGGTTGAGACAGGATATCACTCTGTTGCCCAGGTTTGAGTACAGTGGTGCAGTCATAGCTCACTGTAACCTTGACCTCCTGGGCTCAAGCAATCTACCTGCCTTAGTCTCCTTAGTAGCTAGTAGTATAGGTGCACACTGCTATGCCTGGCTAATTATTTATTTATTTATTTATTTATTTTTTAGAGATGATGTCTTACTGTGTTGCCCAGGCTAATCTTGAACTCCTGGCCTCAACTAATCCTCTGGCTTGGCCTCCCAGAGTGCTGGGATTATTTAAAAACCAGGCACCACATTCAGCCTTGGTTTTTAAATTCTTTTCAGGAAGTCTTTTTATTAAGCACAAAACTATATCCCAACCTCAAATGCATTCATACATGGGGAAAATGTAACTTTTTGAATGTGTTGAATTTATAAATGAATAAGTTCTTGGTTATTATTTATATCTTAAGTGGGTCTTAGAGACCATTACAACTCACAAACCATTGCTACTATGAAACCTTTTTGAACTTTTGTTTCTTCTCAGTTGTATTCTGAATAACTTCCATCTTCCATCATTATCATTAATATAATACTGGAAAGAGTAGAATGGAAATGATATTAGCCTGAGTGTTTTTAAATTTCCAAAAGATATTTGGAATCTTCTGTCTGCATTTCAACAGGGCCTTAGCTTCGATTGCTTATTTTACTATAAAGTGTGTTTCACATGTTTGCCACAATATACTTTAATATGCTTTGCTGTTTGACCGATGTAAAATCATACCCCAGAAACACCTGCATCCAAGAATAACTGCTGTCGATCAGTGTGTTTAAGGCTTTAATGCAAATAGCAATCACTTGGGGATCTTGCTAAAATGTAAGTTCTGATTAAGCAGGGTTGGCATGGGCCTGAGATCCTGCATTTCTGACAAGCTCCCTTGTGATGCCACTGTTCCTGGTCTAGGTACCATACCTTAGGGAGAAAGTATGGGTTACATCTATATGTCTAGTGCTTCCTAATGCATTTGCCAAGTGTTACAGGTCTAACTTGTTCTTAGGCAGTGGTTCTCAAACTTTAGCATGCATGAGAATCACTTGGGAGAGTGAGTGTTGGCTCTAAATTTACATGCTTGGGCTCCACTCCTCAGAGTCTATTTTGGTGGGACTTTGGGACCCAGGAATTTGCACTTTTGAAAACTCCTCAGATTTTGATGCATATGGACTAACACCACAATTTGAGAAACTGATACTTTAAAGTTTGGAATTGCTATAGAAATTCATGGTCCCTTCTGGAATGACAGCTTGTTAAAGCCAAGCAAGGATACAGTGAAAAGCCCATCTGAAAGGAGATTGCTTTGAATGCCAGTGCAGTATTTGGTTAATGGGGAAGCAGTTGTATAATTTTGCATGCTTTTCTTTTCTATTCCCTTGCCTCAGGCAATATAATTTACTAGGTGTATAATTTATTGTAATATATCAGTGGTGAAGACCATAGCTCATTCACTCCCTAATTAACCCTAGAGGAGTCTTAATTGGATAATTGGTTAGAAATAGTAGATTAGTAGGTATATTAAATGTTGAACGGATGGTCAGTATTGATTCTTCTCTTGGATTCTGACCAGGATATTTACTCTATCTCTCGGAAACATCTGTATCTTTAAGATTACTTGCTATTATATTTACTAACTGTCACAAGAATACCCTGTTCCACATATAAAATACAGAGTTAGTTCTCATGTTTTTTGTTAAAGGGAATTCAGATAACTCGTGAGTTGTTTGTCATTTTCATTTAAGACAGAAGTTAAATTCTAAAAGTATGTCACTCAAAGTGAATTTTAAAAAATTATATCTTTTAATAACTTTAAGATTGATTCTTCATCTATTCATGTCTCTGTTTTAAGGATGTGGGTGGTATTTATATAATTCCTAATTGATTCTATACAAAGTATTTTAAACAAAAGGGTTATATAGAGGTTATAGTTATTAGATAATCTTGTCAGAAACAGTGCCATTTAGAATACTTGGTTCAGCAAACTGTTTAATGTCAGCCAAAGTGATTTAAAAGCTTTATTTAGGATTAATCCATCATCTGCTTAAATTTATTATCTCATTTATTCACTAATTTGCATATGACTTTGCAATTCAGAAATTTTAAGCAAACAGTGGTATACCCAAAAATGGATTACAGGATAAATTGAATTAAAGCAAACTGCAATGCAATCAAGGCCAGCTCTGGACAGAAACCTGGGATTAGTGAGCTGTGGTTACATCACTCCTTTTCTGCTCCTCCATCTTTAAGAGCACGCTTCTTTATGCTATCCCTGGATGGTTTGGTTCCACCCCCTTCGCTGTGAGGTCTCTCTTGCCCATGGGGATTTAAAGTTTTGTATCAAAAATAGGTTTGAAGATCATCATGACCAAATGTAGTTAGTGCTATGTGAGAAGGATATATGTCACACAAAATGCTTTATGGTCACAGAGAGATTAGTTCTGTCTGAAGGAAAAGGGAGATGATGAGAAACATTCCATAGGGGCAATTAACATATAACCCTTCCATGGGTGAGGATACTGGACCAAATGACCTTTTTGGGGTGCCTTTCTGTTGTGAATTTTCTAGTTTATTAATAAGAACTGTGCCTTATAGTTCATAATATTCATACCTCTCAAAACCAAGGTACTTACTTAGGAGGGAAAAGACTCTACTAATTTTTAAAGTAGACCTAAACAATTTGCACTGCAGGTGTCTTTGTCCTGATTTTTTACTCTTACCCTTCTTTATCTGTCCAGTTACCTTTGTGCTCTACCAAAGCTTTAATCGTATGTCCTCTCAAACTTTTTATTTTACTTTATTTAACTACAAATTTATCAAAACAGTCATTTACACTTGATGCCAGCCCACTCCGAAACAGCTGCAATCTAGCTTCTGCCACCAGCACTTGACTGTGAGTGCTTATTTGAAGATCATCAGCGATACACTAATTAAAACTCCAGTGACTTCTCTGGCTTTGCATTCCTTCATCTCTGCCACAATTGAATCATTGACCACTTTTTGCTTGAAATTCTCAGCTCATACTGCTTTCTATTGAGTGCTTCTCATGCTACCTCAATGGTACTTGTTAAATGTCTTCCTTTTCTACTTTCCTTCCATTTAGTTGCACAAAGCCCCGACCCTCTATACTCGTCTCTGCCTATTAACAGATCCTACCTATGCTCTAAGGCCTGTTTCATAGGCCATCTTCCCTTTAAGTATTTGAGCTAAAATGTTTCCTCAGTTCTGTGGTTTTTAATCTAATTTTTACTTGGAGCATTTTTAGGATGAATGTTTCCTTGATAATATGATTTTGTACACATTTTTTATCTACTCTAGCAGATGTTAAAAAAATAAAAAAGGATGAGAGAGATGATAACTGTAGCTTCACCAGTGCATTATCAGAAATATTTAAATATTTCCTTAATATACTGTGGTAGGCAGAATAATGGCACTCCAAAGATGCCCATGTCTTATTATTTGAAACCACTGAATATGTTAGGTTACATGGCAAAGTCAAATTAAGTTGGAATTAAAGCTGTTAATCAGTTGATCTTAAAATGTGGAGATTAATCTGGATTATGCTAGTGGGCCCATTGTAATCACAAACATCTTTAAAAATAAAAGAGGGAGGCAGAAGAGAGAGTCAGAGTGATACCATGTGAGATCTCAGCCCTTGCTTTAAAGATGGAAGAAAAGAACCATGAGCAAGGAATTTGGGAAGCCCTTAAAAACTAGGAAAGGCAAATAAAAGGCAAGAAAATAGATTTCCCCCCAGAGCCTCCAAAAGGAATGCAGCTGACACGTTGATTTTAGTCTAGTGAGACCTATGTCAGACTTATGACTTACCAAATTGTAAAATATATACTAAAAATTCAGAGACAATGGTATAAGTAAAATAGGAAAATAAAATTCAATATTCCAAGACTTGCTTAATTCCCTTTAGAGGTAATTTGTTCATTATTACACTGTTTTTTGGTTGTTTTACAAAGGAATTCTATATAATGTAGTTATCTCAATGAAGAAGGAGCCCTGATAAGATATATTGATTTTTTATGTCGTAAAACAGAGTCTTGCTCTGTTGCTCAGATGGGAGTGCAGTGGCACAATCTGGGCTCACTGCAGCCTCACTGCGGCTCAAGAGATACTCCCACCTTAGCCGCTAGTAGCTGGGAATTACAAGTGTGCGACCTCATTTTTGTATTTTTGTATTGATGGGGTTTCATCATGTTGCCCAGGTCTCAAACTGCTGGGCTCAAGCTATCCTCCTTCCTTGACCTCCCAAAGTGCCAGGATTGCAGGCGTGAGTCACCATGCTCTCAAACAAGAAGAAATTGGTTGGTACATATACACAGCTTTCTGACTTCTTTTTATTTGAGCTTCATAATTTGAAAAAGAAAAAGATACCTCTATTGTTCAGTGGGGCTGCTGCATAGTAGGAGCTCAGTAAGTATTGAATGAATGAAAAAATAAAATTGATGAATAAAGAGAAAATGTTTTTATTCATTCTAAGAAGCAAATTACCCTTTTAGCATTTTTTAATTTTTATTTTTTTGTGGATACATGGTAGTTCTATATTTATGGGTTACATGAGATATTTTGATATAAGCACGCAATGCACAATAATCACATCAGGGAAAGTGAAGGTATCCATCACCTCAAGCATTTATCCTTTATATTTCAAACAATATAATTATACCCTTTTTAGTTGTTTTAAAATGTAGAATTTATTTTTGTTTTACTATAATTACCCTGTTATGATAGCAAATACTAGGTCTTACTCATTCTTTCTATTTTTGTACCCATTAACCATCCCCACTTCTCTTCCACGCCCTGCCACAACTTCCCCTCTCAACCTCTGGTAACCATCCTTCTACTCTGTCTCTCCCTGAGTCAATTGTTTTAATTTTTAGCTCCCACAGTTAAGTGAGAACATGTGATGTTTGTCTTTCTGTGCCTGGCTTATTTCACTTAACATAGTGACTTCACATTCCAGTCATGTTGTTGCAAATGATAGTATCTCATTCTTTTTTATGGCTGTGATTCATTGTGGATATGTATCACATTTTATTTATTCATTCACTTGTTGATGGACTATTGTACTCCTGTAATCCCAGCACTTTGGGAGGCCGAGGTGGTCAGAAGTTCGAGAACAGCATGGCCAACATGGTGAAACCTCGTCTTTACTGAAAATACAAAAATTATCCAGGCATTGTGTCAGGTACCTGTAATCCCAGCTAGTCAGGAGACTGAGGCAGGAGAATCACTTGTATTCATAAGGTGGAAGTTCTAGTGAGCCACGGTCGCACCACTGCACACCAGCCTGAGCAACAACTCCATCTCAAAAAAGAAAAAAAAAAAATCTTGGTTATAGTAAATAGTGCTGCAATAAACATTGGAGTGCAGATATCTCTTTGATATTCTGATATCCTTTCTTTTGGGTATATACTCAATAGTGGAATTGCTGGATCATATGGTAGCTCAATGTTCAGTTTTTTGAGGAGCCTCGAAACTATTCTCCATAGTGGTTGTACTAATTTATATTCCCACCAACAGTGTAGGAAGGTTCCCTTTTCTCCATATCCTCACCGTCATCTGTTATTGCCTGTCTCGGATAAAAGCTATTTTAACTGGGGTGAAAAGATACCTCGTAATTTTGATTTGCACTTCTCTGATGATCAGTGATATTGATTACCTTTATATATACCTGTTTGTCATCTGTATGTCATCTTTTGAGAAATGTCTATTCAGATGTTTTCTCATTTTTTAATAAGATTGTTAGATTTTTCTCCTCTAGAGTTGTTTGAGAACCTTATAGATTCTTGTTATTAATCCCTTGTCAGATGGGTAGTTTGCAAATATTTTCTCCCATTCTCTGGGTTTTCTCTTGACTTTCTACATTGTTTCCTTTGCTATGCAGAAGATATTTACCTTGATGTGATCCCATTTGTCCATGTTTGCTTTGGATGCCTGTGCTTGAGTGATATTACTCAAGAAATGTTTGCCCAGGCTAATGTCCTTAAAAGTTTCCCCATTATTTTCTTGTAGTGGTTTTATAATTTGAGATCTTAGATTTAAGTCTTTAATCCATTTTGATTTGGTATTTGTGTATGGTGAGAGATAGGGTTCTTCTGCATATGGATAATCAGTTTTCCTAACATTTATTGAAGAGACTGTCCTTTCCCCAGTGTATTTTCTGAGCAACTTTGTCAAAAAGGAATTCATTGTAGATGGGTGGGTTTATTTCTAGGTTCTCTATTCTGTTCCACTGGTCTGTGTGTCTGTTGTTATGCCAGTAACTAGCCGTTTTGGTTACTATAGCTCTGTCATATAATTCAAAGTCAATAATGTGATTCCTCCAGTTTTGTTCTTTTTGCTTAGTATAACTTTGGTATTCTGCGTTTCTGTGCTGTCATGTAGATTTCAGGATTGTTTTTCCTATTTCTGTGAAGAATGTCTTTGGTATTTTGACAGGGATTGCACTGAATCTGTTGATTGCTTTGTGTAGTATGGACATTTTAAAAGATTGATTCTTCCAATGCATGGACATGAAATATCTATCCATTTGTGTGTGTGTACTCTTTAATTTCTTTCAAAAGTGTTTCATAGTTTTCATTGTAGAGATCATTTACTTCTTTGATTAATTTGCAGGTATTATTTGCAGCTATTGTAAATAGGATTACTTTTTAAATTTCTTTTTCAGATTGTTTGCTGTTATAAAAATGGTGTGTTTTTTTTGAGACGGAGTCTCGCTCTGTCGCCCAGGCTGGAGTGCAGTGGCCAGATCTCAGCTCACTGCAAGCTCCGCCTCCCGGATTTATGCCATTCTCCTGTCTCAGCCTCCCAAGTAGCTGGGACTACAGGCGCCCACCATCTCGCCCGGCTAGTTTTTTGTATTTTTTAGTAGAGACGGGGTTTCACCATGTTAGCCAGGATAGTCTCAATCTCCTGATCTCGTGATCCGCCCGTCTCGGCCTCCCAAAGTGCTGGGATTACAGGCTTGAGCCACCGCGCCCGGCCATAAAAATGGTTTTTGTATGTTGATTTTGTGTTCTACAACTTTATTGAATTTGTTTATCAGTTTTAATAGTTTTTTTTGGTGGAGTCTTTAGTTTTTTCAAATGTAAGATTATATCATTTGCAAACAAGGATAATTTGACTGCTTCCTTTCCAATTTGATGCTCTTTATATCTTCCTCTTGTCTGACTGCTCTAGCTAGAACTTCTAGTACTATGTTGAATAACTGTGGTGACAGTGGACATTCTTGTCATGTTCTAGATCTTAGAGGAAAGGCTTTTAGTTTTTCCCAATTCAGTATAATACTAGTTGTTGGTCTGTTGTATGTGGTTTTTATTATGTTGAGGTATGTTCCCTCTATCCCCAGGTTTTGGAAAGTTTTTACCATGAAGGGATGCGGAATTTTGTGAAATGCTTTTTCAGCATTAATGGAAATGATTATATGGTTTGTGTCCTTTACTCTGTCGATATGATGTATCACACTGATTGATTTGCATGTGTTGAATCATCCTTGCATTCTAGGGATAAATCCTACTTGGCCATGATGAATGATCTTTCTAATGTGTTGTTGAATTTGGTTTACCAGTACTTTGCTGAGGATTTTTGCATCAATATTCATTAATGATATTGGCCTGTAGCCCGCCTTGGCCTCCCAAAGTGCTGGGATTACAGGCATGAACCCCCGTGCCTAGCCTCTGCTCTGATCTTTATTACATCTTTTCTGCTAATTTTGAGTTTGGTTTACTCTTGGTTTTCTAGTTCTTTAAGATACATTGTTAGGTTGTTTATATGAAGTTTTTCTTCTTTTTTGATGTAAGCACTTACGTCTATAAACTTTCCTCTTAGTACTATGTCCCATAGGTTTTGGTATGTTATAGTTTTATTATCTTTTTTCATAAGATATTTTTCAGTTTCCTTCTTAATTTCCTCATTGACCACTCATCATTCAGAAACATATTGTTTAATTTCATGTACTTGTATAGTATTGAAAATTCCTTGTTACTAATTTCTAGTTTTATTCCATTGTGGTTAGACACTTTATATTTTTTCAGTTCTTTTTAATGTTTTAAGACTTATTTTGTGACCTAATATATGGTCTGTTCTTGAAAATGATCCATGTGCTGAGGAAAAGAATGTGTATTCTTCAACTGTTGGATGAGATGTTCTGTTAATATTTAGTAGGTCCATTTGTTCTATAGTGCAGATTAAACTGATGTTTCTTTGTTGATTTTCTGTCCGGAAGATCTGTGTAATGCTGAAAGTGGGGTGTTGAAGTCTCCAGCTATTATTCTATTGGGTTTTATCTTTCTCTTTAATAATATTTGCTTTATATATCTGGGTTTTCCAGTGTTGGGTCCATAGATACTTACAATTGTCATATTCTTTTGCAGAACTGACCCTTATATAGTGACCTCCTTTGTCTCTTCTTATAGTTTTGTCTTGAAATCTATTTTGTCTATTAGAGCTATAACTACTCCTACTCTTTTTTGGTTTCCATTGGGATGAAATATCTTTTTCCATTTCTTTGGTTTTAGTCTATGTATGTCTTTTTAGGTAAAGTGTTTTTCTTGTAGGCAACAGATCATTGGGTCTTGTTTCTTTATCCATTCAGCCACTTTGTGTCTTTTTATTGGAGAGTTTAGTTCATTTACATTCAATGTTATTATTGATAATTAAGGACTTACTACTGCCTATTTGGTTTTGGTTGTTTTGTGGTCTTCTTATCCCACTTTCCTTCCTTCCTGTCTTCCTTTTGGTTAAGGTGGTTTTCTCTGTTGGTATGATTTAATGTCTTGCTTTTTATTTTTTGTGTATCCATTGTATGTTTTCTGATTTGAGGTTACCATGAGACTTGCAAACAATATCTTATAACCCATTATTGTAAGCTTAACAACTTCACACTGTTTGTATAAACAAACAAGCAAAAAGAAAACTGATTAAAAACTCTACATGTCAACTTGATCCCCCAGCTAGTTAATGTTTTGTTGCTTCTATTTGTATCTTATTATACTGCCTGTCCTCAAAAATTTTAGTAGTTACTATTTTCTGTTGGCTCGTATTTTAATCTTTCAATTTAATATGAGTAGTTTATACACCACAGTTACAGTTTTGTCATATTCTATGGGTTTTTTTTTTTCTGTGTATTTACTGTTACTAGTGAGTTTTTACCTGCAGTTTATTTCTTATTGCTTATTCTTATCCTTTAGCACTTCTTGTAACAGGTCTAGTGTTGATGAAGGCCTTTGGCTTTTGTTTGTCTGAGAATGTCTGTATTTCTCCCTCATGTTTGAAGGGTATTTTCACTGGATTTGCTATTCCAGGATAAAAGCGTTTTTTTTTTTTTTTTTTTTCTTTAGCAGTTTACATATGTCATGCCACTCTCTCCTGGTCCATAAGGTTTCCACTGAGCTTACTGTCTGACATATTAGAGCTCCATTGTATGTTATTTTTTTCTCTTGTCTTGCTGCTTTTAGTATACTTTCTTTATCCTTAACCTTTGAGAGTTTAACTATTAAATGTTTTGAGGTAGTCTTCTTTTGGTTAAATCTGCTTGGTGTTCTTTATAAGCTTCTTGTACTTGGATTTTGATATCTTTCTCTAGGTTTGTGAAATTCTCTGTTATTATCTCTTTGGATAAACTTTCTAACCTTATCTCTTTCTCTACTTTTTTTTTAAGGCCAATAACTCATAGCTTTGCTTTTTTGAGGCTATTCTGTAGATATTCTAGGTGTGCTTCATTGTTTTTTTTTTTTTTTTTTCTATTGTGTCCTCTGAGTGTATATTTTCAAATAGTTTATCTTTTTTTGTCTATTTTTTATTATTATACTTTAAGTTCTAGGGTACATGTGCACAATGTGTAGGTTTGTTATGTATGTATACATGTGTCATGTTAGTGTGCTGCACCCATTAACTCATCATTTACACTAGGTATTTCTCCTAATGTTATCCCTCACCCCTTCCCCTACCCTACAACAGGTCCCAGTGTGTGATGTTCCCCACCCTGTGTCCAAGTGTTCTCATTGTTCAGTTCCCACCTATGAGTGAGAATGTGCAGTGTTTTATTTTCTGTCCTTGGGACAGTTTGCTCAGAATGATGGTTTCCAGCTTCATCCACGTGCCTACAAAGGACATGATTCCATTCAGGACATAGGCATGGGCAAGGACTTCATGACTTACATACAAAAAGCAATGGCAACAAAAGCCAAAATAGACAAATGGATCTGATTAAACTAAGGAGCTTCTGCACAACAAAAGAAACTACCATCAGAGTGAACAGGCAGCCTACAAAATGGGAGAAAATTTTTGCAATCTACCCATCTGACAAAGGACCAATATCCAGAATCTACAAAGAATTTAAACAAATTTACAAGAAAAAATCAAACAACCCCATCAAAAAGTGGATGAAGGATATGAACAGACACTTCTCAAAAGAAGACATTTATGCAGCCAACATACACATGAAAAAATGCTCATCATCACTGGTCATCAGAGAAATGCAAATCAAACCCACAATGAGATACCATCTCACGCCATTTAGAATGGCAATCATTAAAAAGTCAGGAAACAACAGGTGCTGGAGAGGATGTGGAGAAATAGGAACACTTTTACACTTTTGGTGGGACTGTAAACTAGTTCAACCATTGTGGAAGACAGTGTGTTGATTCCTTAAGGATCTAGAACTAGAAATACCATTTGACCCAGCCATCCTATTACTGGGTATACACCCAAAGGATTATAAATCATGCTGCTATAAAGACACTATGTTTATTGCAGCACTATTCACAATAGCAAAGACTTGGAACCAACCCAAATGTCCATCAATGATAGACTGGATTAAGAAAATGTGGCACATATGCACCATGGAATACTATGCAAATAGTTTATCTTTTTTTTTTTTTTTTTTTTTTTTTTTGAGATGGAGTCTCGCTCTGTCACCCAGGCTGGAGTGCAGTGCAGTGGCCAGATCTCAGCTTACTGCAAGCTCCTCCTCCCAAGTTTATGCCATTTTCCTGCCTCAGCCTCCCGAGTAGCTGGGACTACAGGCGCCCACCACCTCTCCTGGCTAATTTTTTGTATTTTTTTAGTAGAGACGGGGTTTCACCGGCAAATAGTTTATCTTAAAGGTCACTAATTCTTTCTTCTGCTTTATCAATTCTACTATTAAAAGAGATTAATATGTTCTTCAGTATGTCAATTGTATTTTTCAGATCCAGAATTTCTGCTTGATTCTTTTTAATTACTTCAATCTCTTTGTTCAGTTCATGTGATAGAATTCTGAATTCCTTCTCCGAGTTATCTTGAATTTCTTTGTGTTTTCTCAAAACAGGTATTTTGAATTCTCTCTGTAAAAGATACCATGTATCTCTTTCTCCAAGAGTGGTCCCAGGTGCCCTATTTAGTTTGTTTGGTGAGGTCATGCTCTACTGGATTGTGTTGATGGTTGTAGATATTCTTTGGTGTCTGGACATTGAAGGGTTAGGTATTTATTGTAGTCTTCTCATTCTGGGCTTATTTGTAACAGTCTTTCTTGGGAAGGCTTTCCAGGAATTCTCAAGGACTTGGGTGTTGTGATCTAAGAACGGCCTGCATGAAGGGGCACCCCAAGCCCGGTAACACTGTGGTTCTTACAAACTCATAGAGATGCTGCCTTGGTGATCTTAGATAAGATCTGGAAGAATTCTGTGGATTACCAGGCAGAGACACTTGTTCTCTTCCCTTACTTTCTTCCAAACCATCAGAATTCTCTCTATGTTGAGCTGCCTGGAGCTTTGGGATGACACAGGTGCCCCTGTGGTTATCACCATTGGGATTGCACTGGGTCAGACCTGAAGCCAGCATAGCATTGTGTCTCACCCAAGGCCCACTATAACCACTACCAGGTTATCGCCTATGTTTTCTGAAGGCCCTAGGGCTCTACAGTCAGCAAGTGACAATGCCAGAAAGTCTTATGTTTTTCCCTTCAGGGTAGTGAGGTCCCTCAGGCCCAAATGGGTCTAGAAAAGCTGTCCAGGTGCTAGGGACTAGAGTGAAAAACCTTTGAAATCTACCTGATGTTCTGTTGTACTGTGGCTGAGCTCAAGCCACGAGTCACAGTTTTTCCCCTTCTTCCCTCCCCTTTCCACAGGCACAGGAGCCTCAGCCCACAGCCACCACCAACACAGGCCCATGGGGAGTACTGCCAGGCTTCCACCAATGTTCAGTTAAAGCCCGAGGGCTCTTTAATCAGCTTATGGTGAATGTTGCCAGACCTGAGACTCACTCTTCAGGGTCGTGGGCTCCCCTCTGGCCCATGGCAGACTCAGAAATGCCATCTAAAAACCAAGGCCTGGAATCAGGGACCCCAAGAACCTGCCTCATGGTCTATCACCCTGTGGCCTAGCTGGTACCTAAGGTGCAAGACCTTAAAGTCCTCTTTACTTTTCCTCTGCTTTCCTCAAGTAGATGGAGTCTCTCATCATAGCTACCACAGCTGGGAAAGTGCTGTGTCTCACCTGAAGCCAATATGTCTCAGAGTCTCTCACCCAAAACCTGTGACATATTCCATGGTATCTCATTGGTTATTCAGGGCCAAAGCGTTCTTTAGTCCACAGGTGATGGGATCTGCCATGACTGGGTACTTCCTTTCAAGTCAATGGGTCCCTTCTGACTGAGGGAGTTTCTTAAAATATTTTCTGGGAGCTAAGGCCTGAAATGGGGGCCTCATGACATTGCCTGATACCCTTTCTTACTGTGGCTGAGCTGGTATCCAAGATGCAAGTTAAAATCCTCTTTACTCTTCCCTTTCCTCTCTTCAAGCAGAAGCAAGGGGTCCCTATTGGAGCCACAAGGGGTCTCTTTTGCAGCCTGGGGCTGGAGGAGGGTGGTGAAAGCACTGTATTAACCATTGTATCTGGTGTCTCAGTAAGTTACATGTCCCCCCAGTCCACTGGCTCTGACACTGGCCCAGCACAAGGACTCACCTAGGACTTAGAGTCCTTATGGCCTAGATTGCCTTTCAAGTTTATTTAGGTGCCCAGAGTACTCCAGCCTGCAGTGGCAAGGCTTGCTGGAACTCAGATTTTGACTGCTCAGATGGGTGATTCCCATCTGGCTAGAGCCAGTCCATATGCTCCTTCCATGAGTGGGTGTCAGCTAAGTACACCTGGTTCTGCTTTTGCTATGACAGGACAGCACTGAATTAAGTGCAGAGTGTCACAATCACTGCATTCTTTCTCCCCAGATGCACAGATTCTTCTTGCCATGCAGCCACTGCTGGGGGATGAGGGAATGATTGTGTTGTCAGTTCAAGACTTTTTCCTGCCCTATCCAATGTCTCTTTCTGTGATATTCAGTTAAAACCAGGTAGTATGAATGCTTACCTTATTTTTGGTTCTTAGAAGGTGCTTTTTTGGTGTAGTTAATAAATTTGGTATTCCTCTTGGGAAGACAATCAGTGGAGCCTTCTCTTCTGCCATCTTGCTCCACCCTCTATGTCGAATTACTTTTACTTATTTTTTTGAGACAGAATTTCACTCTTACTGCTCAGGCTGGAGTACCGTGGCATAACCTTGGGCTCCCTGCAACTTCCACCTCCCAGGTTCAAGCGATTCTCCTGCCTCAGCCTCCCGAGTAGCTGGGATTACAGGCACACCCCACCACGCCTAATTTTTTTTTTTTTTTTTTGAGATGGAGTCTTGCTGTTGTCACCCAGGCTGGAGTGCAGTGGCACGATCTCAGCTCACTGCAACCTCCACCTCGCAAGTTCAAGCGATTCTCCATTTCAGCCTCCCAAGTAGCTAGGATTACAGGCACATGCCACCACACCTGGCTAATTATTTTGTATTTTTAGTAGAGACGGGGTTTCACTGCGTTAGCCAGGCTGGTCTTGAACTCCTGACCTCAGGCAGTCCACCTGCCTCAGCTTCCCAAAGTGCTGGGATTACAGGCATGAGCTGCTGTGCCTGGTCTACTTTTAATTCTTTAAATGCACTGTATTCTTATCTCTACCCACCCTGCCTCAACTGTGCTCTCCCTATTCCTCCTCTCTTGTACAAATTATACTTCCATTACCATGAGGCTTTGTTCTCCTTCCCTTTGAATAAGTCCTAGCAATTTTTAAAATTTTGGTTTAAATCTTAAGCCTTCTGTGAAGGGTTTCTTCCTTCATCACTCACTGCCTTTCCTTCCCCTCTTCCATATTTATAAACAGGTATACCAGCTTTTTGTTTCCATAGCACCTTGTACTTCCACCATAGCCTTAATACATTGCAGTGTTATTGTCCATTTAATTGTCTTTTTCATTAGACTGTAAGCTCCATGAGGTTAGGGACTATGTCTCTTTTTCATCATTATTGCATTCCCAGGCTTGGCATAATGTATATTTAATAAATATTTAGATCAGGCGCAGTGACTCACACCTGTAATCCCTTACTTTGGGAGGCTGAGGCAGGAGGCTTGCCTTAGCCCAGGAGTTTGAGACCAGGCTAGGTAACATGCTAGATCCTGTCACTGCAAAAAGTTTAAAAATAAATTTTAGCCAGGTGTGTTGGTACATGCCTGTAGTCCTAGCTACTTGGGAGCCTGAGGTGGGGAGGTGCTTGAGCTTAGGAGTTTGAGGCTGCAGTGAGCTAGTATCACACTACTGTACTCCAGCCTAGGCAACAGAGCAGAGAAAAATAAATAAATAAGAAAATTTATATCTAGACTAACATTCATGAAATTTACTAGTAATCTCAGATGTGTCCAAAATACAGTCTAGGTAGATAAAAATATTGTTTTCAAGTTCTTTATTAGCTCATTTGTTGAAGTTCATAACCCTTCCCAATATTAAAGTTGATGATAATTTTATAGACTCAGCCCAGTGTGGTGGCTCATGCCTGTAATCCTGGCACTTTGGGAGACTGAGGTGGGCGGATTGCTTGAGTCCAGGAGTTCAAGACCAGCCTGGGCAACGTGGCAAAACTTTGTCTCTACTGAAAATACAAAAAATCAGCCGGGCATGGTGATGTGCACCTGTAGTTCCAGCTACCTGGGAGGCTGAGGTGGGAGAATCACCTGGCTCCATGAGGTTGAGGCTGCAGTGAGCCGGGATCATGTCAGTGCACTCCAGCCTGGAAAATGGGAGTGAGACCCTGTCAAAAAAAAAAAAAAAAAAATATAGGCAGAATGTAATGTCCTCTAACAGCAAATCTACTTTTAAGTAAACTATTTGAGGTTTATCCAAAGTTCAAAGTTGACATCTTGACATTGTTTCACATTTTTATTTGAACTTAAATACTTTTTGGCAGTTGTCATTTTTAAGTTAGATGGTGTTTTTCAAGCAAATAATTTTATTTTTTCTGACTTTTCTTCTTTGGAGCCTAGTAATTTTGGGAGCATATATTTAGAACATTGTGTATAGTTTTTTAAGAAAGAAAATGGTGATCTGTTTCTTGCCTTTTGAAAATAATACTTTGTTGGTGGTTTGGAAAGGTTTATGTAGAGGTAAATGGGTTTATGTCTGTTGATGGTCTCCTGCAGATAAAGCCACAGCCATCTTCAGCCATGCTGCTTTTGTGTTTATGTTCTGTTTTTCCCTTGGGACAATAGGTGCTGTTTGTTGTAAGGTAAAAATATGGTAGGAAAGGAAATTTGTTCTGTTTTGCTGCTATTTAAAGCACCACAGACCTGCTTAGTAGACTCTGACACTGTATTCATCTCATCCTCAGTTGAAGTATTGTTGTTTTTTATTAGGGAAAATTTTCCTTGGAAAACTTTTTCCTTGGAGATAATGCCTACCAAGTAGTTATAATTTACAAAGTTTTCTTGGTTTTCCATGTGAAATGAAATTATTTCTGGAGATTTGGGCCTATGACTATCTGGTTTCAGAATCTTAATCATTAATTGTTTTGCCTCCTATTTAGATGATTAAAGTTAAAGCTAATTTATTTTCTCTATTTTCATTACTAATGTAAAATTTTTAGGTGGCCAGTAGAAAGAATTCCTAACAGCCAAAGTCTCTGGTCTTTTAGAATGTCATTTTAAACCACTTTTCTCTCATCTTCATATACATATTTGCTCCGACTCTACCTTTCGCTGTGGGTTTCATTTACCCTGGAACCTAGGTTACTAGGGGCTGTAGGAAGTACCTGGTGCAGGAAATGGGTGCAAGAAATACCAGCACCCATTCTTTCATAGCCAGGAAAAAGGAGAGAGGGTGTTGGTATATATACAAACAAGTCAAAGTTGGGGAGACTTGAGTGCATCAAGTTGATAAGTCTTTGTCAAGTCCTGCCTAC
The DNA here is from genome assembly GCF_043159975.1 of Macaca nemestrina. NCBI lineage: Eukaryota > Metazoa > Chordata > Mammalia > Primates > Cercopithecidae > Macaca > Macaca nemestrina. The sequence continues at coordinate 32,328,703 of NC_092125.1, forward strand.
TGAGGGATGCTCAGTTTCTACAGGGCGGGGAAAACACCTTTGGTAAGGAAATAACTTACCTTCTAGCATTGATCACCTTATCAATCCCTTATCCTCCTTTAGAAGAACTGAATTACCTCTGAGTAGCTTCTAACTTCCACAAAGCATGTAGTACCCTGCAGCCTGGGTTGTAAGGCTTACAGTGTTTACCCTGGTCTGGGGATTCTTTTTACCATAAGTGGAATGTCTGATGGAAACTGCCTCCCTCTGAAAGATGTATATCATGAACTCTCATTGTTTCAGTGTAACTTCTAGTCTCACAAATTCATGGAGTGAAAGTATGTCAGAGAGTGAAATTTAGCTTAGTTTCTATGGGGATGCGAATAATCTTTAGGGCTTATTAAAACAATATCCTTTTTTTTTCCCCCAAATTTTCCCTTGCTCCTCTTGTTCCAGCTCTTCCCCCCCGATTCACCTATGGAATCATCTGCATTCATTATTTCAGGAGAAAGGTAGATAGAACCTAAAATATAGGAGTAATTGCTCAGCTCTGAGACATTTTATAAAAATAAATTCTTATCTTAATGTAAAATACTTGTACAGGAAAAAAATTCAAAAGATACAAAAGGATCTAATTGTACACAAATCTCCTCCTTCTTTCCCCCCAACTCACCAGCACTCTTTCTCTTTGTCATTCAGTTCTATATACACAAACAGTACATAGTTTAAACTCTTGTACACCTTGCTTTTTTCAAATAATACCTTTGCTATAGTTCTAGATTGGTACATATTCAACTACCTCATTATTTTTAATTAGTTATAGTAATCATATCTTACTGGTAGATATTATTTCAGTTCCTCATCTTATGCTTTAACAAATGATGCTGCAGTGAAAACCCCTAGCCACACATCATTTTGCACACATATGAGTTTATTGATAGGATAAATTCCCAGGAGTAGAATTGCTAGGTCAAAGACTTATTTTATTTTTTAGAGATGAGGTCTTGCTATGTTACCCAGATTGCTCTCAAACTTTGGACACAAGCATTTCTCCTGCCTCAGCCTCGCAATGTGCTTGGATTACAGATATAAGTCACCACATCCAGCCAAGACTAGTATTTTTAACTTTTGAGTTTTAAATTTTTTTTCTATGTCAAACTGTAGACATGAAAATTTAGGCTTTTTTCCCGAAACAAATTAAGATTTTCTAAATTCTAGAAATTTCTCAATATGTATTAACAAAATTTGAAAATCTGTACATAATTCCATTATAAACCATGGTGTAGAAAGGACTGAAGATGATACGTGGACAATTTCTGCCACATTAGAAGGAAAATCCTATCCAATATTGAGAAGAAGAGCCATAGGTCAGTGTCTTTATTACCCTGTATTCCTTTTCAGGAGCTGAACTTCAAAAGTAGGAAACAGGGAGGTGTTGACAGTGATAGTGATAGTAATAGTGAAAACAGTCAGTTAGGTTCAGGAGAGAATCTGAGAACAGCAAGATTGTCTGAGAAAGAAGACCCTCTAAGGGATAGAGAACTTCTAAGAGCACTGGTAGACTGGCCAAAGCCTAGAAACAGAGCATGGAGGCTGCAGAATACCTGGACTTTCAACCAGAGGATACAGCAAAACTTGAGGGCATCAGTAGTGGTTGCCAAGAAGATCAGCCAAATCTCAGTGAACACAACAAGCACAGGATACTTACTGACCAGGTTGAGTGGTAAATATCTCAATTGAAGGCAACCAATTGCCTGACCCACAGCAAGTGAACTAGCACGTGTGTCCTCTCCATCATGACCATGAAACAACTCAGCCTCCTTCTTGTACCTAGTTGCCATCCCAGGAATGAAGAGAGAGTAGAGAGATTCCTTAAAGAAGTTGGACTTTTTATGGAAAGATTGTTTGCCTGAAAGAGACTGCTTTAAACTAGGAGACCGAGTTATGTTTAGTCGGTAAATTTGTGACAACTCCCGACCCTTCCCACACCCATCACTGTTAGAGGAAATCAATGCTGCAGAGCAAAATGATATAAAATGTAGAAATGAAATTACATATTTTTTGAATGTCTCAGTCATTGTGTATAAATTTTATCACCCTTCTCCAGCATACACACACATGTGCACGCACTACTGGGGAGTATCTCTCTAGGTTCTTCTACCACATGTAAGGCATAACCAAGGGTAAATCATATTGTAACATACACAAGTTTCTATATTTTTTCTATTAGCTTTAATATTAATAGAATTCTGTGTGAGTATATAGTAACTTCTGATTGCCTGTAGCTATCTTTACTGAAATATTCCATCGTATCTTCACCATATCACAATAACTTAAATATGGACTCTTTTCCTTTTATCAAGTATAGTAATAGCTAACATTAGTGAGTGTTTATTATGTGTCCAGCACTGTGCCCATATGTAATACTTTGTGAGGATCAGTGGGCTGTATATGAGGGAACTGCAAGTTAAGGAACTTCCATGCATACTTTGAAGTTCATTCTCTTAAATAAGGAAGCTATATCACCTTCCACTGCCTTGCATTTTTGTTTTCAGCCCTGCCCTTCAAAACCTTACTGTGTTTGTGTAAATTCTGTCTTCCCATGTTCCTTCTCCCCCACTCCCTTGTCCCATTTGGTTTTCTGGTCCTTCTCTGTTGCATGAATTCTATTTCCCTCCTTTTATTACCTGAGGTCTTTCTGGCACACTGATTCTCTGAGCCTGTTCTTATGCTCCTCTTCCCCTCCCACTCTTTGCCCTTTTGTCATTGGCAGCTTCTTACAGATTCCCTTGCTCTTTTTGTCTTCTCTCTCTCAGTCCAACAAAGACTGCTTATAAAGAGCAGTGACCCTATGATTTGAACAAAAGATTCCAAGAACCCTGTGTAGGTTGGTTCTTGATTTGCTTAACTGAAGAAACTGATTAGCTACTTCATCAGTTGTTGAGTATCTCTATTAATGTCAGGGTGTTACATGTTACAGTATTAGTAGCTCTGACAGTGACTGTCTTCAAATTAATTTTACTGACTGATTTTATCTCAGAAGTCTTATCTGTAGAGTGATCACTCTTAATATCTCCCGAAAGGAAAGATAAAATCCCTGAAAGTTCATTACCTTAGAGGCTTATTTTAAAACAACTTCTATTTATTTATTTCACATTTTAAAGTTCTAAATTATGCTTGGAAAAGATAATATCATTTAGGCCTTTAAGTTTCTTTTAGCTTTGAATTCACTGATAATGTATTTTTCATTTAGATTTGAAATATGATAATTGAGAAGAGTATAATCATTCAGCAAAGGAAGAGTGAGGTAATATATGAATGTATATGTGAACCTAACTACATATATTTATAGAAATATGCATATGCTTCCATAAATATTAACCATACATGATTTTGTATGTAATAGTCACATATTGCTTAGGAATGCTAATTAATAAAAAGGTCTTGTTGAATTCAAATTGGTTTTATAATCTTCATTTTAACGATTTGTCATTATTACTGTGTGACTTTGAAAAACCAGGTCTATTGAACTTATGGATATGGGAAATACATATATTTAAACTGAAACAAAACTATTTTATTTTATTTTATTTATTTTATTTTATTTTTTGAGAGAGAGTTTTGCTTTGTTGCCTAGGCTGGAGTACAGTGCTATGCGATATCGGCTCACTGAAACCTCTGCCTCCTGGGTTCAGATAATTCTCCTGCCTCAGTTTCCTGAGTAGCTGGAATTACAGGCGTGTGCCACCACACCTGGCTAAATTTTTTTTTTTTTTTGTATTTTTACTAAAGATGGGGTTTCAACATATTGATCAGGCTGGTCTTGAACTCTTTACCTCAAGTAATCTACCCGCCTTGGCCTCCCAAAATGCTAGGATTACAGGTGTGAGCCGCCGCGCCCGACCTGAAACAAAATTTTAATTGTGACTTTTTAGTATTACTTTCTCCTCAAAAAGCCAAGAATTGACTCTTTGATATGTTATCTAGTGAAATAAATTTGATATTTTTTCTTTGATTTCTGTATGTCTTACCAATTCAAGAAGTCTTTCCTTCCAGAAGAACAGTCTTCTAGCTGATATTAGTTGGTGATGTGCTGTGGACTATACTGCAGTAGAAAATTTTTGTTTATAGTCTAAATTCCTTTTGGATATCCTTAAGAATTGATTATTTTAATAAGTGGAATAGGTTTTCTAATTATTAGTAAGTTGTAATTATTTACCCCCTCATTTTTTTTCAATCTTACAAAAAAGGCCAAAGTATCACAATGAACATATCCAGTAGAACTGGGGGGAAAATTAAAAATGAGTTTCTTTATGCAAAATTGCTACCACATATAATGCATTATGATATGGGGAGTGGCTTACAGTTCATATATTCTTATAGTTTATATATTCTTGATGAAATCTTTTACAGAACTTAGAAATTTAAGTTAAAAACACTTATTTTATGTGGATTAATTTTATATTTTGTATACCGTTCATATGACTTAGAACATTTAGGAAAACTACAGGTATATTTTGGCATAGAAAATAGCAAAATGTATTGTTTTTACTTTTTTGTTGGATTTCAATCTGATGTTTACAAGTGTTGAGGTTATCTTATATAGTACTAGAAAGCTTAGATATCTAGAAACATGGATTTTTTAGTGGTGGGGTTTGGCATCAAACACACATTGGCCTGAGTCAGCGCTTCATCCATTTCAAGCAGTGTTACCTTGGGCTACCACTCCGAGCCTCAGTCTCCTTGGTTATAAAATGGGAGTGATAGCAATTATCAGAACGAATTATTGTGAAGATGAAATGATAAAATGTTTAGCACAGTGCCTGGCACTTGTTGAGGGTTAGTAAATGGTAGTTGTTGGTAATTTTAGCGATGATAACAGTTCTAGTGTTGTTTAGTGTGAGAAAATAAAATCAAATCTGAAACATATATCACATCACTTTCCTAGCTTTCTCTGTCTGTTTTCAGTCTCTGTTCCTGGGACTCTCTTTTAAGTTCATATATTATAATATTATTAATTTTAAACGCTATTAACTTCTAAACTGTTTAGAGTCACAGTTATGTAATCATAAACTTTTAGAGCTAAAGGGAATTTGGGGATCATTTAGTCCAAACCTCTTATTTTACGAGTAAGAAAATTGTCTTCGGAGTTGTGAAGTGATTTATTCAGTATAAATTACTTGTGGCAGGTTTCCTTTTTTTCTTTTTTTCTTTTTTGAGATGGAGTTTTGCTCTTGTATCCTAGGCTAGAGTGCAATGGCGCGATCTCAACTCACTGCAACATCCGCCTCCCGGGTTCAAGCGATTCTCCTACCTCAGCTTCCAGAGTAGCTGAGAATACAGGTCATGCCACTACACCCGGCTAATTTTTGTATTTTTAGTAGAGACGGGGTTTTACCACATTGGCCAGGGTGGTCTCGAACTTCTGACCTCAGGTAATCCACCCTTCTCGGCCTCCCAAAGTGCTGGGATTACAGGCGTGAGCCACCGAGCTCAGCTGGCAGGTTTCTTATAGGTGGAACGCTGTGCGTTGTACCACATGCTGCCCCCCTCAATGTATCATTCATTTAAAGTGTGAGGCTCTGTTAATTTGATTGGTTCACTTGAGACCCTGTTATGCACTGGGTACTATGCGTGAAATGAGAAATAGAGAGTTCTCACCCTGCAAATATTCACAGTGAAAGGAACTGATTGACAATCACAGAAGTGTGAGAAGTATTATAGAAGTAGGGTATAGTAAATACAGTTAAAAGAAAACAAAGGGCTAGGAACCGTGGTTTATTAAGTGTCTATATGACAAGTAACTCCCATACACTGTCATTTAATGCAATAACCTTCTGATATAGATGTTATTATCCATAGTTTCTTATTTCATGGCAAAGCTCAGCCCCTGATTGAGAAGGAAGGAAGGAGGTACAGTATCCCTGAGTTCCAGTTAAAAATTCAGTGCTCGTGAGGACATGGGCCTTCTATAAAAGATTTGGTAGATATTGGTTGATAATTAAATGGGAGTGATGAATCATTGACTCTGTCTTTTTACCTGCAGCTGACAATTAACACTAAGTTGCTTTTTTGTCATTTGTAGTTTACAAATTCGTTGCCTTAATTGAGTAGGAGAAACTAAACATTTTCTAATTTTTTTAGAAGCTCTGCGGACTTCAGTGGGGTTTGTTCAAGGGTGCACCTCATTGTCAGTGGAGTAGTGACTTGGCCAGCTCTTCGGGATTCTTTTCTTTTGGAATAGTCAGTTTCTCCAGAGAGGAATCTTTCAAATTATTGTCTATGTAATATAAATTTGGTTGCTAATATTCTGCCTGGAGTTCTAGCTGCTTATAATAATTAATGAACTTTTTGCATACTTGTTGCTTCTAAAAACATTTTTAGTTCTTTTAGTTCTTTAGTACTTAATATATAAAATAGTCTAGAACTACTAGATTTTCAAGGAATGCCTTCATTGTGAATGAAAACCAAATAACACAAAACAGAGAAAAAGAAAACCCAGGAAACAACTCAAGAGAAACAGAGATCATGCAGAAGAAAATACACAGAAAACATATATATATATATATATATATATATATAGTGTTTAAAGGAAATGATAAAGAGAACAAACAACTCTTAGAAATTAAAGATGTAAGAGCAGAAATTTTTAAAAAATTATTTAAAGGAGATAAGATGAGGAATTTCCCAGAAAGTAGGATAAAAATACAATGGAAGGAAAATAATTAAAATTAGAAAAAAATAATTAAAATATCAGTCTAAAAAATTGACATTTTATAAAAGGAGTACAAAGGAAGAAATTATTGAAGAATTCAAATTTTTCTAAAAACAAAAGTTATCACTTTCATATTGAAAGATCCTACCAAGTACCACCAAAATTTAAAAAGCTCATATCAAGATACCTCATCATGAAATTTAAAAATAGTAAGAATTAAGAAAAGATCTAGAAGCTTCTGGAGAGAAAAACAGTCAAATAAAAAGGCTCAGGGATTAGAGTGGTACCAGGCTTCTGAACAATAACTTTAGACAGAAGAAAATGGAGTATTAACTTCAAATTTTAAGGGAAAATTATTTCTGCCTTGTAATTCTACACTCAAATAATCAAATATGAGGATAGAAGAATAAATATATTTTCAAACCTGCAGGGTCTCAAAATCCATCATTTCTCATATACCCTTTCTTAGGAAACTGCTGAAGCATGTTCTTCATGAGGTTTTAAAAATGAGGGCCCAGCACAGGAGACTTGTAAAGAGACATCCCAGGATGACAGTTGTATACCAGATCCAGAAATGACCACTATAGATCGTCATAGGAGAACAGAGGGCCGCAGGACATATGTCCCCAAGAAGAAAATAGAACTAATGAATATGTAAAGGGTACTGCATTCAGAGGAGGCTTTTCAGTTCTTTCAGAGAGTATGAGATGAATTAGTGAAACTTTTCAAATGCAAAAATGACACAGTTACTAACTCTAGGAATGACCAAGCTTGAACAAGAATACATAATTACAGAACATTAGATGGCCTGTGAATAATAGGTATGTGGTCATAAGACAATAAATAGTGATTAACCTAAATTGGAGATATAATGATATTAGGATAATAGGTGTAGTAGAAGAGAGAGAGAGTGTATGTGTGTTCATTCATGTGCTTGTGCATACATACATACATGAGTGCAGACATGACCATCGGCATATGTGTTGGTGGATGGGTAAGTGCTATATTCTCATCTTCCACATTGGGAAGTCAGTAGATAAGGGGTTTGCAAACTACAACCTGGGGTCCAAATCCAACTGCCCACTGTTACTTCAAAATAAAGTTTCATTGGAACACCGCTACTCCTATTTATTTACATACTGTCTACAGTTGCTCTGGTGCCACCATGGCAGAGATGAATTGTCAAGAAAGAATCTATATGGCCTACAAAGCCTAAGATATTTACTATCTGGCTACACAATTATTAAATTTTAAAAATCAGGAAATAGCAGTACATCATTTAGAAATATATATGTAAGCCTGTGCGCAGTGGCTCACGCCTGTAATCCCAGCACTTTGGGAGGCCGAGGCAGGCAGATCACGAGGTCAGGAGATCGAGACCATCCTGGCTAACACAGTGAAACCCCATCTCTACTAAAAATATGAAAAATTAGCTGGGCGTGCTGGCGGTCACCTGTGGTTCTGGCTACTTGGGAGGCTGAGGCAGGAGAATCGCTTGAACCCAGGAGGCAGAGGTTACTGTGAGCGGAGATTGCGCCACTGCACTCCAGCCTGGGAGTCAGAGCGAGACTCTGTCAAAAAAAGAAAAAAAAAAAAAAAATCAGTTGTGTTCTATATCGTAATAAGGAACTATTTAAACAAGAAATGAAGAAAACAATTCCATTTACAATAGCTACAAAAAAATTAAGAATAAATTTAACCAAGGAGGTGAAAGACCTCTACACTGAAAACTATAAAGTATTGATGAAATAAATAGAAGAGGACACAACAAACGGGGAATATATCCTGTGTTCATAGATTCGAAGAATTAATATTGTTAAAATGTCCATACTACCCAAAAACAATCTACAGATTCAGTAGACTCTTTTGTGTGTGTGTGTCAAGGTCTAACTCTGTTACTTAGGCTGGAGTGCAGTGGTGTAAATCTCGGCTCACCACAAACTCTGCCTCCAGAGCTCAAGCCATCCTCTGAACTTAGCCTCCTGAGTAGCTGGGACTACAGGTATCAACCACCATGCCTGGCTAATTTTTGTGGTTTTTTTGTAGAGATAGGGTTTCACCATGTTGCCCAGGCTGGTCTCCAACTTGTGAGCTCAAGTGATGTGCCCGCCTTGGCCTCCCAAAGTTCTAGAATTATAGAGGTGAGCCACCACGCCTGGGCAGAATCAACACCCTTTATCAAAATTCCAATAAAATTTTTCACAGAAATAGAAAAAATAACCTTAAAACTTGTTTTAGGATTGTTTAAATCTTATTTGTTTAAATCCTGTTTAGACCCTGAATACCAAAGCAAACTTGAGAAAAAACAAATAAACAAAAAAACCCAAACAAATAAAAACAAAGCTGGAAGCATCACACAACCTCACTTCAGAATACAAAAGAGAACCATAGACCAACGAAACAGAAGAGAGGGCCCAGAAGTAAATACGTTTGTAGTCAATTGATTTTTGACAACTATGCCAAGAACACACAAGATGGAAAAGACAGTCTCTTCAATAAATGGTCCTAGGAAAACTGGATATCCTTGTGTAGAATAATGAAATTAGAGCCTCATTTCACACCATATACAAAAATTCAAGTCAAAATGAATTGAAGACTTAAATGTAAAATCTGAAGCTGTAAAACTACTAGAAGACAATGTAGTGGAAAAGCTCTGTGACATTGGTCTGGGTGATTTTTTGGATATAACTCCATAAGCACAGGCAACAGGAGCAAAGGTAGACAGGTAGAATTGAATCAGATGAAAAAGCTTCTGCGCAGCAAAAGAAATGACAGAGTGAGGAGACTTCCTACAGAATGGGTGAAAATATTTGCCAACCATACATCTGATATATCCAAAATATATAAGGAATCAATTCAATTGTAAGAAAACAACCTGATTTAAAAATGGGCAAAAGACCTGAATAGACACTTCTCAAAAGAAGACATAAAAATGACCACCACGTATATTAAAAAAAAGTTCCATGCTGTAAGAGGAATTTGCATACCTTTAAGTACAGATTTGGCAGTGATCAAAGCAGACGGCTGGAAAAGCTCAACAAGCAGAATTCTCCTTTGACTCCTTGAGGAACCTTACCTTTCAGATTGAGAAAAGCTATGTAATATGATTTAAAATCCATCTGGCATTTGCTGTTAGATTGTGATTTTTGGTAAACAGCAGACAGTGTCAGGTTTTATTTTATTTTCCTAGAATCAGGGTAGTCAAGAATATTTCATTTACTCTAGCCAGTTCTTTTTCAAATTTTGTCCCAAATTTTATTCCCAAACTTTATTCGGTACATATTTTAAAATCTAGCAAACACATGGGCATTTGTGAAGACCTTATGTTTTGTACAAAATACGTTCTGAATTTTTGCTTGTACTGAAAATTATTTGCAATAAACACAGGAAGTGGTACACTAAAAAATGCTCAACATCGCTAATCATCAGGGAAATGCAAATCAAAGCCAAAATATCACTTCACACCTGTTAGAATGGCTGTTAGCAAAACGCAAAAGATAAGTGTTAGTGAGGATATAGGGAAAAGGGAACCCTTGCACACTGTTGGTGGGAATATAAATTGGTAGAGCCATTATGGAAAACAGCATGTATGTTCCTAAAAAAATTAAAAATAGAACCACCTTAGGATCCAGTAATCCCAGTACTGGGTATATATCCAAAGGAAATGAAGTCAGTATGTCAAAGAGATATTTTCGCTCCTATGTTCATTGCAGCATTAATCACAATAGCCAGGATATGGAATCAACCTGAGTCCCTCAGTGGATGAATGGAAAAAGAAAATGTGAATACATAATGGAATACTGCCCAGCCTTTAAAAAGTTAGAAATTCTGTCATACACAAAAACATGAATGAACCCGGAAGATGTTATATTCTGTGAAATAAACTAGGCACAGAAAAACAAATACCACATGATCTCTTAACGTGCAATCTAAAAAAGTTGAACTCGTAGAACAAAGTAAAATGGTGATTACCAGAGGCTGGAGGCTGGAGGATTGGGAAGATGTTGGTCAGGGGACCCAAAATTTCACTTATATAGGAGGAACAAGTTCAAGAGATCTATTGTATATCATGGTGATTATACTTAATGAAAATATATTGTATACTTGAACATTGCTAAAAGTATATTTGATATTTACATATTGTGTACAACCGCTCTGGTGCTACCATGGCAGAGAAGAATAGTCAAGAAGGAGACCATATGGCCCACAAAGCCTAAGATATTTACTATCTGGACCTTTACAGAAAACATCCTTGTGATACACAATAATTAAAACAAAAAAAATCAGGAAATAGCAGTATGTCATTTAGAAATATATATATGTAAATACAGAAAAAAAAAGTTGTGTTTCTGTACAGTAACAAGGAACTGTTTGAACAAGAAATTAAGAAAATGATTCCATTTACAATAGCTACAAAAAATAGGAATAAATTTAACCAAGGAGGTGAAAGATCTCTATACAACAAAAAAATGATAACTATATTAGGTAATACATGTGTTAAATGGCTTGATTTATCCACCTCACAGTGTATGTGTATATCAAAACATCATGTTGTCTACACATTGGGTACAGCGTACACTGCTTGGGTTATAGGTGCACCAAAAACTCCGAAATCATCGCTAAAGAACTTATTCATATAACCAAAAACCACCTATTCCCCAAACACTACTGAAATTTTAAAAAAGAAAAAAACAAAAAAACTCACACCTGTAATCCTAGCACTTTGAAAGGCCAGTGTGGTTGAATTGCTTGAGCTCAGCAGTTCGAGTCCACCCTGGGCAACATGGCGAAACCTCATGTCTACAAAAAATACAAAAATTAACCGGATGTGGAGGCACGTGCCTGTGGTCCCAGCTACTTGTGGGGCTGAGGTGAGAGGATCCCTTGAGCCTGGGAGGTGGAAACTTACCTTATATACCATAATTTTAATTTTTACTTGTCAATTTAAAAAGAATTTAAGGAACTATGTTTGAAAATATGAAAAGAAATAGCTTAAAAAATTGACAGTGTTCACCTAAGGTGTGTAAGAGTCTGAAGTGCAGAGGAGTGGGACAGAATACGGCAGCTTTTCATTTAAGCCTAATAGTACAGTACTGTTTCAAAACCGTATACATGTATTGCTTTAATAAAATTTTTAAAAATTAAATTTAGAAAATTAAGAAAAGATAGCCATTAGAATCAGGCTTGTTGATGTAGGATTTGCCATGTTATACTGATGCATAATTCACCAAATACTGTATTTAAAAAGAAAGTATCAGAGATACCATGGAAAAAAATATATGTTAAAAAATACCAGTACCTTCAAACACCCTATTCCCTATAGTATCAATTTTTTATTATTTGCTTTCTGATACAAGTATAGTCGGTAATTGATGCAAATAACCTCCATCTCTTATTTTAGTATTATTAGTGGCTTCAAAACTTCCATGTAGCAACTTCTTTTTATCATAGCTGCTAATGAGAAGCAAAAAGAAAAAAATCAAACCAAAGAAAATTGATTTACTATCTTGTCACACTCTTTTGGTGATGGTGGTAAACCAGAGGAGAAAAAATTAAAAGAGTAGTGAATTGGCTCAAAGTATATCAGATGAGTACTTCTGGGGGTCAATGAACCCTAAAACCTGATGGTAGATAATAAAATGTTGCTGAATTTTGATTTCCTATTAAGTATCTCTAATGTACTGTATTTTATGTTCACCAAATAGAGTTATCTTTTCATGTAAAGCAAGATTTTTAAATGTAAAAACCATGGTTTATTTAGTTTTGTATCCTCTACAGGGTGGTGTTTGGACTTAGTAGGTGCCCAGTAAAGGCATGCTTTAATATGAATGGGTTTTCACTACTGAGTAGCTTGTTCTAGTTGATTTTCAAAAGAGTCTTAAATTTGTAAGTGAATAAAAAATTATATGAGTATTATGAATGTTCGAACAAATGGAAGCATTTCTTTTCCCTGATTTCGCATATGTGTATGATTCGTGCTAAGTGATGATAAAGACCCTTCTGTTTTTCACTCTTGGAAGAGAAATGCTTATCTTCTTTACAAACAATTTCAGGTTGTTATTGCTGTAAAACAAGCCCTGAGACCTCTTATCTATTCCTTGTTATTTTTTCTATTTTCCACCATCCTGTGGAGAACATCTTTTTAATGTGGCTTTATACAATCAGCCTTCAATGTGTCTCAGATACGGGTTTAGTAAATCTGTTACGTACTTTTGTTTCAGTCTTCTGCTTTTTCTCTGAACAATATAGTTTGCAATTTCCCTTGTTATTAAAAGTCAGGAATATTTTCTTATTTATCAATATACTTTTCAATCATTTCTGCCATGTTCTTTTTGGAAGACTCTTGCTTTTTAGCTAAATGGTACCAGAGCCCAAGAAAAAGTGGCTAAGATCTGATGACATTTGATGAATTGGTATGTCATTTGCAATTGTGTATTCTACCCAGTTCCCTGGGTAAAATTGAGAGAGATTTTCCCATGTTTTCTCATGGAAGTGCTAGAGAAATTGTTATAGCATAATTCCTTAGAAAAATTATTCATAGTAATGTATCTGTGAGACACATCTAGACCAGGGATATCTCATGGAAATGACTGTCCTTTCTGAACAAGTGCCACATATTTTCATTTGTAAACTTATTTTCTTCTCATCCTGGAAATCATGATATTAATATTAAAACATTGTGTGACTAGTGAGCTATGACTCTAATATACAAACAATACCTATTTTATTATTTCTGTAAAATAAGCAAGTCCTGTTGTGTTCATTTAGCTAGAAATGAAAAAAACCCAGCACCCCTGCATTTTGCATTTAATTAATTTGTGGTAGTATAGTATTATACCATCTTTTAAAAACTACTGGCAAATTTTAAATGTTCAGTGCACTATATAAATAGGAATGAGAAGAGTCTGTTCAGGGCAAGGTAATTAGAGTATCTTTGGCTAGAATATCTCTGAGTAAAAATAGCTGGTCTCAGTGTTGGAGTAAGGTAGTTAAGTCCTGAAGAATAATGATGAAAACTTTTTGCTCAGATATCCTTTCTTCATTTAACTTCAATGCCGTACATTCAAATAAAATCTCTATGTAATCAAACTAGCCCGTTAAGTACTATTGAGTGAGATAAATTGTAACATCTATTCTATATCCTTGCAAAAGGGAAATGCATGTTATCTAAAAACATAACAGCTTATAAATTAAAAACGTTCGTTTTTCTTCTCTTTTGTCTTATATCAACTTTATGTATACTTATATACATAATCTCCTAGCTCCTACCTCCTCTTCTTTCTTCCTTCTTCCTCAGGTAGTGTACAATAATACATTATAGTAACATAAATTGAGATTGATGGATTTTTTTGTGTTCTTCTTAACCCTCTGACAAATCATTTCTTGCCCCCTTTTCCCCCCAAATCTTAAATGTAAGCATCTTTCAATGAGTTGTCTCAGTCCCATTTTTCCCCCTATAGTCCATGCCTTGGTAAACCTTTATTCCTACCACAACACTTTATGCAGTGATTCCCGAACATGTCTTCCTGGTCAAGTCTCCTGGACTCCAAAATTGTATTTCCAGCTGTTGCCTGGATTTCTATATTTGAAATGTAATGACATCTTAAACTAAATGACTTCAAAGTCAAGAGTCATTATCTATTCCATCTAATCATCCCACCTCCTCTTCACACAGCCTTCACTATCTCAGTTCATGACACCATCAGTCACTTTTGATAACTTGCAGCATTTTACACATCCAACTAAAGTCATGTACATTCTACTTATGTAACATCATCAAATTTACCTCCTTCATTCTGTTCTCATTGCCCTTGCTTAGGTTGAGACCCACATGTCCTCTCGCCAGGAATATAACAGTTGCTCTTCATCTTCATGTGCTGCTTCACCAGTCCATTCTACCCACAGTTCATAGATGTGCTTTTTTAAGAACTGGACTGGTAATGCCATTACTCTGTTTAAAGACTTCCACTGGACCTTCACTGCCTCTTAATCTAAGACCAGAATTTTTAGCCTTATTTGCAAGGCCTGTCCCAGTTTAGCTCTTTAGCCTCCTTTTACACATATGCCCTATTCTAAAAAATGGAATGGATTTTTTCCCCTTCAGATATGTTACGTTATTTTCCATCCATATGTCTTTTCATAAAATGTAACCTTCATGAGGGCAATGATTTTCTTTTAATCTGTATTGTTTACTGTTTTATCCCTAGCAAGTAAAACCCATATGTCACATGTAGCAGGTACTCAGTAAGTATTTGCTGAATGAATAGGTAAGTAAATGGATAGAAGAAGGAATTGGAAGATACATTTCATGAGACTCACCTATTCCTTTCCGACTTTGGGTTCTGAGCAAGAGTCCTGTATCTTCTCAGTAAGTTTTCTTTGTTTGTGCTAACTTAAGTGAATTATATTACTTCTAATCTAATTATACTTTACTGAGACAGCACAAAAAAGTTAGAAAGGCAACTTGGATAGAGGGACTTGGTTTAGAGACCTGTTTCATTTTGAAAAGGTTTCTCTCAGCTTTGCTTTGTCATTCACACAGTATAAATCAACAAAACCCCACTCAAAGATCAGATATCCCACAACCCAAATATGTGCTGAAGGAAGAAACATTCTGCTTTCAATGGAACAACAATACTGTGTTTTTGGTTGCATATAACAAAGAAATTTAATAAGACAGTCATGTATTAATTACAAACATATTTATCCTAAGATACTAATTTATATACTAATTAGTTGATTTTCAAGGCAAACTAATTTGGTTGGTTGTCAGGCCACAATAAAACTATCCCCAATATTTTGTATCCACATTCATTTTCTTAATAAATGACCAAAACTGTAGGCAAGAAGCAAGATCAGAATCATGATGAAAATGTGATGTCAAAACTTTGGAGTTTTAACTACTAGTTATGTTTCTTAAGGAATCAAGACCTGAGATGGGGGACTCTAGATTCATAACCTGATAAAGCATTTTCAGGTTTGAATAGATGTTTGAAACACCTTTAAAAGCCAACTACATAGCTTCGATTAAGTGGAAGAATGTGATAAATAGAGGACAGCTTAGATTTTAAAAACAAAGTCAAGAAATAAATGTGTTTCTAAGGTACATAAGGTAACTGAGGCGCTGAAACATAGGTGCTGATAAATATGCAATTTTCTTTGGTTATAAAAGATTCTAAGAGGCTTACAGAAGATGCTGAATGTTTATAATTAAGTAAGCTTACTCTAAGAAGCACAAATTTAGAACACAAGAAACTAAAATAAATTAAGCCATAATTTCTGCCTAAGAGACATGAAAAGTTCATGCTTTTTTTCATGACTACTGGAGTAATTGTAGGTATACTGAGCATGCTTCTTTCATTTGATGTAATTTTGACTCTCCATCAATCTATCCCATGGTTAAAACTAATTCTCTCCTGGTGGGCTTTTTAGTAGCATGCGATTTTCTTAGATATTGTGAAGTGTTTTAGATGATTTTTTTCCAATATTTTATTTATTTAAGATTTTGCTTGACAAAGTATAATTGTACATATTCATGGGGGTACGTAGTGATATTTTGATCCACATAATGTATACTGATCAGGGTAATTAACATATCCATTCTCTCAAACTGGATGATTTTTAATGAATAATAAACCGATCTTATTTCTAACTAGTTAGGAAAAACAAAGAATTCTTCGTTACATTTATGCACAACACAAGGGTACTTATGAGAAGATAAGACTTACCATCTGCGACAAAACATTTCTACCCTAGTATTCTATTCATGGTGATGGCTAATAACTGACATTATTCTCAGGGACAGCAGTAGTGGTAGTATTGCCACTGTTATAGCTTCTACTCTACTTCTACTGGCTTCCAGCAAACATATTCTTGTTATATATTTTCCAATTAACACCTTACATAATGTCTGAAATGTATGGTGGTAGGTGTTTTAACCTGTTTTACTTTAAAATGGGAACATAAGGAAGATAAACATATACATAAGAAGTCAGTGCTTAAGCCCATACTAAAATTTACATATTATACTCTAGCACAACACCTTCTTCGAAGTAAAAGGGACAGCTGAAATGTGTCATCTTGCCATGTATAAAAAGACATGTTTCAAAGCATAATGACCATAGTGTAAGCCTTCACTGTTTCTCTAATCTTCTTTAAATTTGCACATGGGTAACAGGTCAGACTTTCAGAATAGAGTTGCCAGGTAAATCAGAATTTTCATTATCTGGATTTGTATGGCTGACTTGGTGCATTGGGGGAGGCCTCTATGACAAGCATGTTAAATGTATACTTTCTGGAGCCCAAAATGCTGAAGACATTGCTTTAACCTAAGTTATTCTTCTCAGAGAAGAAAAATTATTTACACATGTACATATATAAAATTATATATGCTATTCAATATATGTTTTAAAGAGATATACATACAAATTTTCTTGCCCTTGCTTACATTCTTCATCTATAGTGCTGTAATGCAATGAAATTAAGCCTCTCTGGTAACTGCAGTTCTCCCTGAGAATAAGTTTCTCTTATAGTACCATTATGCTAGAGGGTCCTACATATGCCTTAAGGGAATACTTTATGACAGTTGCTAATATTATAGCCACATGATGCTTTTATTCCAATTTAATCATTCATAAAAGGCACATATAGCATCTGGTAAGTACTTTCATTTATTTTTTCCATTAAGTGCTTTTAGAATGTTGATTCTATAGCATCACTCAATAATATTTATCAATATAATTTTAAGTATTATTTACTTTTATTTGATTTGAATATAATGTCTGCCATTCATGGATTATTTGCTACCTGAAAAAATAAACTTTGGGGTCAGATGCAGTGGCTCATGCCTGTAATTTTTGCACTTTGGGAGACTGAGGCAGGAGGAACGCTTGAGGCTAGGAGTTTGAGGCGAGCTGGGACAACATAGTGAGACCTTGTCTCTACAAAAAATAAAATAAAATAAAATAAAATAGCCAGACTTGGTGATGCATGCCTCTAGTCCAGTTACTCCAGAGGCTGAGGTAGGAAGATCACTTGAGCCCGAGAAGTTGAGGCTGCAGTGAGCCATGATCACACCAGTGCACTACAGCCTAGGCAACAGAGCAAGATCCTATCTCCCCAAAAATAAATAAATAAAATTTGAGCCTAGTAACTGTTGTCATTTGCCACTTTCCTAGACTAAATCATTATTATAGGCTATACCATATTACTGACATGTTTTGATTAATGTAACAAATGCTTTTCCAACTTAACATTTTTCACAGCTTATTTTGATATGGAGTTTCTCTTAATGTTATAGTAACATTACTAAAATAGTTTTATTTAGATAAAATTCTTTAAAATGTATAGTACAAATAACATCTTTGTTAGATCTGTAACTAAGAGGCAATAAATTTGAAGCACACTCCATATGAGAAATTGTAAAGCCAAACGAACAAAATCATGATTATTTTGGGATGACACAATGTCACGAAAGTCAAGAGGAGAGTATCATGGAGACTGAAAAATGATAGCACTGAATGCTGCTGTTCTTTTAAAGATGAAGGTTCAGCTATCAAAGCAGCAACCTAAGGGCAAAATCTGAAATTAATAAATCAAGAAATAGCAATATAAGCATATGGCTATTTAGGAATAATTATTACTATTAGATAAAAAGTTGCTTCTGGAAAGAGGATTCATGACAACAGTGGAATCATGGACTGTTTTGTGATATTGGATTTTTAAATCATGAAGCATGTGTTATATTTTAAGACAAAAAAAAAAAAAAACTGGGGAGGGATCTTCGTGTTGGTAGGATTCATTTTCCACCTTTAAAAATTTAGGTAAGGAGAGTGTGATAGAAGCCAGACTTTAAGTAGACAAGAAATGGAGAGGAAGTGGAACAGCAGTCTTAGACCAGTTCCTCCAGAAGCTTGACCTGAAAGAGTTAGTATCAGTTAAACACCATGAGATAGAGGAGGGTAATTTGCTATACGTTATAACTTACACAGTTTGCTGATTTTTATCATGAATTAAATATATGTACTTGTTTAAACATTGCACTGTCATTTACCATTTGCTAAGTAGATGCATAAGAACACTGAGGCCAAACTTACAGTCTCAGGAGCCTCAGTTTCACTATGGAGTTTTCCTTCAGCAAATGTTTGCTTTTCCTGGTCCTTTTATCTTAGCTAACCTTGGTTTCTAGATCAAGATGATTTTCCTTCTTTGTTTTCACATAGCATATTCAATCACACCACACTCTTTTTAATCACAGTTCTTTCTGATGGGTTTTTGATTGGATCCAAATTTGTAGGCTGGGCCCTGAGAATCTAATTCATACGTCTGTTGTAGTACTTCTCAAATATTTTAGTCTCAGAACTGCTTTATATGCTTAAAAATTATTGAGGACCCTGATAATTTTTGTTTTTGTAGCTTTTGTCTTTTGATATTTTCCATATTAGAAATCAAACCTAAGAAATTTAAAAAATGTTTTTACTACATTTAAAATAACATTATTATTCCCATTATATATTAATATAACATTTTTCTGAAAAAGTAACTATTTTCCAGTATCAAATAATTGAGGGAGAAGAGTGTATGTTTTTTCTGATTAAAAAAATTCTCTTAGCAATTTTCAATGCGTTATTTACTATAGTCACCATTTTGTACAACAGATCTCTTGAATTTACCCCAACTGAAATTTTGTATCCTATGAAGTAGTTACTGTAATTACAGCTAATCTAGGAAAATGGGCAAATATTAAGAACAACTCTAATTCATTCAAAATATCCACCACTTTTGGGAAGTAAAATTATCTGCTCCTGTAATAAGATTAGATAAAATCTTAAAATCAATTAGATGGCACTTGAGTTATAACAGTTTTGAAAATGTATGTCTCTGTGTTCATACATGCACACACACTCAAGTATAATTTATTCAGAAACAGGGTTTGTTCCCACTTGGCAGGAGTGTTGGTTTTCTAGCTTATCTGCAGTTTGAGGTAATAAGTCTAATAAGTTTTGGGAGATCTTAAGTATTATACTGTAGTTTGAAGACTGATTTGTTACATTTGCAAATTGGTTGGTTTCCACATACAGACCGTAATACACCTGTGTTAGTTACTTTTTAAATGTTTGTTATTGCTGCAACCATACTTACGTGTTTCATTGAATTACAAGTTCCTTAATAACAGTGATGGTATTTTAAAAATCTGGAATAGCCCACCATGACTAGGTATATTGTATTGAAGTGCTGTGTGCGTATTGACTGACCCATACTTGGTAGATAAGGGTTACTATAAATAGAAATAGTCCTTCTTATTGCTGACAATGGTGGTAAAGGCATAACTCTGGAAATTGTTTTTATTTTTAAAATAAAAATTGTAGAATGAGCACCCTATCTTAAGTTGGGTCCTACTATAATATTTGTAATTAGATCACTTGGAGACATTTCTTTTTTTTTTTTTTTTTTTTTTTTTTTTTTTGAGACGGAGTCTCGCTCTGTAGCCCGGGCTGGAGTGCAGTGGCCGGATTTCAGCTCACTGCAAGCTCCGCCTCCCAGGTTTACGCCATTCTCCTGCCTCAGCCTCCCGAGTAGCTGGGACTACAGGCGCCCGCCACCTCGCCCGGCTAGTTTTTTGTATTTTTTAGTAGAGACGGGGTTTCACGGTGTTCGCCAGGATGGTCGCGATCTCCTGACCTCGTGATCCACCCGTCTCGGCCTCCCAAAGTGCTGGGATTACAGGCTTGAGCCACCGCGCCCGGCCAACTTGGAGACATTTCTTAGGTACCTGCTAATTATTTGTTAATCAAAATAGGAGCCAAGCTTCTAATAGAAGTGTCTAAAAAACAGTAATAATGATAGTTTCTGGAAAATCACTTGCAAATATTCAAATGCAAAATAAGCTTAAGAACTTTTATTAACAATGTAGATTATTATGAAAGTCAAGGGATGAAAACTGAAGCCCTACACACACACACACACACACACACACACACGCGCGCATGCTTTGAGATAGGGTCTCGGTCTGTCACCCAGACTAGAGTGCAGAGTGGCACAATCACAGCTCACTGCGGCCTCGACCTCCTGGGCTCAAGTGATCCTCCTTCCTCAGCTTCCTGAGTAGCTGGTACTACAGACATATGCCAAATATGCCTATACATGTAATTCCCAGAGTTATTCCTCACCAAAAACTACAAAAATATGACTAATTTTTAATTGTTTTATAGAGATGGGGGTCTTCCTCTGTTGTCTAGGCTGGTCTTGAACTCATGGCTTCAAGTGATCCTCTCTCCTTGGCCTCCCAGTGTGCTGGTATTACATTTGTGAGCCACCATGCCTGGCCCTGTATTTTTCAGTATTAATTTGAAGAACATCCTTGAATCAATGACTATTACTCAAATATAAAGGTCAAATTTAGAGTTTATCAAGACTCAATAGATAATTACAGTAGATAATATTTACTGAGTACACACTGTGTGCCAAGCACTGTGATACATACTGTTATGCATTTTCTCATTTAATCCTCAAAACAAGTGTGTTATAATTACTCGCACTTTATAGATGAAAAACTGTGGCTTACCAAGGTTTGATAACTAGTTCTAGTTAAGTGGCAGAGCTGAGACTTGAACCCAGGAATTTGAACAGTGATTTTTAAGCAATTATTGATGTTGGGAAGCTGAGGCAGGAGAATCGCTTGAACCCAGGATGCACAGGTTGCAGTGAGTCGAGATCGTGCCACTGTACTCCAGCCTGGGCGACAGAGTGAGACTCCATCTCAACAATAAATAAAAAAATAAATAAATACATAAATAAATACATACATAAATAAATAAATAATTGTGCTTTGAAATGTATGTTGTTAATATAGTTCTGTATTCAAGTGTTAGCACACAATTCTTTTAAAATGTGGAGCTATCCAATTATTCCAAAGAGAAACTTGTTATAAAGTCCCTAAAATTTCACTAAGGGGAAAAGTGCAGATACAGACATGAATAATATTTCACCAAGGTATAAGATTATTATCATTGGCCGGGCGCGGTGGCTCAAGCCTGTAATCCCAGCACTTTGGGAGGCCGAGACGGGCGGATCACGAGGTCAGGAGATCGAGACCATCCTGGCTAACACGGTGAAACCCCGTCTCTACTTAAAATACAAAAAAAATTAGCCGGGCGAGGTGGCGGGCACCTGTAGTCCCAGCTACTCGGGAGGCTGAGGCAGGAGAATGGCGCGAACCCGGGAGGCGAAGCTTGCAGTGAGCGGAGATCGCGCCACTGTACTCCAGCCTGGGTGACAGAGCGAGACTCCGTCTCAAAAAAAAAAAAAAAAAAAAAAAAAAAAAATTATTATCATTAATGAGATATTATGGGGATGCAATGTAACTTAACCATATGTTATTAAAAGTGTTTTTATTACATTGATGAGTTATACATTCATGTGAAGTATTTATTTCATATGTTTTGTAGTGAGAAATTTCGAAGAATTTGGTTAAATCATTTTGAGGACATAATTTGAGAGAAATACATCTTTTGCAATATTTTTATATCCCTGGAAATTTTTTGTTAAAAGCCTCCATCTTTAAGAGGGCTAGAGGTTCTCTCCTGGAAAGTGATTAGACCAGTGATAAAACGTTGTAGATCTGGAGTGAACAAATTATATCACTGCAGTTCTTGGGGTGCTATTGATATAATTTCTAGAAAAGGCAGTTTAAAAAATGCCTGTATCCATAGAAGTAGGTTCTGTAGAAATATATGTAGAAGTCAGAGCTGTACCTGTTAAACTTCTCCCTTCCTTATTATGGGGTAAAAAATCAACTCTAGCCATTGAATGTAAATGCTATTTGATTATGGTAGACTCTTCCAGATATACCCCATTCAACCCAGTGCATCTGTTTCTTTCATGAAGCAATGTGTTCCACTCCTGAAGAATGTTTGTCTTTAATGTATCACATTGAAATTCCTTCTTCTTATTTTATACCTTTACACAGTTGATATTGTTTTGGATGTTATTTTGTGTTGACATAGTTCTTTATATTTGCATTGACATCGTTCTTTATATATGCATGTTAACATTTGGCAATTAAGCGTATTACTAAGTTTTTTTTTAATGTTAAAGCTAGGTAAGCGTTTTAGGTAAAATATTTTGTGATGTCAATGGATACAGAAGATTAAATCATTTGTCTTTGTCTTGAAAGACTTGAATCAGAATTGATATCATTATATCAGTGGTTTTCAACCATGGTCGTACATTAAAATTGCCTAAGGGAAGTTAAAAGCAAACAGAAATGTATGTTAAAAAACGAAAACCAGAAAACAATACCAGGACCTGAGATTCTGGTCATCTGAGATTCTCATTTAACTTGTCTGGGACAAGGTCTAGGCAAGGGTATGTTTAAATTACTGCCCAGGTGTTTCTGATATGTGACCAGGGTTGACAGTCACAGGATTGAACTATCCATATACAGCCTCCCTCAGTATCTGGGGGGAATTGGTTTCAGGATGCCCCACAGACACCAACCTCCAGGATGCTCAAGTCTCTTATATTAAATGGTGTAGTATTAATTAGCATGTAACCTACACACATCCTCCTGTATGCTTTAAATAATCTCTAGATTACGTATAATACCTAATACATTGTAAATGCTATTTAAATAGCTGTTAACTGTATTTTTGTTTGTATTTTGATTGCTGTATTGTTTTTTTTTTCCTGATTATTTTCAATCACTTGGTTGATTGAATTTGCAGATGCAGAACCTATGGATTGGAGGGTAGATTGTATTCTGTATTCATCTCCTCTTGGGCGTCAAATATACATTTAGTACAGCCATGTTGTACAGTTCAAGGAGATGCCATTCACATTGTGTTCCTTCAGGAATGAATGGTGCCCTCTGGAGTTGGCTGCTAGTTGTAAAAATAAGCTAATGGCTTCAGTAATTGCTGTTGGAGGAATATGCATTATGGCAATAGCCTTCTTCAGTTCCAATGTACAAATGATTGCCTTGACAGTCACTCTTTATTTAAAATTAGTTAGATGTATATAACAGCAAGACCAGAAAAAGTCTGTATTTTACAGTAGCTGAGGATTTCAAAGTTCCCAAGAGGAATGATGGGAGCTGTGTATGAAATTAAAATTTGCTTGAGGTTTCAGAACTAAGAGCACGGGAAATGGTCCAGTACAGCTTTCTCATCATTGCTGATTATGGAAGTGTTATAGAAAGCTGATTGCATTAGGCAGGGTTCCCTAGAGAGAGAGAACTAATTTATATATATATACACGCATATACACACACACACACATACACACACGTTATATATAATATATATGTATGTACTTTTTGTTTGTATTTTTGTATAAACTCCCATGTGTAAATATATATGTACACACACACACATATGTGTATATATGAGTTTATTAAGTATTAACTTACATGATCACAAGTTCCCACAATAGGCTGTCTGCAAACTTGAGGAGCAAGGAGAGCCAGTCCAAGTCTAAAAACGGAAGAACCTGGAGTCCAATGTTTGAGGGCAGGAAGCATCCAGTGTGGGAGAAAGATGTAGGCTGGGAGGCTAGGCCAGTCTCACCTTTTTATGTTTTTCTGCCTGCTTTATATTCGCTGGCAGCTGCTTAGATTGTGCCCACCAGATTAAGGGTGGGTCTGTCTTCCCCAGCCCACTGACTCCAATGTTAATCTCCTTTGGCAACATCCTCCCAGACACACCCAGGATCAATACTTTGCATCCTTCAATCCAGTCACATTCACACTCAGTATTAACCATAACATTTATCTTTCTAAAATAGAACAGAAAAATATCAATGATTGTAAAAAGAGACGCCTGATTAAATGCTATTAGAATAAAGAATACATGGTACATCTGTTGAGTCTCTTGGTAACATGACAAACATACATTGCTAACTGTGCGTAGGTTCTTTACATTTTAATTAATTATCCGTGATGTAAAAATCACTGGCCTTTAACAACAGTTTGATTTCAAACCCATTAATGAGGCTAAGGCAAAATGTGGCTTTAGTCTCTCAGCCCCATTGTGTATTCTTTATTGTGGTGAATATCAAAACAGCAGTTAATTATAGTAGTACCATTTCTGTTCTTCATTTCATTATCTCTGTCTTGCACTATTATTTTCTGTTGCTGCTGGCTATACAGCATCAGGCCTGGCACCAGCAAAGTATGAACACAATGCCAGCACTGCATTCAGCACAAGAATAGAAAGGCAGATGGCAGATTTTACTATTTATAGTTGTAGCCAATCTGCCTGAGGTGAGTCCTGCTGAAATGGTTCTTATCAAGAATGTTTTCATTTATTAAAGGGATAGGAAATGAAAGCCAAATAAAAAGCCTCAGTCCTCAGGACTCTGAGAGCAAAACTTTTGCTATAGATTACAAAGCAATTCTAAGTACTGAGTAGACATTTATGAACTGGAAAATTATATATTTAACTCTCTAGTCTCGAAGTAAAGACTTCAGGCCAGCAGTGACTTCACAGCAGAACTTGAGGAATTCATTGTTCAGTGAAGTTGTGCTGCCATAGCAACTGATGCAGAGTGAATTTTAATTGTTAAGATCAAAATAGGCTTATGATAAAAACTAATTATTTAACAACATCAAATCTATGAACTGAATTGTTTTTACTTTCTCACTAATCATTTCTTGACTGCTATAGAAACAGCATAAAATAACTCTACTTCACATTTAATTCTTTATATTGTTTTAAAAAATTCATTGTTTGAAACTCCAGTAAATATTTTAGAATATCAATTAGTATGTTGAGCTAAACATTGTGTTCAAAATTAAAATGGCATGTGAATAATCTAGCCTTTCTTATCCTCTAGGCATCTGATTTAAAAAGTGTTTTAGTCTCTGCTGGGCGCGGTGGCTCACACCTGTAATCCCAGCACTTTGGGAGGCTGAGGCAGGGAGATCATGAGATCAAGAGATTGAGACCATCCTGGCCAACATGGTGAAATCCCATCTCTACTAAAAAAATTAGCTGGGCGTGGTAGTGTGAACCTGTAGTCCCAGCTACTTGAGAGGCTGAGACAGGAGAATCACTTGAACCCAGGAGGCGGAGTTTGCGATGAGCTGAGATTGCACCACTGCACTCCAGCATGGTGACACGGCGAGGCTCTGTTTCAAAAAAACAGTGTTTTAGTCTCAAGAACATTGTGATGATAACTAATACACCCTATTGAAGAACTCAGGTGGTTCATGTAATCTGAAATACAGCAGTGAGTTATGATAGTGGCTAATTAAATTTATATTCCACAGAAAATAAAAACCTTAATTGTAGGCTAAAGAAATTAATTTGATTCAGTCATAGTGATTAAAGAAAAATATTTTGATTGGATCTATTGGAATCTAGCAGATTATTTAGTAATATTCTAAATTATTGCAAAGCATCTGTTTGTTTTAAATCATGGTAAAATCTGTCATGTGAGTTTATTGATTTTATTAGATGAAATGATTAGTTGATTGGAAATTTTCCTTTTTTCAATGGCTTATACTTTGATAGAAGAAGCTTATAGAAAACTAGGTTTGGAAAGGTGCAGCTACAGTCTAAATTTAGAATTAGATTTCTTGCTTTATGAATTTTATGTTCCTTTTCAAAATATAGCAAAAAAGCAAAAAGGACTTCTGGTTAGACACAAAGATATGCAGATAGCTCAGGTCTTTCCCAATGACTCTCCAAAAGTAAAGAGGTTTTTAAATAAACTTGCAAGGGCAAAGAAAATTAGTGAGGAGATAAGTAATAAAATTTGGAAGTTGGAAGGCAGGTGGATGAGAGCTAACTAATTTAGACCTGAGGAATCTCAATTATAAGTTTATAGTGGGGGAAAACTGACAAAAATCTGATTTATATACTAGCATCTTGTACAACTCAGAAATTGGAAACACTAGGGACTTTTGGAAGTAGGAGTTAAAGTGGGGGCTGGGTGTGGTGGCTCACGCATGTAATCCCAGCTCTTTGGGAGGCTGAGGCGGGCGGATCACGAGGTCAGGAGTTCGAGACCAGCCTGACCAACATAGTGAAACCCCATCTCTACTAAAAATACAAAAATTAGCCAGATGTGGTGACACGCACCTGTAATCTCAGCTACTCAGGAGGCTGAGGCAGGAGAATTGCTTGAACCCGGGAGGTGGAGGTTGCAGTGAGCCGAGATGGCACCACTGCACTCCAGCCTGGACAACAGAGCGAGACTCTGTCTCAAAAAAAAAAAAAAAGTAGTAGCTGATTTTCAAGATCCCATCCTCCTCATATAGCTGGGCCATCATACGGTAATGCCCCTCCTGCTTGGCAGAAGACTAAAGGCATATATTCTGTAGAGGGTAAACTATGGTTGCCAGGACCGTGGATATTGCAGAACAGCAGAAGGCAGAGGGCGGGTGTATTAGGCCATTCTTGCATTGCTCTAGAGAAATACTTGAGTCCAGACACAGTGATTCAAACCTGTAATCCCAACACTTTGGGAAGCCTAGGCAGGTGATCATGTGGCCCCAGGAGTTGGAGACTAGCCTAGGCTATATGTTAAAACCCCATCTCTAAAATAAATTAGCTGGGCATGGTGGCATGCACCTGTAGTCCCAGCTACTCAGGAGGCTTAGCTGGGAGAACACGGAAGGTTGAGACCTTGTCTTGAAAAGAAAAGAAAAAAGCAAAAAGAAAAGAAAAGACAAGAGGGGAAAGGAGGTGAGGGGAGGGATGGGAGGGAAAGGAAAAGAAAGGAAAAGAAAAGAAAAGAAAGAAAAGAAAAATACCTGAGGCTGCGTAATTTATAAAGGAAAGAGCTGTAATTGGCTTACAGTTCGGCAGGCTGTTCAACAGGAAGCATGATATTAGCTGGTGAATACTAGATTGAATCAGAGATAGTATATGGAATTTTTGCCTGTTGAGTGTTGAGAATTCAGTCTTCTGTTAGCCCTCAGCATATTGGTAATCAAGTATATATAATCAAGGCAAGAGACTAGAAGAGTTTTCTATGCCAAATTTAAGACGTCTAAGAAAGAAAGACTTACAGATTCCCTGGGAGTTCCCCAAGGATATAGCTCAGTCACATCATCCTTCAGTGAACACAATTGTCAACAAGCCCCATCCGTTCTACTGGCCTTCCGCTTAGCTTTTTGGTGTCGTATTCTTAAATATGAGCATAAAGCCAAATAGCATTAGGCACTGGAAGACAGCTAATATCATCTGGATGTGTGTCCCGGCCCAAATCTCATGTTGAAAAGTAATCCTCAGTGTTAGAGATGGGGCCTGGTGGGAGGTGATGGAATTATAGGAGCAGATTTCTCATGAATGATTTAGCACCATCCTCTTCATGCTATCCTCACAACAGTGAGTTCTCATGAGATCTGATCCTTTAAAAATGTATGACATTTCCAACCTCTCTCTCTCTCGTTCCTGCTCTGGCCATGTGACATGCTTGTTCCCCTTTCACCTCAGCCATGATTGTAGGTTTCCTGAGACTTCCCCAGAACCTAAGCACTTAGCTTTTTGGTGCCCTATTCTTAAATATGAGCATACAGCCAAATAACATTAGGCATTGTAAGACAGCATTTGACTTTCTTTTAGAGACCACAACAAAAAAATAAAAACAACTTGAATAACACAGACTATTCAAGGAAGGGGGAAAAAACATAAAAAGAAGCTAAACTAAAATTAATATCTGGGGAGATGATAGAATATGAAACTAAATGAATATTTTCAACATTTCTTTTATTGATTCATAGTATGTTATGTGTTTATGGGGTACATGTAAGTATTTTTACATGCGTAAAATGTGTAATGATCAAGTCAGGATATTTATGGTATCATCACCTTGATGATTTATCATTTCTATGTGTTGGTAACTTTTTAAGTCCCCTCTTCTAGCAGTTTTGAAATATATGATAATACTGTTGTTAACTGTAGTCACTCTAGTCTAATATCTAGTGTTAGAACTTATTTCTTCTATCTAGCTGTAGGTTTGTACCCATTCACTGACCTCTCTTCATTTCCACCTCCCACCATCACACTCTTCCCTGTCCCTGGTACCTCATTCTATTCTCAATTTCTGTGAGATCAAGTTTTGTAGCTCTCACATATGAGTGAGAACATATGGTATTTATCTTTCTCTACCTGGGTTATTTCACATGCCATAATGACCTCCTGTTACAATCACATTGCTGCAAATGACAAGATTGACTTCTTTTTATGGCTGCGTAGTATTCCATTGCATATATGTACCACATTTTCTTCATTCATCTGTCAATGGACAGTTAGTTTGATTCCATATCTTTGCTACTGTGAACAGTTCTGTGATAACTTGCAAGTACAGGTATCCCTTTGATATACTGACATCTTTTCCTTTGGACAGATAACCAGTAGTTGAATTGCTGGATCATATGCTAGTTCTATCATTTTTTTTTTTTAAAAGAAATCTCTATACTGTTTTCCGTAGTGGTTGTACTGATTTACATTCCCACCAACAGCGTATAAGAGTTTCCTTTTCTCCAGATCTTTGGCAGCATCTGTTATCTTTTGTTTTTTTAATCATAGCCATTCTACCTGGCGTAAGATGATAACTCTTTCTGATTTTGATTTCCATTTCCCTAATGATTAGTGATGTTGGACTTTTTTTTATATACCTGTTCGTCATTTGTATGTCTTCTGTTGAGAATTGTCTATTTGTGTCATTTGCCCATTTTTAATGGGATGTTTGTTTATTTATTCTTGAGTTCCTTGGGTATTCTAAATATCAATCTCTTGTTGAATGAATAGTTTGCATATATTTTTTCCTGTTCAACAAGTTGTCTCTTTACTGTGTTGATTATTTCCTTTGCTGTGCAGAAGCTTATTAGTTTAATATAGTCCCCTTTGTTTATTTTTTTTTTAGTTTTTTGTGCTTTCAAGGTCTTAGCTATAAAATCTTTGCCTAGACCAGTGTTCTGAAGTAATTTCCCTATGTTGTCTTCTATTAGTTTCATAGTTTTGGGTCTTACTTTTAAGTCTTTAATCCATCTTGAATTGATTTTTGTATGTGATGAAAGATAATGGTCCAGTTTCATTCTTTGGCATATGGATATCCAATTTTTCCCAGCATCATTTATTGAAGAGTGTGTCCTTTTCCCAGCGTATGTTCTTGGTGTCTTTGTCAAAAATCAGTTGGTTGTAAACAGGTGGATTTATTTCTGTCTTTTCTGTTTTGTTCCATTCGTCTTTTTGTCTGTTATGGTATTCCCATGCTGTTGTGGTTACTATGGTCTTGTAATATAATGTGATGTCAGCTAGTGTGCTGCCTCTAGCTTTGTTCTTTTTGCTCAGGATTGCTTTGGTCATTCTGGCTCTTTTTTGGTTCCATACACATTTTAGGATTTTTTTTGCTAACTCTGTGAAAAATTACATTGTATTTTTATAGGGATCGAATTAAATTTTAGATTGCTTTGGCCAGTGTGGTCATTTTAACAATACTAATTCTTCTGATCCATGAGCATGGGTTGCCTTTCCATTTGTTTATACCCTTTTCAATATTTTCCATCAGTGTTTTATAGCTTTTTTTGGTAGAGATTTTTCACTTCGTTGGTCAAATGTATTCTGAAGTATTTTATTTTACTTTTTAGCTGTTGTAAATTGGATTTCCTTGATTCTTTTTTGGCTATTTCATTATTGGTGTCTAGAAATGCTTCCGATTTCTGTTTGTTGATTTCGTATTCTACAACTTTACTGAATTTGCTTATCAACTCTAAGAGATTTTTTGTTGGACTCTTTTAGTTTTTCTAAATATAAGATCATGTCATCTGCAGAGAGGGACAATTTGACTTCCTCGCTTCCAATTTGTATGTCTTTTATTTATCTCTTGGCTGATTGCTGTGGCTGGAACTTCCAGTACTATGCTGAATAGGAGTGGTAATAGTGGACATTCTTATCTTGTTTCATTTTGTAGAGGAAAGGCTCTCAACTTTTTTCTGTTCACTATGATGTTAGCTGTGGGTTTGTCATATATGGTCTTTATTATTTGGCGGTATATTCCTTCTATGCCTAGTTTGTTGACAGTTTTTATCATGAATGGACATTGAATTTTGTCACATTTTTTCCTGCATCAATTGAAGTAATCATATGGTTTTTGTCTATCATTCTGTCGATATGATGTATCACACTGATTGATTTGCATATATTAAATCATTTTTGGATCTCTGGTATAAACTCCACTTGATCATGGTGTATTATCTGATTTTCATTTTCCTGATGATTAGTGATGTCGAACATTTTTTCCTATACCCATTGGTCATTTGTATGTCCTTTTGAGAATTGTCTATTCATTTCCTTTGCCCATGTTTTAATGGGCTTATTTGTTTTTCTATTGTCGATTGAGTTTCTTGCATATTCTGGATATTAGTCCCTTGTTGGATGAATAGTTTGCAAATATTGTCTGTTGTGCTGTTGAATTATGGTTGCTAATATTTTGTTGAGGATTTTACGTCTGTGTTTTTCAAAGATATTGGCCTATAGTTTTGTTGTTGTTGTTGTTATGTCCTTGTCTGGTTTTGATATCATGGTAATGCTGGCTTCATGAGATGAGTTAGGGAAAATTTGCTCCTCTTCAATTTCTTGGAATAGTTTGAGGAGGATTGGTATTAGTTCTTTGTGTGTTTGGTAGAACTCAGCAGTGAATCTCTTCGGTCTGGCTTTTCTTTGTTGGGAGACATTTTAATTACTGCTTCAAGTTCTCATTACTGGTCTTTTCAGGTTTTCTGTTTCTTCCTGATTTAATCTTGGTAGGTTGTATGTTTCTAGGAATTTATCCATTTTCTCTTAAGTTTTCCAGTTTGTTAGCATATCGTTATTTATAATAGTCTATTATGATCTTTTGTAGTTTTGTGGTATCAATTATAATGTCTCCTTTTTTGTTTTTTAAAAATTTGGGTCATATCTCTTCTTTTCCTGGTTAGTCTAGCTAGTAGTTTATCAATTTTTTCTTTTCAAAGAACCAATTTTTCATTTCATTGATGCTTTGCATTGCTTTTTTAGTCTCTATTTTGTTTAGCTCTGCTCTTACCTTTATTATTTCTTCCTTTCTGCCAATTTATGGTTTGGTTTGTTCTTGCTCTTCTAGTTCCTTGAGGTATATTGTCAGATTGTTTATTTAAAATCTTTTTACTTTTTAAATGTAGGTATTTATTGTTTTATATATCCCTCTTAGTACTGCTTTTGCTGTATCACACATGTCTTGGTATGTTGTTTTTCCATTTTCATTTCTTTCAAGAAATATTTTTTTTTTCCATCTGAATGTTTTTATTGACCTAGTGTTTGTTCAGGAGTATTTTATTCAACATCCCTGAATCTATGGTTTTCAACATTCCTCTTGGTTAAAACTTCTAGTTGTATTTCACTGTGGTCTGAGAAAACATATGATTTCTATTTTGTTTTCTTTTTCTTTTGAGACAGTCTCACTCTGTCGCCTGGGCTGAAGTGCAGTAGTGTGATCTCGGCTCACTGCAACCTTTGCCTCCTGAATTCAAGCGATTCTCTACTCAGCCTCCTGAGTAGCTGGGATTACAGGCACCTGCCACCATGTCTGGCTACTTTTTGTGTTTTGAGTAGGAACTGGGTTTCACTATCTTGGCCAGGCAGGCTGGTCTCGAACTCCTGACCTCAGATGATCCGCTGCCTTGACCTCCCAAAGTGCTGGGATTACAGGCATGAGCACAGCGCCTGGCCTATGATTTCTGTTTTTACAAATTAGTCGAGACTTGTTTTGTGCCCTAACCTATGGTCCATGATGGATAATGTTCCATGTGCTGATGAAAATAATGTCTATTCTGCAGTTATTGGATAACAATCTCTGTAAATGTCTGTTAGGTCCATTAGTCTAAAGTCCAGTTTAAATCCAATGTTTCTTTACTGATTTTCTGTCTAGATTATTTATCTAATGCTGAGAGTGGGGTGTTGAAGTCTCCCACTGTTGTATTAGAGTCTCTGTCTCCTTATATCTAGTAATATTTTATTAATGAATGTGGGTGCTCTAGTGTTAGGTGCATAAATTAATATATTTAGAACCATTATATCCTCTTATCCTCTTCCTGGAATAATTACTTTATCATTATATACTTGTATTTTTTTTTTCCTACTTTTTTTGATTCAAAGTCTGTCTTATTTGATGTAAGCACAGCTACTCTTGCTTGCTTTTAGTTTCCACTTGAGTAGACTTTTTCCATTCCCTTTACTTTCATTCTATACGTGTCTTTACAGGTAAAGTACATTTCTTGTAGACAGCATATAGTTAGGTCATTTTTAAAAATTCATTCAGTGAATCTATGTGTAGTAAGCAAAGAGTTTACTTCATTTATATTCTAGGTGGTTATTAATATATAACATTTTGTTCCGTCATATAGTCAGTTGTTTTTGGTTCTTTTGTATATTTTTTGCTCCTTTCTCTTTTCTTGTTTGTCATTGTGTTTTGGTGGTTTTGTGTAGTTGTACCTTTCTCCTCCTTATTTGTGCTTAAGTTTTATACATTTGCATATTTTCATGATGGTAGATGGTTGTCAGTTTGCTTCCAGGTTTAGGACTCCCTTGAGCATTTCTTGTAGGGCTGGTCTGTTGGTGATGAATTCCCTCAGCTTTTGTTTGTCTGGGAAAGACTATGTTTTCTTCATTTTTTTAAGGATAATTTTATTTGATATGGTATCCTTGACTGGCCATTTTTTTTTTTTCTTTCAGCACTTGGAATACATCATCCCATTTTCTCCTGGTCAGTAAGGTTTCTGCAGAGAAATTCATGTTAGTCTGATGGTTTTATTTATTTTTTTTAATTAGAGGTGACTAAACACTTTTTTTGTTTTTAGAAGTATTTCTTTGTCCTTGACTTTAGACAATTTGACTATAGTATGCCATGAAGACCTTTTTGTGTTGTGTTTGTCTGGGAATCTGAGAGTGTCCTGTGTCTGGATGTCTAAATATCTTGCCATACTTGTCTGTTATTTCATTAAATTGGTTTTCTAACCCTTTCTTTCTCCCTTTGCCATCTGGGATCCTGGTAATTCAGATATTTGGTCATTTTATGATGTCTCAGATATCACAAATACTTCACTCATTCTTTTTTGTTCTTTTCTCTTCATTTTGGTCTGTCTGATTTCAAAAGACCTTTCTTCTGCTGTTCTACTCTACTGTTGAAGCTATAGTTCCAGAACTTCTGTTTGGTTCTTTTTTTTTTTAATGATATCTATCTCTTTGGTATATTTCTCATAATGTCCTGAATTATCTTTTGTTTTTTGTTTTCAGAATTCTCTTATATTGCACTGAGCTTCTTTAGAATTGATAATTTTCATTTTCTGGGATTTCATGAATTTCCTTTTGATTGGGATGTTTCTGGGGGAATTATTGTGTTTCTTTGGAGGTATTATATTTCCTTGCTTTTCCATGTTTCCTGTGTTAGTACATTAATATCTATACATCTCATATAAAAGTTGCTTCTTTCAGTTTTTTGAATTTCTGACTTTTATAGAGGAGGACTTTTTCTGAAAGTGTATCTATGATGTTGGTTGGTTAGGACACTTTGGCTTTGATTCTGGGTGCAGGCTAGTAGTATAATCTTTGTATGATTTCTTCAACTGTAAACAACATCAGTGGTATCTGTGATTTCCAGTGACTTAGGGTGTAGTTATTAGTGGAGGTTGTGCTGGAGTTTTTATGGGGATTTGGATACCAAATAGTTCAGTATCTGGGCCCTAGTGGTGTCAGTGGTAGGTTTGGTGTGCCTGTTCCTGGGCCTCAGAGTTGCATACGCCAGCACTGATGTTGGCACGTCTAAGCGGGCCAATACTTGGGCCTCCAGGTGACTTACCCAGGTGTTGAAGCCTTGGTTCCAGCAAGTGGGCAGGTTCTCAGGCCTCTGGGCAGCTAGTGAGGCATGGGCAATGACAGTGACAATGGCGGGACAACCCTCTGGTTCCTGAGAAGTATGCTTTCATATTGGGTTGCTGCAATGGGATGAACAGGCCAGTCTCCAAGCCTGCAGGCAGCATATGCTTGTAGGTGTTAGACATAGTGGTATTAGTTGGATGGAAAGTCCCACCTTCAGGCTTCTTGGGGTAGTGTTCAGATGCCAACAACGGTGGACGGGGCTGGGTATTCCCCTGACCCCCAGACTCTGCTCTGGCACGGAGAAGGCAGAGCTTGGCCAGGTAGGCTTGTCCTTAGGCCCTCTGATAGTGAGTGCAGGTACCAGCCATGTTACACAGGAGTGGGTCAGTTCCCATGCTACTGGCAGAATGCTTAGCTGGTGGGAGGAAGCAGTTGTGCTGCTGCCTTGTGACTGGGGAGGGTGGGACTGCCTTCAGTGGCAGGCAGCCTAGGCCTCTCCAGTGGCAAGGCAGCAGCACCATGGCCTTGTCACTGGGTGTACTACTTGCACCTCAGCCCCAGTGGTGCTTGTGCCTCAGCCTCCTGTGCAGTCGCCCATGTTTGCTCATTTCTAAGCCACATAGCCAGTTGCCATGTTTCTCTTGAGCTTTAGCCCTGGCCCTGTTGGATTCCAGAACAGTATATAATCTGTTGTAGACAGCATTCAAAGTAGTACCTTGCTGTAGCTGTTTAGGTTTCAGGGAGTGTCTGGGACCCAGCATGAGCTCCTTCCCCTCCTTGGAGCAGTGCTGTTGCACAATCTCATGGCATCACCCTCTGTTAGTTTCAGAGCCTGTAAGGACTGAGGGGTTCTCCCAAAGCTAGGATTGCAGGAGTCCACAGTGGGAATGTGGACTACTGAGGATCTTTCAATTACTTTTTCCCCACACTGGGGAGTAGCTCTTCACTCCCAGCTAATCCCAGCCAAGGAGTCTGCCTCCCTTCCTTTTTCCTTGCTTTAGGTATTTCCTGTCACTTTCTGTTAAATTCCAGTGTTCTCTCTTGGATGATCTATTTGAAGTATGATTATTCACTCACTATTTTGGTTCTTCTTAGTGGAGGAAGCAAGTATGACAATCAAAACCAAGATTTTTATACATACATACATACATACATACATACATACATACATACATACATACATTCCTATAAGGAACATTCAGGGTATTAAAACCAGCTTGCGGAATTTTTTTAATCAGAAAAAATTTTTAATTGAATCTAATAAAGGATTACAAAATGAAGTTGAGGGTATCTCTAGAAAATAGTACAGAGAGATAGGAAATAGGATAGACAATAAAATTAGAGAACTCATAGCAGTAAAAAGAAGAGACTTGCTACACATTACCCCATGGGTGAATCTGAATACACAATTATTGAGTGAAAGAAACAAGGAGTATATAGTAGATGCTTTCATTTATGTGAAGTTTAAGAATAGATCACACTATGGTCATGGCCATAATAGTGGCTACTTATTAAAGATGGCTATAATACAGGTTGGTTATAACACAGGAAGATAGGTTGATTCATACGTCTATCAGAAGTGGTATAATACAGGAAGATAAATTGTGGTTCACCAAGTGTATACACATGGAAAAATTATTTGTGTTACATGCTTAAGTTTTGTTTACTGTGTATTATAAACACAATTGAAATAATAGAGAAGGAAAAAAAATCAGAGAATCAGTCTAAGATGCGCAACACTTCAACAATAAGAATTTCGGAATTAGATAAAAATAAGAAAAATATAGAGCAGAAAAAACAGAAATATATCAAGGATGTTTTCTGGTATTGAGGACAAGTATTCAAAATGAGAGGGCACACTAGTTATCCAGCATATTGGATAAAATTCGATAAAAATGACTGTGTGGCTTAGATACCAGCCAGGGGCAGCTGGTCACATCTGTAGTTCAAGCTACTTGGGGAGCCAAGGTGGAAGGATTGCTTTAGGCCAGGAATTTGAGGCTGTAGTGTGCTTTAATCACACCTCTGATTAGCCACTGCACTCCAGCGCAGGAAATATGGTGAGACACTGTCTCAGGGGGGGAGAAAAAAAAAAGATATACGAAAACATATTATTGAGTAATTGTGAAACCCTAGGAACAAATAAAAGATCTTGCAAGCTTTCCAGATGAGAAAAAAATAGGTTTTGCTATTCAATAGAAATACTGGAAGAAAGGAGACAATGGAACATCACCTTCAATATCTGAGAAAAAATTATTTCCAACCTACAGTTTTATACCTAGCAAAATTACCAGTTATGAACATCTTCATTCACCTTTTCTCAAGAAGCTACTATAGTATTTTCACTGCCAAAAACAAGAAAACAAGTAGAAAGGAAGACATAAGATATAGGAATTAGAAAATCTAGTATGAGTGAGAGAGGTGAAAGGAACCCTTGGGAAGAGGGAAAGGAAAATTCCAACTCAATAGCTGAATAGAGGGCCTATTGAGAAAGCAGTTTAGATCAGAAGTCAGAAGGATCACAAGAGATTTTTTTTTTTTTTTTTTGAGACAGAGTCTTGCTCTGTCACCCAGGCTGGAGTGCAGTGGTGCGATCTCAGCTCACTGCAACCTTTGCCTCCCGGGTTCAAGCAATTCCCCTGCCTCAGCCTCTTGAGTAGCTGGGACTAAAGGCGTGCACTACCACACCTGGCTAAGTTTTGTATTTTGAGTAGAGATGGGGTCTCGCCACATTGGCCAGGCTGGTCTTGAACTCCTGACCTCATGATCCACCCGCCTCGACCTCCCAAAGTGCTGGGATTACAGGCATGAGCCACCGCACCCAGCCAGATGTTTTTCAAGAAGACGAAATTGATAAATATTGAGAGTATTTAAACATATTCAGAGAAGATTTATAAAACTGGGGGAGAGTTTTAGTACATAGAAAACGGAAAACAAAAAAACAAGATAGGTATGAACTGTGGAGGAAACTGTGAGAAATGGAATGGAAAGACAATAGTATATTATATTATCCAGCTATGAATGGGTTATGTAACTACTATGACTATTAATATAAATATCTCATCCAGATAGTGTGAATACTATAAAGCAGCAAAGAGGAGTTAATCACAGATATATAAAAAACATAATGGGGAGTAAGCAAAACAAGTTGCCACTAATACTACTTATAACAAGTTTTGTTATATTTCTAAAAACGCATAAAAAACTATAGAATATAACATGATAAATATCCATATATCCACAACTAAGCTTAAGAAATAAACATTATGGCCAGGTGTGGTGGCTCACGCCTATAATCCCAGCACTTTGGGAGGCCGAGGTGGGCGGATTACAAGGTCAGGAGATCAACCATCCTGGCTAACATAGTGAAACCCCGTCTCTACTAAAAATACAAAAAAAAAAAAAAAAGAAAAAATTAGCCAGGCGTGGTGGAGCAGTCTTGTAATCCCACCTACTCGAGAGGCTGAGGCAGGAGAATCGTTTGAACCCAGGAGATAGTTTGCAGTGAGTCAAGATCCCGCCACTGCACTTCAGCCTAGGTGACAGAGTGATACTCCATCTCAAAAACAAACAAACAAACATAATGGAATCCTCCCATGTGCTCCCCTCTGGTACAATTGCTTTTCATCTTTGTCTGAAGGTAACCACTGTTTTAAAGTTCATACTTGACATTCCTGCATACGTCTTTATACTACATACAGTTGACTCTTTAGCAACGTGGGCTTGTACTTCGCAGGTCTGCTTACATGCAGATTTCCTTTTACCTCTGCCACCCCTGAAACAGCAAGACCAATCCCTCCTCTTCCTCCTCCTCCTCAGCCTACTCAGTGTGAAGATGATGATGATGATGATGATCCACTTCTATTTAATAAATAGTAAATATATTTTCTCTTCCTTATGATTTTCTTAGAGTTTCTTTTCTCTAGCTTACTTTATGTGACAATGTAGTATATTATACATATAACATACAAAATATGTGTTTTTGTTTTGTTTTTGTTTTTGAGATGGAGTTTTGCTCTTGTCACCTAGGCTGGAGTGCAATGGTATGTTCTCAGCTCACTGCAACCTCCGCCTCCTGGGTTCAAGTGATTCTCCTGCCTCAGCCTCCCAAGTAGCTGGGATTACAGGTGCATGACACCATGCCCAGCTAATTTTTTGTATTTTTATTAGAGATGAGGTTTCATTATGGTGGCCAGGCTGGTCTCGAACCCCTGACCTCTGGTGATCCACTCGCCTCGGCCTCCCAAAGTGCTGGGATTACAGGCGTGAGCTACCGTGCCTGGCCCACAAAATATGTGTTAATCAGCTGTTTATGTTATCCCCAAGGCTTCTGGCCAGTAGTTGAGTTTTTGGGGAGTCAAAAGTTATACATGAATTTTTGACTGTGCATAGGGCCAGTGCCCCAACCCCTGCATTGTTCAGGGGTCAATTGTGTGTGTATATGTATTTCTGTCCCTAATCAATGTTTAGCAAGTTGACTGTTTTTAAACTCCCCCTGCAGTTATTCATGGGGATTACATTCCACGACCCCCAATGGATGTCTAAAACTATATTAGTACCAAATCCTGTATATATTATGTTTTTTCCTATACATATGTACCTATGATGGTTTAATTTATAATGTTTGCATAGGAGATTAACAACAATAACTAATAATAAAGTAGAATAACTAGAGCAGGCCGGGAGAGGTGGTTCATGCCTGTAATCCTGGCACTTTGGGAGGCCGAGGCGGGCGGATCACCAGAGGTCAGGAGTTCGAGACCAGCCTGGCCAACATGGTGAAGCCCCGTCTCTACTAAATACAAAAATTAGCTGGTCATGGTGTTGTGCACCTGTAATCCCAACCACTTGGGGGCTGAGGCAGGATAATTGCTTGAACCTGGGAAGTGAAAGTTGTAGTGAGCCGAGTTTGTGCCACTGTACTCCAGCCTGGATGACAGAGCAAGACTCTGTCTCCAGAAAAAAAAAAAAAAAGAATAATTAGAATAGTATGCCAGGATCACCAAACTTTTTTTTTGTACTTTGGAGCAATTATTAGGGAAAATAAGGGTTACTTGAACATAGCACTGTGATACTGTAATAGTTAATCTGATGACAGTCGATCTGATGACAGTTGAAGAATAACCCAGAGGGTGCCTAAGGGTTAGTATATACATCGTGGTTTGATTCATTGAAGTTATGCTCACATCATGGTCAAAAGATGAAAGTGGAATGGTTTCTATTTCCTTGTTCTCAGGAAAAAATACAAGTTTTTGAATGCCACTCTTCAACTTGACACTTGATCTGTTGCAGTTAAGACAATTTGCGTACATCTTTTAGGTATAGCTGTAAAATTTTCTCTTTTGAAATGTCATGAGTCAAAATTGAGCTGTGTGAAATAAAAAAATAAAGAATTTGTGTGTGTGTGTGTGTGTGTGTGTGTGTGTTTTAATGAAAATCTCTTCGTATATTGGAATTTCATGATGGTCTAGGAGGCCTGAAACTCTGCAGGTCTAGATTGTGAGGATCTCTGAGAACTGCATACTCTGCATATTATAGGTACTCAATCAGCAATGATTGCTGGTGGCATAGACTGCACGAGCTACATAATAGCCAGCAAGCAAAGATGCCCAATTAGTTGGTGAATGATTTACCAGGGGAAGTCTATTTTCAGCCTGGGTAGTTACTATTAAGAGAGGATCCTAGAAGCTGCACTTTTTGCCTGCTAGGTGTTCAGAATACTTTTGAAAGAACTGAAGTGTTCAGTTCAGTGGAGACATCTTGGATCGTCTATATTTACAGCCCTTCATTTCCCAATTTCTTC
This sequence comes from Macaca nemestrina, assembly GCF_043159975.1. Lineage (NCBI taxonomy): Eukaryota > Metazoa > Chordata > Mammalia > Primates > Cercopithecidae > Macaca > Macaca nemestrina. The sequence goes on from NC_092125.1 coordinate 32,369,039, forward strand.
AACCTTTTTCCTTCCTGAAAGTCACACTTTCATAGTTTAGGGGAAATAATTAGTTTTATAAAACATTCAGTTCCTAAAAGATTAATAATTCCAAAGGAAAATATATTAGTTGTAGTTATGAAAAATGTAATGACAACAGGCTGTCAGCTTTCAGAATTGCTTCTTAGTTTTTCATTAAAATAGAAAAATCAAAATGTCCCATGAGTTTTATAGAAAAATTGAGCATATTTTAATATTAAGTTAAACGTGTATAATTTTATAAGAACAAAAAAGGTTTGACCTTGAAAATTTTTTTCTTCAGTTTTAATCTGTTAACAGGACAGTGCCTGCACATTAGTAGGCACTTGGTGAAGATTTGTGAAATGAATGTGATAGCATCATGTTATTGGAATTCATCATTGCTGAATTAATGTAGATTTGTGTTTTCTGTAGGAAATCTTGTCCTTATCTCACCCCAGGTTTTTACCATAACATTTTTTTCCTCTTTGCAAATATCTTTTGATTGGTATTTTAATTATTGATAAGGTGTGCACTTGGAACATTTATTCAAAATGAATAATTCCAGTGTCAGGGGGAAAAAAAAACCCTGGAAATTTAATGTATGGCTTTTTTTAAGTATATATATCACTTTTTTTCCCAAAGAACTGTTTGAAAGTGAAGTATTCCAAAGTAAAAACAATTTTAACTTTCTGCAACTGTGTATATGTTTGTGTGTGTGAAAAAAAGATGGAAAAAGGGAAAGATAGAAGAAGGAAGGGTTGGGAGATTGAGGGAGGGAGAGAGAGTAGAGAAATGTGCTTTCTATGAAATTTTGACACGTTTCCAGGATAACTGAGAATGATAAATTAAGTAAAAAGAAAAATAAGCATTCTTATTTTATGTGGGAAGAATTATGCTTTTTTTCCTTTTAAAAAATTGGTTTCTATGAAAACAAGCAATAATAGCTTTAACAAATACATAATAATTTTTAGATCAAGCTGATAACTGCTTTTAGATAATGCCTAAGTCACTGATTAGAAGGGAAAAACCATCTTTGGAAAAGATCTTTTGGAAATCATCTTTTGTGTATAATATTAAAATCAAAATTTTTCATAGTCGCTTCAAGGAAATTTTCTAACATTAGGAAGGGAAATATTATTAATTATTTTCAGCAGAAAGTAGAGTATCTGCATTAATGACAAATATGTTTTTACCTTAGACCTTTTAAATAATTTTTTCCTTTTAATAGAGAAAAGGACACATTTAGATATTGGATGTTTATTTTACACTTCAAAACAGTCTTCTTTGGGAAAAAAATAGGCTGAAAATTGTAAAACCAACGAAATTTTAAAGTTGTAGAGCATAAGTAGATACTGACAATTTTTCTTGCCACATCTGAAGTTGGTTGTTTGACTTAAAAGGCCAACAATCTCATTTATTGGTTTCTTTGCAGTAGTTGGTTGCCTTTTCTCTCTCCTACACCAAACTATAAAGATAATTTCATGAACCTCTTTTTAGTTGAGCTTTTGTATTTTGCTAATTTTTCTGACTTAGATGAAGTTTCAATTAAAAATAGACTATAAACTTATATGTGGGTGGCAGTTGAATGAGTTGCTATGACAGTTCATATTATGAGGTTGAACCAAATGCAAAGTAGCTTAACAGAATTTGAGAAACATAGAGCTATATCAGTACTAATGATTACCCTTCTTTAACCTATGCTGGGTAAAAAGGAACATGCCTTTCTCTCAGGGTACAAAAGTTTTACTGGAGAAATCAGTGGAGCCTGTAACCCTTATCCTATGGCTACTAAGAGCCTATTTTCCTAAGGAACACCCCTCTTTCCCACTTGTGGATATTGGTAAGAGGTCTTGGGAATATCAAGTCTGGTCTGTATTTTCCCATCCTCTACAGGTAATCTCAGAAGAGGTGCTTAATAAATGCTATACACCATCATCCAATTCTTGCTCCTCCTATTCCTGAAAGTTTAGATTTTTTTCTTCCTTTATGGAATTTTCTTAAACTGATTCTGCCATTTTCTGGACTCCATATTTCTCTTTTTTAATTTTAATTTTTATTTTTTTTTTTGAGACAGAGTTTCACTCTTGTTTCCCAGGCTGGAGTGCAGTGGCGCTATCTCGGCCCACTGCAACCTCTGCCTCTCATGTTCAAGTGATTCTCCTGCCTCAGCCTGCCGAGTAGCTGGGAATACAGGTACATGCCACCCATGCCTGGCTAATTTTGTATTTTTAGTAGAGATGAGGTTACTCCATGTTGGTCAGTCTAGTCTCGAAATCCTGACCTCAGGTGATTCACCCACCTTGGCCTCCCAGAGTGCTGGGATTACAGGTGTGAGCCACCATGCCCACCCCTGGACTGTATTTCTCAATGGAGGCTTGGAGTGTTGCAGTGTATCTGTGCATAGACCAAGCAGTTTTAATAGTCTATTATTAATGTGCCATTGGACATTAAGCTTTGGTATTGAGCAGGAAGGCAAACAGCATTTTACTGGCCTCTATTTTAAGAAAAGGTTTCCATTTACAGAACACTGGCAACTAAAAATAGAAAAAGGAGAATTAAAAGGAGGAAAGTTGGCAACTCTATTTTTATTAGGAAATGGCTAATAAAATTTATTTGGATAATGACAATTCAGATATTGGAGAAAGTATACAAGCATTGGGTTTATTTTCTCATTTCTAGGAGGAGCTGTGGGTAGAAGAAATTGACAGGTTTCATTCTCCTGTCTGTAATAAACGCTTTCAAAATAAAATGTTGATTGTTCAGAATGAAAATATGCACAACCAGAGTTGAACAACTACAGGTTTCACAGAGGAAACAGAAACCTCTGTTTATTTTCCCTAAGTCACAGTAAAGGCTTTTGATTCTTCTTGAGGAAGTAGGGTTACCATTCCTCTAATCAATCATGTGTATTTTATATATGCTATATTCTGCTTGTAACCTATATTTTAATTTCATTTAACACATCCTTGTGAACATTTTCCCATGCCTCCAAATATTTTCTATAACATAATGATTGCATAATTTTTTATCATAAGGCTGTTACGTATTTCACATTTTTTCTATTAGAGTACTACTTCTGAATATAATTTTTGATGTTCTACCATGAAGTTTACAATCATTTTTTACTTTTTAAAATACTATATGCTGAGTTTTTACAATGACATACAAAGAAAACATTTTTGCTTTTGTTTTTCTCTCTTTTAATTACTGCATGCTGGGAAAGAAATAGTTCCAGAAGCCCACTTTAAGTATCTGAGGTGGTAAACTTCTAAAAACTGTGTTCTTGATAAAGGCTAGTAGAACTTAATGGACCACTCATACATAGCCTTTGTATATTTTTACAGATTACTTTTAACTTTGATTATTTGCTCTACCATCATTATTAACAACATTACTTAGTGTCTTAGTCTATTTTGTGTTGCTATAAAGGAATGCCTGGGGCTTGTTAGTTTATAAAGAAAAGAGAAAGCTCAGAGTTCTACAGGCTGTACAAGCAGCCTGGCACCAGCATTGGATTGGCCTCTAGTGAGGGCTTTTGTACTGCATCAAAACATGGTAGAGAATGTCAAAGGGAAAGCGAGCATGTATGAAGAAGGACCAAATCCAAGAGGCATCTTGCTTTTATAGCAACCCACTCTCAGGGGGAACTAATCCATTCCTGTGAGAACAAAATCAGTCTCTCCAGAGTGGAAGCTCACTGCCACAAGGAGGGCACGAAGCCGTTCAGTAGGGATCCACTTCCCACTAGGCCCCATCTCTCACTACCACCACACTGGAGATTAAATTTCAACCTGATATTTGGTGGGGACAAACAAACCATATCCAAACTATAGCACCTAGATTCTAGGAAGATTGGATCCGGTCTCCTTGTTATGCCTCACAGGCAGAAAGTAGCTGCTTGATAAGTTTTTTGTTTTTAGTTTGTTTTTAATGATTCAAGAAAGGAAATAAGTAGGGAAGGAAGAGAAGAAGCAAGATTATTTCTTAACAGGTGCCTCATTTTCAAACTCCATCGTGATTAAATTTAACTTGAAAAGTCACATTTTCTCTAAATCTTATTTATAACTTTAAATTATACATTATGTAATTAGGTTGTAAAAATTCCTGTTTAACTTGAAAATTCTCTTTTAAATATTTATGACCCTTATTATTAAGATACAGTTTTTGAACTGTATTTTTATGTTTTGATAAAGATTTTATTGAAAATAAAACTTTTATATAACTAATGTGACCCTAAGGAGGACTTTTGAATATTATAATCTTATCTGGAGATACTGATATATTAGGTTTGTAAGTGGTTTACCATTCATTAAGAAATGTTACTTTGAAACCAGTACCTTTAGACTAAATAGACATAAACATATAAATGTGAAATTTATATTCACATTCAGATAAAACAACATTAACTCTTTGGCCCACTGAATCCAGAGCCAGTCTTGTCAGCACAGCAGGGGTTGCCTTTGGTGTCCCTCCATTACTTTACACAAGGTAACTCTACCAATCTCCATGCACATGCTACTGCTTTGTACGCAACATCAGTGCATGCATGCTGCCCAACTCATTAGTGTTCACCGAAGTAGTTAGAGATACCAGAAGGACAACCCAGAGGCTACTGCTAAGCATTCTTTTGAAATTTTGAAGGTTGGGGTATCTCCTACTCTGCCCATTGTTACCATGGCTCTGAGCACAGTCTCACTTTTCACCTAATTAAATCCTTGATCAAAGAATGGGATCCTTAAGTAGAATGGACAGATTAGTTCTTTCTCTTAATGAGAAATAGAAAAATTGTGATGTCATTTCATGTATTTACTGCTAGAATCATTTAGTCAATAGATATGTACTGAATATTGTCTACACGCCAGAAACTGTGTTAAGTACTTGGGATACAGTTATAACCAAGACAGTCCTTGAGATGCTATGAGTTGAGGGGAGTTATACATAAACAGGAAACCAAGAAGTTATGATATAATATGGTAAGTGTTGAGCTAACAGTGTATAATATTCTATGGGAGCTGATAGGATAGGCATCTTATCAAGTCTTGGCAGAAGGATGAGGAAAGACTGACTACCCTTGCCTTACCCCTAACATCTATCCCATTAATCCCCCCCTTTCCCTTTTTTTTCTGTAATTGCCATGTTTTAGACATTCCTACTTAGATTATTACAACCATATACAGTACTTCTCAGACATATCCACCTTAGAACTCTCCACAGCCAGCAAAGAAGAGGAAGCTAGTTATATGGAGAGAGGTGTAGAGTGGTGCTACCTTAGAGCATAATGCTAATGATCTGCCATCGTGTGAATTTTCCATATTATTCTGCATTGTTTGTGGTCATTGTGGAAAAGTATGATTCTGATGCACGTATAAGATCTTTTAAAGAACACAAAAAAAGTTATGATTTTTTCAACTCTAAAATCTTCCAGTGAAACTAACTTTTAAGGAAGATCTTCCAAGAGTATCTAGTGGCTTCACATACCCTCTATGCAGCAGTATTGTTCAATAACGACTCATCCAGTTAGTTACTCTCTTCCTTAGTCAGCCTTTTAAAAATGCTGCCAGATGACTCTCCTTGAAGCTCACATTGTTATGCAATTTTCCCTATTTTCCTTAGAAACAAATTCTGAAGTCCTTAGCTTGCCTGGAAATGCTCTCTACAATCTGCCCTGAACCTCCCTTTCCAATCTTAGACCTCATTTCTCTCGTCATGCGTGCTGTAGTACAACAATGTCTGAACCCTACTTTGGGAAAACCATTTCTTCGCTTATGTTGGTACTTCCGTTTGGAATGCACACTTCTCTTTGCTGTGAATATTTGAACTATTTCTAAAGTCCGGATCAAATGCCTAGTCCCTCTTAGGCTTTCTCTTGCTTTTCAACCTGGGAGTAATTTTTCTCTTTTTTGGTTTCTTTGTAAATCTGTTCTGCATTTTATTAGTATTTAACCCTTCCCTGACAGTTCTTCACACATCTTTTTGTTCTCTGCCAGAATATAAACTATATAAGAATAATCTTTTACATATTCCCAAACCCAACATTGTCTTCTCTGTATCCTGTATAGTTTGTGCCCCGTAAATGTCTACTGAATTGAACTTAAACTTTGAAGTATAACCCTATAGATGTACCACTAATCTAGGGACATTTATATTCTCTTTCAGTGCTACCGTGTACTCTTTGAAGTGCATCCGGACATTTAATTTTTCTATTTCTTATTTTTTTTAACCCACAAGGTGGTTATAATATTTCACTCTGCACTATAAAATTGTTATGTTATTTATCAAAGAACTACTCTGAATTCCCTGGGAGAAAAATGGTCAAATATACGAAAATCATTATAGAATTTCACTTCTGACATATGGTACAACCTAGAGATAATTTTTTTTAAATGCCAAGTAATCTGGAGCTATAAGTTCCGTAATACCACATAGGTATATATGTGTATGGATGAGTAATCTTTCATGTTTATAACCTCATTTTGTAATGTGACAGTAGGCTATGGTAAATTTGTCTTCTAATTTTTTAGGAGGACAGAATTGTTACAGAAAAACATTTTAGTTTAGTGTGTTGAGAGTCTAGGCACTAGAGATAGACTGCCTACGTTCAAATCACTCTTTAGTCTTTTGTGTGATCCCGGGCGTAATGCTTTGGTTTTCTCATTTATCAATCAGAATAATAAGAGCTCCTATTTACAGTATAGTTTTCAAGAATAAATTATCTAATACTGGCCCATAGTAAATACATATTCATTATTATTTTTATTATATTTTCATGGATAAATCATACAGAGGCTTAGTTGGAGGCTAAACTTAGTGGTAAAGAACTTAGAATCAGATAAACCTGGGTTTTAATACTCACTCTTCCTGTTGCTACCTAGGTAGTTTTGTAGAAGTTACCTAATTGCTTCCAAGCTTCTGTTAGATTTTTTGAGAATTGAATGACATAGTACATTTTGAATGCTTAACATATTGCTTTGTGCATGGTATTATTTAATAGATATTAGCTTTGGTTATACTTGCAATGTTCTGTTATTTCTCTTTTTCACACATGTTGCTTCCAATCTATTTGGCATTTATTTTAGCATTAAAGTAGAAAGTTTTCAGTAGAAAGGAGTTCTGTATAAAGAAAAAAAGAATCTTAAGAAGATAAATCTAAGTGGAAATTTAAAGAAAATAAGGCTTTTTTAGACCTAGCCTGTAAACTCTTTTAGACTCTTGAATTTGATATTCCACTAGCTCTTCTGAGTATTAGGAAAAAAAGTTCTTTAAGCTGCTCTAAAGTTGGGTCTGGAGGCAATCCTTAAAAAGTGGAAGCTGGAAAAATTTCACATCTTTAGATCAATGGCATCCAAACTGAAGAGTATATTATAACCAAGTGGGTGAGAGAACATATTAGACCACCTACTTACATATATTTTCTCTAAAATTATTTAAAGTACAGGTTGATAGTAGTGCATGTAGGTAACCTATTAGGTATAAATATATTGAGATAGTGACTCAGTTTTATTTTTTAAAAATATACTATCAAACCACTGCTCTAGAGAATGGCTATATTAAGCCAATGTTTTAGTATAAACAAAGTTTAGATATTTGTCATTCATATAATTTAGATAACAGTGCTGTAAATTATCAGCTCTTTGCTTTCCTGTAATGTGCCATTTGTGATAAGGGGGAGTAGGAACTTTGCTCTGAATCCTTTTCCATAGGAGGTGCTTTTAAAGATGCCTCTTTCAGTCCTGGTTAGGTAAGGGAATTAGAACCATTAGAATTGCTTTATAAAAATTGAGGAAAAGGATGATAGAAATGATTTGTTTAGCTATCTGTTTTCAGTGACTTGCATCCTTTTCATTAAGATAAAACAGTTAAATTAAGACAAGACCAATAGAGATTTTATTAAGTTCACTTTTAAAAAATGAGTTTTGACATAGAGATTTAAAATTAAACAGACCTATATTCAAATCTTCATTCTTGATCTTGCTAGCAGTGACGTTTCTTTGTGAGTAAAAAGTTAGGGGTATAATAACAGTAGCCTTCTCCTGCTACCACCTGGCATTTAGCAGACCAGTTCTCAGTGAATATAAGCATTGATTATTTTTAAGGTGGTAGAGCTGATGAAAAGAGCAAGTAAACCTGGGTGCGGTGGCTCACACCTGTAATCCTGGTACTTTGGAAGGCTGAGGCAGGAGGATCACTTGAGCCTACGAGTTTGAGACAAGCCTGGGCAATGTAGTGAGACCTCATCTCTACCAAAAAAAAAAAAAAAAAAATTAGCTGGTTGTGATAGTGTGTGCCTGTACTCCCAGGTACTCAGGTGGCTGAGGTGGGAAATCACTTGAGCACAGGAGGTTCAGGATGCAGTGAGCTGTGACTGTGCCACTGTACTTCATCCTGGGCAACAGAGTGAGACACTGTGTTGTCTAAAAAGAAAAGAAGAAAGAAAAGAAATGTATCTTATACCATAGAGCTTAACTTTCTTTAAATGTGTGTAAATGAAAGTAATTCTGTGCTCTTTTAGACATGGGGAATTTCTCTGCAAAGTTTGGATATGGAGTCATTGTATTTGTATTTAAACTGACCTTAGATGTATCAATTTATTACCTATTACATAGTATTTGAAAATAATTACATTTATTTTGTCTTTTAGCAACAGATGAAATTTAGTCTTACACCCAGACAGACTATTCACCTAATTAAATATGAAGGGTCTGTGAAGGTCTCCATGACACCCTGTAACCAGCTGCAATTTGACATTAGACTGGATGTTCTGATTACTTACACTTTTTGTTTTAGTTCTTTTCCTGAGCTTTAATTGTACAAATATGTCCTAAAACACCAACTTATTAAGAGGCTTAATGCCTGTTAAATGCATCAGTGCTCTTGGCAGCTTAGCATGAGTGCTATCTTTGCATGGGAGGTTGCAGTTTAGAAGCAACTTTATGGATCAGTTCCCAGGTTGATGTTGCATATGTTCATTTTACAACCTGTGTGCATAATCTCTCAGGGTGAAGGTAATTAAGAGAAAGCATGAGCTACAGAATTGAAGCCAAGTAATCTAAGATTCTGTTTTTAAACTCTTTGCTATATAACATTAATTAAGTTGTTTACCTTCTTAATTTATCCATTTGTAAAATGATAGCTTTTGTTGTTAAAGTGCTTTATAACCCTTACATTACAAGTTCTGTCTACCATATATTTAAAACTATGGATAGAAATAATGAAGAAACTCTGAACTTGCTTTTGCTTATATATGGATATATCATATTATATGCTTAAGATTGGAGATAAATTTTATAACCTGATTTTCTCATGGCAGTGTACAAATGAAATTATTCTGTAAGTTTTTCAAAACAGTAAAATCACTATTTTTCATCTTTTTGTGAGATGTACTTTTTTCATACCCACAGAAATTTGCAGAGGGCTTCTGCATACCACCCAGCTTCCAGTATTTCAGTATTTGGCTAGGTTCCCCTCATTTTGCTTAATTATTCATTTTGGTTGGAAAGTTTACTACTGAAACTTCAGATTCTATATACTTACCACTTTTCTGATTTTTAAATTTAACATTCAGTAATTATTTGATGTTATTTTAGCTGCATAGGTTTAAGTAACACTAAAAGTATACCTGAATTTCTAGGTAACATATTTATAAGCTTAGTTAGAAGTATCAAAAAGCACTTAAAAAATAATTTAAAACTACAGTAGTGATCTAAAGTTTTTAATGATTTTTCAACTATGAAAATGTTTTACTATTGTGCTTATCCCATGAAGATTTAAAAATTTAGTGGCTGATACCTGAAATAGTATAGGTAGATAGGATACAGCATATGTTATTTTCAGTGTATCTAAAGCCATGTCCTTGGGTCCTGTGTAAATGCAAAGTGGATACTGAAAACTGGATTAATGCCATCAGATTCATCTGATAGGTTATATCCTACTCAAAAATGACAGGAAAACCAAAGGCTACTATGTTAGCAATTTCTGCTGACACTTATTGGTATCCTGTACCCTCTACTTCTTAAACAGATTACATTTTTTTCACTATACTAGTAGATCTCAAAAGGAGATAGAAGAAGCAGGGTTTTTTCCCCCAGGGTAGAGCATTGTTTTGACTATTTCTATTTTTTCATAATGTAAATTATAGAAAGTAAAACTCAACAAAATTTTCTTTCAGAGGATGGGAAAGTGGTGGCTGTAGGTACTTGAAAGATAACATAAGAAAGCATTAAAAGAGGAGACTGGATTTTAAACATTGGAGTGCAGTCCTATTTAGATATTCTAACATAGTATTCTGGTAAAGAGAAAAGCCACTGCAAGTCGATGCAAAGTTGGCCACCATTCCAGGCTAAATTTTAGAAGGATGTAGAGATGAATTAAAAATCTGAGACTTTTAGTAATAGCTCTTGAGATCTCAAGAAATGGAACAAGCTGAAGAAGTAAAACTATTAAAAAGCCAAGCCAACTTGTTGCTGAATTCCCTAAACCAAGAATAATTTCAGAAGCTTAATTTTTTTCCTACAATTAGTACAGAAGAATGAACATTGCCATTAAATAGGGGTTGTGCACTATACCAGTCTGAAACCCTTGAGATTAAAATTAGCTAGAAGACAAGCTATAGAAGACAAGACAGTTTATAATCCCTTCCTTCAACCTCTCCCAACTTAGGTTTTGGAAATAATCTTATGATAACTGAGGGTAAGCCAGGTGCAGTGGCATTCCCTGTAGACCCTGCTACTTGGGAGTCTGAGGTGAGGATTGCTTGAGCCCACAAGTTCAAGGCTGCAGTGCACTGTGATCATGCCTGTAAATAGCTACTACACTCCAGCCTGGGCAGCATAGTGAAACCCCATCTCTAACAATAATAATAACATTTTAAAATAAATTATTAAAATTTCACATTTAGAATTATTTTTGTGCTACAGTAATTGGTACCTCGCTCACTTAAAATGGTAACACTAGTTGAGAATTATACCTCCAGAAATATATATCTAGATAATCCATTATGTTGTCTCTAGCAGGTTTTTCTGAGGAAAAACCAAAAGGAGGACTGGTAATTAAAAGTAGTTAATTTTTACATTCAAGAAAGGAAAAGACTTCTTTGAACAAAGTCCCAAGTCATGAATAAGTAATCACCAGTAATTAGAAATCACTTTTGATCAGTACACATGATGTGAAAATCAGCCAATCAGTGACAGCCTTACTCCTGTGGCCATGCTTCTGAAAATCATTCAGTCATCAACAGCCTCACTCCAGTAACTATCTTCCGCATATCTGCAAATCAATGATAGTCCTAGGCTTCTGAGAGTCAGCCAGCGACTACTCCTATATGTTCTGCATACTGACTCATTATTTGTCATTAAAAATTCAATGGACAAAAGAACAAAGTATGTCTGATGTGGCTGCTTTAGAGGCCAGGATCTAAATGGACCCAGGATCTCTAGTTAGCACCTGATAGAACTTTTAGACAGAAAGTCAGCAAGGATATAAAAAAGATCTGAATAACACAACCAACCTACAAAATCTAATTGGCATTTATAAAACCCCCTACCCAGCCGGGCACGGTGGCTCACACCTGTAATCCCAGCACTTTGGGAGGCCAAGGCAGGTGGATCATGAGGTCTGGAGATCGAGATCATCTTGGCTAACACGGTGAAACCCCGTCTCTGCAAAAAAAAAATACATACAAAAAATTAGTCTCGCATGGTGGCACATGGCTGTAGTCCCAGCTACTTGGGATGCTGAGGGTGGAGAATTGCTTGAACCTGGGAGGCGGAGGTTGCAGTGAGCCGAGATCACACCACTGCACTCCAGCCTGGGTGACAGAGCGAGACTCCATCTCAAAAAATTACAAAAACAAAAAGCTACTCTACCCAACACAAGTAGAATATGAGTGGAACATTCACCCAGGTAGATCCCATCCTGGGCCATTAAACAAGCCTCAACATATTTAAAAGAACTGAAATCATGTAGAGTATGTTCTCTGACCATAGTAGATTCAAAGTAGAAATCGATAACAGACAACAGGGGAAAAATAATGAATGGGTCAAAGAGGAAGTCTCAAAGGAAATTTAAAAATACATACAACTGAATGAAAATAATATATATCAAAATATGTGGGAGGCAGTTAAACCAGTGCTGACAGGGAAGTTTATAGCAGTAAGTGTTCACTTTTGAAATGAGGAAGGTTCTCAGATCAATACTGTAAGTTTCTTTCTCGAGGAACTAGTAAGTTTCTACCGTAAGAGACTAGAAAAAGAAGAGAAAATAAACCCGAAGTAAGCATAAATAAATAAATAATGAAGACAAAAACAGAAATCAAAGAAATTGAAAACACAAAAACAGCAGAGAAAAACCATGAAACAAAAGCTATTTTTGGAAAAAACATTAATAAAATTGGTAAACCTTTGGCAAGACTGAAAAATCTAAAAAGGGAAGGCCTGAGTCACCAATATCAGAAATGGAATAGGAGACATCAGTTCAGATCTTGCAGCCGTTAAAAAATTTCAAGAAAACACTATAAACAACTTTATACCCATAATTTAGAAGAAATGAATCAATTCTTTGAAAACCACAGACTACCAAAATTCAACCAAGGTGAAATAGACAATCTGAATAGCTATTTAACCATTAAAGAAAGTGAATAGGTAATTTAAAGCTCCTGAAAAAGAAATCACCGTGTCAAGATATTTCTTCCTTTTTTAAAAAGATATTATTACATCTTTAATAACATTCATTTTATCCTTTCCATTTTGGCGTGGCACGTGATCTTCATCTGGATTTATATTTTATGTGATAAATGATTTTTTAATTTAAGTTCAAGGGTACAAGTGCAAGTTTGTTACATAGGTAAACTTGTGTGCTGGGGGTTTTTGTATAGATTATTTCATCACCTAGATATTAAGCCTAGTATTCATTAGTTGTCTTTCTTGATTATCTCCCTCCTTCCACCCTCCCCCTCCACTCTCCAAAAGACCCCAGTATGTTGTTTCCGTCTATGTGTCCTTGTATTCTCATCATTTAGCTCCCACTTGTAAGTGAGAACATGTGGTATTTGGTTTTCTGTTCTTGTGTTGGTTTGCTAAGGATAATGGCCTCCAGCTCCATCCATGTCCCTGCAAAGGACATGATCTCATTCTTTTTTATGACTGTCTAGTATTCCATGGTGTGCATATACACCATGGAAAGAATGAGATAAAAAAAACAATGAGATCCTATACACCATGAAATACCAATACTCTTTATCCAGTCTATCATTGATGGGCATTTAGGTTCATTCTATGTGTTTGCTATTGTGAATAGTGCTGCAGTGAACATATGCGTGCACATGTCTTTATAACAGAATGATTTATATTCCTTTGGGTATATACTCAGTAATGGGATTGCTGAGTCGAATGGTATTTCTGTCTTTAGGTGTTTGAGGATTCGTCACACTGTATTCCACAATAGTTGAACTAATTTACACTCCCACCAACAGGGTATAAGCGTTCCTTTGTCTCCACATCCTCAACAGCATCTGTTATTTTTTGGCTTTTTAATAACAGCCATTCTGACTGGTGTGAATTGGTATCTCATTGTGGTTTCAATTTGCGTACCTCTAATGATCAGTGATGTTTAGCTTTTTTCCATATTCTTTTTGGCCACATATATGTCTTCTTCTGGGAAGCATCTGTTCATGTTCTTTGCCCACTTTTTAAGCAGGTTGTTTTTTTCTTATAAATTTGTTTAAGCTCCTTGTAGATGCTGGATATTAGACCTTTGTCAGATGCAAAGTTTGCACAAATTTTCTCCCATGCTATAGGTTGTCTAATCTGCTGATAGTTTGTTTTGCCAGGCAGAAGCGCTTTAGTTTAATTAGATCCCATTTGTTGATTTTTGCTTTTGTTGCAATTGTTTTTGGCATCTTTGTCATGAAATCTTTACCTGTGCCTACGCCCCAAATGGTATTGCATAGGTTATCTTCCAGGGTTTTTGTTTTTTTATGTTTTGCATTTAAGTCTTTAATCCATCTTGAGTTGATTTTTGTATATGGTGTAAGGAAGGCATTCAGTGTCAATCTTCTGCATATGGCTAGCCAATTATCCCAGCCAAGATATTTCACTGGTGAATTTTACCACACATTTTAGGAGAAATTAACTTCAAGTTTATAAAATCTCTTCCAGAAAAGAGAAGAAGAGGGAACACTTCCTGACTGATTTTATGAAGCTAATATTATTCCTCTAAAACAGACAGATAGGGCCGGGCGCGGTGGCTCACGCCTGTAATCCCAGCACTTTGGGAGGCCGAGGCGGGCGGATCACAAGGTCAGGAGATGGAGACCACGGTGAAACCCCGTCTCTACTAAAAATACAAAAAATTAGCCGGGCGCGGTTGTGGGCGCCTGTAGTCCCAGCTACTCGGGAGGCTGAGGCAGGAGAATGGCGTGAACCCGGGAGGCGGAGCTTGCAGTGAGCCGAGATCGCGCCACTGCACTCCAGCCTGGGCGACAGAGCGAGACTCCGTCTCGGGAAAAAAAAAAAAAAAAAAAAAACAGACAGATAGTACAGAAAAATAAAACTATAGACCATTATTTCTCACAAATGTAGATGTAAACATTTTCAGTAAGAATCATAATGCAGAAATCCTCAACAAGAATCATAGAATTAGGGTCAGGCGCAATGGCTAATGCCTGTAATCCCAACACTTTGCAAGGCAGAGGCAGGTGGCTTTCTTGAGCCCAGGAGTTTGAAACCAGCCTGGGCAATATGGCGAAATCCCATCTCTACAAAAATTAGCGCGATGTGGTGGCACACACTTGTAGTCTCAGCTACTTGGCAGGGCTGAGGTGATAGAATTTGGGCCAGGGAGGTCGAAGCTGCAATGAGCTGAGATCATGCCACTGCACTGCAGCCAGGGTGACAGAGTGAGACCCTGTCTCAAAAAAATAAAGAAGCATAGAATTAGGAGGAATTACAATCAATATTCCTCCTCTTCAAGATTAATAAAGACTGCCACTTTAATGGCAACCTCAATTCAGTGCTGCTTTAGTTACTTCTCCTTTAGTCTGAAAATGAATTGATTTAAGGCAAATTCAGTAGGTTTTTACAGTTTCATTTGTCATCAGTGTTTTTCAAATATAAGTACTTTTGCAAATTGGACCAAATTCTTGGTGCAATTTAAAAAGTTGGGCCGTCTCTCATTTGCCTATTTTGAGAAAGGCTATTTCCCTTTTCTTTGATTTTCTGTTTTTTTAGAATGTTGAACCTACTTATTCTGAAGTTTACCTCCCTTTTAAAGGAAATATCTAGAAGTGTTTCTGGCAATGTGTTCATAATTAGGTTAAATTTTCCTCTTGATAACCTGGTGGCTGTAAAACTGAAATCACTGTGAATGAAAATAATCTTACTATGTCTGCGTCCCCTTGGCATTTGTAAATGAGTTCCTTGAAATTTTGTATTGGTAGATTTTAAAATATCAGTACTTTTATTTCAAAGTAAAATATGCCATAATATGTTTTATAGGATGAAGTGTTTGTTTTTTATTTGTACAGTATAATTACATATTGTATCACCTTCTTTGAAAATACATATTTTGAAAATAATATCACAGTTTTAGGCAAAGCGCATTCCTAGAAGTTTAAAATTAACATTTTCTAAATGTCTAAATTAAGGAGATAATTTTCTGTGAAAATAAAATGTTTGTGGGGGGTGAGGCTTATCACATATCACAGATCATACCTGTTTTAAAGGAAGAAAGTGAAAATAATCTTTAAATTTAGTTGGTGACATAAGCAGAAAGCATGTTTACTTTTTGATACTTAATAACTCTTGAGGTAGTAATAAACGATGATAGTTTCATAATCTTTTTTGCACTGTTGTAATTAAGTTTACACTTGGAGTTTCCAAGGCCAACATGTAAGGAATTGCTCTTTAATTAGGTTCCAACAGTTAGAATAAGCAAAAGGATGCCTGACCTATGACATTGAAGTGTGTCCTGATAGAGTTCCCTTAGTTGTGGTTAAAGCAAATAAAGAAAACAGTGAGCATTCTTTCACAATTTTATATTTTCTGTGTAAATGAGAATTCTTATTTTTAGAGAAGTACATTGAAAAGTATAACACAAATTAAATAAATGGAATAGACTATAAATTTAGAGCCACTTAAAAAGGATTACATGTATGCCAAGGTACAAATTATCTTTCATACTCAATTTCAGCTGTTACTCATCACTGCTTAACCTACTCTTGAGTAATAACAATATTCTTGAAGCTTTAAAACATTCTCTAATGTATTTTTAATATAGACGGAATACCCATCATTAGCTTTATGGAAAAAACCCTTGCAAACATTTGTTTCCCTTAATCATGTAAGCACCAAATATTTATTGATCACCTGGTGTAATTATATGTAGTGTTGTAAGTATGTCTCAGGATTCATTCAGCAAACATTTGTTGAGCATTTATTATGTAAAAGAAAAATGTATGATCCCTTTCTTTAATGTTTTCTGTGAATAGTGAAGATATAGGTATGCATAGAAAGACAACTAATAATTCATGGCAGTAAATTATCAGTGTTGACTCTCAATTTGGGGAAGAGTTTTGAAGAGAAAAAAAGATCACTTTTGGTTTGCAGTGGATATTGATAGTCTCAAAGGCGATGGAATCTCTGTGTAAAGATGATTTTGATAAAGGAAGGATTTAGGGACTACATTATG
The DNA here is from genome assembly GCF_043159975.1 of Macaca nemestrina. Lineage (NCBI taxonomy): Eukaryota > Metazoa > Chordata > Mammalia > Primates > Cercopithecidae > Macaca > Macaca nemestrina. The sequence continues at coordinate 32,385,719 of NC_092125.1, forward strand.
GTAGAGAACCAAGAGAGAAATTATAGGAACGGGAAAGAATATGTCTCGTATTCTTTTTCAGGGAATGTGACTATATCAGTTTGGAGTGCAAAGTTCATTATAGAAGATGAATGAATGGTTAGAAAGGAAAGGCATTAGGGACTGAATATTGTAGGACTATGTTTGGATCACATAGTGGTAATGAAATATAAAAGCTGAGTTCTTTTGCCTTTTTTTTTTTTTTTTTTTTAAGATGGAGTCTTGCTCTTTCGCCCAGGCTAGAGTGTAGTGGTGGGATCTTGGCTCACTGCAACCTCTGCCTCCCGCGTTCAAGCTATTCTCTTGCCTCAGCCTCCTGAGTAGCTTGGATTAAAGGAGCCTGCCACTGTGCCTGGCTAATTTTTGTATCTTTAGTAGAAACAGGGTTTCACCATCTTGGCCAGGCTGGTCTCTAACTCCTGACCTTGTGATCTGCCCGCCTCGGCCCCACAAAGTGCTGGGATTACAGGCGTGAGCCACCGCGCTCGGCCTTTTTTGACTTTGAAAAAATATTTCATTACGTATGTTCATTTTAGAAAGATTAGAATATATTGATGAAGAAAAAGTAGAAAATAATAACACAAAAATGAAAGTTTTTAGATATACTCATTTGGTGTTATCCAGGATGGATGAAATAAAAGGATGAATGAAGGTGGGAGGCCAGTTAGGAGACTGTTTTGGTGGTCTTCTTTTCCTCTTCCCTATCCTGTACTCTTCTTTTTTATCAAATGGGTGTACTCGTGGCAGAAGCTTGAAATTTGAGGAGTCAGAGCCAAAAGAAGGATGCAGTCTGAATAGTAACTCTGGGATCAGGTTACACAGTTGAAATAATAGACATTACACATTACGTTTCTTTCCTGGGTCTTGAGGAAGTTCTTTAGTGAGGGCTCAAGACATTTGGAAATGTTTGTAGATGGATGAAGTAAGTTCAACTTGGGTGATGGCTTTGTGCAGTTTGATAACTGTACATTTCTCCAAGTACAAACTTATGGGAACATTATTGGTGGTGAGAAGGATGAATCTGGAGATTTGTACTAAAAAGTTAGTGGCATTTTTGTAGAGGGAGATTCACATCTCTGAATTCTTCAACCATCCCAAAATTGAGCATGTCACGGAATCTTTCTGGCTAACAGCAAGCTGTAGGTTGTTACATCCTTTAATGCCATATGTCTGCAAAGGATCTTATCTATATATACTCTTGAATGACATGAACTGGCACATTTATGACTAGTGCAAAGGGACTAACTTGCATTTGCATGCAAATTTTTGTGGCTGGAAAGGTCGACCCGACTGGCTTGTGCAGCAACCTTTGCCATTGCCCTTGCTTGATAATGCTGTGAATTGCCCATGATTTTCCTAAGTGTAGCATGGAGGTTCCACTCAAGATCAAGCCTGAGATTCTCCATGAACTCTTCAGGACTATGGCACCTCTAATATCTTCAATTTGGAAATTACCAACTGCCTTGCTGATGCCTTGATTGAGGCTGAGTGATACCATTGTATATCTGCTGGATACAAATATCACTACTGTCACTCTGATGGCCATGTGTATCCCTTGCTTAGGTAGTATTTCTGGCCTGAACCAGTGATAGGCTGTGTACCACCAGAGTATCCTCCAGAAATTCTTCTTACTTCTGTGACCCTACCCCATCCCCGTCATTCTACTTCTACTACTTTGGGGAACTGTGGCTCTGCTATAACCTTGATGTAAGAGCAGGTGCTAGCACCCCACTGAATATTCCCATTTAGATCAGATCAGAGACTGTACCTGAATTATATCATCCTGTTGTTCTCATGGCCAGATAATGGGGGCAGCCAGTCCAAGCTAGGATCCCAGTGGTTTCTTTAGCTTTATACCAAGATTGAATGAGCTAGAGATGTTGCCTAAGAATTCTAAGCCTCTGGAGACTAAACTGCGTATCTAAATCCCTATAGGAGTACAGACTCATTCTTAGGACTTAGAGTTTTACATCGTTCAGGATATACATTGGAAAAGAACAATTGCTTTGCCAGGAGGGCTGCGCTTTTTGATTGAGAAAGATGATGTGGCTGTGGAAAGCACGTGGATCACATCAACTTGGGGTCGGGGTTATCAGAGGGCAGTCAGTTTGAGTGCTACCACCTGAGCACTCTTCTTCAGAAGAAAAAGAAAGCACTCCAGCTTAATCCTTGCATTTTAACTATTCCCAGTTTAAAGAGTTACATTGCAGCCTTTTGCAGCCACTTCCTTATCCCCTGAAGGGGAATGGGATAAGGAAAACATTCTTCTTTCCCTGAAGAGTTTAAAATTGAAGGGAGAAAATTTTAAGTCATCAGATAAAGGCAAAGACAGTTCATCCCTATTACTTTTTGAGGCACAGATATATCTCAATTAAAATCTGTATTAATTTTCCCACAGTTCAGTTGTATTGATCTCCTTTTTCATTCAAAAGGTCCACCTTGGGGCTGCATGCCAGCCAACTTGGTGCTTTTTTAAGGGCCGTGATGTTTTCTCTCAACCTAAGGAAATTCTTTGTGCTGTTTTATACCTTTACTGCCAGAGTAAGTTAAAATTGCCATTGAATCAATATATATAGGTTAATAAGTTTGCTGCTTTACCCAGTTTAACCTTGTCTCATTTTCAAGGTTTGCCAAGAGTTACCCTAGAGAGACAAATATTCTTTCTGTGTCATCTATCATTCTATTGACCTTCATAGTTGATTTGTCTGATATTTCTGAACAAAGGAAGACCAGTTAATGGTTAAAGGTAGAAGTATCTGGACCTCTACTCCAAATAAAAGCTTTCAAGTTACATTTGGAGATGATACTCTTGAATATTTTTTAACCATACTGTGTCTCTTAAGCAAAAATGCTGCTGCTTACCCATAGCATGCTAATTAATACCTTATATGTCTCATTCCTGATAATGAAGTTACTAGTACTATGTGGGAGGTTCATTCTTGTGGGCATTATATGAGGCTAGAAGAAAACAAAGACATGACAAATCTATAGACTTATGGTTCAGGCAGATACTTTCTTTAGTTTTTTCTTAGTCATTATGAGTCTTTCATTCAAGACAAATTTAGATGTATTTGTCTCAGAGTGAATGATGGAAGAAACCTGAAGGTAGCAAGAGTTAGCTCTCTGACGACAGAGAAAGAAGGAATTAGCTACCTGGAAATAATCTGTTCAGTATAGTTTTATTGTCAGAGTAAGTTAAAATGAATGATTCTGCCAGAATGTCAAGAATGGGTAACCTAGGCATCCTTTCCAGAAATGGGTCATCTAGTCAGTCATCCTTTCCAAGCTATGCTTTTGTTACTTAAGTATTCACTGAAATGTAAATACCATGTGTTTTATCATGTTTCATACTCTGAAAGTATCATTTTATTAATATGTTTTTGAAATAGGTACTGTGTTTTCTATTGTTCACATTATCATGATCATAAGTCTTAGAACTTTATGTATTCAAAGTAATAAAAATTTCAACTTTGGTCTGCCCAGACTGTAGAAAACCAAGCTTTGACACACACACACACACACACACAGAACATTTACTTTATTAAAAAAAAAAAAAGAGAGTGCATAGGGGCTTCAGGTCACTGTATTTTCAAGGGACTTATCCACATCTTTGATAATTCAGGATAGAGTATCTTAATATAACCTTTTTCTGTGCTCGACACCAAACTGTGCTGCACTGGTAACATATTAAGAATATGCTTAAAACATTTTCTCATGGAGATATTACCTTTTTAAAATATTTTAAATTTAAAGATGGTAGAAATCCATTTTCTTCTGCTATTGAGTGAGACTGAAGATAAGACTAGAGAATTGAGTGGAAGAAATAATTCCATTTGAGCCATTCTATTTCACATCTTTCCTAAATGGTCAATTCTTTTGGTTCTGGTTCTTTTGAAGTCATCATGATGAGAAACAGGGTTGGTAAAGCCAAAAGCATGACCTGGGAACAATAATGGGTTATTGATTCCACCAGAAGTCCACCTACCAGTGGCCCTGGCACTGTGAGAATAGAGCAGGCACATGTATCCAGAAAAGTTCCCTTTTGGCCGAGTGTAGTGGCTCACGCCTGTAATCTCAGCACTTTGGGAGGCCGAGGCAGGCAGATCATGAGATCAGGAGTTCGAGACCAGCCTGGCCAACATGGTGAAACCCCGTCTCTACTAAAAATAGAAAAAATTAGCCAGGCGTGGTGGCACATGCCTGTAATCCCAGCTACTCGGGGGGCTGAGGCAGGCAATCGCTTCAACCCGGGAGACAGAGGTTGCAGTGAGCTGAGACCATGCCACTGCATTACAGCCTGGGCAACAGGGCGAGACTCTGTCTCAAAAAAGAAAAAAAAAGGTTTCCTTTTTTGAAAGCTGTATTTCAGGATTGACAGTTGTAGTTCCCATTTGGGTTTCTGTGTCAAGAAGACTTTCTACCACGTTTCCTCATCCTGTAGACTGTGCTAAACTGTATCTCCACCTTCACCCCCCCCCCCAAATATACTTAAGTGTAGTATTCATAGTAATCTCATATATCAGTTCTTTTTTCAGCCATATCAAAGTTATGCAACTGGTGGGTGCCCCATCCTATGAGTTAAGAATTTAAGAACTGTGAATAGAAAAGAATATTTGAACTGGTAGGTGACACAGTAAATGAGTAAGCTGAGAATAGGGGCAGGGGAATCTACTTTGTAAGTCATATGTTAATTGTGATGATTGTGGGGCAAAACTGCAGCTGATTGAGAACCACTGCTTTATTCATTTACTTTTTTCAGCTTTTATTTCAGCTTCAAGGGATACATATGCAGATTGTTACATCAGAAAATTGTGTGATGCTGAGGTGTGATGTACAAATGGTCTCATCACCCAGGTAGTGAACATAGAGTACCCAATAAGTAGATTTTAGACCGTCCTCCCCTTCCCATAGTAGTCCTCAGTGTCTATTGTTCCCATCTTTATGGCCATGTGTACTCAGTGTTTAGCTCCCGATTATAAGTGAGAACATGTGGTATTTAGTTTTCTGTTCCCATGTTAATTTGCTGAGGATGATGTCTCCAGCTGCATCCATGTTGCTTCAAAAGTACATGGTTTCAGAGAACCTATGCTTTAAATCACATAAATTATTTAAGGAAGCATACTTCTTGTAATGCAGTTAATCTAATTTTGACATAGTAGAGTTATTTATGTGTGTAAATAAAATTTAGAGCCGGGGTGAACAAACAAGGCCCTGAGGTCAAATCTGGCCTGCTTTGTGTTTTGTAGTAAAGTTTGTCTCTGTTTGCAGATGACATGATTGTATATTTAGAAAAACTCATTGTCTCAGCCCAAAATCTCCTTAATCTCATAAGCAACTTCAGCAAAGTCTCAGGATACAAAACCAATGTGCAAAAGTCATAAGCATTCCTGTACACCAAAAACAGAACACCAAATCATGAGTGAACTCCTATTCACAATTGCTATAAAGAGAATAAAATACCTGGGAATACAACTTGAAGGGATGTGAAGGACCTCTTCAAGGAGAACTACAAACCATTGCTCAATGAAATAAGAGAGGACACAAACAAATGGAAAGACATTCCATGTTCATGGATAGGAAGAATCAGTATCGTGAAAATGGCCATACTGCCCAAAGTTATTTATAGATTCAGTGTTATCCCCATCAAGCTACCATTGACTTTCTTCACAGAATTGGAAAAAACTACTTTAAACTTCATATAGAACGAAAAAAGAGCCCACCTAGCCAAGACAATTCTAAGCAAAAAGAACAAAGCTGGAGGCATCATGCTACCTGACTTCAAACTATACTACAAGGCTACAGTAACCAAAACAGCATGGTACTGGTACCAAAACAGATACATAGACCAATGGAACAGAACAGAGGCCTCAGAAATAACACCACACATCTACAAATATCTGGTCTTTGACAAACCTGACGAAAGCAATGGGGAAAAGATTCCCTATTTAATAAATGGTGTTGGGAAAACTGGCTAGCCATAAGCAGAAAACTGAAACTGAACCCCTTCCTTACACTTTATACAAAAATTAACTCAAGGTGGATTAAAGACTTAAGTGTAAGACCTAAAACCGTAAAAATCCTAGAAGAAAACCTAGGAAATACCATTCAGGACATAGGGATGGGCAAAGACTTCATGTTCAAAACACCAAAAGCAATGGCAACAAAAGCCAAAATTGACACATTGGATCTAATTAAACTAAAGAACTACTGCAAAGAAAAACTATCATCAGAAGGAACAGGCAGCCTACAGAATGGGAGAAAATTTTTGCAATGTACCCATCTGACAAAGGGCTAATATTCAGAATCTACAAAGAAGTTAAACAGATTTACAAGAAACAAAGAAAGAACCCCATCAAAAAGTGGGCAAAGGATATGAACAGACACTTCTCAAAAGAAGACATTTATGGCAGCCAACAAACATATGAAAAAATGTTCATCATCACTGGTCATTAGAGAAATGCAAATCAAAACCACAATGAGATAACAATCTCACACCATTTAGAATGGCAATCATTAAAAAGTCAGGAAACAACAGATGCTAGAGAGGATGTGGAGGAATCAGGAACGCTTTTCCACTGTTGATGGGACTGTAAACTAGTTTAACCATTGTGGAAGACAGTGTGGTGATTCCTCAAGGATCTAGAACTAGAAATATCATTTGACCGAGCCATCCCATTACTGGGTACATACCCAAAAGATTGTAAGTCATGCTACTGTAAAGACACATGCTCACGTATGTTTATTGTGGCACTATTCACAATAGCAAAGACTTGGAACCAACCCATATGTCCATCGGTGATAGACTGGATAAAGAAATGTGGCACATATACACCATGGAATACTATGCAGCTATAAAAATGATGAGTTCATGTCATTTGCAGGGTCATGGATGAAGGTGGAAACCATCATTCTCCGCAAACTAACACAAGAACAGAAAACCAAACACCGTATATTCTCACTCATAAGTGGGAAATGAACAGTGAGAACACATGGACACAGGGAGGAGAACATCATACACTGGGGTCGGGGGATAGGGGACTAGGGGAAGGATAATATTAGGAGAAATACCTAATGTAGGTGATGGGTTGATGGGTGCAGCAAACCACCATGGCATGTGTATACCTATGCAACAAAACTGCACATTCTGCACATGTACCCCAGAACTTAAAGTATAATAAAAAAAAAAGAAATAAAAACGAAGTTTGATATTATCATTTACATATCGTCTATAGTTGCTTTTGTGCTACAGAGTCAGAGATGAGTAATTCCTATAGACATAAGTACTGGCTACCCAGCTTGAAATATTTACTATCTGACTCTTTACCACAAAAGTTTTTCAACATATTAGAGTGTTTTATAGTTTGTCAGAGCCTCCTTTGCTATGCACTGAGCTGTGAGCTGTAGTGAGTCTTAAGCTTAATGTTTGGTTTTATGTGAAAGCTTTGATGAAAAAAAATTTCAATTTGCACAAGTATGTAAATTAGATATGAAATTAACAGTTATTGCATATATTTGTGCTGGCTGCCATATGGACATACAATATAGTACATTGATTAAAAGAGGAGAAACTATGGAGCCAGACTGCTTTGGTTCAAATCCTGGCTCTACTTTTCTGTCATCTAAGGCAAGTCACTTATCCTTTCTGTGCCCCAGTTCTCTTAACCATAAAATGAGGATAATATTAAAACTTGCAAGGGCTAAATAAATTAGCATATACAAAGCATGTAGAACAATGTTTTCCATGTAATAAACACTAAATATTACTGTGATAACTTAAGGGTTCCAAAATCAACTCAATGTTTGGCCTCTTTAATTCATTACATAGCAATGAAGTACAAAGGTGTAAATGTGTAATAGTTGTTTTCAGAGTAAAATGGGGGAAAATAATTTCACTTAATTTGTTTCTTTCCCTAGTGGTAGCATCTTCAATTGCACAGAATATACCTTTTCTGTTCTGGTCTGCAAAATTGTACAGAAATGAATGAATGGAGGGAAAGCTGTTGAATTGGCATCTAGCCAGGCTACACATTTAACTCCAGCCAGAGATTAGAGTCCCCCCAAAAAATGTTGTTACCTCAGGTCTTGCCACTAGTAGAAAACAAAAGACCTCTAAAAAAATTATGGCTTTTTCAAAATGTTTATTACTTTCAATGTCTTCCCTGGGATGGTTACTCCAGCTCATGCAAAGCTCTGCCTTGTAGTAATGAGGGGTATCCATCAGAGTTTGTGTGCCCCAGCAAGCCTCCTCTTGCTTCTTAGAAATGCACATTTTAATATAATTTTCTATTTATGGTATATCATTTTTCCCAAAGCACAAAGATGATTACAAATCTTTTTAATCTCATATAATATCTAACAGTTATCATTTCCATATTTTTTCTTTTTGGAAAACCAAAAACAGAAGATTGGTAAATCTCAAGATAAAATTTTTATTCTCACTTTTTTTTCCCTGAGACATACTGTTTCTGTTAGATCTGTCACATATATTATGATTGATCAGCTTGCAATGAATTACTGAACTCCTTTGTATGCAGTTAATATTTATTAACCATTTAGGATATCAGCTACTCTACCAGGTGCTTTGCATGTGTTGCTTTGTTTAATCCACACAGCAACAACCCATGAGATACAACTATTATTATCACCATTTTACAATTGTATATGGTGAAACACAGAGAAGACAAGTAACTTTTTCAGATCACACATCTGGCAAAGTAGCCTGCCAGGGTTATACTTGACCATGTCTGATTCTAATATTTTCAACAACTCTTATTCTGCTTCTTGTTCTCTTTTTCCTACTTGTTTGAAACACCTCAGATCCTCTGGGCAGAGTAGATAGATGTAATTCAGGGACTCTGGTTGGATTTCAGGCAGCTCAAGTGTCTTAGAAAGCATTTTGCTGGCTTAGAGATGTCAACTTCAGAGAAGTGAAATATGTGTAAAATTAGGGGAGAAAAGAACTTACTTAATATTTTTAGAATTCTCTAGATCCTGTGGATAGGAAAATTGTTTTAAAAGCAGTATACCTGAATAAGGTGGGCCACCCTGAACACATACCAAGGATTAACTGTCTTCTAGTTCCCAAATACAACTCCCCTTCACAAAAAAAAAGTTATTATATAGTATCATGCTATGTATCTTCATGAGTATTGTGATCATTTCCTCCTAGAATATCAAATATTTGCCATAAATTTAATAATTCTTTTTAAAAGGACAGAGCATTTGTTATAGAGTATGTAGGCAGTGTGCTTTGAAGATAGAGGTCACATTTAGTGGGGGATTTGTGGTTTAATAGATTAGAAGAGGGGATTATTAGATGGGATGGGTTTGGTGGGATATGTGAGTTTTCTAAAGTCATGAGGTGTTTTATGCATGAGAACATAAAAGAGCTAGGGCTGGAATCAATTTTATTCTAATCTAACAGATATCTTCTACTCTTAAGACACCTGCGTGACGAAACGTGGCTTTCCCCATGTCTCCCTACTTTCACTACACTTAATGAATATGCACAGCTGTACATTGATACACTGTATCATCTATTCCCAATAGAGGGGTTTTGCTTCCTTAGATTTTAATTATCAGTAAGTTCATTGCAGTATTCTCTGCTTTCTTGGTTTCCAACTAATTTCCCCACTTGTTTTTTGTTCAACTAGTTACTTTCTTCTTCTACCCCTGTCTATAGCGTTTCTTGGCTTCCACTTCCTCTTATGTTCTCCCCTGAATTCCTTTATGTATGTTAATATTAAGCTGATTGTCATAATACTTACAAGGTTTTCATTGTCTGGACTTGACACAGTTTGGAATTTTCCTAGCACATCTGAAGTTAAGTTTTAAGTACAAAACAAAGTTATGCTGCTTTGTGTAACTTAACACCAGTCACAATTGAAGAAATTATGCCAAGGTTCATTTTCCCATGTCTTGGTTGTTTTGTGTTGGGAACCTGGAAACAGATTCTTTTTGAGGCAGGTAAAGTGCTACAGTTGAAAAAAAAAAAAAAGATGTGGGGGAATGGTATCTTTCAGGAAGCTGATCAGATCCATTCACTACACAAAAAATGTGGTGAAGATTTGGCTGCTTTTGGCAGAATCCTTTTCCATGGGTATCTAAAAATTGAACTTTCTTTAGTTGTTGAATAAATGCAAAATGCAATAAGTGTTTTCAGACAGGTAAGTGTTGATTTCTGGTATAACATTATATTAACAATTTCTCATTCCTGATTAGGATAAATTTCTTTACAATTCATTCCAAAAAAAATACAAAGATATCTCAGTGATACTTACAGTTGGTGAATCCTTTCCTTTTTTTAAATTTTTTATATTTTTTGAGACAGGGTCTGGCTCTGTTGCCCAGTCTGGAGTGCAGTGGCAATGTCTTGTTCACTGCAGCCTTGACCTCCCGGGCTCAAGTATTATTCCCACCTCAGCTCCCCAAGTAGCTGGGACCACAGGCACATGCCACCACACCCAGCTAATTTTTGTAGAAAGTAGGTTTTACCATGTTGCCCAGGCTAATACTTTACTTTTTATTGTATCTTTTTTCTCTGGTATCAAGCTTTTGGTAATTTCATTGTTGTTAGCTGTTTGTATCACCAATAGAAGTTAAGCAGACAGCAAGTGAAGAAATTCCAATTTGCCATTTGTCAGTAACTGGAGAGGAAGTGAGGGGTGGGAGATGGAGAAGGATCTGGCTGGAGAGCTGTAGTTTCACCTACAAAGAGTTTTGTTTTTGTTTGTTTGTTTTAATTTTGTTTTTTCTTTTAATTTTGAGAGCTTGTTGGGTGCTATAGGGAGGAAAGGTGGAGGAGAACTGCTGTTGGTAATTGTTATTCACCCTGCTCTGCTTTAGTCTCTTTGATAGTATCAGTGTCATGGTTGATATTTTGTGGCATTTTTTAGGACTGCATAATCCAGCAACTTATAATTCCCTGCTAGGCAAGGAACCACAGCTTTCAGTGTATACTTACAGAGTGACTCAGACAGTATCACTTCTTCTCTTTATGCCATATATTCTTCATTTATAAAATGGAGATTATAGACTTGTCCTTGAATATCTATTGAAGTAATTGCAAAAGTTCCATATGTATTTGAGTCTTTGCGAGGCCTTGAACATAGACTTTAATTAAACAAGACCTTACTGAGAGTCTTTTGTATGTATGTGCAAGATTTTTTTCCTGAAGGCACTATTGATCGTGTTAGGAAAGCAAGGCATGGTTAGTGGATTTATTGTTTAGGTGTTTTACAGCTATGATAGTTTTCATTTGTTATTGGCCACAGGTTTGAGAAGAGTATGAAACAACCATGTAGAAAATTTTCTAGCATCTCCCAGTCCCAGAAGATCTTCATCAGCCTTCAAGAGTCTATGAAGTATGACTATAACATAATGTGCCTGATATTTTTTTATTGTGGTAAAACATAATATTTATCATTTTAATAACTGATAAGTATAAATTCAGTGACATTAAATATGTTAAGTGTTGCGTAACTATTACCACTATCTATATACAAAACGTTATCATTATCCCCAATAAAAACTATGCCCATTAAACAATAACTCCCACCCTCCCCCCTCTCCCCACAGCCCCTGGTAACCTACCCTACTTTCTGTCTTTATGAATTTGCCTATTCTAAGTACTTCATATAGGTATAATTATACATTATTTTCCTTCTATATCTGCCTTATTTCACTAAGCATAATGTTTTCCAGGTCCATCCATGTTGTAGCATATATCAAAATTTAATTTCTTTTTATGACTGAATATTATTCTGTTTTATGTATAGATCACATTTGGGTTAGCCTTTT